>NC_062223.1:132881821-134081821 GCF_902686445.1 Sciurus carolinensis
TTAGACCAGAAGTTCCTGATGTTGACTCTATCAACATTCCAAAAATATGCCTATGAAGTGATACTGGAGGAAAAAAAGAAGAAAAAGAAAACACAACAACTCCCCCAAACAGACTCATACATATTCCATGTAGTGTGAGAATCTGGGAGCAATAACCACACATTGGTAAATTTGAAGTCACATACATAGTAAAGTAACTCAGGCACAGTGGAATGTGCCTAACAGGTAATAGGAAGCTATTCACTCTCTGCCCTGAGGCTCCAGGAACCAAAGACCCACATCAACCTGAATACCTTGCAAAGTGGCTCAAGCTTTCAGACCACAAAAGTATTCAGAAAACACTATTATCAGAAGAGAAAACACAGTAAGGGAACAGCTCTTCATTGGTAAAATAGAATATCTACACATCTATTCTGGGGACTTTTGGGGGTAGTTATGTGTTCTTTTCCTCTCCTCAGTAGGGATGCTTCTTGGTTGATCACATCACGTGCTCGATAGCAAGAGGAAAACCTTCACAATCAATAAATCTGAAGACTGGGATTTCACATCTCCCATAAAACATAAGCAGAAAGCTGGGTTGCAAACACTAATATCAGTTAAAGTCAAATTAAAAATTATGAGGGAACTTCATATAGGCCATATTCTTCAATAGATAGTGATATTTCTAAGTAAATAATTTTCAATAATTTTTAAGTGTCTGCACTATTATGTATAACATATAATATGCTATATTATACATAATTTTATATATATTTTCAGAAACACTATTGAAAATTATTCATTTAGAAATATCACTATCTTACTGTAATATATACATATATGTATAAAAAAATCAATCTATAAACTACACAAATGGACAAGACATTAAAAGTAAAAGGCTAAATGAACAGAAGGACCATTGCAAGAGACTATAACACCATCAAATGTAAACAGACCTCCAAAAACTATATGAATGTAGAGAATTTGATAATAAAATTAACAGGTTGAGCTTAAGTTCAAGTGACTATAGGCATTAAAAAACATAACCTACCAGATTACAAAAAAAGCATCAATAAATTCTCACCGGAGACTACATGGATCAACTTCTGACCACAAGTTTTAAACCAATGAATAAAAACACAATTAGAGGGAAATTAAAAATCACTCTCCAAAATGAATATAGGTCAAATGAAAACTAAAATGGATGCCAACTATTTAGGTACAAGAAAGAACTAAAGATAAAAATTATCAAAATGATAGGATAGAGACCTTAAATACTTTGTATTGGGAAAGAAAAATTTAACACTAGTCAAGCCTCTTGAAAACTAATAATAGCAATGGAGGAAATAGAAACAAATAGAACATGAAAGGATAATTGGGTCTCAACAAATTTAGAAAATAATTTTTAACCATAAGAAAATTCTATATACAATTATAGTTATACATAAATTTTGTCAAGATAGATCATTTGCTGGGAAAAAAAATACCTTTTAAAAGTAGTACAACACTGAAATGTACTGCTAAAGATGTTAAAAAAAAAAAAGTTATCACAAAGTTTTAGAGGCTTGGGACCAGGTAGTTCTTCAATAATAAATCTTGTTATATTTCCTAAAAGGTCATAGATATAAAAATGTACGTGCATATGTATGTGCACACACACATACATATGCTTCTCTATTTGTTTGAGTCTATTTGCTTTTTGTCATACACACACACTCATATACTGCTTTCTATCACACATACACGCACACATACACACACACTCATATACTGCTTTCTATCATAAGTATGGAAGAAGACAAATTGCTTCTCAATGTATCTCATAAAAAGTACCATAACACCAACTTCAACATTTGATAAAAGATTGGATTTAGGGGCTGGGGCTGGGGCTCAGCAGTGGAGCGCTTTGCCTCACATACATGAGGCACTGGGTTCGATCATCAGCACCACATAAAAATAAATAAATAAAATAGAGGTATTGTGTCCATCTACAACTAAAAATATTTTTTTAAAAAAAAGTACATTGAAGAGTACTATAGACCAGACACAATTATGAATATAGATAAAAATTCCCATTTAACACTACCAAATAATATTCAATAGCCTGTTTTGAAAACTTCAATCATTTATAAATTTGGGGAAATCTGTCAAGGAAATCAATAGGTGATATTAACTCCACTGATACAACAAAAATCAGAATACAAACCTCACAACTCTTCATTTTTAAAAATGTTTAAAATCAGAAATATAAGAAAACATCCTTAATATGATGAAGATATCCATCTTAAGTTAATAGCAACCTCTGTACTAATAGAGAAGAGGGAGGAGAGGACAGAGAAGCCAGTTACTGTTACTCATCACTCTTATGAAAATTTTAGGCAAAGTTTTATAGACTCAAAAAAGGGACAGGATTATCATCATGCCAATTTAGAAAATCCAAGAGAACCAACTGAAAATCTGTTGCAACTAATAAGATAGTTGTCAATGTTCTTACATACAAACTTGAACAATAAATACCTATCTAGAAATAGTCTTTGGAAGGTATATGATGGAGGAAAATAGGAGCAATAGAATACAGCACAGAAAATATATAGAATAAGCCATTTGGAATGCATTCAACAGGATTATGTGGAATTATAAAAATATAGAATTACAAAACAGATGACAAAAAGCAAATAGACTCAAACAAATAGAGAAGCATACCACATTCTCAGAAAGGAAGAGTGAATAATATAAAGATATTAATTCTTCCCAAAAGAATGTCTATGTATTATAAAATTTCAATAAAAAACTCAACTTGATTTTTCTTCTTTTAGAACATGACAAAGTGCTTTTAAATTTAAGCTGGCATAAAAAGCTAAGAATAACTAAGGAGATTTTGTAAAAGAAGAATAATAAGGAAGACTTGCCTCACCAGACATGAAATATGTTTTACAAAATTTAATGATTAAATCAGATGTAACAGCTTCTATAATTGACAGGAAGATCAGTGAGAGAGGCAGAGTGTGCTTCAAATGAGATTCTAATACATATAACAATGAATTAGATGATAAGAGTAGCACAGCAGATATGGAAGTGACATGGGAGTATGAAGGAGAAATAAAAGTGTGAACTGGGGTAGTAGGAATGCCTCACTGAGAAGGTAATTTTAAACAAAGGTTTGAAGGAGATGAAGGGGTGACTTGTGCACATATCTTAATGGAGAGTCTTCCAAGAGGAAACAGCAGCTGCAAAGTCTCTGGCAGTGCCAATGTACTTAAGAGAAAGCAAGGAGACCAGTTCAAACCTCTTACTGGTGTAAGCAAGGCAGAAAAGTAGGAGAAAATGAGGCCAGAAGGAACTGGGGTTGGAGTGGGGGTTGAATCATATAGATTACAAGGATTATGATTATAAGGATTTTAGCTTTGACCCTAAGGGAGATAACAAACCTCTGGAAGGCATAGAAAGAGGTATGGCATGATCTGATTTATGTTTTAAATGAAGCATGGTTTCTTTGTTTAAGTAGACTATGAAAAAAAGTGAAAATGAGATCAGTTGAAGACTATAACAAAAATCCAGGGAAGATATGAAGAACAACGTATTAGTGCAGATGGTAAGGAAGTTTTGCAGATGGTAAGGCCACAGGACTTACTGAAGGAGGGGAAGTGAGATACAAGAAAAGAGGTGTCAAAGATGGTGTCTCTAATGTGTTTGGCCTGAGTGCTCAAAGAATTCCATTGGTTGAGTTGGTTCAAATTCATGGAAAACAACTTTGGGGAAAAGATCAGAATTTAATTTGGGATATGATACATCAGTATATCTCTATAGACCTTCAGGTAGAAATATTGAGAAAGCTGTTGTATATATAGATAAGGAGAGAGATAGTGGCTATTATTATCACCTTGGGAGTAAAAATAGAGAGATTTTATTAAGGTCATGAATCTGGATGAAATCATAGTGGAATGCAGATAGAGAAAAACATCCATGGATTGAAGACTGGGACCTGTCAGTATAAAGAGTTAGGATCACGAGGAGGAACAAACCCTGGAGACAGTAAAGGAATTTCCTGTGGTTTCAATATGCATTTCCCTGATGGCTAATGTTATTGAACATTTTTCACATACTTTTTGGTCATTTATATTTTTTCTTTTAGAAGATTCTATGTAGATATTTTCCAATATTTCATTGTATTTTTGTTGTTGAACTTTTTGGGTTATCATACTCTGAGCTATTTTGGGTTATAAATAGATAGATGGACTATATTATATTGTGGATATTAATCATTTGTAAGATATGAAAGAGAACATGTGGCATTTGATTTTCAGTATCTGCCTTATTTCATTTAATATAATGTGCTCCATTTCCACATATTTTGCTGCCAGTGACAGAATTATAGGCTTCTTTGTGGCTTAATAATATTTCAAATGTAGTCCATGTACCATATTTTCTTTATCAATCAATCCATTGATGGACACCTAAGGTACTTCAATATCTTAGCTATCAATATGGAAGCAAAAAAAAATGTGTTGACTTAAATGTAGAATAATGCTTACTGGAGGTTGGATTATTGGACATAGAGCAATGCCCTCACAGAAAAAAACGTGAAAATTCAGCAAATGTCATAGACAAGAAGACATAAAACTTGCTAATATTATATGTGAAAACATTCAAATGCATTTGCAAAGAAATTATTATCACAATCAATTTAAATAAATTTATTAATGTTCTTAACATATTACAGAAGTTATCAAACTATCAAACAGAAGTTATCAACTCTAAAATCAGTTCTTAGGCTCAGTGTTGACAAAGTTCTTTGAAGGTCTGGTAGCACTATTATAGGTAAACTCTTACCAGAAAACTAATTAGACATGATCACTACTTTTGAAAAGACCATGAATTTTAAACTTTAGTTTCACTTCTAAACACTTATATTAAGAAAATAATATCAACAAATATGTAGGCAAAATGACACTTACCAAGGGCTATTTATGATTTGGAAAATTAAAGAAAGTGTCTGTGAAAAATAAGAATAATAATTACCTCTTAGAGTTTTTATAAATTAGCATTTAGAAAGAACTTAGAATGGCAACTACAAAGTGATCAAGTGTTAGTCATTTATTTAACAATAATTTGCTAATACTGGTTAAACATTATTTACCCATTGCTTGTTAAATAAATGAATAAAATAATCATAGTGTATTAATTGAAAAAAAATGTAAGAACAAAACTATCCTTACTGTACCAATCTCAAATTTTAAAAAACTGTACATGTACACAGAGAAAAACAATTGGAAAAATATACCAAAATATGTATGATTTTCATTTTTTAAAATTTGTTCTTATTTGTTACACATGATTGTAGAATGTATTTTAACATATCATAAATATATGGAGTATAGTTTCTCATTCTTCTGGTTGTGCGTGATATAGAATTTCATTGGTCGTGTAATCATATGCACATAGGATAGTACTGTTTGAATAATTCTACTGTCTTTCCTGTTCCATTTCCCCTCCCATCCCGATAACAGAACTCATTCCTTAAGTCTGTTTTCTGTCTGTATTTTTAAGATCTTAATGGTTTGGGTGTTCTGCAGATTTGATATCATGTGTATACATATGTATTTTATTGAATTAATCTTGCTTGTAATTTGTTGTGTGTCCTGAATCTATGACTTTGTTTTTATTTCTGGAAAACTCACTGGCCATATCCTCTCCCTTTCTTCCTTCTGGGACTCCAGTTAGGCATAGGTTAGGCTCTCCTTGAAGTCTCTTTAACTTGTTTTGCATATTTCCATTTTTATATTTAATAGCCATGTTTCCAAAACTGTAGATCAAGAACTCCTGAGGAACTAGAGTGAGCTTATGGGAATACTGAGGGAACTGCAAATTTTTAAGGGAAACTCAGCATTTTATGTTGTACTTATAATGCATATGTACAACATATAATGCAAAGTGTTACTAAATTCTTTGAGCTTACCCATAATGTCTCTTTGTCATATATATAGGTCACCTGTAAAAATTTGAATTAAGAACAAATATACCACTTATGGTTACTTTGAAGTAAATATTATATTTTTGGAGTTGTATTCTGAGAAAAATAAAAGGTAATTATTAAATAAATAAATACTTATAAAGGGTATATAAGCTCTAGTTTAATGCACCAGTGTTAGTTTTTTTCAAATTTTAACAAAATTAAAACTTGGGACCTAATAGGTTAATAAAAGAAATGTTAAGTATTTCTTCTGCTCTACAGGTGTATAAAAAGTATTGATGCTAATAGTACCATGAACTGAGGAAATTTAAGAAACTTAATTTTACATTCTTAGCATATACTTTCTTAAGATCTGTCTTTCAGTTACTGAACTCTTTCCATAGCTGAAACTAATCTGCTCTTTATCTATTTGTTAAAATTGTACTCACTTAATATGTTTTCTTTAAATTTTGAGCAGTTTTCTTGATTATTTGAATAATATTGGTGATTTTTATGTTATCTTGTTCCCTAATTATATTGTAATAGTCTATTTCTTTGAATGAAATTGACTATACATATTTTATATTCCACTTTTGATGAACTGTAGCAGTTGTAGATTTTGTTCTGGGTGGTCTGATTCCTCATGTATTTGGTGAGTGGTACCTCTTAAAATGTTGTAGAAATGTTAGTAAGTGATGCCTGTATTTAAAGTGTGTTCTTTTTTTAAGGTTTTAAATTCCTATACTAAGAACGTGAGTCTTATCAACCCAATCTAATTTCGAATTTCCTCTTAGAGTTAGGGGAGCCACAAAGGAATTGTGAATTACCCTGAAACTCATGGTTTAGGATGATCAGGGAAACTGTTCTTTCCCCTTCCATCCAGAGCCATCTTACATATAGACAAGTATTCACACCCCTTCCATCTCCAGAGGAGATTTTTCCTCTTTTGACTCTTTGGGGGTCTGTCCTTTAGGGTCCCTGGCTCCAGGATGATAGCTTCAATCCTGTCTCTCATCTTGAGTAGGTCCCAGGCTTTCCCTACTATCCACACTTAGTCCTTCAACTTCAAGATCTAGAAAATGAGGGATCAAAAGATATCCTAGAGCAGAACTGGCTTCTGTACAGTTTCTCCTTTTGAAGTAATTCTGTTTCATTGCTTTGTGCTTCTTGAACTTTTCCTTGCTTTCTTGCCAGATTGCTGTGCATAAAAGTATTTGTTTTAATGTGTTTTTCAAGTATTTCTAAATATTCTAGGAGTGTTTCTATATGCCTCATCTGCCATATTGCAGAAAAAGAAGAAAGCATTTCCTATAATTTCTACATTGAGAATAAATTATTTTTAGAATTATATGGGAATATATTGTTCATTTTTTCAGGGAGGCTCCCTACATCCTGTCTTTGCTCCGTTCTATTTCCTCGTCTTAAAATGTCTTTATCCTTGACACATTTCTAAGTTATTCTCGAAGTCTTGGAAAAATGGTGCTGCCTTGCTGAAGTCTTAAGATTCCATCTTCCCTGTAGTTTCTGAATTTGTTTGGTTTATCTGTACCTTTCCTTTGGGAATTTATATCTTTACACCCTGTGTTGATTATATAAATATTCAGACCTTGCTCATTTGTGACTTTAGAAGTTAGGGCTTTGGCTATTTACAAAGACTTCAAGTTTCAACATTGATACTACAATTTTGCTGAGGCTAAAATTTGAATCTATACCCTATGTCTGGCGTTCAGAAGTAATCCCCATAGCTACTAAGAGTAGCTATAAGAGGTCTGGATTTCTGCCTCCAGGGTACTTTGCTTACGTGCATAGACACACTAATAAAGTAGTAGGACTTTGGTTCTTCCAGTGGGGGGGGGGGGGAATAGGAAAGGAAGAAAGTTCCTAATAAGAAAATTTGCTTCTACTGTTGGTAATGAGCATGATGAGAAAATGAGGAGATGCAATCAAGAAATGCTTTGGTTGGGAAATAGATTTTTTTTTTTTTAAATAAAATTTAAGAGTGAAGATTTTGACTCTGCAATGACTCAGACATGAAAGATTCCACCACATGTTCTGTATGGAAACTGGAGAAAGATATTCGTGCAGCTAGTTTAGCAAGTGCTCTGGAGAGTGCACAAAAATAAATAAATAAATAAATAAGTCTCAGGTGAGAGAGAGAGTTTATGTAATGCCAAGATTTATTTTAATAGCTGTATTACTTAAGTCCTACATTTTTAAAATCATTGAGAGCTCCAAGGAGTAACTTATATTTTTCATATTCATTTTATTATACTTTCTGTAGGAAATTACATGCTATAGTAAGATTCATGTATATGGGAATTGATGAAGGTCTCAGGGTCCACGCCTTGCAAATGACAAGGATTTTATGAATGTTTCTTATGTCCTGAAAGACAAAATTCAGGTGTGGTTTATCATCTTCACTTCAGCAAACAGCGCTTTTCTCATAGTAAGCACTCACTGATACTGTTGACAAGCATGGGGAAAGGCAGGGTGCTCATTCTTAAGATGCTGTCCCACATTCCCACATTTCTCCTGGGGGTGAGTTTGTTTAAGTAATGTCAGGAGGGACAAGTGAGGAATATGGAGTCTTTCTTCAGTTTCCATTTGTGGAATTGTAACAAATAAATAACATCCTCATTCATTATTAATAGGCTTTCTAGAGATCAAAAAAAAAGTGGATTCCACTTTCCAATGAATAATTCTACTGGCAATTATTTGCAGTTTAAATAAAAGGAAAGGCATTTTATGTGGACGATACAAGCAGTGGATAATTAAAATAAAGTAACCGATTTCCATAAATAATGAAGATGGGAAATTATCTCTGACTTCGTTTGCAAAGCTCAATTTCCAATTCATCCCCTGTGAAGAGGATTAACCACTTCCACTCTAGCCCCCACCACTCCACAGGGGGGTGGGCACATTATGCATATTGCAGTTTTGTTCCAACAAGGTATAAGAGGGAGCTAATTTCAGCTTCTCACACTTGAAAACAAAGCACTGAGCCTGTATAGTTCTTTTCAAAAATTCTAATTAAGAGCTATAAATAATGTTTTCAGAAATGCACGTGCACACTCTCACACCCACACCCACATGTTCAACCACACACAAACACATACACAAAGTACAGTTGGAAAATATCTAATTGAAAATTGAGTAGTTCAATGAGTAGTCAATGAATTTTATAACTAACAATACATTGCTTATTTTGTAAATTTAAAAATACTAACATATCTACTAAAACAAGAACAACAAATGGTTTGTTGTTTATTATTATTTTCAAAGGAAAAGAAATAAAAATCTAAGAACAATTTGTGATATAAACAACTGCTGAAATACTATAAATTTTAGTTACTCTATTTAGTATAGTTATGACATGGTAAAATGAAATCTGGTGAGGTGGTGGGTAGGGAATTTTGTATCCATCTTTAATCCTCAGTCCCCCTATCCTGAAGTCTTTTATTTTGTTAGAATTCCCCAACTCTGAATGACATGCATTAAAGTTAAAATTCCATCTTGAGTGAGTTAACAGTTTCATTCTATTTACTTTCCCAGTGAAGATGAGTTTTTTCAGGATCTAGAAGATTCTGGTCTATCAAACTCACAAACACGATCTGAGAATTCAGCATTTCATAGTAAGAGTCCCTACACTCATGTGTGTGAGTGCCAGAATATAGTATGTCTGAGGGCAAGGAATGCTTGTGAAAATCCAAGAGCATATGATTAGAGAAATATGAGTTTATAGCACAGTTCCACCTTTCCTTGGCTGTATGACCTTGAACAAGTTACTAAAATTGTCAATTTCTTTAGTTGTGAAGTGAGGATAATCATAAAACCTACCTCATATGGTTCTTCTGAGGAGCAAGTACAATATTTTATGTGAAAACCCTTGCATGACTAAATACTCCTAAACCCTTTCAGTTATTAGTACTGAGAAGTGTGTCAGAATGTTTTTTTATTTTAGTTCCTTTATACATACTCATTGCTTCTTTTCTTCTCATTGAAGTCTAAAAATTATTCAAGTTTCTAGCACACATATCTAATTTATATGACATCATATTTTTCTGATGGTAAAGAAGACTGGAGCCTGTTCTAAGGGTCACTGACAGAAGTCATAATCGAAAGTGTGTGCAAAGGCTGTGATGAGATGGAAATAAGAAGCCATTTTCTCTACCCACTCTCCAGACACACCCTTTGTGGTCTTTTCTGATGAAGCAAGAGGTGTTGGGGTTCACAGAGTACATGCAGTATCATGTGCCTTTGGAAAATCATTCATGATGAAATACCATAGAGGACAATTAGTGCCAGGCAAATATTCCTTCAAAAACTTATCACAACTCAACAACATGGATCTTCCCTTCTTCAAATATTCAAGATAACCATATTGATTACTTAATATTTTTAAAATATACCATGAACTTTCGTATCTTGTGAAGTTGCTCAACAGTACTCTCTTGACTAGAACTCCTCCCCACTTCACACTACTGACATCCACCCAAATTCTCTGACAAAAAACTTCTATTTCTCCTTAAGCAAGCCATTCAGAAGTTACCTTAACCATGAAATAGTTTCCCCTGCTTTCCCTAATGGATTTAGTCACTCTATCACCTTTTTACCCATAATTCTTTTGACATTATGAGACATCTTTCAGAGTCAACAGAGACTGTATGGGAACAAACTTAAATTGCTCACATCCTTAAAGCCCCATACTGCTACCCAAGAGAATGTAAGCTGGGGAATGTCTATGAAAGAATTCATAAAAACCCTCTACTCCCTCAAGTGTTAAAAAATCTAAGTCCCTACTCCTTTAGAGAAAGATCTTCATAAACAGATTAAACCATGGTTTGACCAAGAAGATAATCCCAAATCACATAGATTACCTGTAACCCATTCCAAATCCCATGAAGTGATAAGAAAATCATATGGGAATCAAAGAGAGAACTTATAAGAACAATTAAAAGCAAGTAAGAGCTGTGTCCATTTCGATGATTATCTAAACAAAAAAATGTAGATAATATCAGAATTGCGAGGGGAAGACACCAGATCCAATGTGAGTCCAAAATGAATTCAAAATGTGGCTTTTGAAATGAGAAATCAAAGGTTTCAGAGCAAATAAATAGTTTATAGAAAAAGGTGTGCAGAGGATAATTTGAAATATGTGCTTGAGTTTCTAAGCCTGCTAGCCTTCTCCACTGCATTCACTTCTCAACTTGGCCAAATCAGCAGGGTATGGCAGTGGTATTTGTACCATTGAAAAACAGTTTGTGAGGGCACAGGGCCAAAGAGGCACAAAGAAATTGAACCCAGGGGATGAACTGGTCCTTCAAAATATGAGACATACAGAAAATCAAACCTACTTTGTCAGACCCCTCCCAACAGCAATGAGCTTCCCTACCGTCACCTGAAAAGAATATAATCAGGAAAACACAGGACCCCTTCAAAAGAGAAGAAAAAAAAATTCAGAACAGAGAGAGAGAACAGAAAATTGAGATTCATTCACCATTTGAAGGAAAACAACACAGAAAAGCAAACAACAACGAAAGCACTTAAGGAAACAAAGAAATAAAAAGACTTTAAGTGTCCTTATAATTATTCTAGAAAATACAAAACCTTTAAATAGAAGCAACTAGATCTTAGGATAAAAAAAGTAAAACAAAACAAAACAAAACTCAAATATCATAATGGATATAGCTGAATAGTAACTTAGCTAGGAGATCATGCTAGGTCTCTCCTGGAAAAATAAAAATCATAAATAAGAAAAAAAAATGAAGAGAAAGTATGAGAGAATTTAAAATGTTGGAGAAGTGTTCTGGGAGAGGAGAACAAGAAAAAAAAAGATTTTAAAATAACTGAAGAAGAAGTTTACTTAGAGCTGAATAAATACATGGATCTTCATACTGAAAAAGATCCTTATGCCAAAATGATGAGTTTTAAAAGATCCACAACTTTAAACATCATGATGAGATGTCAGAACACTGTACATAGAGTAATCCCAAAAAAGTTCAAAGAAAATGACAGGTACCTTGGAAGGATACAGAGATTAAAGTTACATCTAATTTTTCAACAACAAAAGTGGTTGATGCAAGAGAACAGACCTGTATTGCTAATTTGAACCCACATCAACACCTTTTCAAACTTGCATTCAAGTTTTGAGGAATGAATAATGACCTTTGGGAATTTTGCCATCTAAAACTCTTCAGAAAAAAAAAAATTATGCAAGGAAAATTCAGTAGAAATTTAAAAACAAAACCAAGGAAAAGGATACAAGAAAGAGTAGTGATCAAATAAAACACTAAAAGTTATAGTTAAGTTTAAATAACTGTTGATGCTCGATGTTTTTTAAATGTATAAAATAACCATCTGGAACTGAAATACCAGATGTTCTCAACAGCAGAATCTACAGAGAGGGTAGTGGGAAGTGTAAGAATACTAAAATTTTTATTATTATGTAAGAGGAAGATATAGATATTATAACTGTTGACAGAATATTTAAAATTGTGAAAAATGTGTGCAACCATTTGAAGAGAAGTATATACATAAATTCCAAATTACTATAGAAATTATAATGGGATAATATATTAGTCTCTCTCTTTCTTAAATGTATAATAATATTATATATAATGTACTAATTATTTATAAAATACTATAATCATAATTTTATTTTTTATATAGTACATAATTAACCCAATATAGAGAGAAAGAAAATTATATAGCATTAATATAACAAAAAAATGTCTATTTTAACTCTGTTTAACTTCATGTAAAATATTAAAGGCCCACTGAAATTAAAAGACACCGAATGAGTCACAAAAAAATCCTAGGAAATATACACAATAAGATACAACATGATACAATAAATATATGTTTGATCTTTGCTCCAGTTTCTGACACAGAGCTCTTAAACCCCTTATAATTTCCTCAGTGATAGTAGTATGGATTGTTCTAATGAGGAGAACCTTGCTTCGGGATGGGGACTAGGTCTCACAAATACCGAAGAAATGATCAGAGCGTTGTAATATTAAGCCACATCCATCTTCTCCGGGAAGGAGGAAAGGCAGGAGATTTGAGTTGAGCACTAACGGCTTATGATCAATCAGGCCTATGCAATGAAATCTCCATAAAAATCCCTGAGCAATGGATTCAGAGAGCTGCCAGGTTGGGGAAGACAGTGAGGGAGGAAGGGTGTCACACCTGTAAGTCCTACATCCTCACCCACCACTCACTAGATCTTGCCTTCTGCCTCTCTTCCTCTTGGTTGTTCCTGAGTTGTATACATTATAACAAACTGGTAACAAAAAGTAAAGTGATTTCTTCGGTTCTGAGGGCCATTCCAAGAAATTACCAAATCTTAAAAAGGAGACCTGTAAACCCAACTAGTAACTGGTTATTCAGAAATATAAGTGGAAAACTGGAACTTGTGATTGGCACCTGAAGTAGGCACAGTCCTATAGAATTGATCTCTCTATCTCTGGTCAGTACCAGCTCCAGGTCATGTCACAATTAAATTGAATTGTAGGACCCTAAATTGAAGTACAGTGTTAGAAAACTGCTTTTTGTTGTTGAGGAAATAAATCACATATTTGGTGTCAAGAATGTGTGAGTTAAAAAGAGTTCAGAGGAGGTAAACAGTAAAAACAAAATTACTATAAAATGCTGTAGTATATCTAATATCAGAAAACAGAATACTAGAGCATTAAGTAGGATAAAGTAGATATTTAGAATAATAAAACATATAATCCAGCTGGGCTCAGTGGTACACCCTCATAATCCCAGCAACACAGGAAGCTAAGGCAAGAGAATCACAAGTTCAAAGTCAGACTCACCAACTTAGCAAGGCCCTAAGCAAATTAGAGAGACCTAGTTTCAAAAAAATAAAAAATATAAAAGGGATGGGGATCTGGCTCAGTGGTTAAGCACTCCTGGGTTCAATCCCCCAGTACCAAAAAAAAAAAAAAAAAAAAGAAAAAAGAAAGAAAGAAAGAAAGAAAAGAAAAAAATTCATAAGAATTTACAATAGTCATAATTTACACATCTAACCATAAAGTTACAAACACATTACACAAATGTGTGTGAGTGTGCAGCCAAATTTAATGGAAACACAAAAAGAAACTCAAAATATCCACATACAGAAGAAAGATCTTTTTAACAATTGTTAAGTAGTAAATGAAGCAGAGGAATGGAGGCAAGGAAAGAGAAACAAAGACCCACAGAGAAAACAGAACCCAGGGCCTTGTGCTTGTAAGGCAAGCACTCTACTGACTGAGCTATCTCCCCAGCCCAGATTTATTAATTTCTTAAAAATTGTCCATTTTTTCCTAAAATAACAAAAGTTTCTCTCTACAAGAAAAATAAATACAAACAAAAAAACCTATACCATACCACATCGACAGGGGTTTATATGAAGAATTTCATCTACTTCAGAGCACAGGAAAACTCTGAGGCCAACCCAACTGTGTGATTCCAAAAATCAAACATCACAAAGAAGAAATCAAAGGAACAATTTCATTTTTCTAAGATTCCTACATAAGATATAAGCAAATAAAATCCAGTAACTACTCCATCAGTTTACTATTATAATTAATTTTTGTTGTTTTGGTTTTTTTACTACTATCAATTACAATAAAAGCAATTGGAATAATACTGATACAGAAAGGAAATACATGAAACAGAATTTGAGGATGAGAAACAGATCCATGGATTCATAAATATTTATTTTTTGATAAAAGTATATGGATACTATTTCAAGTGAGTGTGGGAAAAATACAAAAAAATATGTGAATATTTCTTAGAAATAACCCAAATTATAAATTCTATCTCATACTATATGCACACAATAAATATTTAGAATTTCAAAATATTTAAGAACTGATTGTAAAAGAAATACATAAACCTTTGTGGCTATAAAAGATTATTTATGACAGCATTATTTGCAAGAGTTGAAACTCGGAATCAACATGCATGTTAGTAAAAAGGATTCAGGTGAAACATGTTGGGTACAATCCATATAACAAAATGGTAATCAGCCTTTAATAAAAAAGATACAAATTCATTCTCACTAAATTGATATGAACTGATAGGGAACAAAGCAAAACTTACTGTTCTACTGTTCCATACAAAAATTGCAGAAGCAAACAAGAAGGAAGGAAGGGCTGAGGTTGTGGCTCAGTGGTAGAACACTTGCCCAGCATGGGTGAGGGATTGGGTTTGAGACCCAGAAGCACATAAACAAACAAACAAACAAACAAAAGACTATATAAACAAAATAAAGGTATTGTGTCCATCTACAAATAGAAATATTTTTTTAAAAGAAGGAAGGAAGGAAAAAAGGAGAGAGGAAGGAATATATGCATGAGTGTATATGCTTAGAAAAGAGATTGGAAGACACATGCCAAGCTATTTTCACTTTTACCAGTGGTTCCTGTTGGAGAAAGGAATAGAAGTAGTTTGGGTTTGAAGATAAAGCGGAAAAATATGGGCTTGAACATTATACTTAAAATCAATAACTATTCCTTGGATTGTTTACTGTGAGAATATAGTCATATGAGATTTGTGAAATGAAGACAGAAATAATATGAAGGAAAATAAAAGTGATGAAACCAAAACTGGATGCACAGAAAACAGTAAAAAGTTGAGACTGCATATTATTGTCATAGTTACATGCATCACACCAATACAGGGTCATGGCAGGGATACACAACACCTGGGAAATAAATGTGATAAATCAGTGTAAAGGTTCAAGAGTGCTTCAAAGAGTCCAAATCAATCATTTTGCTTCACAGCACCTACTTATTTTAGAAGAGTTGGGTTGTACACTGGAGTGGTTTTTGATATATCATTGCTAAGATCTGTTGGCAATATAGCCTGGAGTTTTCAGATTCCCTCTCATTTTTCCAACATTAAACTGCCGTCTTAACACAAGTCTGATCCAGAATTTAATCCACAGGCAGATGCAGAGGGAACTGTCTCAGAAAGAACTTTAGGTTCTTTCTTGTTTATGGCATTGCTCATTATTGTGAATAAGTCTCACAGTGCTGCATCCTGGGTGAAAATAACAGGCCCTATTGTATGTCAGTAACCAGGTTATATCACCTGTTCATTGCTGCAGTTAACACCTATTATTTCCTCCAGGCACCAATATTTAGAATCAGGACCATTCAGGTCTGAAGTGGGTTAAGTGGTTGTGTGTGCAGTGCTTCTTTTGTCAGAAAGAGGGACTCAAGGTTGCTGAGCCTCTGTCCCAGTTTTTGAGCTGTCTACAAACAGTCAACGAAGATATCCACAAAAGTCGCCCTGCAATTAGAAGGGGGACCTCGGGTGTCTTATTAGCGTGTTGTTACCACACAACATGCCTGAAAAGCAGAAGAACAGAGGATCATAACACCTCCGTGCTGGATTCACTCTCTTCAGTAGGAGCCTCTGGGAACATTCAGCCTCTTCTAAATGCTTCCACATGCTTCCAGTAGGGGCAAAGAGTGGAGCAAGCAGGCTGCAGCCTTCCTCCTCTTAGTGCCATGCATGTGTGAAACAGAGGAGGGTGTAGAGAATGAAGACTGAATTACTCAATATGTTTGTAGAGAGAAAAAGAAAGAAACTAGTCACTTGGCCAGACAGAAAAAAAAAAAAAAAAGAATTCATCTTCCTCCTCTCAACAAGTTCGAAGTCATTCCCATTGTAATTTTTAAAAATTTAAACATGCCTTTTCTACAAGTATTAAATGAACATATGTCACAGATTTATTTACCTCCTTAAGAAGCAAGAGGATATTAAAGCTAATTCAAAGATAATTTGTGAGTCTGACTGAGTTACATACAGACTCTGGAAAAATGCTAGAATAGGATTGCCAGACTAGAGCCAACACTGGTTATGTACTACGGAGCAACAAAACTGTACTTCTAGGGTTCTTTTTTTCTTTTTTTTGCTTTGGTCAAGAATAATTTGCAGTGATATGAGTTTTATAAAGTTGATATTTACACTATAGAGTGATTAAAAATTAATTAATAAGAAATAGTAAGACAAAGAATCATATCCCAGGGGAACTAGGTATGCTCCAACATCACACTGAAAAGAAAAAAATAGTCTTTCTTCTACCTCTTTATAGCTTTAGGATTACTTTTTTTCTTCTTACATATGTGACCATGATGAACTTTGGTGGGTGGACAGAGGATCCTCCTAGCCCTTCTATAAGGTTAGAGTAGAAAGGAACACCAAGAAGTATAATGTGCCATTTCTGCCCTCCACAATGTGGGCACCAATGATAGGAAGTCGGTGTTGGGTAAGATTATGTGTACAAGTTAGGAATTCAGGCAGACCTGGGTTAAATCTTCTCGCTGCCACTTTTTAAAAACTACATTTATTTTTAAACTAGTACATACAAACATAAAAATTGTATATCTTAGTGGGGCAATATGATATTATGATACATGTATACATTGTGTAATGCTTAAATCAGGTTAAACCTATCTCCTCAAATATTCATTATACATTTATGGTTAAATACCATCAAAATGGTTAAAACCTTTATTCTAGTTTTTGAAATGTACATCATCATTATCTATAGTCATCCTACTGTAGAACACCATACAAAAACCACTTGCTCATATCTAACCATAACTTGGTAAAAGTTGAGAAACCTTTTTCCATTCCTCCCTTCCCCTGCTCAACCTAGCCTCTAGTAGCTACCACTCTACCCTTAACTTCTGTGAGATGTTGAGAGTTAAAAGAAAAAAAAAATTAAGATTCCACATATGAGTGAGACCACAGAGTATTTGTCTTTCTGTGTCTGACTTACTTCACTTAACACAATGATCTCCAGTTCCATCTATGTGTGGTGAATGACAGGAATCCATCCTTTTATGGATGAATAGTATTCCATGACATATATGCATCCCATTTTCTTTATCCATTCATAGTTTTTGGACATTTAAGTTGCTTCCATTTCTTGGCTGCAATGAACATGGAAGAGCCACTCTTGAAGTAAATTTCATCTCAAACCTGATTTTCTCATATGTAGGAAGGAGTATAATCACGCTTACCTCAGAGAACTGGAGTGACAAGTAAATGAAAAAATCCAAAGTGTTCACCAAACTGCCTAGTATTTACTAACGGGTTAAAAAATGTTGTTACACCTTGCAACCAAGTTCTTTCATCACTTGTTGTCTGAAGAACATGGCCAAATTTAATTTAACTAAGACTGCACTTGGAAAAGGAGGGAGAATTGCAAAATAGGAAAATAAATTGCAAGAAGTATAATTTTCCTCCTGGCTAAAAAGATTTCTAGAAATGCCAGTGAAGACTTTAAGCAAAGACAGGCTCAAGGATTATACCCTAAGTATTCATCCTCAGAGAATAGGAAAAGTGAGAAATGAAGTGGGGGATGGAGAGATGGGGTTGAGTAGAAAAATGAAGGTGGACCTCCCAAGACTGTTTAAAAAGTTACTTGTGATTTTACCTTAGTAATGTGTCTGTGAGTTTATGATCTAAAAGGGGGCCAAAAATATCTATTCAACCCACCTCACGAGGATATTATCAAGATAAAAGAAATAAAGAGAGAAAAGCTTTAAAAGTATGTTCTGCTCATTCAGCTAATGGGATTTTTTCCTTTTTACTCTGCTTACTCAGTCAGTAGGAGGCCAAGAAACTCGGGCATTTCACTCTGGGCTACACAATGGTGATGAGATTTAAGCTTGTCTTTGACAAGAACAAGAATCCCCCATTTTCCTTCATCCTTTTTGCAATCAGGTTTGAGTTGAGATAGCAATGGGCAGGGTTTATGTACTTTTTAGTTTGCATCTACATCTCCTGGGACACAAAGGTTAAATGATTTGTAGGATGTTTTTAAAATCATTTATTTTTAGACCTTTTAATTGAGGTATAATTTATAATTCCACAAATTCAATGATTTTTAATAAATGTGTAGAGTTATACAACTATCACCACAAACCAATTTTAGAATCTTTCCCTCAGGTAGAGAAGAGGCCTCATTTTCATTTCTGGTTATTTCCCATTTCCACTCCCAGTCTCAGTCAATTCTAGTTTATGTTTTCTCTGCAGATTTGCCTTTTTTGGACATTTTATGAAAATAGAATCATGCAACATTTTGTCAGTTGTGTCTGACTTCTTTTAAATAGCATCATTTTTTCAAGGTTCATGCAGATTTAAACACAGTTCAGCAATTTGATACTTGTGATTATTGAATAGTACTTTATGTAGAATACCACATTGTCTTTAACCCCTTCACAGGTTCATGGACATTTGCACGGTCTCCAGTTATTATTTAATATGATTAAGGACCATCTGCCTAGAAGTCTTTTTGTAGACATACTTTCATTTCTTGTGGGTAGATAACTGGGAATTTAATCCCTCTGTCATGTGTAATGATTTTTAAATTAAACTTCCAAACTCTGTTCCAAAGTATCCATACCACTTTGCATTCCCACCAACAATGTATGAGAGTTGCAGCCTGTACCCATTTTTGTCAACTTTTGTTATTGTCTTTTCTTGTTTAAAATGGCATCTCATTGTGGTTTTAATCTGTTTCCCTAGTAAGCAAAGATGTTAAGCACCTTTGCCTGAGCTTCTCAGTCATTCAAATATTTTCTATGGGTGTTTATTTAAATCCTTTGTCTAATTATAAATGGATTGCTTGCTCTATTATTATTGAGCTATAAATATTCCCTGTATATGCTGTGTACAAGTCTTTCATAGGCTATCCCATTTGCAAATGGTATCTCTCAGACAATAGCTGTCTTTTCATGTCCTCTTAATAGTTGATTTAGAAGCCTGAAAAGTTTTAATTTTGAAAAAAGTCAAATTATTATTATTGTCATTATCATTATTTTCCTTCAAGAATTACGCTTTTGGTGTCAAATCTAAGAACTCTGCAGAACTCATGGTCATGATGATTTTTTCTTGTATATTTTATTCTATAAGTTTTATAGATTTAACTCTCACATTTAAACCTAAAATCTCTTTTTCACTAATTTGTATGTGTGGTGTGAGACAGGAGTCAAGACTAATCATTTTTCAAGTACATATTTTTCCAGCACCATTTGTTGAAAGGATTATCCTTCACCCATCAAATTACCTTAACATCATCGTTAAAATTCAATTAACTATATATACAAAGTGTTTTTACCCCCCACTCTCAATTCTATTCCATGAGATTTGTCCAAGCTTACACCCATACCATACCACCCTCTCTTTATAACTATAGAAGCTTCCAATGATTTTTTTTCAACCCCACCTCTCAGAACAAATCATCTATAGATCCAGGATTACAAAAAAGAATGTTCCTAACATGCACTTTGTATATACAATTCACATGAACAAAATGATCACAATGAATATTATGGTTCATAATTTCCACTGCCAAATTTGTAATCTATTAACACATAAAAATATAGTGCTACTGATAATTTGTACTAATAAACAAACCCACCTGGGAACCTGAAAATTTGATCAATTTCCTAGATTAAAACTAGAAGTGTGAATAATTAGCAAGAATCAGTTTATTATCATGCATATTTCAGGTTTAGTCATCACATATAAATGATTTTTTTTTCTGGTACCTGTCCACAAGCCGTTCCCCTTTACCCTTTTGCTAAAAAAGAACCTCACTTTGGTTAAATATTGAGAAGGATGTGGTCACAGACTACTCTGTAGCCCTAGGAGCTGAACCACGATTGGTCTAGGCCAAGAATCAGCAAACTTTTTGCACAAAAGTATAGACCCCAAATATTTTAAGTTTTGCTGACCATCAGGTCTCTGTAACAACTACTCAATTCTACCATTGTAGTGGAGAAGCTGCCACAGGCGATCTGTAAAGGAACAGGTATGGCCATGTTGCAATAAAATTTGATTTTATCAATAGGTAACAGGCAGGCTTTAGGTTGCCCTTCGGTGTATAAAACCTCTGTTGTATTAGTTTCCTAAGGCTACCATGACAAAGCACTACAAACTGGGGGGCTTAAAATAACTGAAATTTATTTCCCCCTAACTCTGGAGATTGGAAGTCTGAAAATGGATCAACTGAATAAATGAAAATCATGTGAGTCAAATTCTTCTAATATGAAACTGACCTACCCCTATGGATCAAGTTCAAATATGTTAGGTATTTTCCCCCCAATGTTCCATTTCACCTTTCCCATGGCTAGAGATTTATTTCAAAATACACTTGTTCTCACCCACAGTTCCATACCATGTCCTTCTCTTCAGGTCCCTCAACACTTGATTTGTCAAGGCTTCAAATCTACAGGAAGTATATGTCTTAAAGCAGTGTCATTTGTCATCCATGGCTCCAGAATGTTCCTCCTGTCAACTGAAACCCTTACAGTAGGTGATTTGACACCACTGCAAAGATGGCTATTCATGGAAATACAAGTGGTTTTCTCTTTGCAGGGAATCTTTTCTCACAAAATCCAACATTTCCTTGAAAGAATGGATTTATCTTCTATTCGTGGTTTATGGAAGTCTCAAAAAGACAATGGTCACTGTTATTACTAGAATTTTGACCCAGATGATGTTTGACCAAATTTATTTGGCACCATTTACTTGGAAATATCTTCCCTTCTGTTTTACAGCACACGCCAGATTATTTTCCTATTAACTAATAGGATGATTTTTAAATATCCATATGTTTTAGTACAAATAATCAAGAACAAATTCTAAAACTGAACACATGTAAGAGAAATCAATCAATTGATCCCCCAAATCAAGTGTTGGTGAAGACAGAATTAAAGACAGGCAGTTAGTGTAGCATAGGTAATGGTGTCAAATGGAGAAAATGGAGGTCAATTTGGATGCGGGAAGTTGGAGACCGCCCCATGGGGAGATTGGAATGTTAATATCTCCAGAGTCCTTTGATTACCAAGACTACCTGCCTATACTACCCCTCCCAAAAGGTTGCAGACAGGCAGTTGTTAATTAATGCCCCCTGGGATGCTACCTGCCAGGATCACTCCATTTGGCCCTTCCCCCTCCATTTGTTTCCCACCTTTTGGCCATTCCAGGGGCATCTCCTGGGCCTAGTCACCTGTATGCCGGAAGGAGACAGATAAGGCAGGTAGAGAGCAGGATACCAGAATACCAGATGTGGTCCCCTTCTCCCTCCCAGGAGAAGTCTATGTTACTACTTTTAAATTAAACCTGCTCTATGTGCTTGCCTCAGTGCGCTTCTCTAATGTTCAGATTTCAGCATTTGAGGAAGCAGAACTCATCACTGATAACTGGGAGTATCTTTGGGAGGGCATGAGGGTTTTAGAAAAGATCATCCCCCTTAACCTCCTCCAGGTCCTGGCAGCTCCTGGCTCCTTAGTTTACAGATGCCTCACTCCAATCTCTACCTATGTCCTCACCTCTTCTTATGACAATATTTTACCGTTGGATTTAGGACTCACCATAAATACTGGATGATTTTATATGAAGACCTTTGATAATTACATTGACCAAGATCCTATGTCTAAATAAGTTCACATTTCCAAATTATTCTATGTGCATGTAAGAATACACTGTAATGATTTCCATTTTTTGTATATAATTATAATGCACCAATTTAAAATAATAGGAGGGGCCAGGCATAGTGGCACACACCTGGCTTGTAATGCCAGCAACTCTGGAGGCTGAAGCAGAAGGGTTGCAAATTCAAGGCCAGTCTTAGCAACTTAGTGAGGCCCTAAGCAACTTAGGAGGACCTTGTTTATAAATTTAAATAAATAAATAAATAAAATAAAAAGGGTTGAGGATGTCACTCAGTGGTTAAACACTCCTGGGTTCAATCCCTGGTGCCTCCCCCCAAGAAAAGAAGACTAGTAGAATAGAGAAAAGGAATCAGGGGAAGGGAAGTGAAGAGGGAAAGGAAAAGACTAGGGAATGAAATTGATCAAATTATGTTTTGTGCATGTATGAATATGGCATAATGAATCCTACTATTATGTATAATTATAAAGCACTAATAAAAATCATAAATAAATCAGTAGAGTCACATTCTAAGGTTCCAGGTAGACACAGACTGAAGAAAGGGATGATATTCAAATCAGAGAACATGGTCAAGGCCAGTCATGGTAATCCCATTTTCCCTTGTTGTAAATTATCCATCAGAGAGCATATAATCCATTTCTGGCCAATAAAATTAAGGTGCTGTCTATTGAGTATATAACTGAGAATTGGAAGCTGCTTTTACTAAAAGCACTGACTTTTCACTTGGCCCTACAGATGCATAATAGGTAAGTGAAAGCAGGATAAAACTCAGCATCTCTGTCTTCATTTTGGATCTGTCTTCACATTCCTGCTCAGATTGTACATAGGTATGTTAGTAAGGAATGTTCATCTAAAAAATGATAATATAGACCTATTGACCCTAAATTTACCTGACCTATCTTGTTCACCTTCAAGACTAAGGATACCAAGATAAGAATAACAAAGGCATTTTCAGGATTTGTAGTGATATTCCTCTGCCAGCTTTACAATGGCATGGCACCTAGAAGTCTTCAGTTACTGCCCTATCCCTTCCAAGGAACAGCAGAACCTAGGAGGCAGATCTCACTGTGATAAGACTGAGTCTCTAAGCAGGAGAAATCATCTCATGGAAAGTAAATTGCCCCCTTCCAGTATCACAGATCTGATAAACATCTGCATCCTGATCTGCAAATAGAGATAAGCCCCATAAGGACTACTCCACAGACACCTCACAGAACCAGAACTGAGAGAATGATCAGTCAGACCACAGTTTGACCAAGACTGACTGACCCCTGCCCCAATTCTTCCTCTATTTAACCTAATGCTCCTATAAACACCCTGAAGACAGGTCTTAGATGCTTTGCCTTCCCACTGTGGTCAACTGATTGAAGTTCCCGTCCTGCTTTTCACCTATTACTTTATTGGTTTGTTTTTGGGGGGCAAGTGGCCAGACCTGATTTGTTGGTATTCCTGCAGTTAGTCCTCTGAACTAGGACTCTGGGAATGGCTAATCTTGAGTAAATGTACTCTTATTTGATTAAAAATAAGTCCATGCATTACTCTTACAACTTGCTGCCTCTCAATGTTGTCATGTGAAGATGTGATACATAGAGTGGAGGCAATCATCTTGTGACCATAAGAGGAAAGGCAGAAGAATTACAGGGAAGCCAACCCAAAATCTTCCTATCACTGAGATACTAAATTAACCAACTTTGCAGTTTCTGGACCTCTTGTAAAGATTGATACAAACTCTTATTGATTAATCCTCTGGGTTCAAATTTGCTTTGAGTTGTGTCAAAACTCAAAACAGTTGTTCGGAGCATTTGTTCTTAAGTACTCTGAAAATGACAACTAGAGGCAATAGTGGCTCAGGAAGTTGTTGATCTGCCCTGCAGCAGTAGAAGACACACCAATAGGAATCCATTTTCTTTTCAAATTTTCTCACTTAGATACTCACTTACTGAGCAAGAAAGCTAAAACCAAACTATCAAATTTAATTCTGGATATTATATGGAGACCGGATATAATATGTTGACCCAATCTTGGATCTCCTGTGGGAAAAACAATAATCCTCTGAGGAAAAAAAAAAATGAGACTATCTATAAAGGAACAAAAGAAAACAAAATGGGAATTATAAAAAGAAGAGATTGTTTTCTTCTCTCTGATCACTATGAAGATTAACGTAGATAGGTAACAACTCCTGTGCATCCTGTGACTTCCATAGGTAAAGCGGATGATGATATATAATGGGGGTGGGGAGTGGGGTTGACAGAAGAATGGAAGAACTTTAGATTACATAGAGGGAAATGAGAGGGAGGAGGTATGAAAAATGGTGAAATGAGATAGACATTATTACCCTATGTACATGTATGATTACACAAATGGTATGAATCTACATTGTACACAATCATAGAAATGAAAAGATGTACCCCGTTTGTGTGCAATGAATGAATAAAATTGCAGTCTGTAAAAAAAAAAATAATTAAAAAAAATAAAATTAGATCACAACTTTAAGCAGAAGTGGAGACAAATAGGCAGAGAAGGGAGTTTGTGATTGGATTGTACCTGAAATAGTGTCCCTAGACAGTTTGGTATGACACAGTCAGATTTCAGGGATGCTGACAAAGTAGAGGCCCAATATGCCAGCCTGGGTAATAGCATAAAAGGCTGAATATATAGCAAATATTCTTAAAAGTGTGTTATATCAATAGATGGTTTCTATATTCTATGTATGCATACAATGCAATCATGTCATGCACCATATATGGGCATATGTAATCTATATAATCAAAATTATGTTATGCAAAATTTTTACATTAAGAGTTCATTTTAAAAGTTTTCTGGTGGAATTACTTAGCTCTTCTAAATATAGAATCATGTCATCGGCAAACAGTGATAGTATGAGTTCTTTTCCTATTTATATTCCTTTAATTTCTTTCTTCTGTCTAATTGCTCTGGCCTGAATTTCCAGGACTGTGTTGATTAGAAGTGGTGAAAGAGGACATCCCTGTCTTGTTTCAGTTTTTAGAGGAAATGCTTTCAATTTTTCTCTATTTAGAATTCCGTTGATCTTGGTTTTAGCATATACAACTTCTGCGAGGGGGTATGGGGATAGGAAGAATAGTAGAATGAATCAGACATTATTACCCTGCGTACATATATAACTATATGACTGACGGGATTCTACATCATGTGTAACCAGAAGAATGATAAATTATACTCCATTGTACATTCTACTGTCATGTATAACTAATTAAAACAAATTTAAAAATTAAATGATTTTTAAAAAGTTCATTTTATATGTCTGTAACATCAAAAAAGGGGACAATAGAACTCAAAAATATGGCTCATGCCTGTAATCCCAGCAGCCGGGGAGGCTGAGGCAGGAGGATTGTGAGTTCAAAGTCCTCCTCAGCAAAAGAGAGGTGCTAAACAACTCAGTGAGACCCTGTCTTTAAATAAAATACATCACAGGGCTGGGAATATAGCTCAGTGATCGTGTGCACCTGAGTTCAATCCCTGGTACCACACCCCAAAAATACTCCTGAGAAATTCATTAAAAAATATACACCCTACTTTGGTGATAAAACAGTAGCTTCTAATGGATCAACTTTTGCACAGATAACAACTATAAAAGCTGGGTACACATACAGCCACCCACACATGCACGCACAGAGAAAACTAAATTAAGGGAGAAAGGCACTACCTGAAGGCACTGAAAACAAGCAAAAGTAGGTAAAAGTTGAGGAAAATTTACACTTAGAAGAGGGGATGAAATCACACTGGTAAATTTCCAATATTTCATGAAATTTTGTCTGAAGGCAGTCTTGGTCAATATTGAGTAAAATTACTAACCCTGCAATCTCACTGTCCTGTGAAACCAAGGGCAAAGTTTGAAGAAATCATAGCAGCTACCAAATAGGCAGAAATCCTAGAAAAGAAATATCCACAGAGGGAGAACACTAAATTTTCCATTAAAAATTGGTTTAAATCTCTGACTGACCCCTGTACTCCTTAACTGCAGAGAAGAGGATACGGTATCCAGCTAAGGCTAAAAAGGACTTGAATGACAATTTCCACTGCTGCCCACAAGATAGGAGGCAAATTTGAAAGTTTGAATATTGCTACATTAACTTCCTGTTTAAAAAAAAAAAAAAACACAACTCAGAGGAGCAGAACAGAATCCAGAGTTTTGTACCATCACATTGTCCAGAATATGATCAAAATTACTAGACCACCTAGAAAATATGGACCATAGTCAAGAGAGAAGGTGATCAATGAAGACCAAATCCAAGACAACCCAGATGATGGGATTAAGTAGGCAAAGATTTTAAAGCAGCTATTATAACTATTCTCAAGAAGAGAAAGGAAATGTAATGAATAGCTAGAAAATCTCAGGAGGGAAGTTTTTAAAAACTATATGAATGCACAAATAACTGTAGCATTTTAATAACTTATTCTACACATTTGACAAGAATTCCATATCTGTTTTCTTCTTTTAAAAACTCATGTAAGTTGGTTACTCTAGTGTGATTATCTTGGAGCTTAAGTAGTTGATATAGTATGAGAGTGGATAGTCTAGTAAGAGTGAATATACACATTAAGTCAATAAAACCAAATCTTCATTCAACTACAAAATTCTCTGTATGACATTGAGACAGAACCCCAATCTCTTTTGATGAAAATCTAGGTGATATTAGAATATGGTCTCAAAACTAGTTAGGATAAATGTTAATACTAACATACAGGTGTTCTACTCATCCCAGATACTTGAACTAAAAGTAGTTAGGAACACTTAACCAAATATATATCATCTTCAACAATTGCTATATAAATTAATACAGAATAGTACCAGTCCCAGCTCCCAGTCTACCCAACAAACATCTCTTCATGTGCTTCAAGAAAAAGATTTTTGAAGAGTATTGAACTAGATGCTCCAATTGAGAGTCAATGCAGGTATCACTTTCTCCCAGTCTAGATTTAGTAGAATTGCATTTGAAAATCAAAACAATTTATATTACACTAAGATCCAGCAATTCCAAGCATCATAAGTAAATAAATAAACAAATGCAGTCTTCCCCTTGAAGCCCATCAAAAATAAAGTAGGTGGTGTCTGAATTGAAAATTTAATCAGAATAAGGTTCTGTTCTTAAATGTGTGCATTTTTAAAACCCATGTATCTAATGTTCTATAAACCTAGAGAAGGGACTTTAAAACTTTTGATCAGATGCTGGAATGTTAAATTCTGACAGGAGGAAGAGAGCTGTTTGTTATTTATTGCTTCAGTTTTCTTTTGAAGGAGAATAATTTATTTATTTAATTTCCCTAGAAGGATTTTTTTTTCCTCCTCTGACAAAAAAGTGTCAAAAATGAAGACAAGTCAAACATATAGATTGCTTAAAAATGGATGTGTATTTTAAAAATTTCACTGTTTTTAATTTCACAGTGTGGAGCTCACAACCCTGGCTACCCTCAGGGAATCTGTGGGCTGGTGTTGGTTGAACCAGCTTTCTAAAAGTGGCTCAGCCCTGCTTCTCACTCTAGTTCGGGGCACTACTCACCAACCCCAAATCCTCGAAATGTTCTTTTGATGACTGTATCCTCACATGGCATAAGCTTTGCCACAGATAAAGGGACCTACAGTCCACAAATAACACAGAGAAGCATCTTACAGATGGAGATGAAAGAAAGCCAAAATAAATATGAATGTTTAGGGACAGAGGCTACATGTGAATTCACACACACAGGTTGCCTAAAGTGATGATAATAATGAGAATTTGAATGTAGATGGAAGAAAATATGAACACAGAGGAATCTGGTGCAGAAAAAAGGAGAATTTATGCCCACTTTACTTTCACAGAATCAAATAATCAGGTTTGGAAGGAACTTTACAGGACATTTAATGCAACCACATTCCCAAAGCAGAAATCCTGATAGTTACCAATTCTCCTTAGGATTACAGGAATTCATACCAGAAGAGCCAAATTAAGTCTCACTGGCTTCCAGGGTAATCAAAGTTGCAGAGCTTCCTAGAAGGAACTTTGATCTTAATTGCCTCAGAGTTCTGAAATCTGAGTTCTAAAAATTCATCTTCAACCTATTCATCGACACTCTGTCTCAGACCTGAATTGCCAAAAATGTAATGTTAATCAGGTGCATCCATGGCAGGATAAGATAGGCCCATCTGTTACCACCGGGTGCTGCTGTTAGTGAGAGAATTCAAAGGCATGGCTGGTTTCGGCCTTAAAAAGGTTTGTAATCTTAGGTTAGCAACAAAATAAATACAATCAAAGACAAGCAAGCTCTTAAGTTCTCCCAGTCAAAAGTGCTTAGAATATTGGAAAATATGATCAATATTTATTGAATATTGACTATGCGCTGCAAAATGTTAAAGGGTTTTGGAACTATTTAGCTGGGAGTATAGAAGCCTAGGACAGAATTAACAATTTTCTCATCTATAAAGATTTCCCTTAATAAGATGCTGATTTACCACTACTAACGTAATTCCAAAGAACAGAATGTAATAAAAAAGAGTGTAGAAATGAAGGAAAACAAAACAGTAGCATCCTTGATGTGAAAGTCAAGGAAGAGGTTATTTTGGGGGAAGCTGTAGCATGACCTCTTCAGAAAATCTAAAGAAAAGGTGAAACATTCATCTGTTTCGATGAGACTGAGAAGAATGCTTAATGACAGGAGAGATGTGTCACTTGCCAACATCTCCTTATTTAGGGTCATAAAAAGTACAACAGAGTGGCTCTATGGTAGATAAAAGGAAAGAACATCCCTTGAGAGTTCAAATTTTTCCTCATCATTTTTGTTGTGGTAGTTTTTAGATATACATGACAGTAGGGTGTATTTTGTCATATTATACATACAAGGAGTGCAGCCCTTTACAATATTGATTCCACTCTTGTGGTTGAACATGATGTGGAGTTACACTGGTTGTGTGTTCACATATGAGCACAAGAAAGTTATATTCTCATCATTTAAAGAGAGAAAAAGAAATGTATATGTGATCTGGTTTGTTTTTTTTTCATTTGCAATATTTACTTTTATCCTTAAAAGTTTATGCCAATCACTAACAACAGATTTTCATATGATGTAATATACACAATCCTAAATCCAAAGCTCATTAGTCAAAACCCAAAGTTCATTACCTTGCCTCATTCCATAAGATGAAAAACCTGCTTTTCTTACTAAATGTTGAGAAAAGTTGACTGCTGATTTTTGGTAGGTTTGGAACAATACAAATCTTAAAGTACAATGTCTCAAATTGCTATCAAACCTCCCTTCATGTGCTGTTAGTCTTCTAGATCAGAAATTACCCAAAAAATGTGGTATGAATTTTCTCATTCTTTATTTAACCATCACTTTCTTTGGGAAAACTATCTAGTTACCAGAAGCTCCAACCTCAGCCCCATGGTTCCTGCATACTCCACTACTAGATTACATACTATAGTTTCTGAGTTCCCTTCACATCTAATGAATTTTCTCAGAAAAACAAAATGCCACCAAGTTTTAGGCAGTCATGCACATAGTGCAATTTAAGGGAGTCACAGAACCCCCCTCCTCTCAGTGCAGTCAATAAAAATAATTTTCCAGTGTGCTTCCAGTGTGGTTGCTGCTTCTAACAGCCTTCAGAAGCAGTAAAAATGTCCTCATAAGTGGAAACAAAAACAACAATAATAATATCATTGCTTCTATATGCTAGGTACTATGTATAGGTGCCTCACAGGTATGATATCACTTAGATGGCAGGCTAAGAGGTTCCACATCCTTATTCCTCCACTGAAGTATTAATAAAAACAACTATAGAGTGACTAAAATAGAGCTCTGGAACCTAGTCAAAGATCTCTAGCAACCAAGTGGATGCCTGTCAGTAGAAATTTAAAAAGTCACAGTCAAATGGTAGAAAGATTGGTGGTGTTTTTACTGACCCATACTTCATCCCCTTCCTAATATGGAATGTTTGGGAGGAAGTAGCCCAATGACTGTCCTCCTTTGGGCTGAAAAGAAGAGTCTAGAAACATATTTGCAATGTTCTAATTCATCTGTTGGCTATTCAAAGTAATGGTTTCTGTCTAGCCTGATTTAGAGCTCAGCCGGGAAAGGGTGACACAATTTGAATCACAAGATGGTATAAGTCCTGGGAAGCAATGGCAGATGGCATGGTGTGTGAAATCTTCAGATCTATAGATACCTAGGGGCATGGAATCACAGACAGAGGAATATGGTAGAATATCTAAGGCTTTAAGAAGAAAGTGGATTGAGATTCTTAGGCAAATTAAGACATTTAAAAGCAGCTACTACTGTGAGGGGACAGTGACAATTTTCTAACACCACCAACAACAAATAACCCCCATAGATTTAAAAAATATCTCAAAATATCTTATATATGAAGTGTCACTGTGGGATGATTATAAGACTGAGGGACCCACTGATCAGTGATGATCTTTCAGGTCAACTTGCAAAGATTAAGATTGGGAGGGTAGATGCATTTTCAATGCTTGCTTTCAAAAACCATTCACAAGACATTAAAAACAAAAAGCCTCAGGAAAATATAGCCCAAGCTAAGGAACAAAATAATTTCCAGAAACTGTCCCTGAAGAAACACAGGCATTTCACTTACTAGGCAAAACTTTTAAACAATTGTCTTAAGTAAGCTCTAAGAGCAACAGAAAAATATGAACAAAGAACCAAGAAAAGTCAAGAAAATGATACATGGAAAATTACAGCATCAAGAGTGATAGGAAGTATATTTAAAAAGAAATAAACAGAATTCTGGACTTTAAAAAATATTTAAAATAAAGAGAAAATTCATTGCAAAATTCAACAATAGCTTTGATTAGGAGGAAGAATCAGTAAACTTAAGGATTGATTATTTGAAACTATCAATTCTGAAAAGTATAAAGAAAAGTTAATAGGACATAGGGAACTTTTATTTTATTAAGTGACAAAATACGCATTATTAGTGTACCAAAAGGAGGAGAGAGAGACAGAATCAGAGAGATTATTTGAAGAAATAATGGCTGAAAACTTCCTAAAGTCAACACAGATATAAGCATGAAAACACAAGAACATTCTAAGTAGGATAAACCCAAAGAGATCCACACCAAGGTACTTTATAATCAAGCTACTGTAGAAAGTCTTTATATAAGAGTAAGAAGTTCTTGGTGTTATTATTGCATACTAGAGTGACCGTAGTAAATGATAGTAATAAAAATTCTCTAAAACTAGAAGAAAGAATGTTGAACATTCTTTGATGAAGAGCCCAAAGTTCTGAAGTCCAAGAGCAAGAAAAAAAGATTCAGGACAGAGATAAACAGAAAGAGAAAGAGAATATTAATTTCTCTGCCATTTTATTGTTGTTGTTGTTATTCATCAGGGCCCATATCCAACTAAATGGAGCCTGACCACATTAAAAAAGGATCTTTCCTACTTATTTCCCTTCTCTGAAAACACCCTCACAAATACATCCAGAAGTAATGCTTTACCAGTTCTCTAGTCATTCTTTAATCCAGTCATGTTGATTCCTAATATTAACCATCACTCCCCAATCAAAAAGCAGGAATTGGTAGAATGAATTTAAACGTAAAATTCAGGAAATCATGATGGTGTATGCCTGTGATCTGAGCGGCTTGGGAGGCTGAGGCAGGAGGATGCAAGATCAAAGGTAACTTTAGCAACTTAAAGAGTCCCTAAGCAATTTAGTGAGACTGTCTCTCAAAGTAAAAAAGTATGGGGATGTGGCTCAGTGGTTAAGTACCCTGAGGTCAATCTTTAGTACCAAAAAAAAAAAAAAAAACAGGTAAAAGGTAAAATTCTAATACATGCTACCTACCTATAAGAGACTCACTTTGGATTGAAAAACATGCATAGGTTGAGAGCTAAAAGATATAAAAAAGATAGGACATACAAACAGTAACTAAAAAAGAGAAGAGGTGAATATGAAATCAGACAAAATTGATTCTAAGTTACTATTACTAGAGACAAAGAACATTATTATATATTGATAAAAATTAATATACCAAGAAAATATAATGTAAGCACTTATAAGCATAGTATAAAAAATCAGAGATCAAAATTACAAGTAGACATGAAAGAATTCAAGGGACAAATATATTATTCTTAAAAATAGCAGAGTATTTTAATATGCTAGTTACAATAATGAATAGAACAAACAGAAGATTGAAAAAAGAAATAGAGGAACTGAACCCACCATAAACTAATTGGACCTAATAGGGAGACACAGAACACTCCACCCAGCAACAGCAGAACATACTTTTTTTTTTTTTTTTAGTTGAGTGTATTTGAAGCATTCCTCATGATACACCATAGTTTAAGCCACAAAACAAGTCTTAGTAAATTCAAAAAGGATTCAAAATGTTATTTATTATCACAGCGGAATGAAACTATAAATCAATACCAAAAGGAACACTGAAAAATTCACGAAGATGTCAAAATTAAACAAAAGAAGAAATTACAAAAAAAATCATAAAATATCTTGAGACAAACAAAATGAAAATGTTATGTACCAGAATTTATGGAATGAAGAAAAAGCAGTGCTACAAAGGAAAATCATAACTATAAAAGCTTCCATTTAAAAAAAAAAAAAGTCTCATATCAACAACCTAACTTTAGACCTTAAGAAACTAGAAGAATAGACTGTCCCTTAAACTGTCAGAAAGAAGAAAATTTAAAAAGATTAAAGAAAAAAATAGAGACTAGCAAAACAATACAGAACATAGATTAAATCAAGATTTGTCTCTTTAAAAAGATGTACGAAATCCAGAAAATTTTAACTAAATTTAAAAAGAGGGAAATGACAAAAAATGAAAATTAGAATAAAAGAGAATATATTACTACTGTTTCATAGAAAAAGAAAGATTATGGGAATACTGTGAATAGCTGTATACCAACAAATAAGATAACCTAGATGAAAGGACAAATTCTAGAAACAACCTATCAAGATTGAATCACAAATAAATAGAAATATTGAATAGACCTGTAAATACTACAGAGATTTATTCAGTAATAAAAAAAGAAAAACATCCCAACCAGGAAAAGTCTAGGTGGTTTCAGTGGTTAATCATACCAAACATTTACAAAAATTAATCCCAGCCCCCTCAAATTCTCCCAAAAAATTAAAACAAAGGGAACGTTTCTTAACTCATTCTATGAGACCAGCATTTTTCTGATAACAAAGCAAAACAAAGATGACAGAAGAAGAGATTTGCCTATCCATAACCTTTATGAACACTGATCTCTTATGAATACTGAAAATACTAGCAAACACAACTCAACAGCATATTAAAAGGGTTATACACCATGACCATATAAGATGTATTCCTAGAATTCAAAAATGGTTCAATATATAATCTCAGTCAATGCAGTGCACCACAACTAATGAGATGAAGGGGAAAAATTATGATGGCACCTGAATTAGAAGGTATGTGACAAAAATTAATACTCTTTCATGATGTAAAAACACTCAACAAACCACAAGGAAACTATTTTAATGTAACAAAGGCCATAAATGAGAAATGTGACCTAAAATTATAATCAATGGTGAGAACCTACAAAATTTTCTTCTAACATCAGGAACAAAACAAATATGCCCACTTTCATCACTTCTTTTCAAAATAGTACAAGAAGTTCTAACCAGAGCAGCTACAGAAAAAAAGGATTAAAAAGCATTCAAATTCGAATGGAAGAAATAAGATTAACTATTTGTAGATGATATGATCTTATATGTAGACAACCCTAAAGATCACACACACATTATTGTTAGAGTCAAAAAATGAACTCAGTAAAGTTACAGTACATAAAATTAATGTGCAAAAGTTATTTCAATTTCTATATATTAGAAGTGAACAATTCAAAAGGAAAATGAAAAATAAAACAGTTCCCTTTGCAATAGCATAAAAAATTAAAACATTTAGAAATAAACTTATCCAAGGATGCAAATATTCATACATTGAAAACTATAAAATGTTCCTGAAAAAAATCAAAGAACACATAAATAATAAAAATACATCCTACGTTGGTGAATTGCAAAACTTTAAATGATTGAGATGTCAGTATCACTCAAAGCAATCTAGATTCAAAACAATCCCACCAAAAGCCAAATGAAATTTTTGCAGAAATAGAGAAATCTATCCTAAAATTCATAAGAAAATTCAAGGAATCCAAAATAGGTTATAAAGTCTTGAAGAGGAACAAGGATAGAGATCTCAAACTTCCTGAAATCAAAAATTAGTATGAAAGTATGGTAGTAACAAGAGTGAGGCACAGGCACAAAGACAGACATATAAACCAATGGAATAGAATAGAGAGGCCATAAATAAACCATCATACATATCGTTATGACTTTTGACAAGGGTACTGAGACTATTAGGTGGAATAAATTATATTCTTTTCAATAAAGCATTTGTCTCTTCACTTGCAAAAGTTGGAAATTGAACTGTCATACTATATGGCAAAATTAGCTAAAAATTTGTAAAAGAAAATGGGTAAAACTTGACAGAGTTATGTTAAGCAAAATAAGTAAAACTTAGAAAGTCAGGGGTCATATGTTTCTCTAGTATGTGGAATCTAGAGAGGAAAAATGAAGAAAAAGGGGTGGGGGATCATATGAAAATAAAAAGTCGACCAGTAGAGTAGAAGAAAAGAACCAGGAAGAGGTACCAGGGGAAGGAAAGGAGAAATACTGGGGAACAATATTAATCAAATTATTGTGTGGTATTGTGTGCATGTGTAAGTATGTAATGAGGAATCCTACTGCTACATATAATTATAATGCACTGTTTTAGTCAGGTTTTTTTTTTCCTGCTGTGACTAAATGATCTGACCAGCACAATTATAGAGAAGGAAAGGTTTATTTGAGGGCTCACAATTTCAGAGGTTTTAGTCCATAGAAAACCTTCTCAGGACTTGAGGTGAGGTTAAACATCATGGAAGGAGAAGATGGCAGAGGGAAGTAGTTCACATCATGGTGATCAGGAAGCAGAGAGACTCCACTCTCCAAATACAAAATACGTACCCCATAGCCATGCCCCAATTCCCACCTCCTCCAGCCACACTCTACCACTTCAAATAATTCAATCAGGAATTAATTCACTGATTGGGTTAAGACTCTTAAAACCCAATCATTTCTCCTCTGAACCTTCCTGCATTGTCCACATGTGAGCTTTTGGGGGATACCTCACATCCAAACCATAACATACACCAGTGAAAACATGGGAACAAATAAACAATTAAAATGTGTACAGTGAGGGAAAATTTTTATTTATTAAATACATAAAAATTCTTGACAATTGATTTGGCAATGTTTTTTTGTTATAGCATCCAAAGTATAAAGAGTAAAAGAAAAATAATAAAAATAAATTGCAATTCATAATTAAAACTTTTGTACATCAAAGGGCACTGTCAACAGAATGAAAAGACACTGGAAGAGGTGATGAGGGAAACTTTTTTGTTGAAGTGAAAGGTAATTTTAAGGAATAGTGGGAAATAAAACTAACCAGATAATTTGAGATTAAACTACAAGAATATTCAATACCAGGCTAGCAAGTTTTAACTTATCCTCCTACAAATGCTAGCAGTGTTTTTTTTTTTCTTCTTACTTCAGAAAAGATAGGAAAAAAATATACTTTCTTCATCTGTAATAGTAAATTTAGATTACTTTCATTAGGATACACTAATACTTCATATTCAGAACCCTCGATGACAAGAAGGTGAGGGTGTGGAGGTGGGAAGGGGTAGTCTGGATCCTTACTGATGTCTAACAGAGGAGACAAGACTCAGAACTCCCCCAAAACAATTTAATCCCACATAGCCTATGGAAGAAAATGGAAACTCACTGTTGTAAAGATTTCTGGTGTATTCTCTATTAGGATTTTATTTACATTTTTTAAACAGGTGCTTATATTTAGTTCAGTTCTAAAAAAATAAAATAAAATAAACAAAAAGGAGTCAACTCTTGCTATTTTTCCCTGCCCCAAAAAAACTTCACTCAGGAAAGCTGTTTGCTTTCTGCATCTGCTTTACAGTTGAACATCTGTGAGCTGTGAATTAACCCATGCAGTTCCTGGTGAGTTTGGTGAGTGTTGGGGACACACAAATGCACCTCACTGCATTCTGAGACAGTTACTTCCTACCAAGGCATTTCCAGGCCCAGCTTTGGTCAAAATGCACAGAGGATCCCTGCCTTCCAAGGACTGGCAGTCTCCATCCTTGCTCTTCTCTCTCTGGTATAAAATGTGACAGGATTCATTATAGGAATGAAAGGTTTTGTGGATTTTTTTTTCCTAGGCACTCTTTGGGTTGTCTACACCTACCCAACTTTATTGGCCAACTGTTCAACATGTCCCCTCATTTCCAAGCTGAAAAAGATGGCAAGAAATCAAATATGATGAACCAATCTGTTGTCTGAGTCTTGGGAAACAGTGTGGTAGAGGGGAAAGAGTGACAGTTTTGTAATATAGTAAATTACTTATACCATAATAGATCTGGAGTCTCCTCCTCTTCAGCCACTTGCTTTCTCTGGGATGTTGGCAATTTGTCCTGGCAGAGCTTCAATTTTCTCATCTCTACAGCAGGAATGTCTCATGGAAAACTCTTACCATCTGGCACAGGTGAAATGCTTTTAATAAGTGATAACTTCGGGTGACAAGGCTGGCTGCAAATTTCAGTATTGTAGTTTAAAATGAAGTAAAAATTTTAAAACAAAGCTCAGAATAGGGGGGCGTCCTTGCTTTCCATCGATGGTAATGTTTAAGACTTCACATGATCCTTGCCATCACCTTCTCCCCAGTCCCATGGGATGATCAAAATGCAGCACTGTGCTTACTGAGCACTTCCAGTAAGCTAAATAAACATGGTTATCACACCTGTATTTACAGGTTCCTTTACTACGATGGAGAAAGGATCCTGGGTGCAAGAAGTAAAGTCTAAGTACTAAGGGAAAACTGTCATAAGGCGTGAGTGCAATTCTCTTCTCTGTTTCCATCATATTCATACCCTCCAGGGCAAGGTTTTGGCCATTGATGTGGCTGTAAGGTGTGGACAGAACCTTGGCAGGGAAAAGGGGGACAAGGGAAGATGACTGGCTTTGATGCATTCTCAGAACCACATGTAAAATTGACAGAGAAGTCCTGGGGAAAGTGTCCAAATCAAATGGAATTAGAGTACAAATCATATTTGGCCTAGAACTCTTAGAGGCACCTTGGCTTAAGCACCAATAGGTTCCACTGAGTACCAGGTGAAAGACAGATCCTTGACAAGCATTCATGAGGACACTCACAAATGCTCCTTCCCTCCCTCCTTCCACCTTTTGAAATCATCTGCAGCAGGCTCAGCTCTGCAAGTGAGGGCTGAAGATATTATGGAAAAAAGAATAACTGTTGATAGTTAAGAACTTGCATCCCAATGTAGAAGCATCATCCCACAGAAGAAAGGCAAGGAGATCCTGAGCAAATGAATACCCAGGTCACCCCTAGATGGAAATTTTCTGGCCCTCCCTGACCTGTCAGATAGGAGTTGGTTTGGCTATAAGTCCTCTCCCATTAAGGAATGTGATCATCTTATTCATTGTATAAATTACTAAATAAGCACTACTTCTATTAGAAATATTTGTTTCTTAATACCCATCTCACTGACAAGTAACCTAAAATAACTAATTTAAATGCCCCTTAAATCATTTCTTTTCTCTCAATTTCTTTTCTACCCTAGTTCAGTCTCATCCATGTCAATCCTTGTCATCTCTCTTCCACCTGTTTGTTTCTTCCAATTGCTTCTGTCATTGACTTGTTCCATAACAAAAGCTCAGGAATTTTCTTTTCTTTTCTTTTCTTTTCTTCCAGGAAGAATCTATTGTTCTAAATATGATGTCATATCCCTCAGTCTGAACCCAATTGCTTTTTACATTTTTAATTGCACAAATTCATGGGGTACAGTGTAATAACTCAACATATCTATACAGTGTACAATGATCAAATCAGGGTATTTATCATTTCCATCTCCTCAAAATTTTTGGAGGGTGTTTTGGTTAATGCTTAATAATTTTACTTATGGGGGGGTTACACTGTGATTTCTTAATGCAAGTATATATTATATATCGATCAAATCAGGATAATTAACATTTCCATTTTCTTATCATTACTTTGCATTTATAAGCTAGTTCCCCTTGCTAGTGATTTATAAAATGTATTAAAGGTCCAATTGCCTTTTTAAGCTTCTTAATACCCTAACCCCTGACACAGAAGTCACCCTCCAAACAAACTGCTCCTTTCTCTTTGAAGAAGCCTCACTCAGGTCTTTGTAGATCTTCCTTGCATATTTTTTCCTTCTACCTTTAATGCCTCCCTCATTTCTTCATCTTTCATGAAATCCTGCTTTGGTCTTATGAAGGCTTTCAAATACAACTCTCAGTGAAATTTTTCCTGAACCATCTTAGTCCCCAATAATCTCTCCCAATTCTAAACAATTGAAACACTTACTGTCCATGACACTTAGAAAATACTGTCTTCCATGAGTCATCTTCTTTTGCTTACATTTCGACTTCCTAAATTAGCAACTTGAGATTGCACACTGATCACCCATCTTAGAATTCTCAAATAACAAAAAAGACTATCATGTCCAAGAGGCCACCTCCATCAGGGCATGTTGACTCTAAGGATCAGGACTGCTGCTTCCAGAAACTAGAGATTTTTCTTTTTAATCCCAAAAGTCTAGTCTGGAATCTCTACTTGACAAAAAGCAACATAATTTTCTCACAAAAGAAAACACTCTTCACAGCTTTTGGCCATCATTCCCTTGAGAATGAGCTCAAAGACTGAACTAATGAGTCTATTAGAATTAATTAGACTAATGTGAAATTATTTACTTAATCTAGGGACAATCTCACAGTAGAGAAAGTCTCCAGGGAGGACCTGACCAGAGTTTGAAAAAGTAGCACAGCTTCCCCCACCCGCTTGTCCCTGTGGTTGATGCAGCCTCACACAGCTGGTCCCAAACAATCTGGCAAATGTCACTTAGAATGAGAGCAGGTGAGTAAGTTGGCGAAGTGTGATATCCCTTTTTCCCCTTGTGTCTGCAGCCCTGATCAGCAGTAGGATTTCTGGAAATCTAATAGAGTGCCATGATTCTGTCAGTCATCTTGAAGTGGGCTTGACCTTGAGCACATGTGACCTAGAGAACTGATCTTTCTATTCTGCACTTTGTGCTTTGGCAGAACCTACTTATTGGCTGACTTTTGGAGGAAAAAAATGAAAAAAGCATCTAACTGTTGAAGGAAAACAGGCATGGAAATGCTGCCCTTTATGCCTTGCTCAGGACAAGCACGCATTTGCATTCCCAGAGATGCCTGAGGAGGCTTTTTTGGCTGAAAAGATCATTCAGGGTCAATGCAAACGAACTTGGTCCCTGACACAGACTCTCTGGAAAAACAGAGAATCAGCAGATTTTATTCCCTGAATTGTCCATCAAATCAACAAACTGTGTTCCTACTATGGACAAGACCCTCTGTTAGATATTGTAGTATTGTGGAAGCTACAAAGGAGGATATGACATGGATTCCTGTCCTTGAAAACAGCAAATCTATATGAGAAGCTATGACCCAAGAACAATAAAGGCAACTAGCAATATGAGGGATGAGTAATTCAGAAAACAAATAAAATCTACAGCTTGGCATTGGGAGAGATCACTGGGGGTTGAAAGGACTGGGGAAGGCTTCCCAAGAGAAGTAGCACTGAAGTCAGAACTTGAAAGAAAGATTTCAAATAAAAAGAAGAATGGAAGGGAGAAGCAATCAAAGGGATATGTAAAATAGAGTAGAAAATCACTTCATGTACTGATATGGAATGATCTCTAAGAATTGTTGCTAGATAAAAGGGTATGATGCAGAACTAGGTATATTATATGCTGTCATTTGTGTAAGAAAAGAGAGAGAAAGAAGAAAGAGAGGAGATAGTTGCTTGTTTATGCACAAGAATTTTGGAAGGATACTAAAGATCTAATGACACTGAGTATGCTGGGAGAGAGAAACTTATTGTCTGGGGCATAAGGATGGAAGGAAGACATATCACACATATTTCATTGTATTCCCTCTGTGTCTTTTGAATTTTGAAATGTGATTTGAGAGAGAGAGAGAGAGAGAAGGGGAGGGAGAGAGAGAGGTGTGTGGAATAAGCAATAGAAAACTCACAATATATTTTATAAAACTACTCAAGCTGAAACAGAAGGATTATGCCAAAAAGATCTGGGGAAAAGCATAATGGAATGTTTCCATGAGATCACAATTGTTCTTGAAGGGGACTGAGAGCAAATAGATTGTGTTCAGAATAGGGAGATGTGTATGTATAGAAGATAGACTGGTGTGGGAGATTTTGAGGATACAGAGAGCAAAAAGAAGGCTCCAGCATGGACCAGGCATACAGTTTACAGGTCTATCTTGGAGAAAAGAAGAGAAAATGAAAACTTAAACTTGATTTTTTTTTTTTTGCCACTGGCAAAAAGACAAATGATGAACCCCTTTAACACACTTTCTTTCAAAATGAGGGTCTTTGATTTGCTTTTCTCTTCTGCACACAGCACTTACCACTAATCCTCAATCCTCTGCAAATGCCAGAAGCCAGGCCAAGCCTTTGCTTGGTAAGGCTTTGAATGGCACAATGCGGCCTTTTTCAATAGAAACAAGTTTCTCTGCATCATCTTCTCACGATTACAAAGAAATAGGAGGCAATGGGCCATGCATCTTAGAGGAAGAAACACAACTAACATTGTTCAGGTCAGACACAAGAGACCCCTGGCAATATTCATGGAATAGTATTTCAGAGAGTCCTTTCCACCTGAACAAAGGTGGAGAAAAGAGGTTCTCTACCATGAACCAAATCTCTTATTTCCATAATGATGTGACCAAGACAGGGTAAACCTCAATCATAGGCTGCCATTCTCTACTACTAAGCACTGTTTGAGATGTCATAGGAGATCTCTGGACCAAATCACCCTTTTTTAGCAGGGTATCTTGCTGAGTTTTAATGCTGAGACAGCCAGCTAAGCCCCAAATAGTCCCCTTATCCAGAAATAGTCTGTGGCAATTATGCTTTGTCTTCCTACTGCAAGGAATCCTTTCATTTTTTTCCTCATCAGTGAGGACTAATCCTCCAGTGTTTCTGGCAAATGAAAATCCAAAATTTGCTGAAAATATCTAAGCTCTGACCCTGCAGCAATTGGCAATATCCTCCTCTGGGCATGAGGATACTGACACCATCCTGTTACACTGAACTAGAAACACTGCCTACAGTCACCCTTCCTGCAGAGCAGTCCCAGCCCTCTATGTGCCCACTATCAGTCCACTTCCCCATACCCAAGTGGTCCAAGGCCAACCCAAGGGACAAGGAACCATAACTGGCACACGTGACAATCTGTCCCTCTTTAATCCGTTCTGGAAGCACACAAAGACTGGAACTTCACATCACTCTTGGAGAAAAATGAATCTTACCTGGACTACTTCTGGATTTTGACTTGGACCTCTTACCACAGGCAGAAGAGGTGGTTGAGGAGTGTTGAGAGTACAGGACAACACAGAAACTTTACCCAGGCTCAAATTTTAAATAAACCCGGATATGGAGGACTAGGGATTAGGAGAGGTCCTCCATTATAAACAAAAACATTGTTCTGCTTGATAAAAGGATGCTAGCTATCTCAGGAAGCATCCTGGTCCCTGTGAAAATGTTTGTTCAGTCTTATTTTAAAATTGTGATGCTAAATAGGTTTGCAGACCTTAGAGTTGCCTGTGGTTTTATATAATTTCTCCTTTTTAAAAAAGTTGGATTGCTGAGTCATGTACTTAGAGCAAGACAAAGAAATAGGGGTTGGTTGGGGAACAAGGTTACTTCATATTTTGTCACTATAAAAAAGAAGAAGGAGGAGGAGAAGGAGGAGAAAGGGAGGAGGAGGAGAAGGAGGAGAAAAGAAAAAAAAAAAAGCAAGGAACAAAGGATAAAACCAGAGGGTAGTCAAAGAGAGAAGAGAATCATCTGGAGGTCTATGTGCATAGTCTCTCCAACTGTACCATACACCTCTCAGAGTTCAGTTTCATGGCACTGATCTGGACCCCATGCCTATTTAGAGAGAAGGAACTGATATTTCAATTGGTCACACCTGGGTCATTGGCCCATCTCTGAAGGTAATTTTGTAGTTAGTACATCCAAACTATGTGGACTGGCCTGGGGTGAGGGTTGGTTTCCCAAGAACTATCAGGATAGTGATAGCCAGAAGGAGAGGAAAGTAAACATCCACTCTACATAGCACAATATTTTAGGGAGTAACAGTTTAATAAGGATATGATATTTGCATTTGGAATGAATTAAACTGGTTGAGAATAGGCTGAGCTTGCAATGACAAAAGTCAAAGCTGTTATTGACTCATTAAAAATAAAAATAATACATTTCTTTAGTACATATAAAGTTCCCCCATGTACACACGTTTTTACATCCATTTTATTTCTTCTACTTGCTATTATTTACCTGTTTTTATTCCATAAGTAAATTAGCTTATATCTTTTCATGATAGTTATATTCTTTATGTAAATATTAATTTACTGTTCCTTGGAGGTTCTTAATTTGGCATTCTCTGCCTAAACTAAGGAGGTTGGCACATGATCCCAGTCAAGGACATCAAGTATCCCAGAAAGGAACAGATTCCAGATAGTAAAGTGCAAGGACTCCTTGGCACAGATGAACATCCCAAGCTGTCAATCATCTCTCTCTTTCTCTATCTTTTATTTTTATCAGATCCACCTAATTCTCAAATATCTGAAGATACCATTCATTTATGGATTCAGAAAGCAATTATGAATCATCACCTGTTTACCAGCAACTGTTTTAGGTAGGCATAGTTATCCTCCATGAGATTATAATCTAATATGAAGGATAAATAAGAAATAGATGAGTTCACTATTTTATAGTAAACTTAAGATGATATCATAGGATGTCATAGGGTTCTGTGGATACACACAAAAGGTATCTCAATCTAACTGAAGCTAGAACTGTAGGGTAAGATAATAATTATTCCTGGAGAGTTAGAGTACTAAAAAATGAGCAGTGTGGAGGGAATAATAGAGTAGCAAATCAAGAAGAGAGAGAAAGTACCACATGAAGGAACCACAAGGAGTTCAGTTGACCTAAGAACTTGTAGGGTGGCTGGATGCTGGATGGGAGTGCTGATGGCAAATAAAGCCATGGAGAGGACTAGTGGACAGATTTCAAATCCCATGTACTGTGTTGTATACTTTTTTTTTTCCTAAAGCAACCAGGAGTCTTTGAAGGATGACAAGCAGGACAGAGACCCATCAGTTCTTATTCCAAGCATGCCACTGCAAATGATGAAGAGCACATTGGTTAGGACCACACTGACCTGAACAAGGCAATTATGGCAGTAGGTAAGGAGAGAAGTGGACAAGCTCCCAAAATATTCAGGAGATTGAAATGACAGGATTTTATTAAAGATACAGCAAGAGTGAGAGGAAATGATCTTCAGGCCGAGTTTTCCTTCTTTTTTGTGTGGTACTGGGATTGAGTCCAGGAAAACTTTACCCTATTCCTTTTAATTTTTTTTTTTTTATTTTTTAATTTGGATTCGGAGTCTTGCTAAGTTTCCAAGCCTGGCCTTGAACTTGCAATCCTCCTGACTCAGTCTCTCAAGTTGCTGGGATGACAGGCATTCACCATGGTGCCTGACTTTTCAGGTTAATTTTTAATTTTAAGTTCACATCACTACTTTGAGAACTCCAGAGCTGATTTTTTTTTTTTTTTTTTTTTTTTTTTTTTTTTTTTTTTTTTTTTTTTTTTTTATCTGTATGGCCAAAGACAGATCCACACAACCATGAAGTCATTTCAGGACATCAAAGTCAAAAAGTCAATAGGTTGTAAACACCCCAGGACCCAGTACACTCTGGTTGCCCTCAGAGACTTAGCCTGAAACTATTTCTTTCAGATTCATTCTCTGCAGGAAAGGACAGATGGCAGGGAAGTCAGGGTGGGAGAGAGAATGGCAGAGGGAGGGAGGGGGGTCTCAGAGGTGCTGGGGCATTGGCCTTCCAGTGTGCACAGTGAGTGCCTGCTCCTTTCAGAGAGAATGTCAAAAAGAAAGGACTTTAGTGCATGTGGGAATGACTGCAGCTGCCAATGAACCAATCCTGCCAGGCAGCACTGGTACCTACCAGGGCGACTCACAAAGTTTCTGCTTCTCCCTGGGACATGCTACCTTTGTTCACTCCTCATTTATAAAATAAGCTGTGCCCTGGCTGCTCTTGTGTACCCTGTTGCTGCTTACAGGAATATTTTGACAGACATTCTAGTTTTAAAAATAATATCATTACTACACAACTATATATTTCAATGTTTGTTTCAGGACTTTTGTGATGGCTTTGTTTTTTGTTGTTGTTTTCCACTTGGCACCACATCTGAGATGATGCAGATATTTCACACCAAGTAGGATGTAAATGCAAATGCAGCAAACAGCTGTTTGGGGGATATTTGCAGAACTCAGGAGAAGCACTTGCTGATTTCACTTCCTCTCTTTTCACCTTTCTAATCTTCAAACGCCCTCCATCTTCTTTTTCTCCCTCTATTCCCCCTCTCTCTTGCATTTAAGGGCACAGACAGAGACCAATCCATAATTGCCAGCCTGCACTCATGGACTTCCTGAACAAGAAATACCAGGCAAAAAGAACCCTCTCTGTCCTACTGCAGTAATAGAGAAAAAGGGATTCAAGTTTTTGCAACAACATTACAAAGCTCTTCAAAGAAATGAGATTGCAGAAGAGATCCCATTCCTCCCAAAAACCTACCTACTCTCACTTTCTCTCAGGTTCAGAAAATAACAGAGGCATCAACAAGAGAGTCGACTGCTAAAAATCAGTCTTAACCTTTGAAAATATAATTTATTCAAACCCAGCATATTATAGAAATCCCAGCAAGGATGGCAGATTAGATGGCCAAGGCAGCTTCAGTGAAAGGAAAAGGATCAACAAAGTGTCTCCCCTGAGATCATTCCTGCAGGATGGAAATGCTTCCAACCAAGATACTGAAATTAAAAGGTCTGTTTGGGAGGAAGCAGGGGGTGGGGGGGCAGAGGCAAGATGGCAGCAGAGTTCTTCCAAGGGCAGTGGGAAGAGAGGACCAAGCTGTGCTCATTTGGAAAGCTCCCTGGGAGTGCATAGAGGATGAAAGACAAACAGGTTTCAAAAGCTCCCAAGGACAACCAGAAAAACCACGGCCCAGACAGAGGTCTCCCTGTATTCACACAGCTGTTATCACCCAATTGACCTGACAAAGTAAACAAGGATCTAAGATACATGAAGAAAAATGTTGTCTGGGCCAAAAACCTATTAAGGTAATTCTCGGCATCCTCCACAGGATTGTATATAGCTATTCCCTTGATGGGACTATAAATAGATGGACAGCTGAAAATCTAATTATTTTCTCAAAGTCTGGTAAAACTGATGTGGATTGACCCACTGGTCAAATGGCTTGATTGAGGTACAGAGAAAGAAATAAGTAGAGGGAGAAAAGAAATACCAACACAAATTATAACTACGTTTTTTTCTACTCTGTTGTTGGGTGATTGATTGTTTTTCGTGATCCAAGATGGACTTCTCAGGAGAAATTTAGTAGCGAAGAAACCGTGTTCAATCTCACAGTCCATATTTAAAATATTTTTTCTGGACAGCAATAATTGGTAATAACTTTGGCATTTTAAAATAATTCTTTTTATTTTTACAGACTGCATTTTGATTCAATGGATACAAATGGGGTACATGTTTTCGTTTCTATGGTTGTGCACAATGTAGATTCATACCATTCGTGTAATCATACATGTACATAGGGTAATGATGTCTGTCTCATTCTACCATTTTTCATACCCCTGGCCCCTCCTCCCTTTCATTTCCCCCTACATAATCTAAAGTTCCTCCATTATTCTCTCACCCCCCATTGCTCCACCCCCATTATATATCATCATCCACTTATCAGGGAAAACATTTGGCTTTTGGCATATTTTTTTTTAGTAGAAAAGAAGTCACAGGACATTTATTCATTTATTCATTCAACCGAAACATATGTTAGGTCATATGGAGGTGCTGGGGAATACAGTGCTGAATCATGTCATCCTACCTAGGTCTTGCGTTCCTGAAATACATAATCTAGTAGGAAAGGCAGACTTTGTCCTGGTAGCCATTAATAACATGGTGTCATGAAGAAGGGTAAAATAGGTGAACAGTGGAAGAACCCAGGAGGGTAGTTAACTCTCCTCTGATCCACACCTGGGCTGACTTCCTTTGTCAGTCAAGCTATTGTTTTAGCATATGAAGACACCTACCAGTCACATGCCTAAAAAATAACTTGGCAATTCATAAATTATGGTATCAATACAGAAACCACTTATGATTTTGTTCCATGAAAGACAAGGTGGAGTGGTAAGAGGGGAAAAAATCACAGTTGGCAGACAACTCTGAATCCTGCCTAACAGGATCCTCTGGAAATATTCAGCATGCCCTTGCATAACTCTCCCTATCATTTACAAATGCAAGGTCAAGTACAAGCACAGGAAGGCCACTGTGCCAATCAAGGGGATGTTCACACATTTGACAAAGTTTTTTGCCTTTTTGATTATTGTTGTTCTTACCCCACTTTTTTTTTTTTTTTTTTTTTTTCTCTCTCTTAAACCTTTTCTGTCTTCAGCACGAGAAGTGATCTTTGCCTCCATTTGGCACAGCACTAGCTCTTAAGGGACATGAAATAATAACTGCCTTTGGTTCCCTTTAACCTATTCTCTGAACTTGTCTCTAAGGAATGGGTAGCTAGCAATCTCACAAAGAATAGAGTCTTTACACTTTCAAGATGGAGAATGCTCTGCCTTCTAATCCCAGCCAGCAAGCCCCCAGGAATATAACATCAGACATCCATGATCCTCAGCAGCCAGCCAGAGATGGCTGTGGGTGGAAAATGCATATCACAGTCATTTAGACTTCAAAAAAGCTTTGAATCCCATTCATTTAAAAAAAATTTCTAGAATCATTGGTCAAAGTTTTGGACTTTTTATTTCTTTTGGAATAGAAGAGGACAGACTCATTCATATATATGTACATATATATATATAAAACACATTAATTGTCACAATAAATGTATATATGGGATAGAGTGTGATATTTCAATACATGTATATAATCAAAATATAATGATCAGCTCAAGGTAATTGGCATATCTGTCACCTCAAACATTTATCACTTCTTTGTGTTGGGACCATTCACTCCACTAGCTGTCAACCAGTTACCCTATAATACTATAGAACAATAAACATTATTCCTCCTTTCCAATTGCTCCCCTTTAGATATTAACTGTTCTCTCTGCATCCTTCATCTACCCACTCTTATTAGCTACTGGTAGCCACTATTCTTATCTACTTCTATGAGATCAACATTTTTTTAGCTTGCACATAAAAGTGAGAACAAGTGGTGTTTTTCTTTTTGTGCTGACTTATTTCACTTGACTTAATGTCCTTCAGGTTCTCTGAGTTGCTGTAAATAACAGAACTTTTCTTCTTTATGGCTAAATAATATTCCACTGTGTACATTCCACATTTTCTTTATCTATTAATTTGTCAATGGACACATGAGTTGATTCCATATCTTGGCTACTATGAATGATGCTACAATAAGCAAGGAAGCACAGATATCTCTTTGACATATTAATTTTCTTTCCTTTGCCTATGTATGTCACAGTAGAGTGCTGGTTCATATTGTAGTTCTATTTCTGTTTTTTTGAGGAAATTCCGTACTGTTTTCCATATGACTATATGATTTATACATTCCCATCAACAGTGTATGACAGTTCCCCTTTCTCCACATTCTCACCAGCATTTGTTATTTGTTTATTTATTCATTTTTGTCTTTTTAATAATAGTCATTCTGACAGGTGTGAGGGGATATCTCATCATAGTTTTGATTTCTACTTCCCCTGATTAATAATGTAGGGCCTTTTTTATATACTTATTGGTCATTTGCATGTCTTCTTTTGAGAAATATATGCACAGAATCTTATTAATGCTCTCCATTGTAAGAAAAATGTAAAGAACTTTAAGTTGTAATTTGGGATTTACCTGGTATAAAGCATAAACCAGTTGCATGGTAATTGTGGTTCAGTCATTTCTTAGTTTTGGGAAGACCATTCATGAGAAAGAGAAGACTAGAGACTTTCCTAAGTTTCCCTGGGAGAAAATGTATAACTTTCTGAGAGAATAAATCAGCAAAAGTATCTAAACCTCACTCTTGATTCTCTCAGGGGACTGAAAGATAAGAAAGTAGGAATTTGAAATCCTCACGGATTGGTAACCAAAGAGGAATTTTTATCTGCTGCTGTTATGAACCCAATTAGGTATATTTTGGGGAAAGGGTGTACGTATATTAGATTTTAATTAAGTAGTGTTAATTATAATCTATGAGATGTGCTTACAGCTTATCAGATAATTATGAGAAAGCCAATTTGGCTGCTGGCTTGTGACTAATTAAGTGGAATTAGTAATGATAATTATAGATTTCATTTTGGTTTCCCTTTATTGGAAAAGGGGCAAATCTACTTAGGCTAGGGTGGATCAGGGTAAAGGGGCAGCATCCATAATTCAGCTAAAGAGCATCCTGGACTTTGAGAAGTTGGGAAAAGTGGAAGGATGAGGGAAATAGCCATCTGATGTGGATTCATCTTGCCTTTTCCCATACTGACCATCTTAGTTGGCTGATTTTTCTCCCCCACAGGGTCCCATCAGGAACATTTTAGTGAGGAAGAAATTTAATGCAAATGAGAGACCTTAGCAATCTTAGCAAGGGTCGCCAAGAATGAATTTGGGTCTCAGTGTGTAGATCATGCCATTGGTTTGTGATGTTAAGTAAAAGAGGAGCAGCCCAGAGCATCCTCAATATACCAACCCCAAATATGCCTTCTGTGATTCTTAAGGGAATTCTTGTCTTTTGTAAACTGATTGATTTCTTTCAGACCAGCTTTCTTCCAGAAGTTATATAAATGACAGAGCTATAACTGGAGTATGGGATCTACTTTGAAAGATCACTGAGACTAACTTAAACTCTAGGCAAACTAAAAAAAAATAATAATAATTTTGCCCTGTGTTTCTGTTTGATACACTATTTTGACATTTCCTTTACAAGCTTCCTCATTTAACATTTGCTTATTCCTGACCTTAAGTATTAGAGGTTGAATTCCTTAATAGTGGTGACTGTAACCATTTTTCATTTTTTATAATCTGTAAGCCTCTTATCTAATGAACTCTCCCTGGGGTTGTGACACATGAGACTTGAGAGTTAAGGGAAGGAAAAGTCACACTATCCTAATTGATCCCAGACAAACATTTTGTAGCTTCATTATCTTGGGCAAATCACTAATCTACCTATATCTCAAGTTGTTCTACAGATTTTTTTTTTAAATCTTTAAAATAAAAATATTAACAGCAGTCACCTTAAAAGATGCATAATGATTAAAAAATAACTTCAGAGTTTAGTGCAGTACTCAGCCCATAGCAAGCACTCAGCAAATCATGACTCAGCAGTCATGAACCTGCTGCAGATGAACCACAGAGGAGGACTTTAACATATGCTGAACTCTGAGCCCCATCCTTGACCCATTGAATCATCAAGTTGAACCAAAGCTCAGGTGTCTGCATGTCCAACAAGCATTCTTAAGACGACTCTTGTGCATAATGGTCACATTCAGGCCACTGTTAAATAATATCAGTTCCATTTAGAATATCAGAATTAACAAACACACTATACCAAACAAAAGGAATATTCTTGGCATTCTTTCATTCACCTCTATCTTAGTCTGAGACAGAACCCAAGCAGGTTAAAGGGGGATTAATCAGGGTAAATTGACAACCTTGGAATTCCACTATTATCACCGGTCAAAAATGCAGTCCCAGCAAACAACCCTCACAATATAGACTCTAGTGTGTGTAAGAGATGCTCCATACAACAGGACCTGAAAGGGTTTTTACATGCTCAGAGGTAAAGCAGCACATTCAAGGCACCCTACAATGACTCGAGGTGTCACAGGATGATCCTGCCACTACTCAAGATGGTGACTGTGCTGCTTGCCCATTTAGGCACCAACCAATTGGCACACACTGAGATCATTACCTGCAATTACCTGCATACCACACATGCCCAATAAATGAATGTCATCCTATGGCTGATCTATGTTTTTTTTAACTTCACAACATCATGTCACATCCCTGCTCATCTCTAGCCTTCCTATCCACAGTGCTATGTCTTAGCCTGGCCTGCAAAGAGCCTCACACTCTGAATTCTAACTTCCTGGTTCCATATGCTTTCTAGGCACTACCCAAGGAGCCCACCCATATGCTTGTCACTTCAAAATCAAGAAAAGATTCAAAAGGGGACCTTTCCTGACCTAAGCAATCTCTAAGCACTCACTCTGTGAACCTCAACCTAAGATGCACAGTGCTCTGAACCTCTGTCCTCAGGACTTCCCTTGAGCGTCGGTATCCAATTATATCCCCCTCCTCCCTTCCTTTCACTGGATCTCTTGCTCTCTGTTACAATCACTTCAAACCACATCTAGCTGAAGTTTGTTTAGGAATTTCTCTGAGCAAGGTACTGTTAATCCTTTGCCCTAGGTTAGCTCTGTTGAACCAGTCACATTCTATGAGGTAGGTATGCTATGATTGTCTTTATTTTACAAGTAAAACTGAGGTTCATATGGATGGTTGCCTTGTTCTCCTACCATAATGTAGAGTAGTAGAACCAGACTTTCACCCTATAGTGGTCTCTGGAACCCTGTCTTTCACCTCTGTACTTCATTGCCTTCTGCCATTCTAAAGTCGGTGAGTGGCATCCTATCCGGTGACAATGTGCTTAAGTTCATCCTCAATTGACTATGTTGTGGCTAAGGTGCTTTCTGTGCTTGGCTGCAACCTGATTATCTAGTCTCAACTACTCCAGATGTGACAGAGGAGCTACGGTGTTCATTTGTTCCTATGCCCTTCTTAAGAGCTGAATTATCCATCACGTAGCTCCTCTCCATGCCTTTTTCTGACAGTGGAATCCCAACTGGTCTCTATAAATTCAGATTAAATTCTGTATCTTGCTAGCCACTTGTCCTCAAAATACTACCTCCTTCCTCTGAAACCATTTTCATAGTAACTTCCTCTCGTGCATGATTATTATGCATATATTCCACTGTCGTCCAAATCTGACTTTCCTAAATTGAACGGATTGTGCTATATTTGTCTTTTAAGCTCATTGGTATCTGTCATAGAGCTTTACCTACAGCTGGTACAATATGAATGAGATGATTGAATAATTGGACACTAAATTACCTGCTTGGTCTGGGGGTATGAACAAAGAGTCTCACCATCACATCTTACTGAGATTATTTTCCATTTAATCATGTGCACCAGGAATGTCAGAACTTATGCTCACATTGAGGGGATACCAGGAACATAATGGGCTCCAGCCAGGCATTTGCATATGTAGGTGACAAGGAGAATTGAGTCATTATTTAGATAAATAGCTCACCAATGCTAATAAAATAAATTCTTTATTAAGATTAACCATATATGGATATAAAGTTTGGGGCACAAATTTGAGGCCAGGATTTCATCATGAAGCTAATTCCATTCAAATAATATTAATTGAACAGCTTCTACATGCAAAAGTATGAAAGGCTGCCTCTCTCTCAAAAGAGTTTGTGATAATCAAATTTAACATTAGAAATGTAATGAATCTTTAGAGAATAAGAATCTAATCACTTCATTTTATGAGAGCATAATGAAGACCAGAGAAAAGTTACTGACCAATGGCCACTCAGCTATCTGAGATCAGTTTCAGTATTAGTCCCCTAGTCTGTTTCATTGTATCACAATTCTTTTTCCCCAGATTAAAAGCAGACTAATGTAACACTAGCTACAAATTCAGTTAGTGAAAACAAAAAGCACTCAGACCATCTGGAGGAGTTATTTTATAGGAGATTCCCACAAGATATCATGTCCCTTAAGTCAATGCCAAAATACATTTATTTAGAAGTTCCATTCCAGTTTGGGAAATAACCTATGACTACAATAAGTAAGTACTGTATCAGAAGTATACATGGAGACTAAATAATACACTATTAAATGACAAATGGATAGTAGAAGAAATTAAGGATGAAATGAAAAAATACTTAGCAATAACTAAGAATACTGATACAACATACCAAGCTCTCTGAGACACTATGAAGGCAGTACTAAGAGGAAAGTTCATTGCATTGAGCTCATTTATTAAAAGGATAAAAATTCAACAAATAAATGATCTAATATTATATCTCAAAGCCCTAGAAAAAGAAGAACAAAAGCAGTGGAAGACAAGAAATAATTAAAATCAGAACTGAGATCAATGAAATTGAAACAAAACAATTGAAAAAATTGACAAAACAAAAAGTTGATTCTTTGAAAAAATCAATAAAATTGATAAACCCCTAGGCACACTAACAAAGAGAAAAAGAGAGAAATCCCAAATTACTAAAACATGTGATGAAAAAGGAGATACCAAAACAGACACAACTGAAATACAGAAGATAATTAGAAACTATTTTGAAAATTTATACTCCAATAAAAAGAAAATATTGAAAAAATTGACCAATTTCTAGAGACATATGACCTACCTAAACTGAATCAGTAGGTCATACATGATTTAAACAGAACAATTTCAAGTAATGAAATAGAAAAAGCCATTAAGAGCCTACCAATTAAGAAAAACCCAAGACCAAGGGATTCTCAGCCGAGTTCTATAAGACCTTCGAAGAAGAATTAACACCAATACTTCTCAAATTATTCCATAAAATAGGAAAGAAGGGAACCCTTCCAAACTCATTCTGTGAGGCTAATATCACCCTAATACCAAAACCAGGTAAAGACACATCAGGGAAAGAAAACTTCAGACCAATACCCCTGATGAACATAGATGCAAAACTTCTCAATAAAATTCATGCAAATTGCATACAAAAACATATTTAAAATATAGTTCACCATGATCAAGTGGGGTTCATCCCAGAGATGCAGTTCAACATACATAAATATAATTCATCATATCAATAGATTTAAAGACAAGAATCATAAGATCATTTCAATAGATGCAGAAAAAGCATTTAAGAAAATACACTACTGCTTCATGTTCAAAACACTAGAAAAACTAGGGGTAGTAGAAACATACCTCAACATTGTAAAAGCCATGTATGCTAAACCCAAAGCCACCATAATTCTAAATGGAGAAAAATTGAAAGAATTCCCTTTAAAAACTGGAACAAGACAAGGATGCCCTCTTTCACCACTTCTATTTAACATTGGCCTTGAAACTCTAGCCAGAGCAATTAGTCAGAAGATAGAAATTTAAGTTATACAAATAGGTAGAGAAGAACTCAAACTATCAGTATTTGCCAATGACCTGATTCTACATTTAGCAGATCCAAAAAATTCCACCAGAAAACTTCTAGAACTAATAAATGAATTCCGAAAAGTAGCAGGATATAAAATCTATACCCATAAATCAAACATATTCCTATACATCAGTAATGAATCCACTGAAAATGAAATAAAGAAAACTACCCCATTCACAGTAGCCTCAAAAATATAAAATAAAATACTTGGGAGTCAATCTAACAAGACAGGTGAAAGACCACTAGAAAGAAAACTATAGAACACTAAAGAAAAAAACTGAAGATCTCAGAAAATGGGGAAAAAAAGCCCATGCTCCCAGATTGGCAGAATTAATATTGTTAAAATGAACATACCAAAAGCATTATAAAATCTAATGCAATTACTACTAAAATCCCAATGGCATTCTTTGTGGAACTAGATAAAGGAATCATGAAATTCATTTGGGAAAAATGAGACAGTCAAAGCAAACCTTAGCAAGAAAAGTGAAGCCGGAGGCATTACAACTATACTACAGAGCTATAGTAATAAAAAACAACATGGTATTGGCACCAAAACAGACACATAGACCAATGGTACAGAAGACACAGAGACAAACCCACATAAATACAGTTATTTCATACTAGACAAAGGTGCCAAAAATATTCACTGGAGAAAAGATAACCTATTCAACAAATGGTGCTGGAAAATATTGAAAGTCACACGTAAGAAAATAAAATTAAAACTTTATCTCTTACCCTACATGAAATTCAACTCAATGTGGACCAAAGATGTAGACACTAGAACAGAGACCCTGTGACTACTAGAAGAAAAAGTAGGCTCAAATCTTCACCATGTCAGCCTAGGACCTGATTTCCTTAACAAGACTCCTAAAGCACAAGAAGTCAAATCAAGAACAAATAAATGAGATGGATTCAAACTAACAAGTGTCTTCTCAGTAAAAGAAATAATCAGTAATGTGAAGAGAGAGCCTACAGATTGGGAGAAAATCTTTACACATGCACTGCTGATAAAGCATTAATTTCTAGGATATATAAAGAACTCAAAATAACTTATCACCAAAAACAAAAAAAAAGAAAACCAAATAGCCCAATCAATAAATGGGCTAAGGAACTGAACAGACACTTCACAGAAGAAGATATACAATCTATCAACAAATATATGAAAAAATGTTCAACATCTCTAGCAATTAGAGAAATTCAAATCAAAATTATGATTTCATCTCACTTCAGTCAGTATGACAATTATCAATAATATAAGTAACAATAAATGTTGGCGAGGATGTGGGGAAAAATGTACACTCGTACATTGCTGGTGGAAATGCAAAATGGTGCAACCATTATGGAAAGCAGTACGGGGAAAACTTGGAATGGACCCACCTTTTGACCCAGTTATCCCTCTCCTTGGTTTATGCCCAAAGGACTTAAAATCAGTATACTATGGTGACGTAGCCACAGTAATGTTTATAGCAGCTCAACTCACAATGACTAAACTATGGAACCAACCTAGGAGCCCTTCAACAGATAAATGGGTAAAGAAAATGGGGTATATATACATATACACAATGGAATATTACTCAGCTTTAAAGAAGAATGAAATTGTGACATTTACTGGTAAATGTATGGAGTTGGAGAATATCATGCTAAGTGAAATAAGCCAAACCCCAAAACCAAAGGCCCAATGTTTTTTTCTGATATATGGACGCTAAACCACCTTGAATTGGGAGGGGTTGGGAAGAGTAAAGTTACTTTATATTAGGTAGAGTAGAGAGAAGGGAGGGGAGTGAGTTGAGGGTAGAAAGGATAGTAGAGTGATACAAACATAATTACTTCATATACATATATGACTGCATGACCAAAGTGATCCTACAATATGTATAATCAGAAAAATGAGAAATTATACTCCATTTATGTATTATTTATCAAAATATATAATGCATTCTACTTTCATGTACAACTAATTAGAACAAATAAAAACAATTTTAAAAAGAAGTATATCTCAGGTAAGCTTCAGAACCGGTAAAAATTTCAAGACTGTGATGAGACAGAAACAAAGGGGGAGAATAAATTAAATGACATACAGGACAATGTTTATAATCTTTAAACAAAATAAAACAAATGTCAGATATTAACTATCCAAGGGGATGAAGAGGCACTAAGAAAGGAGGTTTGGAATATCAAGTGTTTATACTCAGAACATGGCAGGTAACGTGGATGGATATAAGACAGGATTTCTAGGAAATGAGGAGTGAACCTAATGGACTTTGAATATCATGGGAAGGATTTTGTACATATATAATATATTTGATGTGGTAAAGTCTACAAAATGAAGACTTTGGAGCTGGATGGCATCATGACCAGAGCAAAGCACATAATCCTGTCACTACAGTAAACAAGCTAGGGAATATAGTCCATGTGACATCCAAGCACAGTTCCTTGGAAAAATTGCTTGAAACCATGAAGCTGAATTGTTAGTTCTTCACGATGGTTCAAATGCATATCAACAGTAGTAAGAGGGGAGGAGTAACAGATATTTGAGATGATAATGTTCTCAGTAATGGTGAATGGGGGCTGGAGAACATTTGATTGCAGAAGTGAGTTCAAATCCAGAAGACCCATATGTGAGACAGCAGACAACATGCAGTTAACGGTGCCCAGCAATGTATTCCTTGTTAGGATTCCAAGTTATCTTTGGTTCCTGATCCTCTCTCCTAAGATGAACTATTGGGAAGAAAAGCATGGGTTTCACAAATTTACAACAAAAATACAGCAGCACCTACAATGAACCCCTAGAGAATCTGGATACTGCTTTGAACTTGAGTAACTCGTATTGTATGGTTGGGAGGTAGACAGTGGTCATAGTTTGAGATGGAGGGAGCAGTGGAGTGCAAGTTAAAAGGTTTTCCCTCCTCACTCTGTCTCATATTGCCTTTCAACAAAATGTGCTTCCCTGTCACCGATGAAACCAGTTGTGAGATATGTAAGACATAATAAAGATGGCAGCATAAATAATAAGTGGGGTAGGGAAAAATGTTATGTAAACTGGCTTATTATATGAAGAAAAGAAAACATGCTATCTATGTAATCCCACCTTCAAAATAAACACAGAATAGATTAAAGTGAAATGAAAAGGGTAAAACTGAGTAATAAACAGAAGAAAACATGGAAGAATATCTTTATAACCAAGGGGTAGAGGATGATTGCTAAAGACCAAAATGTTAACAAAATTTAATGAATTTGAGAGTATCAAAACTAAGAATTTACTTTAATGGAGGACATGATGAGTAGAATTAAGAGACATTGATTGATTCGGAAAAGGTTTAAAAAGTCTAAAAACTGATAAGACTAGTATTTAGACTACATAAGGAATACATATAAGTAAAAAGACAGTAACCCCAATAGAAAAAAGCATGGGTAAAGAATTTGAGTAAGCAATTCAAAGAGGAGAAACATAAAAAGCTTACAAGAATATAAAGAAAGAAATTAATTAGTAACCAATAAAATTTTGAAGTAAAGCAAAAATAATGATTTATGCCTGGTAGACTACCAAAATTTAGGAGGTTGGATTAAGTCAAGTATTAAGGGATGTGAAGAGAAGGATATGGTATGGAAGCAGACTGCAGCCGGTGGAGGGAGGGGTGGATAGATACATACATACACAGAGAGGAATACATAGATCCATAGACAGATATAGATAGATACCATATTTCACCACATAAAAATTTGGGGTGTGACCATTGCATGAAGTTTCTTTTTTTTTTAAATTTTGCCAGCATTTTAAAGTATTACTTAAGTCATTTGTTACTAAACTGTCTTTGGGGTCAGATGAGGATGCATGGAATAATCATCAATTTATATAAAATGTGGTTGTGAAATATGGTGCACATTGTGTATGTACGTATCTACACATCCATCCATCCATCCATCAGCCACAGTCTGACCTCCCACCCACAGGGTCATGCCATGTCTTTCTCTTCACTTCCCTCAACACTTGGCTTCATCCGACTTCCTAATTTTGCCAGCCTACCGGGTATAAATTGATGTCTCATTTTGGTTTTACTTCAAATTTTTATATAAGTTACAACAATCTAAAAAGTGGACATTAAATTCATTTAAATGAATGGGTCTTTATGTGGGGGTGGCAGTTGAAAATGGGGAAAACTACATAAATAAAACAGAAAAGGGTCTTAATTACATGGTCCAATAGTAATAAGATCCCATGTGAGATACTCGTCTTCCAACACCTTAGATTCTAAATTTTAAAAATAAAGAAAAATCAGCCACCAGTTGAGAAGATGAGTTGATAACTCAGAGAACTGAGATAGGAAGTAGAAACTGGTGAATGTGTACCTAGAAGAGATAACCATATCCACGGTCAGGCCAAAGAAGGAACAAAGAAAGAAAAGCAACAGGAACTGGGGACACAGAGGATAGGAAAAAATAGTTAGAAACTTTTCAAACTCATTTGATAAGGCTACTACTATTTTGCCACCCAACCTAACTAGAGAAAAAGGTTAAAACACTTACTAAAAATTATGATATAAAATAACAAAATACAGCAGCATATGAAACATTGTATCATGTCCAAATAGAATTCATGCATACTAGAAAATATATCGATGATGCTATTAAATTAACATATAAAGGAAAAGATCATAAAATATTATCATATGCCAATCAAGCTTTTGTTAAAATTAACAAAGAGAAAAAGAAAGGAAAAAAGAAAGAAGGAAGGAAGGCAGGAAGGGAGAGCAGACAGGCAAAATAGGAAAAAGACTACAACCCATGAAGTTTTATAGCAAAAAATTAACAAAACCTCATGTTAAATTTGAAACAGAAGGCAATTCCATAAATATAGGAATGAGAAAAGAATATCCAATACTGTTCTAGGGATTTAAATAAACACTGAAAGAAGAAAAAGAGATAACATCTATTATTATCTAAAAACAATATAATTGTCTTCCTAAAAATGCAAACACTTCACTTAAAAACTATTAAAACTTGGTAAAATTTCAATAAAGTGACTGTATATTAAAGAAATATCAAAATCAATAGTTTTCCTTTATGCCAACAAGAAACAGTCATAAAGTGAGCAATAAGGAAAATATAACATGCCTAGGAATAAATTTAATATGAGCTGTACAAAACCAATATAAATAAAAAAAAATTGCAGGACATTAAAAGAAAAAAAAGTCCCTGAATGAATAACTCATGATGTACTTTTTCTTGCTGCTTTTATCAAAGTCCGTACCTTGTACTGATGATCTATATGGATCTTACCACTTCTCCCTGTATTAAAGCCATCTCTCAAGTAGTGGTTCTCCTTTCTGCATCAAGTTTCTCTCTGTATAGAATCAGTCCTCTTATCATGAAAACACACTGCAGTATCACCAGTGGTATTAAGAGCAAACTAAAATAAGACCTCCATTACCACCCCAAACCTTTCAACAAAACATCTCCACAGTTGCCTGTAGTTGGCATATTCAATCTTCACTATTCTTGGCTTCCATAATGTATATCTTACTACTTGCTAAAAATTGTTTAACCCCAAAACCAATGATCATAGAGTTTCCCCAGTCATTTATAGACTTGCATAGAGCAGCAAAATATTTGAGTTACCTGGTGAGCACATTCTCAGCTGCTGTCAAACAAGGAAATGCTTGACTTTATTTTAGTTCTCATACTGTAAACAAGTGTTCTTTTCATTATCTTTTTGGTGCCACATTTTTCCATTTTTCTTTTCTTTTTTTTTTTTTTTTTTTTTTTTTGTTGGTGAATTTTGTTTAAAATGGCCCCCAAGCAGAGTACTGAGGTGCTATCTAATGTTCCTAAGTGCAAGGAGACTGGGCTGTGTCTTATGGAGAAAATGTGTTTGGTGAAGGAGCATTGTTTAGGCAAGAGTTCCATAGTTGTTTGGTGTCAGCTCAAAATAAGATGTTTTTAAACAGAAGCAACATATCCGATGAATAACTAGAAGCTTGCAGGAACCTAATCCTGTATTGCATGGACCTAATCCTTTATTTGTTGAAGGAGTTATGTATCCATCTGTATGCACTACTGTAATGCCCCTGGTGTTTTTTAGAACATTTTCACAAATGATGAAAATTGACTGCATTTCCCCATTTCCTCATGCCTCACTCTTTTCTCAACTCCAGTCAAGCTTTGTTCTCACTTCATTATAATTACTCAGTTAAATATCATCAATGGGCTCCATATTACAGTTCCAAGGGTCTGAATGGTGTATTCTCTTCCCTCATCATATTAACCACTAACACTCTACACAATAACCACACCTTCTCATAACACTTTGTCTTCATCAGAACAGCACTATCAAGTTTTTCTTCCAGTCTCAATTGTCACTTCTCCACAGTCTCTTTTACTGAGACTTCCTTTCTTCAACCTCTATGGGGGGCTCCTCAGAGTTCTCCTATTCCTTGAGAATCTCCTCCAAATGAGTGACATCATTAACAGACATTAATATGCTGATGATTCTCAAATATCTTTCACTAGCAAAACTACCCCCTAGAACTCAGAACTCATCTCCAACTTCCTTTGTGCTATCCCACTTGGGTAGTATTTTAAAGTCCACAAAAGACTGTAAATGGATCAATATGCTCTGTTTTCCTCCTATCTTCCCATTCAGGTAATTTCTTAAATAGAAGTCTTTGGAGCTGTTCCATATTCTCTCCACACATGCTCTTTCTATCCATACAGACGTCAAAAAAACTCTGGCTCTACTTCCAAAGCATATGCCAAATCCATTAGCATCTCTCAACTCCACTGTTACTGCTGCAGTTCAGGGTCCCATCATATTTCATTATGATTACGTCAACAATTTCCTAAATAGCTTCTTACCTCCTCTCTTCCTTCTCTCAACACACACATAATCTATTCTTGTCAGAAACTAGAATGAGCTGGTAAGTTGTAAATCACATCATTCCCTTTTACTCAAAACCCTCAGAATGCTGTCTATTGTATTTAGAACAATATCCAAAACATTTATCATGACCCATAGGACCTTACATGATCTAATACTTGTCTATGTCTCTGGCCACAGAAAAAAATACTTCATCTTGCTACAGGCTACCCACTGGTCTTTTTTGATTTCTTGAAAGTGACAAAGTAGTTCTCAACTTTGGACTTTTGAAGTGGTTTTTCTCTCTGTCTGAAATGCCCTTCTCTCAGATTTGTCCTTTTAGGCTCCTAATGATCAGGTTAGTTTGAGATGTCACTCCTTCAGGGAGGATTCCCTGAATATACAGGTAGGCTCCTCCTTAGTTGTTCTGTCTTATCAACCTGTTGTTTTTATCTTCAAAGTATTTATACTATCTGAAATGGCTCTTGTGGTTTTGTTTGCTTGTTTGTTTGTTTTTTGTTCCCTGATCCTCATACCACCTCCCAGAATGTAAGTTTTATGCAAGCAGTAACTTTGGCAATCTTATCTATCTCAGAGCCAAGGATAGTTTCGGGCTATAAGTCTTTGTCATTGTTGTTCAGTATATTTTTTAAATTTATTTTAATTGACAAATAAAAGTTTGCATATTTACGGGAAGCCATGTGATGTTTTTATACACATGTACACATTGTGTAATTCTCAGATCAAGGTGCTGGTAATATGTGTTCAATATTGATTGACTGAATGTTTAGACTTATTAGGAAGTCTCAATATTGTAGAAACAACAAATGTGTGTATGTGTGTGTGTGTGTGTGTGTGTGTGTGCGTGTATGCACTTGTAAATTTAAAGTAATTCCTATCAGAATCTTAGTGAGGTTGGTACAAGACTAATGAATGCGGACGAACATTTATGAAATCAACCAAACTACAGTTATTATAAGTACTATGGCAAACCACAGTGATAGGCAAATGGATTAATGACATTAAAGAGAAATTCTAGAAACAGACCAATGTATGCAGAGGAATTTCACAAACAGCAAGAGTGCTATTTCACATTAGTGGAGATTTAGGTACCTCATGCCATATGCATCAGTATGTTAAAATCAGCTATGAATGGAAAACTTATACTCTGGAATCAGCAATTTCTACACATTAGTGCTTGTTTTTCTTCTTCAGAAAGTTTGTCATTACTAGCAACCCTTGTGCCAAGGATTCATTCAAGACAGAACTTCCAAGAATGAGAGTACAAACAAATTGATTGGAGGTTATAACTTTAAGTAGGTCCCCACCATACTGAGATTTCAATTCTGACCTACATATCAGTGGGGTAAAGTTCCCAAAAGATCTGCTCTTTTGTTTAGTATTTTACTCTTCTTATGAGTCCTTTGTGTTTATATACCCATATGCTCAAACACTTTATATTCCTTATTTTTCACATTTTGCTTCTCATATTTTCTAAGAAATAAGTATAGACAGGAATTGCTGAAATAGGGTGGAGGCATAGGGTAGCAAGCAGGGTTAGTTAAGTAAAATGAGACTCAGGAGAGTAGGTGCTGATGCCAAAGAGAGAATTCCCAGAAAAGATGGTGGTGCTTCTGCGTGTTCCAGGATCAGCTCAATAAATATGAGCCAGACCAAGTCACTTCTCTGAAGAAAACTTATCAGTGGTCTCCCATCTCAATTGTTTCTCATCTCAACCAGCATAAAAACCAATATATGTGCAGTCTGTCTTCCTTGCTTGCTTCTTTCTACTCACTGAGGCCTCCTTTAAATATATAGAACATGGTCTCATAGGCAGCAAACAGGTGCTTCTCAGGAGTCTTCCTGGCTTGCTATCTCATCTCCTCCAATCTCTGTTAAAATGTCATTGTCATTCACACTAGGCACCTGTCAACTTTATTCCATGGTTCTTGCCCCCTTATCCCATATTATGAACTTCATTTATTGTTATTGTACATCTCTCCTTACTAGAATGAAAGCGCCATGAAGGCAAGAATTTCTATCTGTATACACTGCTGTCTCGTCAGTGTCAGGAAGAGTGCCTGAGAAAGAAGAGGTAGGAGTTCAGGAAGTGTTTCTTGAATGAAGAAATGAAGAGTCAGTAGTGTGAGATTCTGTTAGGAAATTGGTCATTGAATTTGGTGAGGGGTGAATTTGCTGATGTTCAGGAGGGTGACCATAGCAAAGTAAAGACAGGAGCCAATGAAAGTGCAGAAGGCAGCCTGGATGCTCTGCTCATGCTCTGGGCTTGCCCACCATTACCATCTCACCTGGGCCAGGCTTTCTAGTCACTTCTGCCCTCACTCTCAGTGTTGCTCGGCCCTGAAGTGTTGTTCCAGTCACTTTTGGAAGATATCCATACACTTTAGGGGAGGGGAGAAAAAACATCTCACTTAATTGATTTCATTGAAATTGACCCCCTTGGGAAAATAATAGGCTGGGAAAAATACTCACTACCTTGTTAGGTCTTGCTTCTTGCTGGTACACTAAGTCTTTCCATTGTATCATTACACCTTGTATGAAGAATTCCCACTTTCTAATTTCACTAAGAGTGTCAGGGAAGATTAGGGAAAGGGGGACATAGGCAAGGAACACCCATAAGCTATGTGAAGAACCTCAAGAAACCACAGAGAGGCAGAATGTGACTAGGCAGGTTATGATAGCACAATGAGCTTTGAAATGTCCCCTTTATCCAACTGAACCTCATTACTGGCCATAATGCCATAGAAAAGAAGTGGCCTTGCATATATTCAGTCCTCCATATCTGTGGGTTCTGCATCCACAGATTCAACCAACCAACCACAGATTGAAAATATTCAGGGGAAAAATTACCTTTGTACCAAACATATACAGACTGTTTTTCTTTTCATTATTCCCTAAACAATACATTATAACAACTATTTACATAGCATTTCCATTGTATTAGGTATTACCAGTAATCTAGAGATGATTTAAAATCTACAGGAGAATGTACATAGGTTATATGCACCTATAACCCCTTTATAGAAGGGAATTGAGCAGAAACAGATTCTGATATCCGTAGGGGGTCCCAATTCCCTGAGATACTGAGGGACAACTATATATATATATTATTGTATATATATAGACAATAATTCAGTGCTTATATAAGTGCCAGAAGAAAAATCAAATCAGGAACATTAATCAGAAAATAAAATACAGAAACAGTTGGACTATTATATTTCTTACTCATGACACCTTTCTATCCTGGGATCTCAAGGCAAGTTTTACACCTTGCTTAGAACTCAGAATAGTCTGGGGTAGACGGGACAGGAAATGAGGTAAGTATACCTTAGTCAATGTGCTAGAATCACACAATTTAACCTGCTGAAAGAACACTTGGGAAATCCATGCCATTATATGATATGCTAACTTTTTCATGAAGTCATTTCCCTAATTTTCTGTTTGGCTCTAGGTAAGAACCTAGCTGGGCCCATTTTGTGGAGAGAACAAACATGAAAGGAAGAAGGGAGAGTGGGTACCACACAGAGCCTCGGCAGAACCAGCCAGGAGTTGCCCTGGTGGTGTCAGGGCATGGAACCAGGGCACAGCTGGGGCCACCTCCAGCTGCAACCATCTCTGTTTCTCTGGGAGAGGATTCATCTTGCAAATGTGTACAGAGAACTGAAGGCTGGCTTTGTATGGATGGTTTTTGCCCTTTTTTTTTTTTCTTTTAGTACTCAGTCCCCTAGGAGACAAACTCATTCTAAATCAGCTTTTCACCCTTTTTCTACCCTTGATAGCAGCTAGTATATAAAAGCAAAGGAAGGAACAACCTGAACATCATGAGGATTTAAGACTAAAATCATTGATAAAAAGCTGCTCTGAAGGTTCCTCTCTCTCTCTCTCTCTCTCTCTCTCTCTCTCTCTCTCTCTCTCTCTCTCTCTCTTTCTCTCTCTCCACCCCCCTCTTCAAATGGCAAACTACAAAACTAAGATCAGGCTGTACGGATAGAAAGATAACTCATTAGATACTAAAACACATCCCAGGATTGCAGAAGAATTAAGTTGGAGACAATAATGCCACTCTATCAAAAAGGAAAATAAGAAGTAATCCTGATGTTAATATCAGAGACGGAGAGAGAGAGAGAGAGAGAGAGAGAGAGAGAGAGAGAGAGAGAGAGAGAGAGAGAGAGAGAGAGAAAGAACAGCTAAGCAGGCAATTATTCCTGAAATAAGTCTAGATTCAGTGCCCACCAAAACTTTGGCCTAAATATTAAGGGGGAAATATATATGCCCTTGGTGACTAATGGAAATTTAAGCAAAACAACCTGACTGTGAATTCTGTTAGGTGGCAGAATAGTCTATTAACTTCAGAAGGGGTCTTCCTGGGAATAAGGCAGCATCCCCCATGGGGATCATTTTCAGTAATATAAGAAATTGCACTGCAGAATGGGCCACAAGAGAAGTCTTAGGCCCCTCCATGGGGAAAGCTAAGAGGTTCAATGGAGATTCCACTGCTTCGGGCCAATGACCTGAGTCTCAGACTGAAGGATTCATTCCTCTCCAAACTGTCTGACCCAACACAACATCTTGGACTAGTAATGACAGGTTTGATGTCAAGCAGCTCACATCCTTGACATCCAGAGGACCATATGTCCTCTGACCATGATCCTGTGACTTGTACCTTTCTAAGAAAAGATAAAGGAAACTCAGGAAGCAGGGCTGCACTGAGCCTAAAGTCACACTGTGTCTGGGTAGGTACATAGGTTGGCCACCAGCACCATGGGGTACCCAACTCTGGTCTCTTGCAGTCATTCTTATACAATAATATGCAATTGTAGAAATAATTTTAAATGAAGCTAAATGAAACAAAGCACCAAAATAAAATTACTCTGAATCTCACCCAGTTATGTTGGTATATATCCTTCATTTACATGTACATGTATAACTTCTTTTACAAAATTGAGTTGTAATGTTTTACAACCTATAAATATGTGTCAAATCAATAAAGGCAAGTTTACATCCTAATCACTATCACATTGCATAAGACTAATTAATTATCTTTTGTTATATGTACATGTCTTTGTCCACATTTCTTAAAGAAAATTAACGTCTCTTTGGTGGACAACTTCACAGTCATCTTTAATTATGCCATAAGATTAAGTCACAAAAATGGAACTGCTGTGTCAAAGAGTATGTATAATATTTCTAAGTGTTTTGATTCCTGTTATCAAAATGATTTTTAGACAGGTGATAACTCCCACCAACAGTATATGAGAGTGGTCTTTTGGAAGTTGTTCTTTTCGACAGGAAATGCCCCCATGACTTTGTTTTTTAGAATGCATGAATGACATCTGCCACCTCAGTCCAGTAATACTGAGAAGGAAAGAGAGGTAGGCCTCTTTAAATAGGCAGTTTGAGCTATTTCCCCAAAGAGAAGGAACTAAGCAAGAGCCTGCAAACTGTCTTAGAAGGAATAGGCTATCTGCTTGAAACAGCCAAGACCTTTAGCTCAAATCCATTAATCCTCTTTATTAAACCTGGGTCACCTCTGAGTCCTGGCAAATTAAGCAGCATCTCCCCACTGCAAGTACATCAAGAGGCAGCACACTGTACACTGCCTGTAATTTTCATGGACCAGGGCTCCAGGGTCAGAGGGTTTTCCAGGCTCCATCCCCTGCTTTTGTCAATTTAAAAGGGAACATCAGCTGCACTTGTATAAATTACAGGCCAAGCCGTACAGGGGCCTGGGGGCAAGGCAGCATCTCTGCACCTTGGGAGAGGTGAGGAGAGGATGCAGGGCAGATGGCAGGCAGCGGTGGTAGCTCCAGGGCTCTCCTTCACCCCAAACGCCTGTGAGAGGGTACAAGAGCTCATGAAAGGTCTGGTTTAGAATCAAGGGTGGGCCTGGGTCTTTCCTCAGATCACCTTTCCCAGCTCACATGCATTCTGTCTTACCCCCTCCCAAAGCCTGCAAGGCTTTTTTTCCTTTGTTGTGTCAAGACAAGAAGTAGAGACAATGCTGGAGCCCAGTGTGAAAGAACCTAAGACAGAGCAAGACAGAAAAGGAAACAAGGGACTTAAGCAGTGAAAAGCATACAGAGAGACCAAGAAGAATCAGAGGAAGAGAGAATATCAAAACCAGAACAATACCAGGAAGACTGGAAGAAAACCACACAGGTCTCCTTCTCAGCGGCCTTCTTTGCACAATCTGGGCCACCCTGAAGTGAAGGCCATTTTACTTTGAAAATATAGCAGATCCTTTTCCCCATCCAATTACACAAATCTGGCGAATGCCCAAAAGCCATTCAAAGGACAGGTTAAATAAATCTCAAATAAAAGATTGGTATAGAATGGTGGACTCAAGTCTTATCAGAATGAGTCTCAGGGACCCAAGCACCTGGGTTTATGTTCCACTCACTAACAAGGATATGAAAACTGGTGAGGGTCAAAAGAAAAATGTGAAAAGGATTCAAGTGTTAGGAATTAATCCTACAAAGCAAAGCAGAACAGAGAAGAGGCTATATGATCATTTGAAGTATAATAATAACTACTTTGGATAACTGGCTCCAAAATGGAATTATGTACAACTAACCAAGGATCAAGAATATTCAGGGCAAAAATATTCTAGAAAATCCTAAAAGTAAAACTTGAGTTTGCCACACTCTAAGCACTTTACTGAATCCCACAGATCAAGTGATGTGTGGGCACACGTCATTCCTCAGATCTCAGCCTCTTCAGCACTTGGAGCATCGTTTGCCTTGCATTTCCTTTGTGTGCTATGTGGTTATGCCTGCAACAGTTGTGACCAAATGGAACGTGTGCAGCCTTTCATTTCTTGTCATTATTCTCCAAACAATACACTAAAATAAGGATTTACATAGCATTCACATGGTATTATAAGTAATCTACAAATCATTTCAAGTATATAGCAGGATGTGCCTATGTTCCATGAAAATACTATATTAAATTATTTTTATGGGTTTTATTGGTGCATTATAATTACATGTATATTAGTAGGATTCATTGTGACATACGACTACATGCACATAACATAATTTGATCAGTTTCATTTCCTGGTAGTTCCCCTTTCCTTTTCCTTTACTTTTCCTTCCCTCTGATCCCCTTCCTCTACTCTACTCTATTCTATTTTTAATTAGTATATCATAATTATATAGATAAGTGGGATTAATTGTGATGGATGTGTATGTGGACATAGCATGATTTGGTAGATTTCCTTCCCCAATTCTTCCCAATGGCTTCTCTTCTTCTCCCTTCTCCAAACTTCTTCCACTACTCTATTGATTTTTCTTCTATTTCCCCAAGATTTCTTTTTTATTCCCTTTTCCTCCATAGCTTTGACATATGAGAAAAAAACATGTTGTGCTTGGCTTTCTCATTCTGGCTTATTTCACTTAGAATGATGTTCTCTAGCTCCATTCATTAAGAATGATATAATTTCATTCTCCTTTATGTCTGAGTAGAACTTCATTGTGCATATATCCCATATCTTCCCTATCCATTTGTCTCTTTCTATGTCCTATCATATTAAGGACTTGATCATCCGTGGGTTTGGTCATTTGCAGAGAGTTGTCCCTCAGTATGCACAGAGGGACAACTCTATTTAAATTTCTCAAGAATGCTATGGGATAGCTAGTACCATTGTTGCCATTTAACAAGTAAGGAAAATGAGACACAATAAGGTTCTAATACTTTCCCAAGCCCTCAAATCCCAAGTCAGGAAGTGAGAGGGCCAACATTTGATCTCAGACAAGCAACCACTATGTTTCTCTACACAGGCAAGGATGGTGACAAAATCTCCCTCTCCACTGAGGTTGAAGACATCCAGCTTTGCTGATCTGGAACCAAATTAGCCTTTACACAAAGGAAAAAGTGAGGAGACAAACAGTGTCAGCAAACAGACACTATGCAGTGGGGCAGAAAGGGGACAGGAAGCTTCCTTTCTATGAAAATATCCATCAGAATTCTAAATATGAAAAAAAATAAGTGCTATTTCTTCTTAATATTTTCTCATGCTATACTACTATGTTATCACTAACATTTGTTACATTTTGAATCTGAAAAAATATACATGTGGATGTGTATTTTAATGATTCTCTGCCTTCCCTTGGAGTATGGAGGAATTGGAACATTAACCCCTTTGGCCACAGTGGAAATTCATTGCTTTGACCTTTCCTCAGACCCAAGGGGAGCCCATGCTTTGAAATTCTGAAGTTCTTTGTGAATTGCACCCAAAGTTCATCCCCATCCTGGAGGCAGACTCAGTGATGAATTTGAGAAAGAATAAATATCTCACAGTCTGGAAGACGGGCCACACACCTGCTGCCTGGGAGTAGAAGAGTTTGTGTTGTTGCTTTTTATAATCATTAGTAAACCTTCCAGGAGATCAAAAATAAATGATCAATAGCACCAGCCAAAAATAATAATAATTTTTAAAAATTGAAGGATAATTTACTTCTTGTCATCAAAGGAGAAATGACAAAAAACACTGCTTCCTCTTATCTCAGCATCATCTGTGACCGTGAATCAGGAGTTAGACCTGGTGCACTGAGACCCACACCAGTGAGACTGTATCTGCCACCCAGGAATGAATTGTGGACAGATTAGCTGCTGTCACCAAGAGACTCCTGGCTTCTGTCAGCTTCTCTCCCAGCCATTATGCTATTAAAAACAGGAGGTGTTTTGCATATTTAATCGCTCCAATGTCATTTCACTAACACAATGCCTTTTCCTGGCACTGCATGTATGTCTTGGGTCTCCAGTGTCACCCACAAACTGAAAAGTTGGCCAGGCAGGGAGCTTCAGTCCTTTCCCACCACCTCCCCTACAAGGCTCCCATTAAGGAACCAGGGAACAAAGCAAGGTGTCTGTTGGCCTTATCCAGAGCAGGCTCCTGCCCCCAGGATGCTGGCCACCTGGAGGAGAGAAATTACCCACTCCAGTCCTCTTCCTGCATCTAGCCAATTTCTACTCCCTTAATTCAATTCAGCTCTTCCTGACCCCAGCAGGCTGGAGTTCCAGAGTTACTTTCAACAGATAGCACCAATTACTGAGGTGTGAAAATAGAAAGCTTCGAATTTTGAGAACAAAACCAGAGAGGGAAACTTACCTGAACAGAGAAAGAAGGCTAGAGAGAAGAGAAGAAGGGATCTGAGTAGGGAGAAGGGATGACTCCCCAGCAATTAGGAGGCCTGCAAGGGGTGAGTGCATAGACAGGGACTCCCAGAATGAGGACACACCCAGATAGAAAGAGTACTTGAGGCAGGAGCACTTAGAGCTGGCACGGTCTTTGTAGGAGAAGAAAAACAGACACCTGCCAGGCATGGTGGCACATGCCTATAATTCCAGTGACTCGGGAGACTGAGGCAGGAGGATTGTTTTTTAGCGGCCTGCCTCTGTAACTTAGTGAGATCCTATCTCAAAATAAAAAGGGCTGGGATGTGGCTCAGTGGTAGAGCTTCCCTGGGTTCAATCCCTGGTACCAAAAGAAAAGAAAAGAAAAAACAGACACTTGTAAGAGTTCCAGCACAGAGACCCAAGAGTCATGCTGCTAGGACAGTGTGTGCTGGGGAGCCCTAATCTCTCTAGTGCATACCCTGTAGTGAGCACCTTGCCCACAACAGATCTAGTCAAACACAAAACAAGGAGAAGGACACATACCAGATTCACCCTCCACCTTCTCTATGCTGTCTGTGGCTAATGCAAACTCCATTCTGACTTGGGAGGTCTTTGGCCCTCATTGCATATTTTCTCAGGAGTCCTGCTCTTGTGCAGTACAGTGTGCAAAATCCATATATACACAGAGACCTAGTCACACTTTCAAAATTACTTAATTATAACCCTGGTTTGTGCTTTGATGGTAAAAACCAAATAATCACATGTCTTTTTTGTATTGGTCTACCATCCCCTGTAAAACTTAAATGAAGTAGATACCCAGCAAATATTTGAAATAATATTTTAAACAAGTTACTCTGACTTCCTGAAAGCTGGTCCTATAATTCATGGAATTAACTCTGGGATTAGAAATCAAATAAGAATATGCTCCCCTCCCATACATGTACCCCAATTACCTTGATAAGGAACATTGGGGAGGATGATTCTATATCTCCCTCTCCCTTCCAAGTTACTGAGAGAGGGGCTTACTTCACAGGGAGCAGGCACATAGATTCAAACAATCTGTGCCAGGAAGAAACTAAAATACTTCTAAAAGTGTACAGAGATCATTTTTAATGGGAGTCTCATAATTCCACTGTCAAGCATTCAAGGCTTCTGAGAAGTGGCCTCCCTGTCCTTGCTATCCTCTACATGCAAATCTGTTATCTTTTCTGCCCACCACATTTCATTCACATTCTGCCTTCTCTTCCTGCAATGTGTCTTCCCCATGGTCACTCCCTCCAGACCTAGCCATCATTCCATCTCTTGCCAACCCAGCCATTTCCCCTTATCCACTTCCCCTTTCATATTTCATTTCACCTAAATTCCTCCAGTGCTTAAATCATGTATCTGACCATAGAGGACAACTCCTTTTTTCACAGAGTTTCTTTTTTATAGAAAAAAAGCAGACAGAAAGTTTGCTCCCTAGAAATACGAGATGTAGGTGTGGGCCCTTTTCCTTTACCTCTAAGTGTTTTCTTATCTGCAGAGTAGAAGTAATTATACTGTAAGAGTAACATCTTAGAGTTTTCTTCCTTTCCTGCCCCCATCATGTAAAAGGGACAGATGGGAATTGGGTGGCAGTTGGCTGCCCTGGCCAGGTAAAGGATTCTCTGCTATTCCAAAGATGCCAGGCTTTTCTTCCAAACTAGGTGTCAAGTTCCCTGAATAGGGTGGAAGATCCACTGTCCTGTTCCCAGCTGGAACAGTGCTAAGATTGAGATCAGAGCTCATTCACTTTTGTTGGATTGGGATGCCCTATGTGTGAATTGGATTATTGGTTCCATGTGTGCAACACAAAACCACAGGCATGCCCTTGAAATAGAAACACAGATACAGGGTGTGTGTCCCTTAACCAAAATGCTTGGAATGAGCAGTTATTTTGGATTTTGGAATTTTTGGCAGGAGGAATATTTGTAAATACATACTGAGCTATCTTAGGAATGGGACCCAAGTCTTAACATCAAATACATTTATGTTTCACACATTGAAGCACATATCCTGAAGGTGATTTGCACAACGTTTTAAATAGCTGGGGCATGAAGGAAAGTTTGTGCACATTGATTCACCAGAAAACACAGTGTCATTATCATTCACCCACATGGACAGTCTGGTTGTTTGGCATAGAGATCATTTTCAACTTTCTATCGTGTTGGTGCTCAAAGTGGATTTTGGAACATTTTGGATTTGAGACTTTTGGATTAGTGATGCTCAACCTGTTTCTCTTCTCCTTTCCAAGACTTAGCCTAATAAACACTATTCTCTGGGAAGAAATAAGTTCAACAAATGTTGAACTATATCTTTGACTTTTAGACTAGGTCCTAGCATTTCATTGCTAGACCATTTGTTCCCAGTCCTGCTAAACAGGAGATGTTTGGCTGCTGCCTATAGTTTATGTCCAATACATTGTGTGGTAGAAATTCCTGCCATGTGCACTGTCATTAGACTTGAGCCCCAAAGAAAAGAGAACCTAAAGATTTTGAACTGGATTGAAGGGAACCAGTCATCCTGGGACAGAGTGACCATGATATAGGATTGTCTGTTTTAAAATGAGGACACTTCCAGGCAAACTGAGATGGGTTGCACAACGTAAATAGGATTGAATTTTTTGAAAGCTCCCCATTCTTATGAGCATTGACAGAGTAGGAATGACAGTTTGAAATGACCCAGTCTAATGTGATAGTTGGAAATGCTCAGAGCTTCATATTCTAAGATTTCTGATGATTTTCTCTCTTCTTTTTACGGAAAGAGAATATGAGTTTCAGAGAGATGTGTTTGCCTAGGAGTCATGCTTCATTGAAGAGTTGAGTTTGAAACTCAGATCTATAGGATCCTTAAAGCCATGTTCTTTCCTGAACCCCATGAGCTGTGTGGAAAGCATCACTATCTCCTTGTCCCAGAAACCCATATAAGGCAAAAGCTGCTCTTGAGAAATTTCAGAATCATGCAGAATCACTGGATTTAAACTCAGCTGGTCAACATCTCTTCCCCTGCCCTCCACATTGTGGCCACAGCTCCTCAAACATAGTTGTAAATCCTTTCAGTCTGTAAACACTCAGATAGAGTTCCCTCCATTGCTTAGCAGCTTTGACACTAATTGCTCTACAGAGTGTGTGTAACTGGCAACACCTTATTAAAAGTGAAATATATTATACTGTCCACTTATTGCTGCTTTATAAAGATAAAGTATTCTTACTACATAGAAAAGCTGGCAAAGAAATTGACAAAGTGGTTTCTAAACAGAAGTCTACACGAAGCCATTCCAGGGACACATGATCTGTTCAGGTTATGCTGGGAGTTTCCCTGATTTGACCTAAAGATTTTCCCTCACCACAAATCTCTCCCTTTCACTGTCCTGACTTCTAGCTCAAAGATTAGCCTCTGAGAAGCAAGCCTGGGTGCTGAAGAAAAGACAAATGTGGTTGCTCTTAGAGCTGGGAAAGCAGCAGAGACTCCATCTGCAGAAGCCATCCATCTCCTTCCTTCTAAGGAGAAAGCAGGGTGGAGATTGGCTACAGGAAATGCTGGGCAGGAAAAACTGTAGGAGCAAGAAAGGCAGATGCTGCAAGCCAGAGAGTTCCAGATTAAGACAAATAAAGGACAACACAGGCTTCCAGAGGAAGACCTACCATGTCCCAAATCCCACATGTAAAACAAACAGAAAATCAGCAATCTCTCTGGAAACTTGCCATAAGACAGTCCCGGGTTTGAGTTTTTGACTCCGATGGAACACACACAATATGCATTCAGTAGAGAACATACTGAGACTTTTGAATTTGGTTCTTTTCCCTGGCTAGCAATATGCAATGTAATGCTCTCTCATGATGCTGGATGGTGACAGTGAGCCGAAGCTCCTAGTCAGTCACAACATCAGTAGAGGAAATAAGTGACACCTTGCAGTGTACTGTGTGGCTAAATTATGATGCTTGGCAGGTTTGGTGTATAAAATGCATTTTCAACTTATAATTTCATCTTAAAATGGGCTTATAGGGACAAAACCCCATTGCAAGTCCAGAGCATCTATATGCTTATAACAACAAAGTATTTACCTACCACCAAACCCAGGAAAAGCCAACTATTTGGCATTTTGTGATACAGGATAAATCCATGATGAAAAGAAACTAGATTAAACTCTTCAATCCAAATCTCCCAAAACACTTTCACTATAAACAACCCAAATCCAAGATTACCTGGCAACTAATATGGCTTGTGAGCTAAGAATGTTATTTGCATTTTCAAGAGTTATGAAAAGAAGACTAGAGATAGAGGTAGAGACCAGATGAGGCCCACAAAGTCTAACATATTTTGTATCTGGTCCTTTTAAAAAAAGACATTTGCCAACCCTGTCTTAAAGGCAAGAATTAGAAAGCCAAAAGGAGACTGCAGGCAGATGAAAAGAAAAACTCTGGGTGGGAGGAAAAGGACTGATGTGAAAATACCATCAGGAAAATGATGCCCTGTTTCTAACATAACAAACTTAGCTCAAGTGCTGAGATCTGAGTAATTGTGTTAACTGTACTTGCTGGAAAGAGTCGGCTTGCGGGAGACTTTGCCTTTTGTCTTGGCAATGTTTTACTGTTGATTTCCACCTATGCCAGCATTGAGAAGTGGCCAAACGGGACAAGGTGGCCCCAGGAGCTAGCAGATAACAAGGGAGATGGAATGATGGAGAGAGGAACCTATTGTCCCCACCACTTTTTGTGTTTCTGAGATACCAAATTGCCCGATCGCTTTGACATTTCCGAGACCAAATTAAAATGCGCCACCATGGAGACAAAATGTCATTAGCCTCATTATAAGTGATTGTGTTAAAATAAATACAAAAATAAAATGGGAATTAGTCCAAACCATTAAAATACAGAAACAAAAATGGCCAACAGGGACCTTACATGTGACAGACTAAGAAAGGTTGAGACACCCCCTAAGGAGACAGGAAAGATGAATGTAACTGGCGCAGCAACTGAGCAACAGGTTCTGCAGCCAGAACCTGGGCGCTAAGGCAATTGCAGGCTCTTCCGTGTCCTGTCCTGTGCTGTATGACTTTGGTGGGCACACTCAACCTCCCCAAATCCCTGAATTTCTTCTCTAGGAAAACAGGAGAATCATATATTTTTCAGGCTGTAAAGGAACAATGAAATGGTCTTTTGAGATGGACCCTTTTGGTAGCTGGCCTCCTGGGCAAGGACAGGGGTGTGCACACAAGGTGAACACTTGACTTCCTTCAGATGGCTTCAGGACATACTCTTCTACAGAGGAAGAGCCTAGGTGGAGGACACAGAGACCAAGGTTCTAGGCACAGCTCAATCTGACTGAAGCTCAATGCTTACACAGGGAAAATCCTACCATCAAATGGCTCATCCTCTCCAACTCTCAATCCATTTACTCTGCCACTTCAATGCACCTGCACTTTACCTCTTCACTGTTTCTTTCATCCACATCTTTCTCCCACTGACAGCTTGCAATCTTCATATACTGAGTTTCTTATTCCCACTGAGGGACATTTGGCACTTAATGCCCTAGTCTTAGGGACCTTATCCCCAAATAAGTAATGACTTGAACAGATGCCCCCCAAAGAAGAGAACTTTTGTTCTCTTTTGCTTCTTAGCTCCTTAAGAAAAGGACATTAATGATAACTACCCCCACTACTTTGCCCACCCACCCCCATGATGACTGCATATCTTGAGTTCCTACTGTAGCTTCCTCCTCCATACTCTCAACAGATATTGCTAATCAATCATGGACTCTTTCCCAAATTGTTCAGGGAACAACTATTTATTGATTGGAAGTTGGCAACTTTTTCTTCCCCTGGAGATTAAGGTCTATGGTTTTTACCATGCAAAAAATAAGTTGTTTTTTTTTTTTTTCTTTTAATAAACATGAGCCTACTCAATTGGAAGCAAAATGATGGAATAATACATCTGATATTGCATGATATTTCATTCTGTTTTTAATCTTTCTCCATCAATAGTACCCTGAACCCACGCAAAAATTATGCAATGTGATGAAAAGAGATAATATCATTCATTTCTAATATTTGAAAAAAAAGAGACTCTTGGAAAGAAAATATCTTATCCAAGGTTTCACAGTCCATAGCAGAGAGAACAAAAAGCTACAGGTCTTAGCTCTAAGTCCAAACCAAATTCTTGAATTACTTTGTCTGAGTTTTAAAGAGTAGAACAAAGAACTCCACTAAAACTATGAGAAGGTTAATTCCCAAATGCCTGCAAATGGCTTGGCACATAATAAGAGCCTCCAAAATGCTCAGTAGTAATGAGCAAAGGGGCTCGGAGGGCTTTTCTGACATGAGCGCACTAATCCCCCAAAGCTTCCTGAACGATCTGTGGCAGAGGATTGTCTTTCTATCTTTGCTTCTGTTCCTCCACCTGCTCGGTCATCATGATCCCTCAGGAAATGTATGGATAAGTTAACAACACTATTTTTTTTTTATCATTTCAAATGAGCCTGAGATAAGGATTCTGTAAAGACTATTTGGGAAAATAGGAAAGGGAATGTTACACTGGCCAGAAGAACAAAGAACAAAGTGGCGCTCATTGTTCCCGATAAAATCGGAAACAGCAGTCACTGCAGAAGACACCTAATGGCATTTCCCTAATCACATAATCAGAAAAACATTATCCTGGAATCCCAAGCAAGATAGTTACCATTCCAATAGCACGTGCAAATGCTACTGATAGCATGCTGTGCTACGGATGGAGTCAAGAGCATGTGCTTTATGGATGCTTATAGAGTTAAAACTGCCTGGCTCCAGAATGACTGTCTTACTCTGAACTGGATCATGTGTCTGCATTAGAATCCATAATTCCCAGATAATCCACTTTCTTTCCTCCAAACCCACAGAAGACATCTGACTTCTCTGAAGTTTTTTTTTTTTTTCTCTGCCTATGGGCCTTTCCTCTACTTTCTTTTAACCACCTGTGTTAGTTAGATTTCTGTTACTATGACAAAATGCCTGAGATAATAAACTTACAAAGAGGAAAAGTTTATTCTGACTCACAGTGTAGAAAAAGAGGAAGAAGAAGGTGCTGTTATTCCATAATTTCTTTCAAGGGCAAGTCCCCAAATGCCTAACTTCTTCCTACTAGGCTTCACCTCTTAAAGTTCCACCAGTTCCCAATAGCACCACAGTCTGAGATTCAAACTTCAAACCCATAGGCCTTTGAAGAACATTCCACATCCAAATTATCGCAGTTATGATTATTGATTTAAAAAGTGAAACTATTTTCCCCTTTGCTCCATAAGGTGGAAATTAGAATAGAGAAGAGTTTTCTCCTCTGTCCCAGTAGCCCACCTTGAGGACCTGAGGACCAATGAACACTGTGGACTCAGATAAGTTTTGGTTAAAAAAAAAAAAAAAAGACTTCATGGGAGGCCTGATCTCTAGCTGAGTAGACTCTTCTTCAGAGGTGGAAAACATGAACATCTCATTTCCCAGGAGCAGGAGGATGTGGGACACATGCTAAAAGGGGCCAGATACCAGGTTCAAGGCCTGGACTGACTGCAATCAGTCCCAATTCATGCGTCTCATTAGAATTACAAAATATCAGGGGTGGAAGGCACCTTAAGGGATCCTCTACTGTGTATATTGTGGAGAAAGAATTGGGGATGGAAAAAGTCCAGGGGTATGCCCAAGACCATGTAACTAGGCAAGGCCTGGAAGCACAGAGTTCAAGTTGCTGACTTCTCAGGTTCCTCTCGCAGGACCATGTGTGCTCACTGTTGGTAGATAGAAAAAATTCCTGTCCTCAAGTAGTTTACTCTGAATTTGGAGACAAGGGAAAGACAATTATGGAAGTATCATCAAATCTCACATGCTCCAGGGTTAAAAGGCATGTTATAAGATACTTTTTCCCCAACCCTAGATATAAGCATCACCAGTAAAACTTTTCATAAATCCTACTATCTGATGTCCTACCCTGACCAATTAAGAACATGGGCATTTCAAAGTTTCCCCAGGTAGTTTCGATGGGCAGTTAAGGTGGAGTATCACTGCTCAGGAAAGTCAGAGAGAAAAGAATTTATTCTGGGAGAAGATGGAAGGAAAAGTTGCTTGGAAGGTAATTATGTGAGTTGGGGTTTGGGTAGAAATCAAAGAGTAAAGTAGACAGAGATAGAGCACATAATTCTTCATTTCTAGGCTTCTTGTCCAAGTACTCCAACTTTTAGGAGTAAGATTAAAGAAACATTAGATGGTGGTGTTTTCTTTCTCTGAACTCTTGTTTCTTCTGTCTGCATAACAATCCAGGTGATTTCTGCTTTCCATTTCCCAAATGGAGTGGATGAGGTGGTTTTAGAGAAGGTTCCTTGCCCTTGGAGAGAAGAGTCTACACGCTCATGACAATGACCCTGACTGACCCGCCATCGTGCTGTAAGATCAGCCTGCAGCAATCATCTGGGGGTGATGTAGTAATGCTTTCTCTAGCTTAATAAGGAATTGACCCCAGGCTCCATATCACTTGGAGTACTAGGAAGAAAGGAAGTAATTGCAAAGGGATCTTTTGAATGTCATCTCTCCCTTGGCTTTTCACCACAGAGCTCATCTGCCTGTGTCAGCAGTCTCATTTCTTCAAGCCGGATGCAGCTGGGCACACACCCAGAAGCCAGGAAAGAGCTGAAGGCTACTAGAGTCAGGAGTGGATACTTGCCATGCTTCCCACCTCTTGCTTGGCATCACCCAACTGCCACCCAATCAGGAGAACAGGACAGGCAGAAGGGAACGATGCTTCCCAACACTTCCCTGCTGCCTTTCCCAAGGTCTTTCTGCAACTTGGCAGCAGTGACAATGTTGTTCAGTATTTACACTGAGATTGTCTTGAAAATCTTCTAATGCTTCGTATGACTATTCTCAATTAAACTTCTCCTATAGGTCTATGTCAGGGACTCCAATATCTTTCTTGTCCAATACACTAAGTCAGAGAGAAGCTATCCAAGTTGGCCAGGGTATTTGAGTTGTCACCAACACAGTGGTTCCTCCTCTATTTAGCTAACCTGCTTACATAAGATGTTTCTATTAGTGGATAACCCATTAAGATATTTATTCAATGAGTATTGATTAGGAATGCACCACCTCTTGGGGTCCACCTCTTGCCCATATTCATCTTTCTCACAGGGCACATTACCTCAGTGGTACTCTCACTACAGGAAAAGTAGTGAGGCCTTCTAAGGAAGTTCTTAAATGGAGAATCCTGCTAAAGGTTAGTTTATAATTTCATACCCCTAAATTTTCAGGTCTGTATCTGTGTAGTCATTCAAATTGCCCTAAGATGATCACTGTGTAGAAGCATCCTTTGGAGAAATGCAAGTTTCGGTAGGCAAGAAGTCTTGCTGAGGTTGATCCCCAATCACCCAGGAGAAACTTTGTTTATGTTTGTGATTCAAGTGTTGTCGTCATTTCAGGCTCAAAAAAAAGAGGCTATCATTATTTTCTGAATGCTATTTCTTTGGTAAACTCCCAACAGGAAGAAAGTGTACTCATCTGGGAGAAATTAGACCTAATTTCTCTACCCTGTTCTCCTAAAAGTTGCTGTATGAACCTGGTCTGATCAGTTCATTTTGAAGATTTGAGTCTCCTCATTTGTAAAACAACCTGTGGCTTAAATGGTCCTAAGGATTCTTATGTTACTTATAATTTGTGGCACTGGATTGGCCCCACCATGTCTTAGGCTTCTCTTCATGCCCTAGTGTTATATATTGAAGAGATTGTGATGAATGGGGCCTGTACTGTAATAACACCATCTTGGTTCCTTTTGTTGTATACTGCAGTAATTTGGGATGACATGTGGTCAGGAACTTCGTAACTAACCTAAGGTCTGCATGTCTCTCATTTACTGCTTATTGTCTTGATCCACTTATCAGTTAACCTACTTGTTACTATATATGAAGTAACATCATTTCCCTGACTTCATTTAATGTTGGAACTCCCTAGAGCTTAGTGTTTGCCCCCTTAGCTTCTCTTCCTGCATCCCTTCCCCTTGTGGTTTCATGCAGGCTTGGGACTTTGAATATTCTCTGTACGCCAACAACTCCATATGTGGACCTCTGGCTCAGAAATTCTCTCTGTGTCTCTCTCTCTGTCTCTGTCTCTGTCTCTCTCTCTCTCTCTCTCTCTCTCTCTCTCTCTCTTTCTCTCATACACACACACACACACACACACACACTCTAATCTCATTAAATATCCAACTGCCTACTCAACATGTCCAATAGACATATCAAGTTCAACATATCCAAAATAAACTCCCAGACCCCAATCTCCAAAATCCTGTTCCACCCATAAATCTCCATTGTAGTTGATGGCAACTTTATCATTCCAATTGTTCAGGTTAGAAAATTTAGAGTCCTCCTTTAAAACACGCTCACCCACCCCATATTCTGCCAGCCTGGTAACTCTGCCTTTAGCATACAGCCGTGACCAACCACTATCATTTCCTCTGCTCTCACCCTGGGTTTAGGTTGCAGTCATCTTTTGTGTAGGTACAGCAATAGCCTCCTACATAGTCTCCCTGTTTTTACATTCAGTGGCCAGAATGTGTTTTTAAATCAAATGAGTTTGTGCTACTCCTAATAACCATCTACCAAGATCTCCTCATCAAACTTAGAGTAAGAGTCAAACCCCTTACATAGAATGTTTTTGTCAACTTTCGATTACAAAGCAAAATACCTGAGGTAGTCAAGTAAAGAGGAAAACTTTATTTTGAAACACAGTTTTGGAGGTTTAAGCCCATGCATGACCAATTGGTCCTATTGCTTTGGACCTGTGGCAACACAGTACATAATGTAGGGAATATTTGGTGGAGGAGGCCTTTCTACCTCATGGCAGAGAAGTAGACAGAGACTGGGGAATCTCACAATCCCCTTCAAGAGCACAACCAATAACCTAAAATTTTCCACTATGCCCCACTCTTTAAAGGTTCCACCTCCTCCCAATAGCTCCAAGCTGGTGATCAAACCTTTAACACATGGGTCTTTGGAAGACACTTACCCAAATTATAGCAGAGGACAACACAGCTCATTTAACAGAGTTCCCCATCACTTCTCTGTCCACAACTCCTTCTGCTGTTCCCATTTGCTTACTCTGCTTGAGTCACACTTGCTTCTCTGCTGTTCCTTAGCTGAGCCAGGTAGATTACACTCATGCATTAGGGTCTTAGCACTGCTCTTTCTAGAACTCCTTGCCTCCTTCAAGACTCTGCTCAAGTATGACCTTCAGAATGAGGTCTACCAAGACTTGCTTGTCTTAAACTGTAGCTCTCTTTTCTAGTATTCCCACTGTCCATAACTTGATATACTTCATTCTCTTTATCCATGTTCTAACATAGTGATAAATCATTTTTGTATCATGCTGTGCTTACTGTTTATTATAAGATTCCCTCTACCAGTATATAAACTTCCTAAGGGCAGGAATCTTGATTTGTTGCATTCACTGATGGATCCCAAAGTCTAAGAATAGTGTTTGACTCAAGCTGCCAGTTGCTTACTACATATTTGCTAAATGAATGAAGTTAAAGAACAATGGTCACACCTAAAAAGATAGAAAAAATATGATTCTTCCTACTCTCACCAGTCACTCAACCCAACACCTCTGACACCAGTTGTGAGAGGGTTTCCCTATACATAGCAAACAATTTGCCAGTGGACAACATTAGGATACCCTATGATTCAATCCCATTTCAACACTGTCTACCTGGAGATAGAACCAGATCCCACAAGACTCAGGGATTAAGTCCCACAAAACTGCATCCTACTTCAGATGCCAGTTGCTAGCCCCAGATTGTGAGCTGAGTTTCTGAATGACCATCTATAAACAGGGGTTCCCATACCTCCTATGTGTGTTTGATTAGTTACCAGAGTGGCTCACAGAACTCAGGGGAACATTTTAATCATGTTTACTCACTTATTATAAGGAATATTGCAAAGAATATAGACACATAACCAAATGGAAGAGATTCATAGGGCAAGGCATGTGAGAAGGGATGTGGAACCCCACTCCTTTTCTAGGTACCCCACCCTCCAGGCATCTTCATATGATCAAAAATCTGTAAGACCTCTGAACCTCATCATTTTGGGGTTTTAAGGAAGGTTCATTAGGTGGCATGATCAATTAAATCACTGACCATTGGTGATCAATTAAACTTGCAGCCCTTTTCTGTTCCCCAGAGACTGGGGGATAGGGAGTTGAAAATTCATACTGTCTAATGACATCGTTCCCCTGGAAACCAGACTTCATCCTGCGGTTGTCCAGGAGGTCCCCAATAGTCATCTCATTAGAGCAGAAGATGCTTCTATCACCCAGGAAATTCCAAGGGATTTAGGAGCTCAGTGTCCTATGCTCCTATCGCTCAGGAAATTACAAAGGTCTTAGGAGTTCTGTGTCGGGAACCAGGACCAGACTCCAAAAATGAGAACAAAAGATTCTCCTAGCACCCTCATCTCCAACGGTATTAGGAGTTCTGTTTCAAGATATGGTACACAGGCCAATATACACTTCTTAATATATCACATTATCACACCAGGTTAGTGAATTTTCAAGAACTCCATGAGCAATTACATATATCTTTATTCTGAAATTTGAGCAAAACCTACAATTAAAAATATCCTTGAAGTCATGAAAAAGAATTTAATTTTATTGGTCCTGCTGCCTAGAATTCATAAATGTAGGAGTTATAGTTCTATCTGGGTGTAAACAAAGGAGAAGATTTGAGAGACAGTGTATCACACCTTTTATATTGTGTAAAACCCCAAACATAAAAAAATAAAAATAATAAATAAATAAAAACCCAAGTTTTCTCACACCCTTGACTCCATTCATAACATGGACATTTAGCAACTTGTGGGGTTATGGAAAGTTCAGACTTCACCAGCACTATCCATCATTTTTCTGACATTTAAATTACACAAACAAACTCTGCAGTGTGATAAGAATACTGCTGCATGGATCACAAAGTCCTACTCTTTTACTTGACACTGCAATTTGAAAGATGGCAAGGATTTTTTCCCTACCTCTTTCCCACTGCTTTGTCCCCTGCTAGCTATTTCCCAGCTGATTCCCCAGACATCAGTACCTGTGGTTATTGTGTTTTTCAGTTGGCTTCCCCATGAGATGATCCTCTGCTACCCCTTTAAAAATTATAGTCAAATGCCACCTCCTCTGAGAACCCCCCCCAGAAAGCTAGTGACCTCCTTGTTTTCTCCATTATGCCTTCATAGAACTGTTTATGCAAAAGAACGTGGACACAGCACATTGTGCTGTGTTAACGTGTTTATGGGGGTGTCTCCTGAGTGAAGGACTAGGGAGAGTGTCCTGTCTCAGTCGTCTACTGTCCTGAGCCCCTGATGACTGGCAGAAAGCAAATGCACAACAGATACTGTTGCATGATGACCTTGCAGAGTCATTGCCTATGGAGTTGCACACAGAAGTAGCTTCTATCTAAACCAAATTTGGCATTTATAATGGTTTATGAAAAGATCCTAATCAGTGAGCTAGATCACAGATATTAACAGTTTAGCTTTTAAAATTACTGTTGTCAGGAACAGAGCAGCAAAGAAATAAGGACAGCAGTCAGCCAATTATGGGAAACAGTTGTGACTCTGAATCCCAAAAGGTCAGGCTTCATGCACCAAATCCCTCAAGGCAACTGGAAGAATCTGTAACAATCAGAACTGGAGAGCACATGCTGCAAGATATAGTGACACCAGAAGGTCCACCATAAGAAAAAGATCCCAGAATTGCAGGTGGTTCACATTTCCTGGTGCCTGCAAGGTCTTAGTGCTCTAGTATTGTCAGGGTTTTTCACAGGGATCATAATAGCCTTCAAAGAAAGTGAGAAACCAGTATGAGGAGGCTGGGGAAGTAACTATCAGATATGCCTTCTGCAATAGTTACTTCCAAGGCAGGAAATTTATCTGCTTCCTAAGTTTGGAGCCCTGAGACATTGATCTGTTGAAAGTGAATTTGATGCTTTGGTCACTCCCAAATGGGTCTAAAGAGAAAAAGAACAATCAAACACCCTACATCCTTTTTATCAGCTCCACTGCACATGTGTATGTTCTGTTCTCACTCGGAACATTTGGCATCTCCTCCTATCAAAATCATTGAAGGTAGATGGGATATTCTGAATGTTCTGCAAAAGAACTTCCTTTCCACTAAAAGAAACCCCCAAAGACCCAAGTTGAGGAAAGTCTTCAAACTGACTGAGCATCCTTGACCCATCTCAAAACTCTACTGCCATAATTGTGGTTAGGTCTTTACAATTTTCTATTTTGTAGATACTGCCTTTTAGTTTAGTTTTAGGTATTTGCCTATAGGAATCTTATCTGAGCTGTCACTCTCATTCCTGATTACCCCCAAGCTAACAGACAAAATCTAAGTGTGCCCTGAAGACAGTTGCTGGAATAGTTTGACTAATAGCAATCACATGCTCAATAAGAGAGGCAGTCCAACTAAATAGCAATGTAGTCATGGTGCATGTTTTATTCTACACATACCATTCCATTTCAGACAACAACCCTACTATTATACCTAAAAGTACTATTTTCAAGTATGTTCTTATTGTTAACCATTATTAAAAAGTATTCACCTGAGAAAATATGAATAAAGATGAAAAGCACCTAGAAAAGATGAAGAATTTGATGACCTGGTTTTACAGGTTCTGGAAAAAACAAATTTCCACTGAAATAAATAAGCTGAAAACCAGAAGCTTCTCACAGACTTAAACCAGAACAGGTCAGGGGTGCAGGCTGATGATACAGGAAGAGAAGTCCATCCTTTCACTAGCTGGAAGAAGACAGCTAGCATAAGTTAGAAGGGTTGCTAAGATACTGCACTGACCATTTAAAATCACAGAGCAGCAGTTCTCAACCTAGAATGATTTTGTCCCCCAGGGGACATTTGGCTATGTCAGAGACATTTTTGACTCTCATAACTCAAGAGGTGCTACTAGCACCTGGTGGGCAGAGGCCAGAGATACTGCTAAACATTCTATAACCCATGTGACAACCCAACAACAGAGTATCCTGCCTAAAAATATAAAAAGTTTAGGAAACATGCCACAGGAACATTAGAAAAATCAAGTTCAAGAAGCTAAACACATAAAACCACAATAATTAGAAAAAAAACAGTCCTGAAAGATAGAACCAGGTTTATGAGCCAGATAGCAAATATGCCCCAGATAAAAAACCAGAAAAATTAGAAATAAATGTAAGTTGTGGTTAGATTTTCAAATGAACTTACAGGGAAAATTGAACCACCTTTATGTCCAATTCCCAAAAGCCAAAAATTGAAGTAAGAAATTTCAGGGGACATATTCAAAACATTTGATTTATTCCAGGGGCAGGCTGGGGCTTTTGGATTCTGCCTAGGAGGATTGGAAAAAGTCACTTTCTCTAGTCTTGAAAACTGCGGCTTTCCTAGGGCTGTCCATGAGTCCTAGCTTAACTTTGCAGCGTGGGTGGTATAACGTCAAACTAGAAAAGGTCGACATATGGAGTAAAACATTGGCTCACACGCCTACTTATCTCGGTCAGCCCAGCAACACTGTGTCAGGCTGGGTCCTCTGAGAACCAGACATCAAGACAAGTTTAAATGTGCAAGACATTTGTCAGGGGAAGCAACTGTGAGAGAAAATGAAGAAGGAGCCAGGAGGGCCAGCAGACGGACGACTGTGCCAGCCTGGTCCTTGTTGAAGGTGAGAAGGCAGGCAGGAAGGGTAGGCGGAAGCAGACAACACAGTGCAGTTCCGAGGAACATTTAGTGAGCCGCTTAGGAAGCTTCAGGTCAAAGTCACCCATCAGAGGGGACCTTATCTCCCCAAAGTGGGCCTGACGTGGTATCTTTACTGCATTCAATCATGAACTGAGAAACAGCCTCAAAGCTAACACAGTGAAGGGCTTCAGGGAGCTGCCATTGAGATTCTCAATCAGCCATACTTCCTACAGCCAAATATTTGAGAGCCACATTCTCATGGTCACCATCGATACTGGGCTGGACCTGAGTCTCCTCAAGACAAAACTATGCTCAGGAAAAAGAAGCCAGTTTCAGATATTCCTGTTTTGACTGTTTTCTATGTATCTCCATTAATATAGTTTAATAATATTTCTTTGAAGAAATTCTGATCCTGCCTCAGCTGGACTTTCTCTCAGGGGAACAAACACTTCCAACCCAAACCAGGGAAGCAAAGATTGCAGTGTGTCTAGGCTAGCTGGTACCAGGGACAGAGCCGAGACAGAGGGAGAAGGTTGAGAATGTGAAATGAAGACTCATGAACAGTTGGAATAGATGGTCCCTTTCCTTAGTTTTTTCTTCTTGCAAAGGCTGTTTTGCATTTATTTCCCTTCCATGGTCTTTTTTTTTTTTTTTTTTTTTTTTTTTTTTTTTTTTTTTTTTTTTTATAAATGAGAGACTATTCTGGATGCTAGTCTGTATCCGCTGATGTGTTACCCATTTTTACCACAAAGATAGTATTGTTGAAGAACATTACAGCTGCTCCAAGATGGGGTCTGCCATAGCAACTGTATTGTACCAATATCCAGAGTGATTTGTGACCAAGGACACATTCTCGGGCTCAGTCCCAGAGGGAAGCAGTGAAAGCTGAGCCATTAGAAGCATCTTGCCAAGGATGATTTGACATTTCTGTCTTGACTGTAGTTCGAAACACGTGGTATGATTTAATGCAGTGGTCTCAAAGTGGTGCTTGTCCCCAGGGCTGCTCTGAGTGTTATATCGATGTGAAAGGAAGGAATATTAGAATTCCTATTTTTCTCTTATCCTTTTTCTCATTATGTACATGTAGTGACATATATATCATTTATACATATTACATGTACAGGCTTAAAATGTTTAATGGTAAAAATGCAGGAGTTCATAAACAAAAATTTGAGAGACCACTCATACTAGAGTGGGTCTTCATTTTCCTTAAAGAGTAGAAAGTGATTATATAAAGCTAATGAGAGTGGAACTGCTGTGCTGATAAAGAGCAGGTGAAGCCTGGGAGAGGAGGATCAACTCTAGCCTACTGAACTGTGCAGCAGGACCTTAAGGAGTGTGGATTACACAGCAGAAACTATAGCATGGAACATGGAACCAGGGAGTAATTTGAGGGGCATTGTACTGGGGGGAAGAAAACTAATTAGAGCTGGGCAAACCTCTGAGAAAAGCTATCAATTTCAGGATCCAAAGAGTGATGGGACAGCCAGACAAAGAAACTAAACAGGGTCACAACCCAGGCAAGAAGAGGTATTTCTGGAGCAGGAAGAAGAGAACTGGAGGGATTTCCTAAGCCAAACTGAATAAGTGGATAACTACTACAGCTCTTTAAAGGGTACCTCTGGCCATAAGCATATGCAGAGGGGGCAATCAAGGATGTCCACCTGGTGAGCATTACCCACTAAATGAATAAGGAAGGCCCAGGGATCCTTAAATCCCCTTCTGTTCTGCCATCATTAGACTGGAGGACCACAATGTTCAGCAAGCAATACTTTCCTCTGCACTACCAGGGCCAAAGTGTAGCCCATGACATTTATACTTACGATGCTACCAAAAGACAACCTTCAAAATGCCCTGTGGTGGCCAAAATGGTTAGCAAGAGGAGCAGGGTATGTGGGGGTGTGTATATGTGTATAATGTGTATACATGTGTGTGCATGGGTGGTACATGTATATGTAAAGCTGTGGGACTGGGGACTGTACATATGAGTGGTGTGTGTATGTGTATGGGTGTGCAGGGGTAATGTGTATGTGCTTGTGGGTGGTGGGGCATGTATGTGTATGAATGTGTTTGTGTGTTTATGAGCAGGTGGTGTGCATATGAATGTGAATGACTATATGGATGGGTGAGTGGTTGGTTTGTGTTTGGGTGTGGATGAGAGTGGGTATAGATGGGTATCTAGATGGGGATTTGTGTATAAATGATGAATATATGTGTGTGTGGGTAGGTGCTATGTGTATGTATGTATGTATGTATGTGTTTGTGTGTGTGGATGGGTGGAAGGTGTGTCGATAGGTGTGTATGTTCTTGTGTGTGGGTGGGTGGTATGTGTATATGTGGGTGGTGTATTATGGGTCTGGGATGAGTGGGTGGTATGTGTATGGATACGTGGGTGATGTGTGTTTGGGTGTGTAAATATGTGTGTGATTTGTGGGTGGGTATATATATGTGTGTGTACTATGTTTATCAGTGTTTATGTGTGGTTGGGTGGTGATGTGTGTGTATGTGAGTGTATTGTGGCTGGGTGGATGGTTTGTATATGTGCATGTATACTGCATATATGATTGTGGGAGTTGTAGAAATGTGCATGGTGTGTGTGGCTATATGGGTGTTATATGTACAGCTGTATGTGTGTGGCTATGTGGTTGTTGGTGTGTGTGTGTATGTATACTGTGTGTATGGGTGTGTGTGAGTGTGTTGGCTGGGTGGGAGGAACATATACATGTACTGTGTATATAGGGAGGTGTGTGAGGCTGAGTGGTGGGGATGCGTACACGTACTGTAGGTATTTTTGTGTGTGTATGAACATATAAATGGTGGTGTCTGTGTGTGGCTAGGAGGGTGGTCTTCAGGGCTGGAAGATAGGCAGCTGTTATACTTACCCAGGGACCCTGATTTCAACCCTCAGGATTTTTGTGGTATTTGAATTGCTGTAGCTTATGTTTTAATGCCTTAAGAACCAGATTGCACACAGGGGTGTTTGCCACTGTGGGTGATGGCTGATAAAACGCATATGCCACCTCAATGCAGGAGGAATTCTGCTCTGAGTGGAAAACTCCTCAGGGTTTTCTCCTCCAAGGTGCTTCAGCTTTCCTTGCTGACTCATCTGCTGCCATCTTAGTCCCTGCAGCCTTCTTGCTTGGTGGCCCGGTGCTTCACCTTTATCCTTCTTTATTCAGATAAACCATCCCTAATCCAAAATTACAAAGTCTGAAATTCTCCAAAATCCAAAACTTCCTGAGTGCTGATGTGACACTTCAAGTAGAAAATTCCACACCTGACCTCATGTGACAGACCTCAGTCAAAACACAGGTGCACTAAAAATACTGCATAAAATTACTTTCAGACGATAGAAATGTGTATAAGAAAAATAAATGAATTCTGTTTAGATGTGGGTTCACATCTAAAATCTCCACAAAAATCTCATTATATGTATGTAAATGTTCCCCCAATTTTTTTTTTAAATCTAAAATTTGAAACACTTTTGATCCCAAGTACTTTGGAAAAAGAATATTCAACCCGCTCTTCCCTTGTAGACATTCCTAGTTCCTCTTTTGTTTTAAATTTCTTTCTGATTCCAGTCTTTGTTTTCTGGCTTCACACTGACTCTGCCATCCACTACCAAATGTTCAGTGCAATACAAAAAGAGCCTTCAATGAATTTCAAGAAAGTAATTAAGATATTTCTTACATACTAATTTAATTGAGCAAAATAAAGTCCAGCCACAGGTGAAAAATCTCCTGGTGGTAAAGCAAGTCATACAGCCAGTGTCTGGGAACAATAACAGAAGGACAGGGTAAATTGAAGGGCTTTCTCTTTACTGAAAAATCTATCATGGCCCCTTTATTCCCAGATGTCAGCACCAAAAAGTAACAACAACAAAAAAAAGTAGTGACAAGAATTTAAAGTAAAGAAGAATAAAGAACATGATGCTTTGGCAGGGAAAAAACTATAATGAATCTTCTTAGATTTCTCCAGCCTCCTCTATTCCCTCAACCCTCACTCACTGTTTCTCTTGAACCACAACATAAAATATGACTTCGTTACCAAAAGCTCTTTGGCGTTCCTGGACACACAGACTCCACTGGTGTTTCAAGAAGACTAACAGAGTAGAAATGTCACTGCACTTCTAATCTACAGGCAGATGTGCCTGCCAGACAAAACTGACTTCAATCAGCCATACGCTGTGCTGTCCAATGGACTTCCAAAGAAGCATCCACTGTTTCTATGAACTTAACCACACTGACACACTTTCTGATGCCCACAAATGAGAGCCAGGGCTGTAGCTACAGACTGGGGGCTGAACCACTCAAAGTCAAAGATTAGAGGGGCAGCCTTACATCTCTGAGATTCTGCCCATCCAAAGCTAGACCTAGAGACCTTTGTATAAATTAAAATACAACACAGAACAAATTTTCCAGTTTCAAGGAGAAATGCAGTAGTTTCCTATCTGACCCTAAACAAGACCTGGTACATGGATGAGGGCCAGATACCCTGAGGACTTGGTCTCAAGGGCCCTTTACAGAACTGTAGATCAGTTTACCATCTCTACTTTTGCCAAGTCTTTTTCTGCTGCTACCAAGAAGTTGAGCTTTTGGATTAGGGCAGGGTATAAGCCAAGTATGTAACCCCTTTCTGCCTCCCAAGAACACCACTGACTTAACCCACTATAGGCTGAAAGGATTTGTGAGCGTCTGAGAATCTGTATGACTTCCCTATAAAGAAGACTATAATCACTAGGGATTCACCAATCACCCATGGGGAGGGGAAATAGCTAACACTTGTCTAGCATGTGTTCAGGGAAGCCAAAGAAAACCTCATTTTCCCCCAAAGTATTTTCTCCATCAATGCACTACATCTTGAAATTCTATTTTTAATAATGACACCAACTACAAGAGACAGTTGTCATTAGTCCAGGCCTGGCACTCACAACCTTTCTTTTAGGTTCCATACCGGGACTCTTCCTCAATGCATTCCAGACACCTGTCATCACAACCTGAGTGGCAGAGTCCACACTCTTTGCCAGGCTCAAAGAAACTCAACTGGGTACACAGAAACCACTTTCCAGTGCTCTCCATGGAAAAATGATAAGGAAAACCAAATACTGCTTCATACCTGGGGAAATGAATGCAAGGGGTCCCTCAAATAGAACTCCTGAGTCAAAATGAAATTTATAGGCACTTTGAGATATGATCCATTGCTAATTATAACCATAACCCACCATATAGAGAAAGAGAGAAAATTACAAAAAAAAAGAAAAGAAAAATACTTGCACAGATGTGGCCTGTCCAAGAGATGCATGACCTATCAGCCAGAAACTACACAGCATTTCAGAGACAATATGTATTTTGTTCTTCATCTCTGGTGAACTTTGTACCACCCTGAGAAGTAGGTAAAGTAATCTTTTTTTTCCCCATTTTACGGAGAGGATTAAGAGTCTTGTAGTAGTCAACTGCTTGCCCCAAACCACTGGGTTTACAAGTATAGATGCAAAACCCAAGGCCAAGTTATGGCCTCATTATTGTCTGTGCTTCCATAAGGTGACCACAAAAGGGGAGTGATTTACTCTAAAAATAAATAATTTAGACTTGGCATGGTGGTGCACAACTGTAATCCCAGCAACAAGGGAGTCTGAGGCAGGAGGATTACAAGTTGGAGGTCAACCTGGGCAACTAAGTGAAATCCTGTCACAAAATAAAAAAAAATAAAAAGGACTGGAGATATAGATCACTGGTAAAGTACACCTGGGATCAGTCCATAGTATTAATTAACTAACTAATTAATTAATTAATGGAATAAGGGAAGAAACAGTATCATCAGAAGTAGCCCGATCTTCATGGATATCATGAGGCTAAGCTGGTGTCCCTATATTCTCATTCCCATTAGTGTCCCTGTATTCTCAAGACTTTAGGGGACCCATCAGGAAAAGATGCAGACTCTCGATAGTAGTTTTCATCATCCCTTCCCTTCTGGGCTTCACCCAAATAGGCATCTATCCCAGTGCCAAGTAAGACTGGGAACTCTTCTCTCCATGGGATAAAGCCAGGGGACTCCCAAGGAAACTCCAGCTTCTCTTGGATCCTGTAGGCTGATGGGCTATTTCCATCTGCCATATCCTCTCTTCCAACATTCCCCTGTCTTTGAAGAGTACAGGAAATCCCTTGGCACTGGGCCTTTCAGAAGAACCAAGTTGGCTTGTTCAGAGAACACAAAGACTTCCTCAGGCCTGTAGTTCTAGGAATGGTCATGTCCCCAGGTACTTGACCTTACCACTGCTATGCTTCAGCAGTTTTACCATTCAGTCACATCTTGCACAAGAATCTGAATTTTTGCTTCTCATTCTGCATTTGTCTACAATTCTTTGCAGCAATTATTTTGATTGTGCCCATTTTGATAATGTCAACTGTGAAAGCAGTGGTAGTGATGATAGGAGTTGGGAGATCGGAAGACTTAGTTCTTTCTGCTCTCTCACTTGTTAGCATGTGTAATAGTTGCTATGCACATAAATGTAATTCATATACTTTAAGTCACCATTTGACTACAAATCATTAATATAGAGTCCTTGGGATTCTCAATATAGATATTCTCTTAGCTTAGGGCAGAGCCTAGCACAAATAGATATTTAAAAAGAAATGTTTTGATGGTATGGTGATGATAAAAGCAGGTGCCTATCAGTGTGTAGACCAACAGGTTGACCTGATACATGTCAGATTGACATATACCTGGTATTTGATATTTACTACCCTGAGCATATTCCTCCTCCTAACAAGGAAAAATACATTTCCAGAAATCTCCCAGCTCAGTTACAAAAGTGATTTCAAAGTATGTTAGTCAAAATACGTTAGTGAAAGGAACAAGACTTCTGACTTGCTTTTTGATTCCAGACCCTAAGTCTGGGATTTTTACCCATTAAGTTACCCTGTTCTACAATGTTCCTTATACACTAAAGTGAGAGAGAATCAAAGAAACAAAATAGTGGCCAAGGTTATAGGTTCGTTTTCTAGCATGTTGTCAGACTAGGAGGCAAAGCTCAGCTCAGCCCTTTGATATTATGTTGAAATGACACAGACAGGTTTTGAGAAGATGTGTATTCAAGAATGGGCTCAGTCAGAATGTGACTATGTCACTTTAAAGAAGACATTCAGGCACCCTTGGCCACTATGCTTCATCTATAAAAGGAAATGAATATTCTAGACAATTTCTAAGGATGCTCTCAATTTCAAGGACCCCTAAATTAATTATGGTAATTTAAAAATGTTTGCAGGAAGCCATGGATTTTACCCTCTGCCTAGCAGCATCCAGGTTATGGGCTTCAGGGGAGATTACACATGTTTTAGCATCAACATGGTAAGGTTTGTGAAGTGGTAGCATTTTTGATACACAAATCATTTGAGGGTTCAACCAAAGCTTATTCCAGAAGGAAGCAACCTCAGGCAGAATCCAGCAAATTAAACAACTGGGGATCTTCATCATCTTCTTGATCAATAGAGAAGTTGAGCGATGCAACTTGGAGCTCCTCCATTAGACACTGAGAGACTCCAGTTAAGAGGTTGAGATTGCAAAACTTAGGAAAGAGCAAAAATTCCAAAAGCAACCTATTCCCTGTTCCAGAGAAAAATGACACTAAACTGAAAAAGGCAAAGCAGAAATTCCAGAGCAGATAATCTTCTTAACACTTCCCCCAGAGACTGTCAGTAATGACGGTGGGATAACTTTTTTTTCAGTGTTGGGGATTGAACCCTGGGTATACTTTCAGATTTCAGAATCTGCAGCTTCTACAATTAATCTGTGACTTCCTTTAAAACTGCCAAGTTTATTAGTGTCCCTTATTCCAACTGCCACTTCCCAAAACCCAAGACACTACCATTTCCCATGAGAACCACTGCAGTGGCCTCTCATCTCACTTACTCCTTTCTGATTTGTTCACCTCTAACCCATTATGCAAACTGTAACCAGGATGAGATTCAAAAGTGTTTACCATGATCCACATCCCCAGCATAGGAATCACCTCAATAGTATTCCATCACTTCTACAATAAAGGCCAAAATAATTACTAAGACTTCCAAAATATGTCTCCATCTTCTGACTCTTTGTAGCCTACCAGCCTCATCATGCACCACACTCTCTTCCTCTGCTTTCCAGCTGGATGGGAGAATGTGCTGCTGTTTCCTGCTATAGGACCCCTGCATGCCTTACTCACCCTTCCATTCTTCCCTGGGCCTGGATCATTTCTTTTCTATCTCTCAGATCTCCACTGAATTGTCACTTTCAAAAGAAAGGATTCCCTGGTCTCCCTGGAAGGACTCAGTCCTCCTTGTAGGCAATCACAAAACAACACACCTCCCCATCTTTGACCTTATCCCAATTGTAATTTCACAACCAAATATGTGTTTGTTTGATGCATGTCTGTGTCTCCCACTAGATTGTAAACTTCACAGCAGCAGAGACTGTAACAATTTTATTTCAGGAATTGCATTTCTAGTGCCTAGCATAGCATTTTTCACATAGTAATCACTCAATAAATAACATGTAAAATAAATGAATGCATTTGATAGTGTAGAGCATTCAGAGATGAATAAGGCAAGATTTCTAGTGTTTGGAATCCCACAACAATGACAGAACAACTGTGAAACATACAAGGCTATGAAAGCGACTAGATACAAAAAAAATGGTATAGCCCCTTGTATATTTCCTCTGTATGCTGAGCCCTTATCGTTTCCATATGGACATCAACCCATTTAAGTATCAGTTGGTCTTGGATGAATCACTTGTACTTCACTTGCATGTTTCCATCCCTAACCCAACATTTTACCTCTTACGTACTCTTATTAGCACTGGGGGCGTGACTCTAAATTTCAAATAATTGGGGGCCACTTTAACAGACTCCCTGATTAAATGTGCTGAGTAATTTGAGTTTGCATTAAACCAATAGCCCACATTAGGGCCCACATCTGTGTTTACAGAACAACTCTCACTCTCAGGCGTATCTGTCGCAACATGTGATGTGAGATCCAAAACTATGCAGCTCCAGCTCTGAACTGCTGTATGTGTGTTTGGTTGGTAGTTCAGAGCTGGTGTTTATTGACAAGCATGAACTCTGGAATGAATAATCATTCTAAACATTCACTACACATTTCCATTTCCCGTTATCAAAGCCTGTCCCCATGTCTCTGTCTTCATTCTGCAGATGGGTAATCTGCTGGGCGGGGGACCCAAGGCCCCAGACACTTTTGAGGATTCAGTGGGATAGTGCAGAAGCATAGAGCAGAATAAGCTGACACTTAGTATTTGTGTGACATTGGCCGGTGACACATTCATTCATATACTTGTTCATTTACAAATACTTCATGAGCACTTATTCTCCGCCTCTGTGCTAGGCACCAAAGATATATTGGAGAACAAAATGGATGCAGTTCCTGTCTTTATGCACCATGATATAGGGAGGAAAGAGAAAAGAAAAAACAAGAACTACTTTGAAATATATGAATTCACATTATTAGAAAGAGAAGTCTGTTCCAAGGCCTTGCATAATAAATAAGAAGGTCTATTCTACTTTAAAGTATCAAAAACGTTCTCCTGGGAAAGCAATATTTAAGACAAGTTCTGAAGGATGGAAAGGATGTTTAGCCATAAAAAAATAAGACAATCAGAATTTTCAAGCTCAAGTAATCTGACAGAAAAACATGACTTGCTGAGGAACTGAGATTGTCCAAAATGAAAAAAGCCAAGAGCTGGACGGGGTGAGGGGCTCAGGATGAAGATAGATAGGAAGGAGATCTTGACCTTGTGGACCTTGCTAAGTATTTTGACTTTTATACTAAACTTAACTGGAAGTCTGTAGAAGGTTTTAAGCAAAGCAAAGATCAGATTGCAATTGGTTTAATCTCACAGTCTCTCGGTGAGGAACAAATGAGACCAAAGATAAATTTTCTAGGTGGATTATAAAGCATAAGATTGTTGGTATCCTTAGTAGAACCATTAGCAGACTCTCAAGTGTGGCAAAACAGCATTTGTAAATTCCCCAGGAATAAAGGTTCAAGAATGACCATTCAGAGACTCTGTCCCTTCAACTACCAAATATTCTGGTTTTCTCCAAGTTGGATTTCAGCAGGCAATCCAATTTGTCACTTATCATTTCCCATGAACATGCAAGCAGCCAATCCAATCAATGACCTGTGTCCTGATGCATTGATTCATCTTGGCCTTTCCAGGGGTCTCTCAGCACATTGTTGCTGCTCATTAAAGGTAATGTGCCTGCATCATAATGATAATGCTCTGCACTTACCCAGCACATTGCCCAAGGGTGTCTCAGAGCATTTTGGCAAACATTTAATTAAGTTAGTCTAGTGACTGCAGGGCAGTGCCAGCCTCTCAGCACCAAGGGGCCTACATGGGAGAGGAAGGTAGTACTGGGAAATAAGTGCAACCTCTGCCTCTAGCACCCACTGGCTCTGGGGTAAAGAGGAGAGTGGGTGAATGTGCAGGGAGTCCTTGCATTGCTAAGAGGAAGCACTCACAAGTATGGCAGTGTCTAGCACAGGTTTCTACCATATGTGCCCACAGGGAGAATACCAAGGCTAGAAGCAACAGTCAGGAGTTCTGGAAGGGCAGAGACAGTAGGCAAAAGGAAAAGGGTTTGCTGTCTATAATGAACTCAAGGCTGTGGATGTGATTTTGAGAACAGCTAACCTCTAGCTTGCAAGGGTGTGCATGCATTTATGTCTGTGTTTTTGTATGTGTACATACTTGTAGGGAAGGGCATGAATCTATGATTATAAGAGGGATGTTGAGGATAAGAGGAAGAATATACATTTACACACCAATAGGAAGCCAATCATTAGGTATATTTGCCTTCAAGTTCATCTCTAATTTTGTAATTTTGACCTCCATTTTCAGAACTACTTGTAATCTTTCACTGAGTCCTACAAATACCCCCCTAATCCTAACCCTTACTCATCTGAAATGAAAGGTGTAGAAAGCTAGTGGACTGGAACTATATCTTGGCCCTTTTACTGTCCTTCACCATCAAGGCAGAGACAACCAAGTCTTTAGGGATAAGGAGCAAATTCTGAATTTTGTTCTCCCACCCACAGGATAAGCAACAGGAAGAAGAAGTGTCCTCAGGCCCTGGAGCTGCACAGGAGGATCAGGGTCAAGAGTAGGAGAACAGAGCAGAGCTGCTCCAAGATGATGCTAGCCTGCCCAGCCTCTATATCTGGAAGGTGCCAGTCAAGATCCAGAGGTGCTAACATTCACTGCTACTGACAGCCTGACTTGTCAGCAGCCAGGGGCCATCTGTGGGCTGACACTTGAGTTCACTGACAGGAAGAGAGGTTTGCTTCCATCTCTCCTCTCTTCCCAGCCTCAGGCAGCTGCAGGCGGATGGCAGTCATCCATCTGCAGACAGGGCTGCAGACTGATGGGCTCCCTATCCAGTGAGCCAGGGTTAGGAAAGCCAAAGTCCATAGGCTACAGACAATCACAGGCACAAGAAGCTGGGAAGAGTCTTCTAAAACCCAAGTGTCCATGGCTGATGCACAAGTCCACGTACTTAGCATTCCACCAAAAATATTGCAAAGCAATGTTTTAGGAGACCAAAGGGGCTGTGTCTGCTGCCATAGTTTTTCACAGCAGAACAATCAAAATTCAAAAATTTCGAAGTCTGCATGTGTATTTCATTGGAAGTCAAAAAAGACAGAAAAGGGTAAATATATTTTTGTTTTATTCAATTTATGATGTTTTGAGGCAGGAGAACATCTTACTTAATTCATTTTGTTTAGCCAGAACTTGCATAAAGTCTTGAAGAATAAATAGATGGGTAGATTGAATTGCGCTAGTTTTTACTACCAGACAAGACATAAATGAATCAATATGAGTCTACCTTTTCTTCTTCTTTCAACAATGAGGAATGTCCTGTCCTGAGCTTCTGCTTGTGAGCATTCTTCTCTCTTTGTCCTATTACTAGGAGACCAACATGATTTTTTACAATAAAAATGCATGAGTGTTTACCTTGTTACTATCTAACCTAGGTTTTTGGCTACAGTTGGAAACAAAAAGTACAAGTAGTTGGAACCCACCCTACAGACAGATAAATTGAGGCTCAGAGAATGTCTTGATCCAACCAAATGAAACTCAAAGTGCTGCTAATCAGAGTCTTTCTTCTTGGCTTTCATCATGCTCAAAGTCTTGGGTGAAGATCCTGTTCATGGGAACTGCCTCACAGATCTCTGACACAGGTTTGAGGCTATAAGCAACAAATATAGTTTCCAGGGGCCCCTGTGGGGACCCAGGCCCAGGGCTGCTAGACAATAAGCACGGGCAGGTGGCAGCTGCTTAAGGAATTTCCTATAATGTTCTAGGTTACAGGGATGTGGCAGAGAATGAGAGAAGGCAGATGGAACTGAAGTAACACAGGAGACTCTTAAGACATTCAGGACTTCTGATTAATCTCAGGTTGAGTAACGTTGTCCAGCTTCAGGCTACTGAAAAAGCCGTCGACACCTGTCTCTGTCTCAGTGCCTGCTATTGCCACTGGGCCAATGCTGAATGCCAACAGGATGTGATCTGACCTTATTAACATGTCAATCATTATAAGGGATGAGGGCCACATGATAGCTTGGAGAGAGGGGCATGAATCTATGATTGGCAAAAGGATGCTGAAGTCTTATTCAAAATCAAATGCCTAGTTCTTGTTCCTATCTCTTTGTCAATAAATCTGAGGTTTAAAGTCTTCTGTTTGAACCTTCCTATATACCAATCTTAGCAGGTTTCTCTACGCTACACTGGTTGCAAGAAGTGGGAAAGGAATTCCTGAAAACTTGGCTATAAAGTCCTCCCCCCAGATCTCACCCCCTAAAGCCCTAGATCCAGAGCACTTTTCAAAGGAAGGAAGATGTTAGAAGGTATATACTGGGGAAGGAAGAATCCTAAATCCCAGGGGATTTTTAATTCAATCTCAGGACTCTCTGACACTAAGTAAGTCTGTTTAAGGTCGTATTTAAGATGCAGAGACCAAGCTGGGAATCTGGGCTCACAGATGTATGTATGTAGAGCCAATTCAATCCAGTCAGGGCAGCTGGGGACTTCCTCACATCAACTTCCCTGCTCAGAGCACAGGACACAAGACCCAAGCAGGATGGGCTGTGAAGAAGGGAACAGGAGGCAAAAGTTTGAACTGGAGAAAAACAACCTTCCAGGTTAGAAGTTCAATTCTTCCATCAGCCAGCTGGTCCCCTGTCCAGTTTTTGTGCCCTGTTGTGTTTCCACAGCTGAGCCTTAGCTGCTTAACACAGCAACATGACTTTCACCCCTCCCCATCCTACCCCATGGCCGAAGTGCCATTTCGCAGAACTAAATGGAAGAAAAATAAATAAATAACAAAACAGAGAGAGAGAGAGAGAGAGAGAGAGAGAGAGAGGAGTAAATGGGCCAATTAATGCTTCAGGATTCAGGACATGAACACAGGTTTTAAACTACAGACAAAGTAGTCTGGAAGTCTACTTTTGGAAGGGCAGGGATGTTTGTTATTTATGAATACTTGTGTCTAAGATAGAGGAATTTTGCATTTTATTCTGACTCCCTCCCACCAGGTGATTCTAATGCAAATATTCAGCAGCATTCACTTTGCTTCCCCCTCCTACCTGTCTTCCACAAAGCTCTTAGATTAGAGTTCACAAAGGGTCCCAAAACAGACCCTTGTTTCTCCCCTGACCTAGGACAAGCTCACCCCAACCCTGGGTGCCCAGGGACTGTGTCCCAAGCATGACAATTAAAGTGTCAACCATGACCCTATGCCCTGTCTTGGATGTGGTCTCAACACAGTGTCCACTTATAACTGTCTTCCCATCCTAGAGATTCTGCCTAGAAAAGCAATTCGTGTCCATCATTCTCCCCCTGGAAGGTATCGGGTGACAACAGCATTAACCTTAAAATTATTCTGAAATGGAAACATGTTTTATCAAGAAGTAGAAAACTCCAGAATGAAATGGTGTGGAAGCCCAACCAGGTCAGGGTCTCATTATTGCATTAGCCTCTGTCTTTAGATGCAAGGAAAGTAAATGGCTAACAAGCTGCTATTAACCCCATGGGGGGAAAAGCACCATTTGAAACAAAGAGGGGGAAAGAGCCTGAAGACATACTGAAGGAACTATGTGAGAAAGGAGAAGTCACAAGGAAACCATGGCAGAGCCTCAGAACTTTGACTGCAGCTAGGTTCGGTTCAGCAGGATCCCTTCGGTGTATATTATTTTCCTTCACTCCACTTACACCTTCTGACGCCAACTTTTCCTCCTTGCACGATCTCACTGTCCAGGTTCCTAGCACAATTGGCATAAAGGGCATCACTCTGAGGAGGAAGCAGACCAGGAGCAAAGGAGGACCCCAGGTTGACATTTGTGAGAGATTGGGAATCTGCTCCCCTATCATCCTCAGCCCCACGCTCAGGGGTTTAGGAAGCGGAGGTGCACTCCCCTTCATGCAGCTGCTTTGGGTATGTAAGCTTCCCCTGCAGGCAATCTCTGCCCGCTCGCGACCAATGGAGAGGAGCTGTGTTTTAGGGTGTCAGGGGACCTCTAGAGGGAGGTTTCACCCTAGTTCCTGACTTCCTTCAGGGTGCACTGCAATGCAGCCTCAGACGACTGGGACTCACGCGGCTCCCCTTTCGGAAGTGCAATGTTCCGGGTTTCTCCGTAAGGGGCGCATACACGCTGCCAGGATTCCCCTGGGGCGGAGGTCTTGATCTCTGCTCCAGTACAGTGGGAGGAGGGTAGTCAACCGGAGCGAGGAGGACCCCAGGAACTGCCATGTGGTCTGCGTAGGAAAGTTTGTCTTCTCACTGTGGGCCCAGAGCACCTACCTGGCTCCCTCTACCAGGCTCCAGCAGGTACTGAGTGCTGGGCCTGCTTTCCTGTCAGCCCAGCCCCCTGCAGGTCCTGGCTCTAACCCCCTACCACACTGCCGGAATTGGGAAGAAGAAAAACATCACGTCCAACTCGGAACTTCTCATCCTAAACAAACATCCAGAAACAGGGTTACACAGAGCCCACTTCTGCTTGTAAAAGTACAAACTAAAAATTTAAAAAAATAATTGCAAAAATAATTTAAAAATTTAAAACTTTTTTTGTGACAAAGCATTATACACTGGCCTTCTTTACTATATTTGGTCTGCTCTTCTTTCTCTCCAATAAACTTCCATTATTTTATAATGTCACTTTGGTATCATAGAAGTACTTAGAGAATTATGTTTTTAAAAAACAAATTTAAAACCTTACCAAGGGGTTCTGAATACTAAAATGTAAAATGTCTATTACTTATGGAACGAAATGCAAGGCTTAAGAATCTTAGCATTCATATCTGTGTATATATGTATGGGAATTTTGGTCTAAGCTAACGCTTTACCCAATATATCTATCTTGATTTGGGGGGAAAGAAAAGGAAAAAAAGAAACCCTGCCTGGGTTGGGGTTTAGTATGTAACTCCACCAACCCTTTGATGCTGCCTAAAATCACAGCAAGCATAACCTAGCCCCTTCAGCATTGTTTGAAAGATGCCTGCGGGCATTCAGTTGTCTGCTCGCAAAGGACTCTTTTGCAATTACCAAATCTATTAAGACGTGTTGGATTTTGCAACGCTTCTACCAACCTTATTTTGATATGATTGCAGTGTTACCTGTATCACTGCAGATTTGTTTCCCCTAAACAAGTAACTGTTGTGTGAGGTAGCATCACATTTAAATCAACAGATAAGGTAGAGAAGATGCTGATGAACATCAGGTAAATCCAGATTCCCAGACCAGATTCCCCAATCTTCCCTCAGTTTAGACATTCTAAATTCTGCCAAGGGAAATTCACATTTCTGATGTCAGTAGTAGGAAGGAGAAATTGAGAGGATTCCGAATTTCAAAGTCATGATCTGCCCATTTGGTGGAAGGATAAAGAAAGGACGACAGAAGAGAGAAACACTGTTCAGATAAGAAATGCAATATAGCAAATTCATGAGTGAAGGAGAAAGGATGGGGAGAGGGTTGCAAAGGGAGGGAGAGAGAGAAGAAAGGGGAGAGCATAAAAGAAAGAGAAAAGAGACAGGAAAAAATACAGAAAGGGGGAGATACAGAGATCTACACTGATTCAGAAACAGAGAGGGAATGGCTTGGAGAGAGAAATAAGGATGCCCCATCCATCCTTGCAGGTCCCAACAGAGGTTCAAGAAGGATTTGTGCATAGGAGTTTAAACCCCTCTCCTCCTACCCCCGGGAATACAACTGGTTAATGCCAGTGGGTACCTTTCACAGAAACAGCAGTGTCTCACAGCACAGTGCAGATCTCGAACCCAGCTCACCGATTCCCCGGAATAGAGAGCAAATCCCGTGCTGCGAGCATCTGCATGCGTGTGAGCAATTGAGTGAGCAGAGAGTGTGTGTGTGTGTATGTGTGTGTGTGTGTGTGTGTGTGTGTGTGTATGCACAGAAAGCCTACCTAGTTCGCTCACATGCCTCTCACACTCCCTCTCTTCCTCCCTTCCTCCTTGCCTCTCCCTCTTCCCTCTTCCTCTTCTGCCCTTGCATTGCACAATCGCCCCAGAAAGAGAAAACACCCTTCTCGGGTACCTGGGATGAAGAGCAGGGCAGTTGTGGCAGAGAAGACGATCCAGTAGGCGGGATGGTACATCTCGATGCTGTAGTGCTCTGGGATGTCGGGCTTGCTCCTGCTTCTGCTGCTGCTACCGCTGCTGCCTTCCTCTGTGCTGAATTCTGAGCAGGTTTAAATCCAATGTTTGCAAAGGGAGGGAGAGAGCAGAAGAGAGAGAGCGCGCGAGAGATGGGAGCAGGCAGGCAGCGTCTCTGGTTTTTTTTTTTTTTCTTTTTTTTCTTTTTTTTCTTGCACATACACACAACTGGTAAGAATCATCAGCACCAATCTGCACAGGGCTCAAAGCAGACCTCCTCCAAGGCACGCATTGGCTCCACTCTCCTGAGCGACACAAGGAGACTTTCCTGTTTGGAAGGCTCGACTCCAAAGGGAGTTGAAGCCTGCTCCCTTCTCACCCCCTCCCCAGGAGCACAGCAGTGCGCACTGGCATCCGTGTGAGTATGCCCATGTGGGGCTTGTGTGGGCACACACTCCTCTTTGGTGGGCAGTGGGAGGGGTTTGGTGCTGTCCGTTTAGACTCCAGCAGTGCTCAGGACATAACCAAGAAAGAAAGGTTGATTCTTGGTTGAAATGTGACTAATGCCCATGCCAATTCCTGATTATTCTTCCTTTTTCCTGGTGTCCAGGCAGGATGCTGCAAGATTTGCAACCCACAGGGAACATTCAGACATTTAAATGTGCACCCCAGTCCCTCATCCTGCCATTAAGAGCACTTGGAAGCAATCTGGTTTTCCCAGAAGGAAGATGGGCATATCAAGTTTTTTTTTTTTTTTTTCCACTGAAGATGCAAAACGAATTGGCCAGTTCTCCACAATTAGAGCATTCTGAAACTCTACCAAGACAAGAAGCCCAAACAATTGCTATGATTACAGTATAGGAAGGGATGTACTCAGAATAGACCTCCAGGAGGTGGAAACTTGCTGAAGTCATGGGAAATATTCAAGATGAGTAGGTCATGGAGGGACACCTGTGGCCTTCTGCCTTCCTTTCTCAAGTTTCCTCTTCAAAGCTCAGTTTGTCCCTTCCAGAATGACAGTTAACATGGACAGTAGTTTTGCACCTGAGTTGCCACTCTCCCCCAACCATGAGCTACCTGTTCTAGAAAGGACTACAGCCCTCCCTGGGCTTCCGAGCAGCATACTGCCAGTTCAGTGATGCTACCACTCAACTGTGCTCTGCACGTATGAGGCTCTTTGATAAGAAAAGCACTAGCAATTATAGAAAAGACTGGAGAAACTATTGCTGTCACAGGATGCCCACCAAAGACCCCACAGAAGCTGGGATTCCTTCTCAGTCCAATGTGCACAGGACGTTCTAGATAAGAGTATCCTTCCCTTCCCCATTGCAATTCTCAATGCGATTCTCAATATTTTCCCAAGTACCTACCCTGTGGCAGGTATCCCCAGCTGCTACTTCAGTTTATCCCCACCAGAGTCCTGCCCTGGATTTCAACAGACTGGAACCCAAATCCAGCAAGTACCAGTGACCTATGAAATTCTACACAACTAAATGAGCAGGGATTCAAACTAGGTCTATCTACAAGCAAATTGGTAATGGGTTATTTGGGTCTAACTGAGCTTCTCTCTTTCTAGAAAATCAGGTCTGTTTGCTTTTAAAGAAGCAGAATGATTGATTACTTACCTCTTTATAAACGTGAGGAATTGAGTGAAAAACACATGATGATAGATAGCATCATCACCTGACACTCTCAAAGTACCTGCTTAGTAAAAGTCCTTGGGAACAAGAAGAATTTGCATTGGTCTGTAAAGGATAGACAAAGCATTTGAAGAAATCAACCCCAAATTAGCATATTTGTGAATGTAGATAAGAGACAATTGTGTACATATGCCCTGTGTATTAAAGAAATTCTGTTGAGCCAATTGTGGCAAACACGTCATTCACAAGCAAACTGATCTGTGAATCCTTTGAGCAATGAAAACATTCAACAGACATTTAGAAGAACTGTTACCAGTGGCTGAATCCTCCGACTTGAAGTGTTGAGAGGGATCAGATGAACCTATGAAATGAGATAGTCATTTCAAGGAGAGGAGATGGTTGACATATACCAAAACCCTGTAGGGAAAAGCCAAGAGGGGTTAGGGAAGTAGGTGGGAGAACTTGAATCCTGGTCTAATTATTTAAGAAATTCCCCATTGCTGCTGGAGAAAGCTTCTTTTTGAGCAGGATAGGACTATGAATAAGAGGGAGTTTATCCTGTGTGAAGGACACAGGATGAATTGAAGCAAGCATGCTTATTAATAGGCATGGCCCAGGTGTAATACATTCCGAACTGGGGGCCAGCTGTGGAAGAGGAAAAGAAGGGGGCTTTGTGTGAAACAGAAAAGTCAGTAGTACTTGACTAGTGGTATCATACAAATAATAGATAAGAAGGATCCACCGACCATGTGCTAAGTTTTTTAAAAACAATCCCTAGCCCTGTCCTCTGAGAAAACACAATTATACTTTTTGAGAGGTGAAACAACTGAGATTCAGAGAGGTTAAGTAATTTATCCAAGGTTGCATAGCTGGTAGGTGACATGGTCAAAATTCAAAGCCATTTTTTTTTTTCTGTTTCCATAGTGAATGCCTCTCTCAAAAGAAATTATAATATTGAACAGTATCATAGTATTAAACATCCATGTGCCAGGAACTCTGGGCTCACATATCTATTTCTTATCTTCTCAACAAACCAGTGCAGTAGAGGGAGAAACCAGAGATTAAGGAGTTTAGAAAACTTCCTTCATTTTGCAGGCTCAGCTATACAGCTGGAGTTGGAGACCAGGCCTGCCTTCATCACTAGGGTTGTTGACTACAAGGGAAAGAGAGGAGAGGAGAGGACAGAGCTCCTGGGCAGCACTTGGGTGTTTTTTGTTTTTTTTTTTGTTTTGTTTTGCTTTTTTGTTTTTCCCAATACTGGGGATTGAACCCAGGCATTCTGAGTTACACCCCCTAAGACCTTTTAATTTTGTTTTGAGACATGGTCTCACTAAGTGACCCAGACTGGCCTTGAACTTGTGATCCCCCTGCCTCAATCTCTGGAGTTGCTGGGATTACAAGCATGAACCACCATGCCTGACAGCATCTGAGTAGTTTTCCCCTCAGTGCTCTGTTGATACTTAAGTAGCCTCTAACTGTACCCTAAGCATCTGAGACAATGGGAAACCCTGGGTGCAGCCCACATCCCTCTTGTGAGAAAGAGGGACACATACTGTATTAGTCAACTTTCCATCACTTAAACAAATTCCTGAGATGATCAACTTAAAAAGAAGAAAGGGTTATTTTGGTTCTGTTTGGAAGCTTCTGGTCCATGATCAGGCATACACACTGCTTTCAGGCCTCTGGAAGGGGCAGCTCCCCATGGTAGGAGTATGTGGGGGATCAAAACCACTCCCCTCAAGTCCTGGAATTAAAAGAGAGGAAGTGGAAGGGACTGGTGTCCCACAGTCCCCTTCAAGGGCACACACCCCAAAGCCTGAAGACTTCCCATTAGCCCCATCTCTTAAAGGTTTGACCACCTGCAAACAGCCCACATGGAAGACCAAGCTTTCAACACTGGTACTTTGGGGAGTCTATCAGGATCCAAGCTACCACACACACACTACCCCTTAGTGAGCTAATGGGGGACAGGAACAACCCTTGGGACATAAGGTGTTTCCTCTTAATTCTCACTGTGCCCTTGTTGCTGGTCCATTACACAGATGAAGAAGTAGATCGAGTAATAAGAAGCCCCAAATCTACTCCAAAGTTTACTCCAAAGCTTATCTTCTTTCACCATTCCCTGTCTTGGAGTATTCGATAAAATAAGAGTGCTCAGCATGGTTGTATCTTCTTAACGTGTTTTTTTTGAAAGTGAAAAGCCTGGCTTGAGCCTTGGCTATGTCGCTTACTAGGGGTGTGACCTTGTTTTAAAGCACTTTTATTCTATCAACCTTTCTCTGAATTCACATACCAGGCACTTGGGCACACATACCCTCAACTCTTAATTAAATTCACACTTAACAAACATCAATGTATATCAGGAAATAATTTCTGCTTTTAAAAAAATTTTGTGCTTGATAAAATCTTTTGTAAAGAAACACATAAATATGTATTTTCGCTGATCAATTCTTCTAGGTCTATTATGTGATTAAAACATATGTCTCTTTTATTTTAAAAGAAATGTAGAAAAAGAAATGTATAAATGCATATTTAATCAATAGATGGCACAACTCTGAAAAGAGATATTACGGTCTACTGGGTCTATTTAAACATCTTAAAAAATACAAATACAAATAAAAATGCTTCAATTCATATTTACTAGGGGGACTGTTCTCTTCTCTGGGGTAAATAATATGCAATTTTATACCTTCTGTGGATCTTTTTTTCCGGCCTCCAAAGCAAACAAAATCATCAAAACTATATTTAAATAGCATAAGATAAGGGAACAAATCAACTGAAACCGGGCAATTGTGCAAGGAGTCTGATTGTCATACTTTTCTTCTGCATGGCTCCTTTACTCTGAACCAGGAATGTGGTCAGGCAGACCTCTGCACATTCAGTGACTGGCTTCTTAGAAAAGGATGGGAAGGGACCATCCCTCACCCATCAGAGGAATTTCCTGGCAAAAGATAAAGCTAGGTCCCAGTCCTGTCTCTTCACATCCTGGCTGTCTGACCTTGGAGAAGGATAAAAGACCTTCCTGTGATCTACATATTTTTTTCTTTTTTATTCACAGAACCACATTAACAAAGAGATCTTTTGGTACTTTATGCATTTATTCATTCATGAAATAAATATTCATTATATACCTAGTATGGGCCAGGTACACACCTACAATGTGCAATAAGAAAAGGCCAGATAAGACTGTTCTCGCCCATTCGAAATTCACAGAATAATAGGAGAGACAAATATTAAACCACTACTTACATCATTGATTACATTTGTGATAAGTTCCTTTAGAAAAAATATTGATTTATAAGAAAGCACAAAACAAAGATAACACATCTGGAGCAAGGGAGGCATAAAAGTGTATAGAAGTTGCCCTGAGAAAATAACTTCTAAACTGGGATCCCAGAAGAAGCTACCAGGAGCCCAGGTGGCTGAGACTGTTCCTGTCAGAAAGAACAGCTCATGGGAAAGCTCAAGGCTGGGACTGGACTTTTACAAACACTACAGGTTCTCAGTGCAATTCACATTCATGCAACCTTTTACTGAAATCAACTCTGTACTAACTAGCATTAAGATGATGGATCCATGCACTCAGAGTCTAAGGGACAAGGAAGGATGGATTTGAGATGTTGTAACACTGAGATTTGCTTAGTTTTGTTTTGCCTGTACAAAAATTAAAAGAGGAAGATGAAAAAGAAACTGCAGATTAAAATTCAACCCTGCCATTTGAGCCCTAAGTATTCCAAAATGTGCGGGAGCCTCCGGGACTATAAGTGAGTCCCCGAGAGCAAGTTAATGATTCTGGAAGGCACATTAACTCCTTTAAGCCTCAAAGGTGCCATTTAGTTCAAAGGAGCAATAATGTATTAAATGACTGACTTAGGACTGGAAAAGTAAGTCTTTCTTCCAAAGTCGGAGAACTTACTTACAATGGGTGTCTTACTTCTGGACTCAGGTTTTAATCTATTTATATTTCCCCCAACTTTTAACATGCTAATGAAATATCTTGGTCATGATCAAGACAATCTCAACAATAAATACCATTTATGAAATACCCAGTCCATGCCAGTTTTCCCACTATGTAACTAACATGCCCCACATCTTCTCTTCATACCAATCCCTCCCACAAAGTGAAATGTTACAAAACACACTTTAAAGATATGTCAACTAGGACTTCCCAAAGGGCACTTCAGAGTGAAGGTTCACTCAGATTTATCTAACTCCAAAGATCAAGATCTTTCCATCAGAACTCAGGAATTTTTGATACCCTTTTATGAAGTCATTGTAAGATTGACTACATGGATATCAACAACCCACATTTTAAAAAACTGTTTAAACTTTAACTGAAGTACTATATTACATGGTTTATCAAGTTATTAGTGCTAAATGTTTAAGATTGAAAATAATATCCAAATCCACTCTTCAGAAGCAACCACTTCCATCTCTATTATTTGTTAGATGTTACTTCTGGTATTTGTTTCTTTATTTCTTTTAAGACTGTACTTGGTCTGGGTGGGATTTTAGTTTGGTGGTAGAGTGCTTGCTTAGCATGTGCAAGACCCTGGTTATGTCCCCAAAACTGAAAAAAAAATATGCTTATTCTTCCATTTCTTGATTGAACAATTTTTAAAAATTATCTATTGACTTCCTACTATAGAAGATGAGGATTTAGCTCATGTTGGATTTGTCCACAACCCTATATTATGCCTCACTCCATTAACCCAGTATGTCACAAAGTTGGAGTACATCAAATTTCAGTATTGGCATGATTGTCAGTGTTTAATTGTTGCAACATTCTGCTTCCCCTGGAGATAATATTTGCCTTTTTGTTTTATTTGTTTAATTTTCTATGGACCTATCATTTAGTCTCCCCAAACTCTTTATAGATCTTTAAAATTCCTTTCAAACTAGATGAATCGACAATAATTGATCAATGTGATATTTGAAAGTTATGCCCCAGAGCCTTCCACCCATCATCTGAGATTTTCTTTGGCTAAAGACATACAATCCCCTTTGCTCCTCCCTTGCTATGTGGCTCTAGGTTTTCTTCTCTCTTGGTACTCTTCTTTATTTTAATGTAACATAACTTTCTAAAGTTTGCTGAGAAGTCGTAATATAGGTAGTCTTCTAGGGGGATCTTGCATATCTGAAAATGCCTCTATTCTTAACCTCCGTTAGCTCAGGAATAATTGGCTGAGCAGCAAATAGAATTCTAGGTTGACAATAACTTCTACAAATTTTGAAGCCATTTCTCTGTTTTCTTCTCAATTTAAGTATTGCTTGATAAGTTTTCGTTCCTTTGTATATAAAAAGGTATTTTTTCTCTCAGTATATATGTAAGGCATTCTCTTTATCCATGGCATTCCAAATTTTCACAAAGATATATCTTAATATAAAAGTTTCCTTTCATTGTGTCACACACTCATTAAATTTTTTTTTAATATAGGAAATTCACGTTCTTCAACTCTGGAAGTTTTTATCTACTTTTGGTATTGGGTTGTTCTCTCCTGTTTTTATTTGTTCTTTGTGAAATTCCTACCAAAGGAAAGGTATTGATCAAGTTATGCTATGTGTATGTATGAATGGCATCATAAATCCCACTATTATGTATAATTATATTGCACCAATAAAAATAAATCCTCAAAAGGGATGTTATTCATACAATTTGGTCTTCAAATATTTCCTCCTCTCTTTCCATTAGGATGTCCCTGACTTTCATATCTTTTGTTGACTTTTTGAAAACTCACATATCAAATTATTAATTTCAAATGATCTTCCCTGTCATCTGATTTTTTTGTAGTGCTCTATTTTTATCTTTCTAAAGAAATTAATTAACTTTCTGAAGTTTCCTTTTGCTGCCAGCACAGCACCCACTTTCTCAGAGTCCTTTCTCAGCTTATTTATGTTAGTCATTGTCTTTTATGTAGAAAGTGTGCATCAAATGTCTGGTGATCTTTGGTGGTGCTTTCATATTTAAGAAAGACAATGAAAGACTGCCTGGAATCTTATGTTCCTCAACAGAGCTCTTCTGCTGATGGACACTTTAAAGATGATCAGATGAGGAACTGGCCTTGATCTCTTTCCCCCAAATGACAGCAGTTGCAGGTCTTTCCATCTTGAGCCAGTCACACTTCTGCAGGAGGAGTCCTTGTTCAGGGTAAAATCCGGCTTACACCGTTCTGGAAGTACCTGTCTTTTTTGCCATTCAGCATAGATTTTCACCCTCTCTGTTCTCCATAAGTTGTCTCAACTCTCTGGAGGTTTCATTGTTCAGTTCCTTCAAAAACTCATTCATGCTGAAGTGGGAGAGTCAGAGAAATCTGAGAGTGAGCACTGTCTGACACAGATATTCCACAAATTTATTGCGGTCAGCCCTCCTCATTTCTGCGTTCCAAGGTATCCTTTATCTCTCCTTCCCATCCTAGACTCAGTGATATAAATCTGCTTAGTTCTATCTGTCATATCTTTCCGTAGATACTTAAAGCTCAACTTTCTTCACTAAATCAGTTGCTACCCATCCTTTTCCTTTTTCAAAGGGAAATTTCACCTCCTGAACTTTTTATTTTCTTTTTCAGTTTTTTTAGTCCTTGAAATTTATATCTTTTGAATCCCTTGCAACCATTTTTGAGAAATTTGAGAAGACACTGCAGGTCAGCTTTCCAAGATTAATTTGACATGAGTTCATGCCCTTAAGAGTCATAAAGCAGAAAAGATGACAAACACAATTTTCAAAATACCTGGATATTGGGCTATTTCCAGTATCCAAATAATGTCCTACACAAACTGGAGTAAATAAAATGCAAGCTACTGCTATTGATGAGTGCACTGGAGATGTGAATATTTGTAATCTCTTTTATTTTCTTCACCCCCATGTGAAGCAACACACAAGAGGGATTCGTTAGCCTCACTTACTAGAGAGAGAAGGAATTGAGATGAGAAGATAAGCCCCAAAAGACCAACAAATCAAAGATGAATCTAGGACTAGAACACATATATCCCAATATTTCAGCCTTTCCTATCAACCAACCCCAACATTAATATTTTTTTTCAGTTATTATTATTACTAATCATGTCAGCACTCCCTAGATCACACACAGTGCAGAAACTGGATAGATTTATTCCAGAATATATAATAAGCAAGCTCACATCATTGTATGCCTGATCCAATTTTAGCTAAATACAGTTGGTCTTCTGTATCCACATCCATGTATTCAATTAAGCAAAATAAAAATATTCAGAAAAAAAAATCTATGCTTGTACTGAACACGGACAGGTTTTTTTTTTTTTTCTCATTATAACAACTACTTTCATAACATCTACATTGTCTTAGGCATTATAAGTAATTTAATGATGATTTAAAGTCTACAGGAGGATATGCATAACTTATATGCAAATACCACACAATTTTATTTTTTATTTTTTTTTTTTAATTTTATTTTTTTTACGTTTACATAGGGTAATGATGTTTATTATATTTTTCCCCTCCCCCCCACCCCTCCCACCCCTCCCACCCCTCCCACCCCTCTTTTCCCTCTACACAGTCCTTCTTTCCTTCATTCTTACTGCTCTCCTTAGCCTAATTCTAAACCTAACCCTAAACCTAATGCTAGCCCCTCCCACCCCCCATTATATGTCCTCATCCGCTTATCAGCGAGATCATTCGTCCTTTAGTTTTTTGAGATTGGCTTATCTCACTTAGCATGATATTCTCCAATTTCGACCATTTGCCTACAAATGCCATAATTTTATCATTCTTCATTGCGGAGTAATATTCCATTGTATAAATATGCCACAGTTTCTTTATCCATTCATCAACTGAAGGGCATCTAGGTTGGTTCCACAATCTGGCTATGGTGAATTGAGCAGCAATGAACATTGATGTGGCTGTATCTCTGTAGTATGCTGATTTTAAGTCCTTTGGGTATAGGCCAAGGAGTGGGATAGCTGGGTCAAATGGTGTTTCCATTCCAAGCTTTCTGAGGAATCTCCACACTGCTTTCCAGAGTGGTTGCACTAATTTGCAACCCCACCAGCAATGTATGAGTGTTCCTTTTTCACCACATCCTCGCCAACACCTATTGTTGCTTGTATTCTTGATAATCGCCATTCTAATTGGGGTGAGATGAAATCTTAGGGTAGTTTTGATTTGCATTTCCCTTATTACTAGGGATGTTGAACATTTTTTCATATATCTGGTGATTACTTGTACATCTTCTTCTGTGAAGTGTCTGTTCATTTCCTTAGCCCATTTGTTGATTGGATTATTTGTATTCTTCGTGTAGAGTTTTTTGAGTTCTTTATAGATTCTGGAAATTAGCGCTCTATCTGAGGTATGGTTGGCAAAGATATTCTCCCACTCTGTAGGCTCTCTCTTCACATTTCTGATAGTTTCCTTTGCTGAGAGAAAGCTTTTTAGTTTGAATCTATCCCAGTTGTTTATTCTTGCTTTTATTTCTTGTGCTATGGGAGTCCTGTTAAGGAAATCTGATCCTGAGCCAACAAGTTGAAGATTTGGACCTACTTTTTCTTCTATAAGATGCAGGGTCTCTGGTCTGATTCCGAGGTCCTTGATCCATTTTGAGTTGAGTTTTGTGTAGGGTGAGAGATAGGGGTTTAGTTTCATTCTATTGCATATAGTTTTCCAGTTTTCCCAGCACCATTTGTTGAAGAGGCTATCTTTTCTCCATTGCATATTGTTGGAACCTTTGTCTAGTATGAGAAAATTGTATTTATTTGGGTTTGTGTCCATGTCCTCTATTCTGTACCATTGATCTACCTGTCTATTTTGGTACCAATACCATGCCGTTTTTGTTACTATTGCTTTGTAGTAGAGTTGAAGATCTGGTATTGCAATACCCCCTGCTTCGCTCTTGCTACTGAGGATTGCTTTAGCTATTCTAGGTTTTTTATTCTTCCAGATGAATTTCATAATTTCTTGCTCTATTTCTGCGAGGTACATCATTGGGATTTTAATTGGAATTGCATTGAATCTGTATAGAACTTTAGGTAGTATAGCCATTTTGACGATATTAATTCTGCCTATCCAGGAACATGGGAGATCTTTCCATCTTCTAAGGTTTTCTTGAATTTCTTTCTTTAGTGTTCTGTAGTTCTCATTGTAGAGGTCTTTCACCTCTTTTGTGAGATTGATTCCCAAGTATTTTATTTTTTTCGATGCTATTGTGAATGGAGTAGTTTTCCTAATTTCTCTTTCTGAAGATTCATCACTTATGTATAAAAATGCATTGGATTTATGAGCATTGATCTTGTAACCTGCTACTTTACTGAATTCACTTATGAGTTCTAAAAGTTTTCTGGTGGAATTTCCAGGTTCCTCTAAATATATAATCATGTCATCAGCGAACAGGGATAGTTTGAGTTCTTCTTTTCCTATTCGTATCCCTTTAATTTCTTTGGTTTGTCTAATTGCTCTGGCTAGAGTCTCAAGGACGATGTTGAATAGAAGCGGTGAAAGAGGGCATCCCTGCCTTGTTCCAGTTTTTAGGGGGAACGCTTTCAGTTTTTCACCATTTAGAATGATATTAGCCATGGGCTTAGCGTAGATGGCCTTTATAATGTTTAGGAATGTTCCCATTACCCCAATTTTTTCTAGTGTTTTGAGCATGAAGGGATGCTGTATTTTATCAAATGCTTTTTCTGCATCTATTGAAATAATCATGTGATTCTTAACTTTAAGTCTGTTGATATGGTGAATGACATTTATTGATTTCCGAATGTTGAACCAACCTTGCATCCCTGGGATAAAACCCACTTGATCGTGGTGCACTATCTTTTTAATATATATTTGTATGCGATTTGCTAAAATTTTGTTGAGAATTTTTGCATCGATGTTCATTAAGGATATTGGTCTGAAATTTTCTTTCCTTGATGTGTCTCTGTCTGGTTTAGGTATCAGGGTGATATTGGCTTCATAGAACGAGTTTGGTAGGGTTCCCTCCTCTTCTATTTCATGGAATAGTTTGAGGAGTATTGGAATGAGCTCTTCTTTAAAGGTTTTATAGAACTCGGCTGAGAACCCATCTGGTCCTGGACTTTTCTTTGTTGGTAGGCTTTTGATGACCTCTTCTATTTCATTGCTTGAAATTGGTTTATTTAAGTTGTGTATGTCCTCCTCGTTCAGTTTAGGTAGTTCATATGTCTCTAGAAATTTGTTGATGTCTTCAAGGTTTTCTGTTTTGTTGGAGTATAGATTTTCGAAATAGCTTCTAATTATGTTTTGTATTTCACTCGTGTCTGTTGTGATGTTTCCTTGTTCATTCCGAATTTTAGCAATTTGAGTTTTCTCCCTCTTTCTCTTTGTTAGTGTGGCTAAGGGTTTATCAATTTTATTTATTTTTTCAAAGAACCAACTATTTATTTTATTAATTTTTCCGATTGTTTCTTTTGTTTCGATTTCGTTGATTTCGGCTCTGATTTTAACTATTTCCTGTCTTCTACTACTTTTGGTATTGGTCTGCTCTTCTTTTTCTAGTGCTTTGAGCTGTAGTGTTAACTCGTTTATTTGTTGATTTCTACTTCTTTTTTTGAATGCACCCCATGAAATAAATCTTCCTCTAAGTACTGCTTTCATAGTGTCCCAGAGATTTTGATATGATGTGTCTTTGTTCTCGTTTACTTCTAAGAATTTTTTTATTTCCCTCCTGATGTCTTCTGTTATCCATTCATCATATAATAGTGTATTATTTAGTCTCCAGGTATTGGAGAAGTTTCTGTTTTTTATTCTGTCATTTATTTCTAATTTCAATCCATTATGATCTGATAGAGTACAAGGTAGTATCTCTATCTTCTTGTATTTACTAACAGTAGCTTTGTGGCATAAAATATGGTCTATTTTAGAGAAGGATCCATGTGCTGCTGAGAAGAAAGTGTATTCATTCTTTGTTGGATGGTATATTCTATATATGTCCGTTAAGTCTAAATTGCTGATTGTGTTGTTGAGATCTATAGTTTCTTTATTCAATTTTTGTTTGGACGATCTATCCAGTGGTGAGAGAGGTGTGTTAAAATCGCCTAGTATTATTGTGTTGTGGTCTATTTGATTTCTGGAATTGAGAAGGATTTGTTTGACGTACGTGGATGAGCCAATGTTCGGGGCATAGATATTTATGATTGTTATGTCTTGCTGATTTATGCTTCCCTTAAGCAGCATGTAATGTCCTTCTTTATCCCTTCTGACTAGTTTTGGTTTGAAGTCCACATTATCTGAGATGAGGATGGATACTCCAGCTTTTTTGCTGTGTCCGTGTGCATGGTATGTTTTTCCCCATCCTTTCACCTTTAGTCTATGGGTGTCTCTTTCTATGAGATGTGTCTCTTGCAGGCAGCATATTGTTGGATTTTTCTTTTTAATCCAATCTGCCAGTCTGTGTCTTTTGATTGATGAATTCAGGCCATTAACATTCAGGGTTATTATTGTGATATGATTTGTATTCCCAGTCAATTGACTCATATTTGTTTTTGACATGATTTGGTTTCTCCTTTATTTGGCTATTCCTTTAGGCTAGCGCCTCCTGTTGCTGATTTGCATCGTTGTTTTTCATCTCTTCCTCATGGAATATTTTGCTGAGAATGTTCTGTAATGCTGGCTTTCTTTTTGTAAATTCCTTTAGCTTTTGTTTATCATGGAAGGATCTTATTTCATCGTCAAATTTGAAGGTAAGTTTTGCTGGGTATAAGATTCTTGGTTGGCATCCATTTTCTTTCAGGGCTTGGTATATGTTGTTCCAGGCCCTTCTAGCTTTTAGGGTCTGGATTGAAAAATCTGCTGATATTCTTATTGGTTTCCCTCTGAATGTAATTTGATTCTTTTCTCTCGCGGCCTTTAAAATTCTGTCTTTATTTTGTATGTTAGGTATTTTCATAATAATGTGCCTTGGTGTGGGTCTGTTGTAATTTTGTATGTTTGGAGTTCTATAAGCCTCTTGTACTTGGTTTTCCATTTCGTTCTTCAGATTTGGGAAATTTTCTGTTATTATTTCATTGAATAGATTGTTCATTCCTTTGGTTTGTTTCTCTAAGCCTTCCTCAATCCCAATAATTCTCAAATTTGGCCTTTTCATGATATCCCATAGTTCTTGGAGATTCTGTTCATGATTTCTTACCATCTTCTCTGTTTGTTCCACTTTGTTTTCAAGGTTAAATATTTTGTCTTCAATGTCTGAGGTTCTGTCTTCCAGGTGTTCTATCCTATTGGTTATGCTTTCTATGGAGTTTTTAACTTGGTTTATTGTTTCCTTCATTTCAAGGATTTCAGTTTGGTTTTTTTTCAGTATCTCTAACTCTTTATTGAAATGATCTCTTGCTTCCCGTATTTGGTCTTTTAACTGTTGATTGGTGCGATCATTTAATGCCTGCATTTGCTCTTTCATCTCCTCCTTCAATGCCTGCATTTGCTCTTTCATCTCCTCATTAGCTTCCCTGATCGTTTTAATTACGTACATTCTGAACTCCCTTTCTGACATTTCTTCTGCTGTGCTGTCATTGGGTTTTATTGATGTAGTATCTAGGTTTGTTTGGGACATTTTCTTCCCTTGTTTTCTCATAATGGTCAGTTGTCAGTGGGACCCTGAGATATTGCAGTTTTCCACTATTGGCTTATAGTGTCCCAGTAGATTTCCAGTGTATCACCTCCCAGCCTTCAGTAGCCTGATGTCTTGGAGGAATCTGATAAAGCAGCTCATTCGAAGAATACTGCCCCTAGCCCCCTACTGGTTCCACGTTTTGGAACTGGCTCTGTGCGGAAATGCTCTCACTGTGGGCCTGCACCGTGCAGCTGGCCGTGTGGGAAGAGCCCACTGCCGGAGTGTGGAAGACTACCTTGGGAAGACTCAAGCTGCCCTGAGGCTGACTGCAGATCGAGGCTCTCTGCTGGTTCTTTGCAGGAGTACACTGCACTGCAGGGGCTCCGGGACTCGGAGCGTGCTCTGTTCAGACAGGCTCTCACTAGCGGGCCAGTTCCATTCCGAGAACCTGGAGAAGCTGGCTGTGTGGGCGGGGCCCACCGCCGGAGTGCGCAGGACTGCCTGTGGATGACTCTAGCTGCCCTGCCCGGCTCCGATAAGCCACCTCTATCTGGGCCTGCCACCCGGGCCGAGCTTTACCCAGTGGGCAGACTCACCCGTGGCTCCACTTCAGTCCGAGTCTCTCAATGCCTCCCCTTCTTAACTCCTGGGTTGTGGAGCGACCGGAGGTGCAGTCTCCCTCTAGGCCGCCATCTTGGATCGCCCCGTGAAGAGAGCCCGCAGCCGGAGTGGGCAGAGCCGCCTGAAGAGGTCTCCGGCTGCCCTGCCCTTATCCCTGAGGCTGACTGCAGATCGAGGCTCTCCGCTGGTTCTTTGCAGGAGTACACTGCACTGCAGGGGCTCCGGGACTCCCACACCATTTTATGTAAGAGACTTGAACATCTGTGGATCTTGGTATCAACAGGGGGAACTTGGAATCAATTTCCCATCCCCCATGCATACTGAGAAACAACTGTGTTGAAAAAATGGCCCCAGATTTTCACTTCCCCTGAACAGTCCTCATGCAAGAGTTGAAATATCCTATTTAAAGGGGAAAAGTCATTCTCCTTTTTTCAAGATGAAGAATAGGGAGATGAAAGGACACCCCACCACACTTAGTGAAGAGTCACCACTTAAAGTCCACACCTGATTCCTGCCTAGATGGCAGTTCACCGTGCTGTCCCTGGATTTGCTCTTCCTTTCTCTCTCCACTGCCATTTCCTGCCCTCCTTCCCTCCCTGTGTGGGGGGCCTCTCCCTGTACCCTTCTCAGAATAAAAAGGCTGCTCTTCTCTCCTTGTCATCTTGTTGGACTCTGAACACACATCTATTGATTTGCATTTGGTAGAAGAAAAAGAGAAAGGGAGGGGAAGGATGAAGAAAAAGAAAACCACACAGTCACACATTCCCTGACTTCGTGACTTCCCTGGGGACATGTTGGAGCAGTGGCAGAGAATTTTAACTGTGTCCCTTTCTGCCTCCCAAGCCCTGCATCCTCTCCAGGACACCAGCTGCTGCTGTGACTCTACCCAGTCCAAACCCACTGTACAATTCTGAGCCAGCATCTCAGCTCTGCCCCTCCTCCACTTCTGGCTTACACATTGCTGACACTGACCCTTTGTGTAAGGAACCACACCAGACCAAAATAACTTTCCCTTCAGGATAGAGGCTCAGGAGAAAAAGGAAAGTTTGCCTTAAATGAAAGCTGGTCCCACAGACTAAGTGACAGTGGCATCAGTGGTTGCACTAGATGCTTACACCAATTTTAAAAGTTCAAGTAATTAAAAAACGTATGACTAGGGATCATAGACCTAGGTCACTATCCAGGTTCGGATTTTTTTGTCAGTGAAAATTCCATATTCCTCCTTTCCCAGAGACCAGCACTCAGTGCACAGAGAGAGTACAAGTTCTTTAAAGGATTATATCCAAAATCTGTCCCAAAGATATGCTTTATATAGATGCAGGAGAGGCTCTGCCTTTTCCCTGGTATCACTTGAGGGAGGGGAGGATAGGAGCTAGCCTTCTATGTAGTAAAAATGGCACACAAATCTAAGAGGTTCTTACTTCAACTCAATATGCATCTTTCTACAAGGAAAATTGTCAACATCTAATCTTAGACCATTTAGCTTATTTTCAAGTACTATTTACTGAACATTGAATCAGCAACCATGCAAGAGCACCTATTGTGCTCACAGAGAAGCTGAGTACACACAGAAGGAGACCTACAAAATACAGACATTGGCCCCAATGCAGTGTTCCACATTCCCAAGGGAAAGGAGGGAGCAAACCAAGTACAAGTGAAAAAGCACTTGGGAAAACATAAATGGTTATAAAAATGCACCATATTATAATTATGATACCTGACAGGAAAATCACTAGGCCTATACAAATCTGTATGTTCTACTAAAAGTACACAACTAAGTATAAGACAAAGATATTGGGGGCCATTTAAGTGAAATCACTCAATACTATATTTTCAATAATCCCTGCTTTGATTCAGTACACATGCACACCTTTTAAAGTGGAAACACCAGACCACATAGTAATGACAGGGGAAAAAAAAAAAAAACTCAAGCTATATCTATTTGGTCTGGAAATTGTGGATAGCTCAAGATTGAAATGAAGCTAATTTCCCTTCTCAGACAAGAGTTGACTTGCTTCACAACAGAAAGGCAGTACTTATATGAAGATACCCTCCTGCAAAATTAGATTCTTCAAGCTTCACTAGGTACCTGTGTTTGACACACTAGCTTCTGCTTTTGATATTTTGTTGAGGGATGTAAGAGCCTCTGAGGATTCCAAAGTTCGGTTAAACTAAAGACCCACAAGTTAGAATGTTAACCCAAAGATTTCCTAGCTCAGAGTCTAACTATTGCACTACAATTCTCACAAGGAAAATTGTGAATTAAGTTCTCTTGCTTTCTTTACTGAGGGGCATGCTGGAATGAACATTTTTTTCCCAAATATTTGTCATGAATATAGGCACTGAAAAAAAAGGAGGTAGGGGATCAGAGTCTGTGGAGAAGTTTACTTGAATTTCATTTTGGTGGAGAATGAAGCAGAGTTTTCTGTGGACTTGTGCTCCTTTTGTTATTTTTAACAAAAACTATGGAGTTCTCTCTAATTATTTCCACTACCAACAAAGTTTGAATTTGCCACAAAATTGGGTATTGGGTCCTAGTAACTCTGGAGCAAGAGGAATGATTAAGTAAAAAAATTTCAATGACCCTCAGCCCCCTTTCCAGAAAAGCTATTGTTGTTTGATATGAATACTTTCAAAGTCTATCTAACTGCATATACTCTCATCTCAGATGAGTGGATAGATCAATAACAGTGTGGCAAAAACCTGAAACAGGAGATTGGGCATGGGTTGTTGTAGCTCAGTCCACCCCTACACAACATAGCCACTGCAGAGAATCTCATGTCCCCAGGAAGCCACTTCTGACACCTCAGGCTCACATAGCTCACTTAATGTAATTATCATGAGTCCCCTTCATAAACACCTGTCATCACAGCTAAGTTCAGATCCACTAACACCACCAACTAGTTAGGCCACATGCTTCCTTACCATCAATATGCCAGTAGAATCATTAGCTAGGACCCACCAGTGCCAAGGGTCACAGAGCTGAAGAAAGCAGAACAAGAGTCAGCAAGCAACTGTGGGTTCAGCTGAGCCAAAGTTTCCACTTGCCCCTTTATCTTCTAGGTTACAATTTTTTGATCACCACCTTGGAGCATCAGGGATTCATGGTTCCTACACTGTGACAACATATCTGATACTTTATAATAAAAAAGCCTTATTTAGCTCACAGTTTTGGAGGCTGAAAGACTAAGACCAGGTGACCCCATGGATTCCCCCTCTGGCAAGGGCCGCCTTGACTGAATCACAAAATGGTAGATAGCATCATGGTAGGAGTACATGAGAAGAGACACCACAGAGTAAAATAGGCAGTCAGATGGATTAAGAGATCAGACTTGCTTTCTTCATCCTTAAGGGAACAAATCAGAGTCCCATGAGACCTATGCTAATCCCTTTCAAAAGTAGCACCCCCAATAACCTAATCACTGTGTAGTAGGGTCCATCTCTGAAAGGTTCCACCATATCAACTCTGTCAAAGTGGGACTAAGCTTTTAACCTGACCCGGGTAAGATAAATCTTAAAGAAACCCATCTGGAAATCTGATGATCATGCTGATCATGAAGAGTTCATTATATTTCTATCATCAATTAAAAATAATACTGACCTCCAAAGGAAACCTGGAAAATTAGACCTAGGAATTTAAAAGTCACATGTCACCTTTTTAGGTACCTGCAGATAGACAAGGAGGAAAGAACATCTTTCATTCCTCATTCAGGGCAGATCAGTGGATGTCAGTAATAGCCAGGAGAAGGAGGAAAGTCCCAGGAAGGGTCTGCATGATGACATTGAGACTGTTGCCCAGGATACAGATGCAAAATGAAAGAGCAAAATTCTTCAATAGGAATTTAAGCAGAAGAGAAAACTGTCTAAAAAACAACCATCATAAAAACTCTCAACTTATTTTCCACAATGCTTTATCTTCTTCTACAGATGTTTTTGGAAGGGACTCTCGGAAGAAAAATCCCTATTTCCCACAAGGAGACAGAGAATGAGAGAGGGAGGGAAAAGGTGGGTAGTGAAGCAGCTGGTTCCACAGAATGAAAACCAGCAGGACTGGGTATTGATTTTGGCTTTGGGAGAGCAAGGCATTGGAAGCAAGCAGTCATGCTGTAAGTGCAGCCCCTCCTCCTGAAGGAGGCCAGAGAGCGGCCTGGAGCACAAGGGACTAATTTGTGTGAAGAATCCTTGAGAGGTTCTACAAAATGCAGACATGGAAGCATCGTCTCATGATTCTGTGTCTGGTATCTCCTGTTTTCTGATACATCTTAGAGTGAAAAGGGATCACAGGAGGCTCCTGCCTTATGCAGAACCCTGACCTAGGGTGGTTCTCTCTGCTTTGTGCAATCTCCTTAACTGGTGAAAACTTCTTAAACTTGTGTGTGATTTTTGCATTATAGGCTTCTTACCTTGTACAAGTCCTTTTCCTTGTGTGGGCCCCTTGCCTTGTGGCAGTCCCTTGCCACACACTGACTCCTGCCTTGTGCCTTAGTTTTATGGAAAAGTCTCACAGCCCATGATGTCACCATCCATTGAGCACGCTAGCAAATAGTAAATGGCTCCTGTTATGGTTTTGATCTAGAATGTCCCCCAAAGGCTCATGTGTTGAAGGCTTATTCCCCAGTGAAGCAATGTTCACAGGTGGGAATTTGGGGAAGTAACTGGATCATGAGCACTCTGACCTCATCAGTGGATTCATCCATTGATAAATTCATAGCTGAATGGACAACTGAGAAGTGGTGGAAATTATAGGAGGTGGGGACTCAACAGAAGACAGTAGGTCCTTGGGGTGTGTTCTCGTGGACTATTTTGCACCCAGTCCCTTCCTCTCTCTTTCTGCTTCCTGGCTGACATAAGATGAACAGCTTTGTTCCATGACATCCTTCCACCATGATGTTTCTGCAATGGAGCCTTCTGGCGATTGTCTGAAACCTCTGAGACTGTGAACCTAAATAAATCTGTCCTCCTCTAAGTTGAGCTTCTAAGGTATGTGTCACAGTGACCAAAAAAAAAAAAAAAAAAAAAAAAAAAAAAAAAAAAAAAAAAAAACCTGACTAACATAGTTCCTGAGGTTAGGGGCTTTTCAGTACTTGGTATTCAGGAGATATTCAGTAAATATGTGTACAGTAGATGCATGTATGCATAAATGAACATCCCAGTCTTTTCACAATATCAGTTTAGCAGCATTGACTACAAACTATTCTCAGAGTGGTAGAGTGTGAATAGCAAAGGAATTTGGGGGTCAGATAGGCCTGAGTTGGAATTTGGTTGTGTGACCTTAGATCAGTGCCTTCCTCTCTTAGAATCTCTATTTCCTTTCCTGATTAATTAAGAATATTAATCCCACTGGGCAGCCATGGGGAATAAGTGAGAAAAAGTCTGTAAAGCACTTTGCCTAGTGCTTATGAGCTCAATAAAAAGCAACTACTCTCAGTGGTCCAGTGACAACCTGGCTCCCTGATTTCTAGCAAGTCTCACTCTCAGGCTAAGCCTAAGATTCCCACTTAGAAATTTCCTAGACCACATTCCAGGTAGAAATGCTGCTTCTACACCCCGACAGTGAACTCAAGAATTATTTCTCAGGATTTTACTTCTGCAAACTCTTTATCAAATTATTTCTCTAGTCTATTGTGTCCCTGAGAAGCTTCCCTTCCGGAGGGTAGGTTTAATGGAATGAACCCACCAAGTGAAGGCTCTTCCAACTTTTCCCCCTAACTTCATATCCTGTCCTCCTTGAATCTACATTCCTCTAGTTCCTGCCTACCTCCCTTCTTCTCCATGTTGTGGTCCTTACTGTCCCCAACAGTATGCCATACAGCACTGGATTGTTGGCTCTGGGTTGTCTGAATTTTCTCACTGTCCTATTCCACTCAAAAAATCAGAAATATGGAAATTTACATTTTTCCACATTTTATTGGTGCATTATTGTTGAACATAATGATCAGATTTATTGTTACATATTCATACTTGCACACAACATAATAATATAATTTGGCCAATATCACACCTTAGAACTTCTCCCCTCCATCCCCACATCTGACTCCTTGATCCCTTTCCTCTACTGATCTCCCTTTGATTTTCATGAGATCCAACCCACCTTTCTCTTCCTTTTTCCTTTCTGGCTTTTACATATAAGAGAAAACATACATCCCTTGATCTTCCGGGTTTGACTTATTTAGTTTAACATACTAGTCTCTAGCTCCACCTACTTCCTGCAAATGACATAATTTCAGGTTTCTAAATAAAATGAATAAAACCCCATTATGTATATATGCCACATTTTCTTTATCCATTCATCCACTGATGAACCCCTAAGTTGGTGTACAGTTTGGCTATTGTAAATAGTGCTGCAATAAACATGGACTTGTATATCACACTGTAGCGTGATGACTTTAATTCTTCAAGATAAATACCAAGCAGTGGTATAGCTGGGTTGTATGGTGGTTCCATTTCTGGATTTTTGAGGAAATTTCATAATGATTTCCATAGCAGTTGTACTAATTGTAAAAAATTTACAATCCCACTAACAGTGTAAAAATGTTCCTTTTTCTTCACTTTCTCTCCAGCATTTATTATTATTTGTATTCCTAATGACTGCTATTCTGACTGGTGTGAGATTAAATCTCAGTGTAGTTTTGATTTTAATTTCCCTAATTGCTAATGACATTGAACATTTTTTCATGTATTTGTTGGCCATTTGTATTTCTTCTTTTGAGAAGTGTTTGTTTAATTCATTTGCCCATTTATTAACTGGGTTATTTGATTTTTTGGTGTGAAGTTTTTGAGCTGTTTCCATATTCCAGACATTAATCCTCTATGAGAAGAGTAGCTAGCAAAGATTTTTCTCCCATTGTGTAGGTTCTGTATTCATATTCCTAATTGTATAAACTTACATTTAATTCAGGTACAAATAATTTTGTCTCAGTCAAGTGAGGATTGCACCTAAAATATATGCAGTAAGGGCTAGGGCTTTTCAATGGATAACTGAAGGTTTAATTTCTTCTTTCAAGATCTAAAACCAACAGGCCATTAATTGATGATGTTGCAGAGATGAGAGGACCTCATTGTAAACACCTACACAGAACTGGATTTGTGACCTGGCTCTGACATTTAGTAATTCCAGGCATAGTGCCTAGCCTCTCCCATCTTCAACTTCCTCATCTTTACAATAGGGAAACAAAGTACTTATCTCCTCATGTCTTTGTAAGAAATGAATGACAATCCACGTTAAGCACTGAGCACAATGCTTGCCATATAGATAGTACCCAACTGATGTTAGCTATCATTATCATCATAAAAATATCCAATCAGCATTTATTGATCAAATACATGTGCAAGACCCTGCATTAAGCACTTGAGATGCAACATAGAATAGCACCAGACAAGGCCTCTGGCCTCTTGAGTTTAAAATCTAGAAGGAGGGACAGAATTTTGTTAAATAAATGCACAAAGAGGAATAAATTATAATGATTATGGATTCCTGAATATGGAGCAGCACTGTGTAAGAGAAGAGAAATGGAAAGCTTGACCTGGTTTGACAGGCAGAGAAGGCTTCCCTAGTGAGAAAAGAGCTCATTTGAGGTAAGAAGAATGAGTGAGAGTTTGTGATAGAAAGATCCCAGGCAGAGGATACGGCACTAGTGGAGAATAACCATAGCCCCTTTAAGAAATAGAAGTCCCAGGTGACCAGGGCATGGAGAATGAGCAGGCCAATGAGGCAGAGTCAAATGAAGTAGCTGAGGAAGTTCGGGTCCTAAAGAGACCTGTAGACTTTGCTGAGTGGCTTTATCTCCATCCTGAGAGTTCTGGGGAACTTCCAATGTTTTCTAAATTGGCATGTACCACTCTGGATACAATGTGAAGAATGGACTGGAAGACCAGACATGGATGTGGAATTACACTGAAATGGTCCATGCAAGACAGAGAGGAGCTCTGTGTAAATCACTAGATGATGGTGATAGGCATGGATATCCTTGGATGAACACTAGAGGTTTAAGAGAGATGATATATGGGATTTGATGGCAATAAGACATTTACAAAAGTGACACTGTGAGTACTTGTATTTTTGGATGGGTGTAGTGTCACTGACCCAAATGACCCAATTGAAGGGAACAGTTTTGGAGTAGGTTGGAAGGGCAAATCATACAAAAGCTAACAGTACTAGAGTTAGGCTGCTGGGTTCTGACCCCATATCCACTTCTTACAGATAGTATAGTCTGAAACTCCGTAAGCTTGATATCAATGATCCCACCTATTTACCTTGAGGAGTTGATGAGAAGATCTAATGAGATAATCTTCATGAAACTATCAGCACAGTGCCCAGTTCATAGTAATAACCCAATACTAGTTTATTAATATGATGATTTAGGGGCATGTTGAATTTCAGTAGTATTTGATCCATCAAAAACTAAGCATACAAATCTGTAGCTCACAGGACAGTTATGATTAAACACAAATGTGAACAACCTATCTCAGTATAGGTTGTAATTGGAGAAGTTATCTTCTTTCTCTGAAGTTCTTCAGATTTATGTAAGAGAAATTTTGCCTTCTCAGAAAAAATATTGAAATAGAAGATTTTCATCTTTGCTCACCTCACCATCCCCTACCCCAATGCACACACACAAGAATGAGACTGGTTCCTTTGGTAAGAGAGATCACAAAATTCTGACAGGGCTGAGTCCCTGTTTCTCTGTTGGGTAAGATTAACAAATTGCCAGTCTCTGCTCATGCACATTTATTCCCCTTAAAGGGACTATTTATAGCCCTTTCTGTTCTTCCATGCTCTCTATGGAAAGCCCCTGGCCCCTTCATCTGCATGAAGAGGCCAACACCCTACAGCTGACAAATTAGTTTGCCTGTGGTTAAGTGAATAGGACCAGTTGGAAGAAAGAAAGGTATTAAGTGAGAAGTACATTTTGGACTTGAATCAAGACTGCATTTTCCAGTTCAGCATTGCCCATAATAAAATTGATAGTTTGATGCCTGCTCAAGTAGGTATTTCTCAGTTGGTTCAAAACTTTGGTAGGAGAGAAATTGTGAGTCATATCCATTAAGCCCAACAGGAATGGATGCTGTCACTAATGTTAGTGAGGTAATTTGAGGAAAAATGTATACAGAAATAAGAAAATCTAGAACCAGATCTGAAAGAACTACCCAATGGCTTGGATAAAGAAAGAAGAGCCAAGGATAAGGTTGGGGAGAGAAACCTAATAAGGATAGGACTCTGCTACAAAAGTCAATGGAAGAGGAGATATGGAGGAGGGTAGTGATCAAAATGCAGAAAGCTACAAAGAAATTGGGTAAGATGAGTATTAACATCTTTTATTAGGTGATTTTAGGGAGGTCATTAATGGCCATAGTAAAATCTCTCTGGTAGGAAAAAAAAAAGTGCAGAAACCAAATTTCTATGAGTTGGGGCATAAAGAGTAGAAGATGAAGACAGGAGAAAATACAAAATAGCTTTTAAAAAATTCATGTATGAAAAGACAGGATGGTAATTCACCTCTCTAGACCCCAATCCAGATCTTTGCTTCAAATAATCTTAAACCTGTATTTCACAGCTGGCTTGGAAAAACTGGGCGTTGTGCATATAATCCCCCAGCCATTCTCCCTTCTCTTTTAATTGTTGATTCATAGAAGTCATGTTCACAGGCACTTTTTTTTTCTTTTAAAATTGTGTTGAAACACAATCTCTTACATGAATGAACATCCCAATTCAATTGATTCATTTGACCACAATATCCATCCCAATGAGCCCTCAACCATAAAGTTTGAATTGGACTGTTGCGTTTTCCTGGCAAGGATCATTAAGAGTCATCTACTTCCTTTTTGGGTGTATTTCCATAATGCCTGGTATATTTCCTGTTTTAGTACATATCGAAAAGTGAAGTAGTTATTTTTTTACCTATCAGTAATCATTCCCAGCTGGTAAACTTCTCTGGGGGAAGGCATTTAATAATCTGTACTTGTCTCACATAGTAGGAACTCAATAAGTGATTATAAAATAACAGAAGCAGGCAGCATCCTCCCTCATGTTCATGGTGATACCTACTGACAAAATTGGAGTTCTGTGTTGGAAAAAGTCCAGAGGATACTAAGGAGACATGGTGACTAAATGCAATATGGTCTCCTGGATGGGATCCTGGAACACAAGAAGGATGTTATGGAGAAAACTGGTGAATTCCTTCATGGCCCCCAGCCTGAGGTGATGAGTCCTAATTTCTTTTATTCTAAGTTCTTATTTCTTAGGAAGAATTGAAAGACCTGTATCCCTCTCATTCACAACTGTCCAGCACACGAGTATGGGAAAAGGAAATGATAACCTAGATCATCTTACGTCTCCTTATGAAACAAGTTAACCTTTCTGAAAACTATTTTTTAAGAGGAGTCATCTTCCTTTCTAGGACCCCTTCCCAACCTAGTTTTCTTTCACACAGGTTGTTTTGATGCAAGGTGTTTGGTTTGCTTGCAGAATGTTAAGAGTTTTGTTATAACTTACTTCACTCAATTCTATGTTTAGAATTTTATTCTCATATTTCGATACTTCAATGAAGAGGATATTTACCAATGATGTGGCAGTGAAGATTAAATTAAATACTTCTAGGTTTGTCACTTTCTGATAAGAACATGGATCTTCTATACCCCTATACAAAAGAAGGTCTTCTAGAAGATGACTTACATCTACAAAATTGCATCCACAAAATGGTCAAGTCTGAAGCAAGGAGCACACAAGTTGAATAGAGAGAAAGGCAGGATCAGAAGAAGTCCTTAGGTGGTGCTAGAAAGTCATAAAATGGTCTGCAAAATTCCAGAACTAAATGTACGATTATATTCAAATAGCTTGGAAAGTTTGCTATAGTAAAATAATAACAGCAATACTGGCAACAGCAGCATTTAGTATTTTCTTGCCACTTGATATGCACTAGGCACTGTGTAAATCAGGATGCATTCATTATTCCATTTTCACTACAGCCCTGGGAGTTGGTCCCATCTTACAGATAAAGACACAGGATTGAATAGGTTGAGGAACTTGTTTAGGGCTATCACTCAACCATTAAGAGACATAGCCAGGATTTGAATGCAGATTTTCCATTTCTTGAGCCCATACTCAAGTTCAGTGTATTGCATTTGAACATGTAATGTAGGCATACAATCCAAGCTCTACTATTGTGAGAAGGTTAACATGTAGGGGTGCAGTTGGAGTGTGTAATCCCTGTGAATTATTATGCTTCCGTGTGTATATTGGGGAGGAGGCATCAATGTGCATGCACAGAAATGCTTGAAGCTTCCATCTCCCTCTCCATCTCTTCCCATCCCTACCGCCATTCTCTACGTCTTTGGAAATTCCCCTGGGTAGAATCCTTACACCCAACTGTCTCCAGAATTATTCCCACAGAGTCTGAGCCATTCTATCTCAACAGGTATTTATCTGATCAGGAAACATCACCCTCAAAGCCTTATTTGGAAAAAGGTATACATAGAAAATAAATTATATAATAATATTTGTCAGACAACATGCTAAATAGTGGGGATACAAAGATGATAAGCCCTGCTCTCTGATAGCAAATTGGTGCACTAATTAACATTAATAGCTTAATTGGTAATAATAGCTTAAAGCATTACCCCATCTAGTTAAGATGTTATCATTTTCATAGAGTTTATGTTCAAACTCAAAGAAATAACTTAGAGTGTGAATTTCAGCACTCTTAGCAGATTGAAGTGGGGTGGACAGCAGGACAGGAAGAGGGAAACTTTCTAATTCCACTGCATTAAAAATGTTTCTGAGAAAAAGGAATCTTTGGAAATATCCTTAAACCCTCCTTGCATGTGGTTTCTCTATATAAGAACTGAGTGAATACTGAGTCCAAAAGCAGTCATATGGTCACAGCAACCTCAAGTCATTCAGGAAAAAACCTATACACATTAGAAGGAATCTTACAAGACAGTGCTTCTCAGACTCTAATGGGTATACAGATTAGTTGGGGTTGGATTCAAACACAAGAAGGGAATCAAAATTGTAATGGGTTACACCTCATGTATCTATAATATGTCAAACTATACCCTACTGTCATATATATCTAAAAACAACAAACAAAAGAGAAATACATATATTATTCACGATTGACTCTATTACACTTAACAATAGATCTTCTAAGAACCTATCACTAAATATTTTAAAACTAAAAAAAAAAAAACCCTCAAATTCAGTAGATCTCAGGTAGGGCTCAAAAACTACATTCTAACAAGCTTCCAAGTGCTCCTGATGCTGCTCTATTGAGACCACACTTGGACAAGTAGATCTCTGGAATCCCATGTACTGTATCATCACCACCCAGTAACCACCCACATTTAACTGGGTGTATTCCTACATCAATGTGAATTTTACAACCTCTTGGGGGAGTTTCTTTTTGTTTGTTTTAGTTCTTTTTAGATATACATGAGAGTAGAGTGTATTTTGGCATATTATATATACATGGAGTATAACATACTAATTACATCTCATTCTTGTGGTTGTACATAATGTGGAGTTACACTGGTCGTGTATTCATATATGAGCATAGGAAAGTTATGTCTGATTTATTCTACTGTCTTTCCTATTCCCATCCTCCCCTTCCTTTCATTCCCCTTTGTCTAATCCAATGAACTTCTATACTTTTCCTCCTTACTCTCCTTCTATCTCCACCTATTAAATGTGATCTCCCCAAAGATCAATGATTTACTTACATTTGAAATCCAAGTATCTATGATGGGCAGGAGCTGTGGAAATCAATTGCCATCAAAACGTTAAGTGCAAATTCCCACTGGTTATTTCAGCCCAGGTGGGACTGATTCTGCTGCCTTTTAGCTCAATAAAGGATGAGTTTTGAAAGCCTTCATATACAGGTCAAGAAAGCCAGGAATTGGTTATTGATGGTTCCTTATACCTGGATTGTTCATGAACAATTTAGAGGTCTAAAAACTTACTTCTAAAGTTTATGATTTCCTCACTGATACGGGAAAGGTAATTGGAATGGGACCATGTGGAGAATGCAGATTTTATGCAAGTACTTACAGAAGCCCAACCTATCTACATCAATGAACCATTTGGTTTCGTTTGAGGAGATTTGAGCTCCAGATGTGGTTCATGTTTCCTAATCTGACCTTCCTTCTAGATAACCCTGTGCCTTTGAGGGCTTCCTAATTTCACACTAAACTCCAGTGTCCCATGACAGTGTCAGTGACATCTCATATTTTGTTAACTTTGGATCAAGGTGGTAGCAAGCGATTTGAAACAAAGTGGGTATCACCTGCTCGTTCTCCATGTTGCACAACCCATATCCTGTGTAACCCATATCCTGTGTAACTGCTATGCTTAGGATGGAAAATAAGTATCTGAAGGCTTAAAATTTTAGCTGCAGCTTCCTGGTGGATGATTGACAGTGGGCACCAGTGGGAGATTGATGCCACCCTTTCAACTAGGGTCTCATGTCTTATGGCTGGCAAGATCAGGTTTACAGGTCACACTTTCTATTTGTCAGCTAGAGGAACATTGGGAAGCACACAATTGGTAGATCAACAAGCAAGCTTGTGGCTGTTGGGAATGGATCGCTTTATAACTCCATTTTTTTCCCTGAGAAGGAGAGTTTTGCGAGGACAAAGAAAGGGAACCACTCCACCTCCCTACCCTCCAACACATACACTCTCATCACCACCCTGTGCCGAATGGGAACATTTTCAGGCCCCAGTTATGATTTAAACGAAGCACACCACACCAATATTGTGTGGTGCCATCTGTTATTTTATATTTCACGAAATTTGGCCAGTTTTGAAATATTATAATTATATCTCTTACATTACGTATGCAACGCAGACATTTTCTGAAACATAAATACAGTATGTGGGAAATGTGACTGTATTTATAGCCATTGGCTGGTGGAAAGCAAAGGGCAGCTGGCACCCATCGAGAGTCTGGAGAACACAGCCTGCCAAAGGAGCAGAGCCTCCAGGTCGGAAGCTTGCCTCCCCACACCACCAAGGATGAGCTTGCCTCATCCTTGAAGGGTTCACTGCTCACAGCAGCCCAGACCCCTGCTCATTCTCTAAGGAAGATTGTACCTTCCATATTTCCAATATTCAAAGGCCAAGTATGTCTCCCTCCCTTAGGCTGCAGTTGACAGATGCAGTCACATTCAGTGGTGCCCAGGGTCAGGGGATGGGCACAGAAGGGGTCTAGCCCTGAAGACAGCTGTTCCATCCCAGATGTTTCCTTTAGCAGTACTATTGAGGAGAACAATGGGTCAGGAGGAAGGCAAGATCTTCAGAGTCAAGGGTTGGATAGAACAGCAGTTCTTATGTGGGATCCTTGTCCAGGGACCATCATGCCCCTGAACCCTTGGATCACCGGCTAGTTTCTTCAAAGGAATAATTAGAGATTTGTAGCTCCTTGGGTTTGTGTGTCAGGAGGTATAGGAAAATGGTCGGATCTACTTAAGGTCTCAAAGGGTGTGTTCTGGGATTGATTTTATCTTCAAAGAAAAAAATGGTGTTGTTTACTTGATTGTTGTTTTTTCTTCAAAACACTGTGAAGTGCTTTGCCATAGCAAAGCGAAAAAAGCAAATGACAAGCATTTGAGTTTTCCTTTCTGTCTCTCCAAAACAAAGGCATTATTCACTGATGAGAGCTATTTGATAACTTCAGGCATTTCCGTCATGGTTTTTACACTTATCCTTAGGAGTTCATACAAACCTCTCTTAGAACGCTCACTATGACTGTACTGGACAATCCAGCCCAGGAAGTTTCATTGGCACTGCATCTTTTTTTTTTTTTAATTATATAAGCTAGTCCCTAACATTTAAAAATCAGAAATTACACATAAAACCCAGTTACTGTTGAAAAATCATAAGAACTGGCATCATTGGAAGTGTATTTCTGCCCAACAACAATCTGCCTGCTCTAAGTAGCAGCTGCCCCCTTTGGAATACAGTGTTCCTCCACTTACCCACCCTCTGCCCCTCCCACTGGCCCCTTCATTCATTCATGTCACCTCCCTGGCCCTTGTAGGCACTTGTGCTTATAACTTCCACAAGTAGGCAATCAACCCTCTTGGAGAAATACAGGCTAGGAAATTAAGATAACTTTTTTTCTTGATGTAAAGTTGGTGAAGCATTAAAATATATATCCATAAACTCTCTAACAGGAAATTAAAGTGAAATATACAAGCCTCTCTGATTTTTTAAAAAACTTTCTAAAAATGAAAATATAATTTTTTTCCATATCCCTTATTCTGCCATATTTTAGTCATCAGTTTATTTATCACTTCTTTACCAAGACTGTTGGTAAAGCAGTTTTATGTCAAGAGCCAAGTTAATTTTCCTTTGCACACCACTGTCTATAATAATGCTTGGCATAAAGTAGGCTATAATATTCAGAAGAAGGGAAAGAGTTACCAAAGTCAGTGAGTCTGAGCTAGACTGAGTCTGAAAGTTTCCATTATCAGTCAAAGGATATATAGGATTCTTCTGATTCTATAAGGTCCAAATACAATGTGATGCATGCCCTGGTTGACCCATAAATGCTCTAAGACTGTCGCTCTCTCTCTCCTCTCTCTCTCTCCCCCTCCTTCTCTTTCTCTCTCCCACTCATCAGCTTTGTTGCTTTCTAATGGAAACTGGGAAAGGCAATTGGATGCCCATGTTCCAACATGTGTTTTCAATAAGAGGAAGCAGAGCACAAAATGAAATAACTCTGATCCCAAGAAGATAGAGAGCTATTGGTGGAATGATTTGGTTGGATGCTCCAATGTCCTGCCTTAGGGATAAAAGAGCCCCAGGAGGCACTAATAAAAAAGAAGCTCTTAGAAAAATCTCTGAATACCCATAAAACTCCCATGAGAATCAAACAAGCAGTAAGAGAGCAAATTGAGAGCCACCAAATCCTTATCTTATAGCATACCTAACTCCAGATAGAACCATGTGTGCAGAGCTTATCAAATTAAATCTATCTATCATTTATCTATGTGTATATGTGTGTACAAAATATGTATAAATGCAAAATACATATAAAATCCTGTTACTGGCTGTACTGATATATTAGGATTTCATAAATTCTACATGAAGACTAAAATTTACCTTCAGTCCCCTAGAAGGCATTTTCCCACAGGAGTTTTCAATAAACCAGATACATTCTACGATACCCTTAGACTAACACTCTGTGAACATGGGCATACACAACAGCAATATCAGAGAAAAAGCAAAAGCCCTTTCCTGTCAACCTCCCAAGACCACTCCAGTCCAAGCCTCAGTACCTCTTATCTGGATTTCTAGAGTCTGCAGACTGACTAGTATTCTTGACTCCAAATCTGCACCATTTCAAACAAGTTCTCCTTCCTGTTCCTAAGTCAAACTTTCTTCAAACACCATCCGATGACATTGTCACCCTTCCACATAAAGCTATTCATTGTTGCCCAGGGTCTGACATTTATATACATTCAAAAAGTATTTATGCCTAGCATTTGTCAGGAACCCAGGGTAAATTTTCAAATTTTTTTTAGTTTAGGAGACTGGCCCTAGGCTACCTCTTCACCATTACGTCTTACTTCTCACCTACTTTGCTTCATACACTCCTATCAAATCCAAAAACTTGGACAGTTCCACAGTCATTATTGTCTTCACACATGCTATGACCTTTCGTGGAGTATGCCTCTCTCACATTCTCTTCTACCTCATTCCTTTTTATCCCTCAAGTTCTCTTACTCTTAGCCATCCTATGCACAGACTAAATAGTTTATGCATGCATATGCACACACAAACACAAGTGGAAACACCTGACTTTTGCTTTTCTAAATGCCTAGTAAATTGTACTCACCCCAATTTGGGGACAAGAAAATGACCCTGATCTTCAATCCAAAGACCTTTTATTTTTAGTCATCTTGACTATTACCCTTTGGGATCTTTTGTGGCAAATGGTACCAACTTATTGTGGATTTTTTCTGCATCTAAATCCAAGTCAATGCCTAACTTGGCATCCTGATTAACTCAGTTACTATTGAACGAACAGTTACATGGAGTAACCAGTGAGACTCAGAATTTTGTTTTTTTGAGACAGTCTCTAGTTTTTCAGAAACTTTTGATCTGACTCAATCAAAGAAACTGTCTTGCCTGTCACAACCCCATCAAAGACTCAACTCTGCCCCCCTCACTAAACTGACATATACTTCTGATCTTGACTCAATTGGCCCTGACCACTTTATTTAAAATAGCAGGTACTCCACCCTTATTATTCTGTAACTCCTCACCATGTTTTTCTTTTCTTCATAATACTTTTCATTAGGTTTGTCTATTTTCCACCTTCCCCACAAGGATATAAGTAGGCACTTTGTCTTATTCACTGTGCATCCCCAGTCCATAATAGATGCCCAATGTATACTTGTTGAAAGAATGAAGGAATGAATGTCAGCACAAGGTAAGACACTGAGAATTTGATGAAGCTACTACAAGTAGGAGCCGTCTTTACCAATGTGCATATTTATTCTTCCTATAATAATAATCCTTTTATTAAGAGTAATAAATCTACTCTCACTTAACTGATTTCAATGACAGGTGGTTAGAATTGTGGTTTATGCTTTCAGTAAATACTCAATAGGAAGTAGAAAAAAAATCACATAATCTAAAGGGAAGAGAATCAGGTAAAAGCTAAGATTTGGACCTTAGCTAGTCCACAAACTGGTATAATCTCCATTCAGGAAACCCTTTTTCTCCTTTAGGCCTGGTTATTGAATCTACCCTAGAAGATCCCAAAACTCTATGGAAATACCTCCACAGAATATTTGATATTTTTCACTCTGTCTTCTCTTTACCCTTCTAGATAGTGGCCCAGAGCTGCCTAGGCAGAGTGTGTGACTCTGTTCTCTATATTTTCAGCTAGTACCTTGCAAAGATAGCCAGTGCATGTTAAGTGGAATAACATAAAATTTGAGCTCAAGTTGATGCAATAGAAAGAACACAAGACTTAAAAGATTTGTGCTTCTTCACAGAAGAAAAATGAATGGTCAACAAGTATATGAAAAAATATTCAATATCTCTTACAACTAGAGAAATGAAAATTAAAACCACACTGAGATTCTATCTCACTGCAGTCAGAATGACAATTATCAAGAATATTGGTGAGGATGTGGGGGAAAAGGTATATTTATACACTGCTGGAGGGACTGCAAATTGGTGCAACCACTCTGGAAAGCAGGATGAAGATTCATCAGAAAACTTGGAATGGAACCACCATTTGACTCAGTCATTCCACTCCTCAGTATATATCCAACGGACTTAAAATCAGCAGACTACGTTTGTGCAGACACATCAATGTTTATAGCAGCTCAATTAATAATAGGTAAGCTATGGAACCAACCTAGAAGCCCTTCAACTAATGAATGTGTAAAGAAAATGTGGATGCATACACAGTGGAACATTAAACAAAAAGAAGAAATAAATTATATCATTTGCTGGTAAATGAATGGACCTGTAGACTATCATGCTAAGTTAAATAAGTCAATTGCAAAAATCCAAAGGCTAAATATTCTCTCTGAAATGTGGATGATAATACACAATAAGGCAGGGGAGGAGGGCAGAATATAAGTTCATTGGATTAGACAAAAGGAATGAAGGAAGAGGAGAGGATATGGGAATAGGAAAGACAATAGACTGAATTGGACATAACTTTTCTTTTTTTAATTTATTTTGATTCATTGTAAACAAATGGGGTAAAACTTATTTCTCTGGTTGTACATGAAAAAGAGTCATACCATTTGTGTAATCATACATGTACAAGGGTAATGATGTTTGTCTCAATCTGTTATTGTTCCCTTCCCCCCACCACTCCCACCCCTCTTTCCTCTAAATAATCCATCCTTCCTCCATTCTTGCCTCCCTCCCACCCCCCATTATGTTTCATCATCCACTTATCAGAGAGATCATTTGTCCTTTGGTTTTTTGGGATTGGCTTATCTCACTTAGCATGATATTCTCCAATTTCATCCATTTGCCTGAAAATGCCATAATTGTATTCTTCTTTATGGCTGAGTAAATTTCCATTGTGTATATATACCACAGTTTCTTTATCCATTCATCAATTGAAGGGCATCTAGGTTGGTTCCACAATCTGGCTATGGTGAATTGAGCAGCAATGAACATTGATGTGGCTGTATCTCTGTAGTATGCTGATTTTAAGTCCTTTAGGAATAGGCCGAGGAGTGGGATAGCTGGGTCAAATGGTGGTTCCATTCCAAGTTTTCTAAGGAATCTCCACAATGCTTTTCAGATTGGCTGCACTAATTAGCAGCCCCACCAGCAATGTATAAGTGTACCTTTTTCCCCACATCCTCTCCAACACCTATTGGTGCTTATATTCTTGATTATCGCCATTCTAATTGGGGTGAGATGGAATCTTAGGGTAGTTTTTTTTTGCATTTCTGTTATTACTAAAGATGTTGAATATTTTTTCATATGTTTGTTGACTGCTTGTAGATCTTCTTCTGTGAAGCGTCTGTTCATATCCTTAGCCCATTTGTTGATTGAGTTATTTGTATTCTTTGTATAGAGTTTTTTGAGTTCTTTATATATTCTGGAGATTAGTACTCTATCTGAAGTATGTGTGGCAAAGATATTCTCCCACTCTATAGGCTCTTTCTTCACATTGCTAGTAGTTTCCTTTGTTGAGAAAAAGTTTTTTAGTTTGAATCTATCCCAATTATTGATTCCTGCTTTTATTTCTTGTACTTTGGGAGTTCCTGTTAAGGAAGTCTGATCCTAAGCCAACATGTTGAAGATTTGGACCTACTTTTTCTTCTGTAAGATGCAGGGTCTCTGGTCTGATTTCAAGGTCCTTGATCCATTGTGAATTGAGTTTTGTGCAGGGTGAGAGGGGTTTAGTTTCATTCTGTTGCATATGGATTTCCAGTTTTCCCAGCACCATTTGTTGAAGAGGTTATCTTTTCTCCATTGTATATTTTTGGCACTTTTGTCTAGTATGAGAAAATTGTATTTATTTGGGTTTGTCTCTGTGTCCTCTATTCTGTACCATTGATCTACCTGTCTATTTTGGTGCCAATACCATACCATTTTTGTTACTGTTGCTCTGTAATATAGTTGGAGTTCTGGTATTGTGATACCTCCTGCTTCATTCTTCCTGCTAAGGATTGCTTTAGCAATCTGGGTCTGGGTCTCTTATTCTTCCAAATTAATTTCATGATTGCTTGCTCTATTTCTATGAGGTTTGTCATTGGGATTTTAATTGGAATTGCATTGAATCTGTATAGCACTTTTGGTAGTATGGCCATTTGACAATATTAATTCTGCCTATCCAAGAACATGGGAGATCTTTCCATCTTCTAAGGTTTTCTTTAATTTCTTTCTTTAGTGTTCTGTAGTTCTCATTGTAGAGGTCTTTTACCTCTTTCATTAGATTGATCCCCAAGTATTTTTATTTTTTTTTTGAGGCTATGGTGAATGGGGTAGTTTTCCTAAATTCTCTTTCAGAGGATTCATCACTTATGAATAAAAATGTATTACATCTATGAGCATTTATTTTATATCCTGATACTTTACTGAATTCATTTATGAGTTCTAGAAGTTTTTCTGGTTTTTTTTTTTAACTCCTCTAAATATAGAATCAGGTCATCGGCAAATAAGGATAGTTTGAGTTTTTCGTTTCCTATTTGTATTCCTTTAATTTCTTTGGTTTATCTAATTGCTCTGGCTAGAGTCTCAAGGACGATGTTGAATAGAAGTGGTGAAAGAGGGTATCCCTTCCTTGTTCCAGTTTTTAGGGGAAATGCTTTCAATTTTTCTCCATTTAGAATGAAATATCATACAATGGACTGTAGGCCGAGCATAGACAGTCTTTACAATGTTGAGGAATGTTCCTACTATCCCTATTTTTTCTAGAGTTTTGAGCATGAAAGTGTGCTATATTTTATCATATGCTTTTTCTGCATCTATTGAAATAATCATGTGATTCTTAACTTTAAGTTTGTTGATATGGTGAATTACCTTTATTGATTTCCGGATGTTCAACCAACCTTGCATCCCTGGGACAAAACCCACTTGATCATGGTGCACTATCTTTTTAATATGCTTTTGTATGCGATTTGCTAAAATTTTGTTAAGAATTTTTGCATCTATGTTCATTAGGGATACTGGTCTGAAATTTTCTTTCCTTGATGTTTCTCTGTCTGGTTTTGGTATCAGGGTGATATTAGCTTCATAGAGTGAGTTTGGAAGGGTTCCCTCCTCTTCCATTTCATGGAATACTTTGAGGAGTATTGGAATGAACTCTTCTTTGAAGGTCTTATAGAACTCGGCTGAGAATCCATCTGGTTCCAGACCTTTCTTTGTTGGTAGGCTTTTGATGACTTCTATTTCATTGCTTGAAATTGATCTATTTAAATTGTGTATGTCCTCCTGATTCAGTTTGGTTAGATCATATGTCTCTAGAAACCTGTTGATGTCTTCAAAATTTTCTATTTTGTTGGAGTACAGATTTTCAAAATAGCTTCTAATTATGTTTTGTATTTCAATCGTGTCTGTCATGATATTTCCTTTTTCATTCCGAATTTTAGTAATTTGAGTTTTCTCTCATTTTCTCTTTGTTAGTGTGGCTAAGGGTTTATCAATTTTACTTATTTTTTCAAAGAACCAACTTTTTATTCTATTTTTTCGATTCTTTCTTTTGTTTCAATTTCATTGATTTCAGCTCTGATGTTAATTATTTCCAGTCTTCTACTACTTTCATTGTTCATCTGTTCTTCTTTTTCTAGGACTTTGAGCTGTAGTGTTAGGTCATTTATTTGTTGACTTTTCCTTGTTTTATTGAATGCACTCCATGAAATGAATTTTCCTCTTAGTACTGCTTTCATAGTGTCCCAGAGATTTCGATATGTTGTATCTCTGTTCTTGTTTACCTCTAAGAATTTTTTTTTTATTTTCCACCTGATGTCTTCTGTTATCCATGTATCATTCAATAGCATATTATTTAATCTCCAGGTGTTGGAGTAGTTTTGTGTTTTTTATTTTGTCATTCATTTCTGATTTCATTCCATTATGATCTGATAGAATACAAGGTAGTATCTCTATCTTCTTGCATTCACTAACAGTGAATGCCAGCTTTGTGGCATAAGATATGGTCTATTTTAGAGAAGGATTCATGTGCTGCTGAGAAGAAAGTGTAATCACTCATTGATGGATGGAATATTCTATACGTCTGTTAAGTCTAAATTATCAATTATGCTATTGAGATCTATGGTTTCTTTGTTCAATATTTGTTTGGAAGATATGTCCAGTGGTGAGAGAGGTGTGTTAAAGTCATCTAGTATTATTGTGTTGTGGTATATTTGGTTCTTGGAATTGAGAAGGATTTGTTTGACATACACGAATGGGCCATTGTTTGGGGCATAAATATTTACGATCATTATGTCTTCCTGATTTATGGTTCCCTTAAGCAGTATGAAATGTCCTTCTTTATTCCTTCTGACAAACTTTGGCTTGAAGTCCACTTTATCTGATATAAGGATCAATACCCCTGCTTTTTTGCTGAGTCCATGTGCATGGTATGTCTTTTCCCATCCTTTCACCGTTAGTCTATGGGTATCTTTTTCTATGAGATGAGTCTCTTGAAGGCAGCATATTGTTGGGTCTTTCTTTTTAATCCAATCTGCCATTATGTGTCTTTTGATTGATGAGTTCAGGCCATTAGTATTCAGGGTTATTATTGAGATGTGATTTGTATTCCTGGTCATTTTGGCTTATTTTGGGTTTTTAACTTGACTTGTTTCTCCTTTATTTCACTGTTTCTTTAGGGTAGTTCCTCCCTTTGCTGAGTTACATTGTTGTTTTTCATTTCTTCCTCATGAAATATTTTGCTGAGAATGTTTTGTAGTGTTGGCTTTCTATTTGTAAATTCTTTTAGCTTTTGTTTATCATGGAAGAATTTGATTTCGTCGTCAAATCTGAATGTAAGTTTTGCTGGGTATAAGATTCATGGTTGGCATCCATTTTTTTTCAGAGCTTGAAAAATGTTTTTCCAGGCACTTAAAGCTTTTACAGTCTGGGTTCAGAAATCTGCTGATATCCATATTGGTTTCCCCCTGAATATAATTTGATTTTTTCTCTTGTAGCCTTTAAAATTCTATCTTTATTATGTATGTTAGTTATTTTCATTATAATGTGCCTTGTTCTGATGTAATTTTGTACATTTTTGTGCCCTATAAGCCTCTTGTATTTGATTTTCCATTTCATTCTTCAGATTTAGAAGTTTTCTGATATTATTTCATTGAATAGATTGTTCATTCCTTTGGTTTGTTTCTCTGTGCATTCCTCAATCCCAACAATTCTTTTTTTTTTTTTTTTTTTTTGCGGTACTGGGAATTGAACTCAGGGCCTTGTGTTTGCAAGGCAAGCACTCTACCAGCTGAACTATCTCCCCAGCCCAGCAATAATTCTTAAATTTGGTCTTTTCATGATATTCCATAATTCTTGGAGATTCTGTTCATGATTTCTCACCATCTTCTCTGTTTGGTCAACTTTGTTTTCAAGATTAAATATTTTATCTTCAAAGTCTGAGTTTCTGTCTTCCAGGTGTTCTATCCTATTAGTTATGCTTTCGATGGAGTTTTTAATTTGATTTATTGTTTCCTTCATTTCAAGAATTTCTGTGTTTTTTTTTTTTCAGAATCTCCTTTGCTTCCTGAATTTGCTGTTTTAACTGTTGATTGAGCAATCATGCAATACCTGCTTTTGTTCTCTTATCTCATCATGTGCTTCTCTGATCATTTTAATTATGTACACTCTGAACTCCCTTTCAGACATTTCTTCTGCCATAATGTCATTGGATTTTGTTGATGTAGCATCTAGGTTTGTTTGGGACACTTTCTTCCCTTGTTTTCTCATATTGTTCATGTATCTTTCCCTCTCCTAGTCTTCAGTAGCCTGAAGTCTTGGAGGAACTTGATAATGCAGTGACCCAAAATGTATGCTGCCCCTCTAGGGATAGTGGACTCCAGGTGGGGTATATTCCCTGCTAGTGGGCGGAGGCACCTCCGTACGTTGACAGATGGTCAGCCGCAGGGGCACTAGACTGTGGGCTGGGTCCTGGCTGGTCTGGTCCCAGCTCTCGGGGCCTACTTCCCCAGCAATTAAGTCTCACCTGGTGGCAGTCAGGACATAACTTTTCTATGTTCATATATGAATACATGACCAATACCTTGTTCAACCTTGTTCACAATATGTTCAATCACAAGAATGGAATCCTAATTAGAATAAGTTATACTCCATGCATGTCTAATTTGTCAAAATACACTCTACTGTCATGTATATCTAAAAAGAAAAAAAATTTTAAAAATGGGAAAAAATTGTGCTTATATCTCCCATGACATTCTGTCACCCAGCACCTGAACTTCACCTGCTTTGGTGGAAGACAGAACAGGACTCTCTTCCCCTATAAAAAATATACCAGATCATATTCCCTTTCTCTGCATCATGACCATGGGCATCATGGTGTGCCTTCAGTTTGACACATGAGTTTAGAACTTTGACTCTTAAATCAGTGAAACAAGATACAGACATTGAAATTAATCACACACAAGGACAAAAGTTCCCTTGACCCCAAGGGTCCAGGGTTGGCAGTACCTGCCGTGGTTTTTGTGGTGGGCATGGTGTTTCAGGGGGTTGTACCAGGGTATGAATAGCTGTGCCTTCAATTTTTTCATCCTCTTCCCTCTGATGATGTGTGCTGGCATGCATCCCTAAGATAAGTACCTCTGTTTCTCACACTAGTTAGAGTTAATTTCTAGGGCTTCAAACCAAGAACTTGGACTGGCACATCCACCCTTTCTGGAGTCCAACTTTCTCTTATGACATACAGGAACAATCATTCTTATTTGCAGAGTTGATGTGGCAGTTAAGTTGCACAAAATGTTCCTAGAAAGTCCTATAACAATGGGAATCCCAGAGAAAACATTCAAGTGTCTCAATTCCCTTTCTGCATCCTTAAAAATGCCCTGAAGCCAACCAGCCAGAGTAAATGGGTTACATCAATTGCATCAAAGCAGGGATCTCCAGAGTGGCTTTGTTTGAATGTTTGTGAGAGGTAAAACAATGTTTACCAATCTGCCAGCAGTACAGGCTTAATTAGTGTTTGCAAACTACTTGACATCCTTGAAAGAAAGGTGCCACCCAAGCACAGGCCATTATCATAATCAACTGGTGACACACAGGCCTCAAACAAGGAACATAGAACTATCTGAGACAAGTGGATTGCACTAAAGTCCAAGGGACATGAATTACTTTTGTAAAACTTCATTGAGCTATAATTCCATGAGTATACAATGCACTTACTTAAAATGTGCAGTTCCATGACATTAGTGTACTCACAGGTATGTGCAACAATCACTGCAGTGAATTGTAGAACATTGTCATCACCTTGAAAAGCAAAACATACCTACTCCTCCATCTTATGCAGCTTTTACAGCTTCTCTACTTCCCATTTCTATAGATAAGGCACAACTCTGGGTTGTTCATACATATGGAATCATATAATACATGGTCTTTTGTTCTTGACTCCTTTTACTTAGCTAATGTTTTCAAGTTTCATCCAACTTGCAGCATGCATCAGTGCATCATACTCTTTTGTGGCCAAATAATAGTCCCTTCCATAAAATCTCCTTGTGGTTAGACCACATTTTGTTTATCCATTCATTCATTGATGAACATTCAAGTTGTCTCTATCTTTTTGCTATTGTGAAGATCGCTGCTGTGAACATGTACTTACAAGATTTGGTTCAAATACATGTTTTTAATTCTTTGGATGCATAATTAGGAATAGACTTGCTGTGTCTTACGGTCACTCTATGTTAAAGTTTTTGAGGATCCACCACACTGTTTTCCAAAGCAGCAGTACTAGGTTATAATCCTATCAGATTACTGTCTTTTTGATCTTGTAAAGATGTTGGCATTTCCTTATAAGTATTTATCCTAGAATCCTTTAAGGGATTTTTGTTTCATTATTCAGAAAATTGTGCACCTTTGCTCCTCCTTCCCATGTCTGTCCTGGTGTATCTCCTGTTACTAAAGAATATCAAGCTTTTAGTTACTTGGACACATATCAACTCTAGTGCTATGTCTGATTTAAGAGCTCCCACCAACATTCCCTACCCCTTCCATTCTGGACCTCACTGCATACTTCATGACTAGCCGTAGAGCATGGCATGACGTACCTCCTAAGTCATCCAATTTGAGGCTAGGGCTCACAGCCCTTTCCTAATATAGCTATTATCATTGTTCTGGGGCTAACATAAAAAAAATCATAATAAGAAGTCTCTGATTTGGTCCCAACTAGTTCATACATGACAAAGGTTGTGACCTGAAGTTTAACTTTTTAACACATACACTGTAAAAAATACATGATAAATCTGTATGTGGATCACTTTAAAAGGTAGGGTGCCTAAAAATAAGAGAATCTTACAGAAATGTTTTATTAAACCACAGAATGTTTTTTTAAAGCATTGATTTTGGAGTCTTTAGGCGGGCCAAGATGCTCCAGTTCTCCCTGGGCCCTACAGATTTCCATTATCTTTCACCCAGTCAAACTCACACATTTTTATTTCCTTCCTGAATGCTCTGGGATTTTGAATTTTCAATCCCTCCTATAAGGGATCACTGAGAAAGTGTTTTACTCCTTATGAGAAAATAATACATCCATGCCTCACTAGGCTCTTTAGAAGCATTACTTTTAGAGCATTTTATATGTTAACTACAAATTCTTCTTTAGGGACATGGTCAAATAGACAAGGCTAGGGCATCACATTGGATTATGCACTTAAATTCTTACCCTCATACCCACTAACTGCATGATCTCAGAAAGTTACCTCTCATCTTCAAGCATCAGTTTCATCATATGTAATACTCAGATAATTCTAGAGACCTCACTGGATTCTTATGATTTACTGAAATAGAGAACATTAAAAGTTATAAAATTTTAGTACCTTTCTTCCCCTAAGGATCCTTATTTGTTGAGACACAGTTATGTGTAATTGAAAGCAGTGTTTTTTGTTTGGGGAAAAGGAGTACCAATATGGATGGCTTGCTGAACAACAAAATACTCCTCCAATCCAGTTATGACTGATACTCTATCTCTCCGCATCTCTGTTTTATTTCCATTGTAATATCCGACATATATTCATAATGCATAGGATGTCAGCTATAGATCAGGCCTGTAATCTCAGTGACTCACAAGTCTGAGGCAAGAGGATTGTTAAGTTTGAGGCCATCCTGGGCGACTTAGTAAGATCCCGTCTCAAAATAAAAAAAAATAAAAGAGTTGAAAATGTGGCTCAGTAGTAGAGCATTCCTGCATGGTTCCATCTCTAGTACTCACACACAAAAAAAAGAGTGTCAGTTATTAATGGAATCATAGTAAGAATAAAGGAAAGTGAGTTGGAACTAGTGACTACTGGGCATTGCTCCTTGGTGGTGTCCCATGTGTCCACCCATGCTTTAAAATGGGTTCTGGCTGTTCCTGCCAATTTTATCAGCTATTATGAGAACTATTATTTATTTGGAGATTCCTGTATCAACACTTCTCTGAAAACAAGCAAGGCACTGGTACTCTGTACCAGTGGGTAGCATCCCTCAACAACTACTGCTTGAACTGGATTTTTTTTTTTATTTCACTGGCATTTCCTTTTTTAGGTATGTATTTTAGAATGCTGATGCTCCATTAATTCATGCTGGGATTCATAGTGATCTTTACCACAGTTGTAGATGTTTAGAGAGTTTTATTATTTATTTAGAAGTACTTGGAAAATAAAAAATGTCATAGGATTAAAATGTAATATTCTCACTAACAGTAACATTTTTAAAAAAGATAATGTTTCTTTTGCATATAATATGTAATAGGCTTGTAAGGGGAGAACTCATATTGCTTATCTTGAATTCTAAAAGCAGGATCCTGCTGACTTCACTTCCAAGGTTATTTTCCCAGTGGAGAGCACAGGATTCTACCACCTCGTGAGAGACCAGCCTCTTGGCATCTCTACTGAGGAGGAATAGCTCAGAAGAGTTAAAGATGTCATTTCCTGCTACAGAAAATACCAGACTTCCATTTTCTGAGATAAATAACGTCCATGTAAAAGCAGAAATTAGTTTTTAACAGATGGTGACTCTTGAGACATAAACCAAAGGCATATCAGATGGAGTACAGTTAGCTTCATAAAAAGTCGAATTCTCTCAAAGAGTTCAGAAAACATGGGTTCAAGAATGGCCTATCTGGCAGTCGCAGAGCGAGCAGGTGGGTGAGTCGGCTTCCTACATTGTGGAGGTAGGTGGCAGGCAGCTAACCCGCCCAGCCAGCAGGCCAAGGACAGATGTCATAATTGAGCGACCCTGCCTGACCCCTGCACCTAGGTTGGTGCCACCACTGGTTGGTCGCAGTCGCAGAGTGAGCTGGTGAATGAGTCAGGCCGCTTGCATGGCGGAGGTAGCAGGCGGGCACCCAACTCGCCTGCCTTGCGGAGCTGGGCGGAGGGTAGCCAACCCGCCCAACCACCAGGCCAAAGACAGACGCCATTACTGAACAACCCTGCACGACCACCACGCTGAGGTTTGTCGACATCAAGGAGCTAGCCAGAGGCTTCTTTATAGACTGGTACAGGCATTTTGGATTACTCATGAGGGCGTGGCCATCATCACTGGAAGGGCAACTCCCTTCCTGAGACACCTACAGGAGGCTAGAGGACCTTTGTCAAGACCCAGGAGCCAAGAAGAGGAGGTATTGAGAGACTTGGGACCCACTCAGAGCCACCAGGGAATATACCCCACCTGAAAGTCACCACCCCTAGAAGGCCAGCTTCCTAGTGTAGCACCACATTATCAAGTTCCTCCAAGACTTCAGGCTACTGAAGGCTAAGAGGTGAGTTATTGGAAATCTACAGAAACAATATTAGTCAATAGAGGAAATCTGTAATATCCCAGAGTTTCAATACTAGAGGGGTCAATACCTAAACAATATGAGAAAACAAGGGAAGGAAATGTCCCAAACAAACCTAGATGGTATACCAATAAAATCCAATGACAGCATGGCAGAAGAAATGTCAGAAAGGGTGTTCAGAATGTACATAATCAAAACGATCAGGAAGCAAACGAGGAAATGAAAGAGCAAATGCAGGCACTGAAGAATGAGATGAAAGGGCAAAATAAGAATAAGAAACCCAGAACAGCTAAAATAATCCTTAGCAGGAAGAGTGAAGCAGGGGGTATCACAATACCAGAACTTCAACTATACTACAAAGCAATAGTAACAAAAACGGCATGGTATTGGCACCAAAATAGACAGGTAGATCAATGGTACAGAATAGAGGACACGGACATAAACCCAAATAAATACAATTTTCTCATATTAGACAAAGGTGCCAAAAATATGCAATGGAGAAAAGATAGCCTCTTCAACAAATGGTACTGGGAAAACTGGAAATCCATATGCGATATAATGAAACTAAACCCCTATCTCTCACCCTGCACAAAAATCAACTCATAATGGATCAAGGACCTTGCAATTAGACTAGAGACCCTGCATCTTATAGAAGAAAACGTAGGTCCAAATCTTCATCATGTTGGCTTGGGATCAGACTTCCTTAACAGGACTCCCATAGCACAAGAAATAAAAGCAAGAATCAATAACTGGGATAGATTCAAACTAAATAGATTTCTCTCAGCAAAGGAAACTATCAGCAATGTGAAGAGAGAGCCTACAGAGTGGGAGAAAATCTTTGCCACTCATACTTCAGATAGAGCACTAACTTCCAGAATATATAAAGAACTCAAAAAACTCTACACAAAGAATAAAAATAACCCAATCAAAAAATGGGCTAAGGGGTTGGGAATATAGCTCAGTTGGTAGAGTGTTTGCCTCGCAAGCACAAGGCCCTGGGTTTAAATCCCCAGCACCACGAAAAAAAAAATAAAAATGGGCTAAGGATATGAACAGACACTTCACAGAAGATCTACAAGCAATCAACAAACATATGAAAAAATGTTCAACATCTTTAGTAATAAGAGAAATGAAAATCAAAACTACACTAAGATTCCATCTCACCCCAATAAGAATGGCGATTATCAAGAATACAAGCACCAATAGGTGTTGGAGAGGATGTGGGGAAAAAGGTACACTCATACATTGCTGGTGGGGCTGCAAATTAGTGCAGCCACTCTGGAAAGCAGTGTGGAGATTCCTTAGAAAACTTGGAATGGACCTACCATTTGACCCAGCTATCCCACTCCTTGGCCTATACCCAAAGGACTTAAAATCAGCATACTACAGAGATACAGCCACATCAATATTCATAGCTGCTCAATTCACAACAGCCAGACAGTGGATCCAACCTAGATGCCCTTCAATTGATGAATGGATAAAGAAACTGTGGCATATATTTACAATGGAATATTACTCAGCTATAAAGAATAATAAAATTATGGCATTTGCAGGCAAATGGATGCAGTTGGAGAATATCATGTTAAGTGAGATAAGCTAATCTCAAAAATCCAAAAGACATATGATCTCGCTGATAAGCGGATGATGACACATAATGAGGGGTGGGAGGGGGGCAAGAATGGAGGAAGGATGGACTCTATAGAGGGATAAGAGGTGTGGGATGGGTGGGGGGAAGAAAAAATAACAGAATGAATCAAAAACTATTACCCTAGGTAGATGTATGATTACACAAATGGTATGCCTCTACTTCATGTACAAACAGAGAAACAAGATGTATCCATCCCATTTGTTTACAATAAAAATGAATTAAAAAAAAGAAAAAAATGGTCTATCTTCTTTGTGAAGCATACAGAATAGAATGGTTTATCAAGAAACAGTAAATAAAATCAACTAAAATAGTATGTGGTTTTTCTGTTTTGGTTCTCCTCCTTTCAATATCTTTCTTTGTAATGTTTTTCCATCTATATTAAATCTCCTAAGCACTAATGTTATTAACATACTTCTTTGTTCAAACACCTGCTGTTGTTCACCACTAATTTTTTCTTTTTTTTTTTTTCCCAATTGTGAATTTTTATTCACAGTGTTGGGTTTGAACCCAGGGCCTTGTGCATGCTAGGCAAGTGCTCATCCACTCAGTTGCATCCCCAGTTAAACTGAATTTTTTAAATTGGTTCATTATAATTATACATAGTAATGGAATTCTTTGTATATGAAAACAATAGAACACAATATTTTGGTCAATTTAATTCCCCAGACCTCCCTTTTCCTTCTCCTCCTCCCTCCCCCAGTAGCCTTCCTCTACACTACCGGTCTCCCTTCTATTTTCATGATACACACCCCCCCTTTTTTTTCCTCTCTAGTTTCCACATAAGAGAGAAAACATCTAATTCTTGATTTTTTGTGCCTGGCTTATGTTGTTTAACATTATACTCTCAGGTTCTGTTTATTTTCCCAAAAAGGAAGTAATTTCATTCTTCTTCATGACTAAATAAAACTCCACTGTATATAAATAACACATTTTATTTATTCATTCATCCATTGATGGACACCTAGGCTGTTTCCATAGTTTGGCTATTGTGCATTGTGCTGCTATAAACATGGGTATGCATGTATTGCTATACTATGATAACTTCATTCTTTAGGACAAATACCAAGGAATGGTACAGTTGAGTCATATGGTGTTTCCATACATATTGGTTATATTAATTTGCAAATTCCACCAATAGTGTATGGGTGTAGTTTTCCCTTCATCCTTGCTAGCATTTATCATTGTATTCTTGATAACTGACATTCTAAATAGAGTGAGAGAAAATCTCAGTGTAATTTTTATTTATAGTTTAGCGATTGTTAGAGATATTGAATTTTTTTTCATATATTTGTTGGCCATTGTTCTTTCTTTCTTTTTTTTTTTTTTTTGAGAAGTATCTATCTCGTTAATTTACCTATTTATTGATTAGGTTACTTGGTTTTTATGGTGGCAATTTCTTTTGAGTTCTTTATATATTATGGATATTGAGCCTTTGTTGAAAAAATAACTGTCAAAGATTTAGTCTGTCTTTGGAGGTGCTCCAACATTGAACCCCAACTGATGTCCCTGACTTAATCCCACTATTGGCCCCACAGGAACTCTTCAGCATCTAGGTAACACCTCTTAAAACTGCCTGTGCTCATCATTTGCTACCTTATATATGCCATGGTTTTTCAGTGAGACCACAAAAATCCTAAGGGGAAGTTCTGTCTCATTGCTAGTACATCTCCTTATCCCTGAGGACAAAAGTGCCAGAAATGTTTCTTGAGAAGAATATCAGCAGCTGGAAATACCCTTTCCAAAGTCCTAGAGAGTCTTCTCCTTTTAGCAAACAACCAGATAATCCCTTTCCTTTTTTCTAAACCTTTTTGCTTCTGGACATCTCTACTCTCCCCACAGAAAGGATGAAGGTTGGAGATGATTTTAAACAAAGGAATTAGGAGCTCTTGTGTAGATGATGTTCCCAGGAGATGGGACCACGCCAAATCCAGTTTTCCTTTTCAATAAACTTGGCCAGAGACACATAACTGGTGGTCAAAGCCCATCCGAGAAGCAACCATTGCAAGCAAGGTCCAGCTGTCTGAGAGGGGAACTTGGCAAACCCAAGTTGCCACGGTAACAGGCTCCTAGCTTCAACATTTCCTTTTTAGTTTGGGGTTTATGTTTTGGAAAGTTTTTCTTTTTTCCTTTTAACCTCCAAATATGTGAGAAAATGTCTGCCAAGGGAATTAAGGGAACACACTGCACATAACTGACCAGGAACCATGGGGATTTCAAGGTTTCTGAGACTGAAAAATATAACACATAGGACTTGGAATCTAAGCAACAGGATATTAGGATGTGGGTTGCAGTTGGTCTCACAGGCCTCCCACATAGCCTCTTCTCTTTTCAACCAATTCTCCATGTGCCATAATGATCATATTTTTTAAAAAAAAGCACCAAGAATCTTACATTTGGGGGAGTCTGGTAGTATTTTTAAGAAAAATGGAGTTTAAAAAATGTTCCAATAGACCATTTGCCATGTTGTTAGTCTCCAATTCATTCAGCCTGTATTAGTTCCAACCTCAAAATATCATCAATCATTCAATATATCAGCTAAATCCAGCTATGGGTATAATTCTTGGGGACAGGAAAAAAGGTAGTACCCAAGCAGACCAGAGGACCAAGGAACATTGGTGGAAAGGCTAAGTGCTTATTCCAATGCCATCATCCCCGTGTTGGTAGCAACTATTCTGAATGGCTAGTCAGGGTCCCCTTAGAAAGAGATGAATGATGGAGTCAGTGGTTCAGATGAAATTCTCCCTGACAATATCTGGTTCCCAGTTTCTGTGCCAGCTGAATGGCTTTGGTGGATTTCAAGTTGTAATGAAAATGGAGTATCCTAACTTTACCAATTACAGAAAGAGTGCTGCTTATCTCTCTGTTAGCTGCTGAAATGCCTTAAGGGTTTACATTAGAAGACACAGACAGAAGGGGAGGAGAGTTATTAAATTTTGAACCTGACACAAAGGAAATGTAGAGATAAACCAATGAGAAATAGAACACCTTAGATTTCAGCCTAAACAGTCAAGTCAATGAAATCATCACTTACTTTACATTACATAAAACAGCAAAGTCAGCACATATGCACATGTAACATATAGAAAATGCTTTACACATTGTGTTTCACATATTGCATGTGTGTTGCTCTATATGTACATGACTGCTCTCTGCATACATGCTGCCATGTATTGATGTGGTCTTTGACATATAATTCCCGGTAAATTACAAAGATGAAACTTCCAAAATGTTCTCCTCCTGGCATGCAGCTGCCCATGTGTGGCATGCATCATCTCCAGGGGACATGATAATAATCTATCAGTTTCAGGAGCTAAACTAAGCTCACAGAGATAATTAGCTCAGGCACACAATGATAAACATGTCAAGATAGGAGAAGTGTTTCTTTCCTTAAATAAGACACGGCAATGTGATGGGAAATGTTCTTCCAGGGTGGGTGAACAACAATACACCTATAATCAATCTTCCATAATAAAGTCTCCCTTAATTTGAGCTAATCTGTATTGGCTCAAGAAGTATCTGACGAAAGGATCATGAAATTGGAAATGGAATTCTAGAGTTTAAACTAAGTCTTCAGATCGTCAGCTCTCAAGTGTTCTCAGGTCAATTCCCCTATTTTCAGGTAAGGTCTCCCTTAGGACAGCATTATCTGTTATCCTCATCGTCATGTTTTATCCTATACTTAATGAAATTTAGGAAAGATTACCTCAGATTTTTAAGTACAAATGCATTTTAACATCAGAGAGCCATTTCTCCTAGCATATTCTTTAAATCCACTGTTGTTGCTTTAAAAAAAAATCAATTGTTTTCTCTTCTGTGAAGAAAGGAGGCAATTTCTAGCAATATCATATGAAAAAGTATTTGGAAATTTTGGGCCAAGAGAAATAGATAGAAACTGATCAGAGTGCAAATTACTAAATGTCTACAAATACCTTTCTTGATGATAAATTCAATTTATTTTTTTAAGGCAAGGCATCAATTTTATATTAGTTCGTTACGGAAACAAAAGAAAATTTAAACTTCCAATGCAAAATGAATTTACATTTCAGAGCCAATGAAGTCGCAGGAGGGGACTGTATACCTTAGAACCAAGAAAATATGGTTTTGTTTATTTTCACTCATTTCATTGTCTTGTCATGCCAATATTCTCATGAAAATGAGTATGCAGTGACTAGGTAGCATATAAAGATCAGGATTTCTTCCAGGGTTCATTCAGTATTTGAATGAATCTCATTTTTGAACATAAATACTAAAATAAGATGTTCTCAGTATCATGTAGATAGAGAAAAAGCCAGAGTGAGTAGACGTGGTATCAGGTACTCTCACATAGATAACGTTTCAGGGGCTAGGATTATGTCAAATTAGTTTTTCTTTCCTATGAACAGGGCCTCTGACTCTTAGCGGGTGATCAATTCAAAATGGAATGTGAGACTGTCACTTCTGAACAACACATATGAATTAGCAGTAGACTAGCCCTACCAACTTAATTAACCATAAAAACTGAAAAAAAAAATATGGATCAATTACTTTCAGGTACCAGACAATGGGTAATTCCACGTTCCAGTCTTTGAAAGGAGGGAAACTCCTGAGGTCAGCCCCCTGACTCTCTTAAGTTTCCTTTTATGTATAATTTCCTGATCTTAAAACCACAGGTTGAGATCCAATCTAACCCTGTAGCCATACTTGGTAGAGATGCAGAGTTCATAGTTCAGAGGAGCTGAGACAGCTGGGATCTGCAAGGCAAAGCACCGGAGAAGAGGAAGTAGCACAACTAAGAGGGTTGGGAGAAAAACATGTATAGCTTTCCCCAAATCCTCTGACTAAAGGCTGGGTTGCATGTTCTCCAGGGTAAGAGCAGGTGAGTATTACAAGGCAGGAAATGTTGTGGAGTGATAAGAAAAGAATAATATTAAAGGTAAAGCAGTTCTAGGAAGCATCCAATGTCTTGGCCCACCGGAGTAGAGGTACTGCACTGACAGCTTGTTAGTTCCATGGGAAGTCTGCTTACATACCTTTCAGCCATGCCTTAGGAGTAAGGAACATGCCTGAGAGTAAGCCATACTAGACCCTCCCCAACAAAATCTAAAAGCAAACATTGACGAAGGCCTCAGGGGAGATATGGTATGGGAGTTGAGCCTTGTTAAATTCAAGAGACTTTGGAAATATATTGTGTTTTCCACAAATTATCCCAATAAAGCAAAAATTCAAGTATGTATAAATTCAAGACCATTTCAGTAATTGAATTCCCTTCTAGAATAAAAGTAACTTTTCAGGAAAAGATTATATAAACCAGTCACATGGTATACAGCAACAATGTCTACTAAACTATAAAAAAGTACTAAACATGCCTAAATATGAGAACATATGACCCCCATATCCAAGGACAAAATATCAGTTAATAGAAACATCCCCTCAAGTGAACCAGATGTTGGCTTTAGCAAAGATTTTAAGGCAGCTTTTAAAAATATGTTCAAAGAACTTTTAAAAATTCAAGAAAAATGATGGTCTTAATGAGAAAATGGAGAAATATTTGTTAAAAAAAAATTCTAGAAGGATAAAGTGCAAAGACTTAAATTTTAAAAATTATTAGATAGGTTTAACAGATTAGATATGACAGATGAGTCCATAAACTTGAGAAGTTTCAATGAGAGGTATCCAATTTCACAGTTCAATTCACAATAGTAGATTATAGAACCAACCTCTAAATGCCCTTTAACAGATGAATGGATAAAGAAACTGTGGTATATATACACAATGAAATATTATTCAGCCATAAAGAAGAATAAAATTATGGCATTTGCAGATAAATTGATGGAACTGGAAAATATCATGCTAAATGAAATAAGCCAATTCCAGAAAACCAAAGGCCAAATGTTTTCCCTGAGAAGGGGATAATGATATATAATGGGGGTTGGAGATTTGAGGGTGAGAGAATGGAGAAACTTTAGATTACACAGAGGGAAATGAGAGAAGGGGGATATAAAAAATAGTAGAATGAGACAGACATAATTACCCTATGTACATGTATGATTACATGAATGGTATGAATCTACATCATGCACAACCATAGAAATGAAATGATGTATCCCATTTGTGTGCAATATTTGAAGAATTGCAATAGCTGAATACTTAGCAAATTTGATGAAAAATAACATTCAGATCCAAAAGCTCAACAAGTCCACGCAAACGAATACAAGGAAAACAATAGTAGGTACCTCAGAGGGAAACTGCTAAAAATCAGAGAAAGAGAAAATCTTAAAGCAGCTCAGGGAAGTCAGGGGAGAGCATATTCCATATAGGAAAACAGCAATGAGAATTATTGAATTTATTTCTGACACCAGAAACAAAGAAAGCCAGAGCACAATGTAACAACAACTTTAAAGTGCTGAAAGAAAATCAACTGTCAACCTACAATACTGTACCCAGTGAAAATATCCTTTAAATATGAAGGTCAGATACTGAATATTTAGGTAAGTAAAGGCTAAAAGAATTTTCACCAGTAGATACACAAAAAATGTTTAAATGATTCCACATAGGCATCAAGTTATACAGGGAGGCAAGAAGAGCAATAGAAATGGTAAGTAAATACAAAATACTAGGGCTTCCCCCCTGCTCTTTTTATTTCCTTAAAAAAAAGAAAAAAGAAACATCAGACTATAGGTAGTCTTCACTTTGGGAGGTATTGTGGGGATCATAAAAATATAAAAATAATTGAACATATCGAAGCCATGCAAAATGATTTTAATAATCAGAGAGGAAAATGCGATTATTCTATGGCCTTTAAAAATTTTATCACAGCATTAACTCTTTAATTTTTCTGCTATTTTGCTCTAGCTTCCATATATGAGAGAAAACGTTCAACTTTTGAGTAAGTCCAGCTTATTTCACTTGGCATGATGTTCTCTAGTTCCTTACATTTACCAGCAAATGTCATAATTTCATTCATCTTCAGGAATAAGTAAAACTGTCGTGTATGTATACCACATTTTCTTTATTCATTTATCCATTGATGGGGTTGAAGGGGAGAGAGTAGGGATGGAAGAAAGGGAGGAACTGCAGCATGAAATTGCCCAAATTATCCTACATACATATATGAATATACCACAGTAAATTCCACCCTTATCTATCTATAAAGTACCACTTTAAAAACAAAAGATAAATAAAAGGAAGACCAGTAGAGTAGAGGAAGAAAAACAAGGAAAGGGAGGAGAGAAGGGGCAGAGGAAGTACTGGGGGACTGAAATGAAGCAAATTATATTCAATGTATGTGTGATTATGACAAGTTGAAGCCCACTAATAGTTATAACTACAATGCACTAATAAAGTTATTTAAAATATTAACTCTTGATTATATGAATATATAAGAAAATTTCAAAATTATAAAATTAATACATTTTACTACAATTAAAACCTTAGAAATGTTGAGAATTGAACCATCAATAAAACTGAATTATTGAGTAGTTTGAAAAATGGATATATTCACTTTTTATAACCTCTGACACAGAGTGACCATTTTTCCTATGTCTTGGAACATTTTTATATTTCTTGTTAAGCATAGGTCAGCTTTTATTTTAGCCATTGTGGATTCAATGTCATGAAATATCTCTGAAATTTCTTTTAATGCAAATGTGCAAGTATTTTGGTGGCATTTTCTCTTCTAGGGCACCATTAACGTTTTCCTTCATAGATACTATCTTCATTTATGTTCATGAATGAAACCTCTTAGAACACCTTCACTAAGCTCCTCACAATATCTAGAATGACAGTGTCAACATTCATATAGTTGTTTCTTCTTAACTCCAATGAAATTCCACTCAAACTTCACCTCCAGCATTATCTCTTTTCTTTCCTTCCATGTACTTTTATCATTGTTGGCAAACTTCCTTATTTGATTGTCTGTTTTTGTAAAATGATATGTCAGTCTGTCTGTGGGAATCAATAAAGTGACACACCTCCATACTTTGCTGCCTGTGCATATACTAAATAACAGATGCAAAGTGAATATAATGTAGATTTTTAAAGAAGCAACATGATTGGTACCAATCATGATGTGCATCTGTCATTTATGTTGTGATTTGTGAACTGAAGAGCTAGGCTCAAATTTTATATCTTGTACCATTTCCCACAGTTAATAAATACACTGTAGCAACTGAACTAATAAACAACATTGTTGGAGGACTAGTGCTAAAGTTTGGATCTGGAGTGTTCCCCAAAGGTCCGTGTGAGAAAGCCTTGGTCACCAGATTGGTGCTATTGGGAAGTGGTGAAAACTTTAAGGTGTAGGACCTAGTAGAAGGCTTTAGTTCTTTAGAATGTGCCCTTGAATGAGATTGTGGGACACTGGTTCCTTCCTCTTCCTCTTTCATGTCCCATAAGTGAGATTAGCTATTTTTTTTTCCTGCCATGTGCTCCCACTACAATGTACTGTCTCATCTCATAACTAAATGCAACAAGACCAACTGAAGTTGGATTGGAATCTCTGAAATCATTAGTCAAAATAAACCTTTTTTCTTTATTAGTTGATTATCTGAAGTTTTTTTGTTATAGTAATAGAAAGCTGACTAATATTAATCAAACAAAGGTGAATGAAAGTTGTGTCTGTCAAAGGTATGTAAAGTGAGGAATACTTATATTTAAAGCAAATATAACATTGTGGGGTATGGTTTATAGCTTATGCATATGTAAAAGATATTAATAGCACAAAGCTGGTAGGTAAGTACAATGGAATTATACTGCCAATTGTGAAATGATAAATGACAAGGATGTGGAATGGTATTTGGTACAATAATTGACCCTGATTATAAGTTTAATTGAAATTTTGATTGAGATAATTATAGATTATCATGCAATTGTAAGAAATGATACAGGGAGATACTATGCACTGTTTACACATTTGTTCTAATGATGAAATATTGCAAAATTTTAGTATAGCATTATAACCACGATACTGATATTGCTGTAATCCATTGATTTTATTCAGAGGTCTATAATTGTTCTCATCTCAAAAGTTTGTGTAGTTCTGTACAGTTTTTCAGATGTGTTGGTCCTTTCCTTCACCGCAGTCAAGATACAGAACAGTTTTGTTAAACTTTAGACCCCTTGTGTTGCCCTCCTTACAAATTCTAATCCTTAGCAACCACTGTCTAATCTCCACTTCTAAAATATTGTCATTTAAAAATCTGTATGTGTGTGTGTGTGTGTGTGTGTGTGTGTGTGTGTGCATGTTTGTGATTATGCAGCATTTAGTCTTTTGAGATTACTTTTTCTCTGAATGGATCTCTGGGGATTCACATAAATGCATGAATCAATAGTTTCTTCCTTTTTTACTGTCTAGTTAAATTCCATGATATGAATATGCCACAGTTTGTTTAACAATTCATTCACTGAAAGACATCTAGACTGTTTCTGGTTTGATACTATTAAAATAAAGCTGTTATGAACATTTGTGTACAGATTTTTATGTGAATATAAGTTTTGCTTTGGAACTTAGAAATTAATAATGCTTATTGTTATCCCTGATCAAACACTAAAAAATAACAAAAATAATTATTTCTAATGAACTAGTTGAGGAAATAAATTAAGATAATATAAAAGACTTAAGTAACCTAAAAAAATCTAGGAAGAGATTACTAGGAACAAAATACAAAAAGACAAATAGAAAACAGACAGGTAAAGGTAATTCCTAAACCCAGTCATATAAGTTATTATATTAAATATAAATAGATTTGAAATAACACTAAATTCACATAGTATAATCAGATTGCAGGAATCGGATATTATTCAATGTTAGATCTCACTAAGCATTTTAAGGATGTAAGTTGCAACAAGACAGGAGCAAGCACGGAGTTTCCTGGAAACTGCCAGGAGTATCCCCTTTTCCTTTCTTCATGTCAGAATGTCTGTATCATCCCAGAATGGAGGTAGATTTCCAGGTGATGCATGACACACAAGCACCCAGTTACCTGAAAGGAGTAGTTTTTTCTTGAATCCTCTCCATTTTATATTATGGTATAACCTAGTAATTTCCTGGGAACATAAACCTTCTCTAACAAAAGAGGAAACTACGGGTTTGTTTACTATAAACAAGCGTAGACAAGTGAGGTATGTTCTCTTAGAAACTTTCTGTATACGAGAACGCATACATTTGCAATAACCATCAGGAGGTCCAATTATCATGTTTACATATCACATGATTTGGACTATTCCCCGGAAGGCATTCCCAATTGAACCAAACCATTTGTTTCAAAGACTATTCTTTCCTCATCAAATGACAATGATGACTTCATTAGAATAAACTGACCATATGTGTGTGGACCTATTTAGGGACTCTTCATTCTTTCCCTTGATCTCTCAGCTGTCCGACCACTTGTAAGCCACTTAACCTTTTTAAGCCTCAGAGTCCTAATATACAAAATGGCAATAACAATACATAATTAATTAAATTGTTGTGATGATTAAATGTGAAGTGCCTGTTACACAAAAGATGTTCAATAAGTGAAAGTTATTATTGGGCACATATTACTTGGACTCAAATTGAGCTATGTAGACTAACAAAAGATTGTATTTTCTTTCCTAATTGAGACTATAAATATGGAAAATCATAGAAAAGCATAATAAAATCACTTTAATTACTTAATAAATCACCTTATGAGAACATAATCTCCAAATCTAGCTCACACAACCCAAAAACCCTGAAAATATTATCGTTATAAGTATGCAGCATATGAAATACACAGATATACACACTAAATTGTATGTACGATATTGCCGTAGGCAAGTTAGGTGTCTGAAGCTATATGATACCTTCTCCAACCCAATCAATCATGGACCTTAGACTGGCTAACTTCTATTCATCTACCAAGCACATGTCACCTGCTGCAGGCAGTCTTTCCTATCTCCTTATTTATGTCTCCATCCATTGTCGGAATTACTACTTTATCACTGTCTGTGCATCTTTTTCATATTAAATTTCCTTTAAAGTAGAGAAGGTACCTTGTTTTTCTTTGCTAACCCTCTCCATGTATTCTCCAACACATGTGTAATTCAGTATCTTGGACACAGTAGGTACTTAATGCAGGTACTTAATAGCTTCATAATAACAATAACAAGCTTCCTTCCTCTGTGCTTATTATTGTCACTCAGAAGATATGCCTATAAGTCTTCCAACTACATCTTACAAATGTAAATATTTCAATCCCATCCAGATGTCAAAATGCAGCTGCTATCTTTGGTTGGGGTTCCTCCTGGGAAGTATGGATTTGGAACACAGAAGCTTATACTATTAATGAGGCATGGAGATGGCACCTGGATCCCATTAGCGATGGACAAGCTGCCATGACCATATTCCAACTGGGGGCCTTCATCCCATGCAACCTCTGATTACTCAAAGTTTGGGAGCAGTGGTTAGTACACAAAATATACTCCTGCTCTGTTTGCTTTAACATTTGGTCTCTTGTTCAGTCAACATAAATCGTTTCTCATCATTGATCAGGAAACCAACACTAATCCAAATTTCACCACAAAAGAATTGGCCTCTGCAGATTAATCACTGTTGCTGGCCTATTGTGAATCAAGATTGAGTACAGAACCAGGAAAAACCAGAATCAACTAAGTATCAACCTAGAGCAGTTTACTAGGATCTGTTGAAAATGATACAGGTTGGTAATCAGAAGGAAGTAAATGGTTTAAGCCATAGCAGGCTAAAGACACAAGGGTTTTGAGACCAGTTTCCAAGCCAAGGTCAGGTGCCCAAGATATTACAGTCAGGCCACCAATCAACATCATAAGCATCAAGTTCAACTGGGAGTCCCATAAGTATAAGGTTCTTGTCTTATTCATTCTTTACATTCCCCTCCTTCAACTCTCTGTGCTTTCCTTAGACATTAGGAGGAGGCTAAAAACAAACAAACAAAAACCTTTTGAGCAATCAACTTTAAAACTTCCAATAATTAAGCCATTAGGCCTGAAGCACTCAAAGAGCAATTTGGTTTAATTTACCCTGCAGAATTGTAAGGAGAGACCTCTTCTCCATAGAACAGCACAATTATATCCCTGGATCATTTCTAATAGCACTAGATGATATGACAAAACATAAATCTCAGTGAACTGTGTTTCTTACCCATGTAAAGTAGCAAGGACATGTTCCCTGTCAATCTGAGGCACTTCCTCAAGTGGCAAGTCAGGGAATTGATTCCCTTAGCTGTGGCTCTCTCATTTCCCAATCCATGATTTCTAAAACCACCATATTATCTACATCAAGCCGATGGGGAACAAGTATGGAGAGGTGAATATGAATTTATTTTTGAAGATGTTCAGAAAATGTCAGAAATTACTTCCATTCATACTCTGTTGGCCAGAACTCAGTTATCTGACTGGTAGAACTGACAGGGAAGCCAGGAAGTACAGTCTTACCTGGGAAAGAGACAATTAGCTGGAGGATTTTGTCACAATCATTGTTTGTGTCCTCTTATTTCTCAGATAGATAAGGATGTGGGTAAAATGTTCCTAACCTGAGATTATTAAATTTGAATTTAATTCACCACTTTCAGGATATTCTTCTAACTAACCCTCAGGGATCTGATAGTTTCCCAGTTGAGAAATCTAGGTAGCCAGAATTAGAATCAACCCCTTTACCAGTCTTTGATATGCCAGCAACAAAGTGTTCCCCATGGTTCTGTTCATTTGCTCATTCATCAAAACATTAAATATTTATTCAGCAGCTACTCTACAGAAAGTACTGTGCTGGCTGAATAAGAGGAGACAAACAATACCTCTTTCAGGTGTTTTCATGTGAACTGGGTTCTTCCCAAGTCTTACAATCTAGTCATAGCAGTCACACCAAGTTCTGGCTCACCTTAGATTTGGGGAGTTAGGACCCAACCATTCTTAGGGGCATTCTTCCTCCCCTAATGATTAGTACCCCATGTGTATGAACACCCCATTTCTGCCCTGGATCTCTACTATTCTGCTGCCCCTGGCTATTGCCCTTGCTCCACTCCTGTTATATTTCCTGTCTATGCTTTTCTGCCCATTCATTGGTGATTTGATCACATCATGTTAAAATTTTATTGGATGGGACTAAAGTTATCATTCTCTCTAGACAACTGACATACGAAACACTCTGTGTCAAATAGGCACAAAAAGATGCTGAAACTCGTGTAGTAGAAAAGGTGTTGATGGTAGATTCCTCTAAGAAAGGACAAAAAGTAGGACAGAGAGACAGTAGAGTAAGGAGACTCCTCTGCTCCTGGCCAGGTGCCATCCTGTGCTCTGCAGCTTTGGTGGAGTGATCAACCTCACAGTTTTGCATCACATGCACAAAACTTCCAGATCAATAGCTTTTCCACCGACTACTCCTTCATGTCACTGATCCCTTCTCACCACCACTCAAGAATTGCTGGCTCTGCTGTTGAATAGGGTCTCAAGACTCAGAAGGACTTGCTGATCATCAACAGAAAAGGTGGACTGAAGGAAAACAGACCTCAGAGGTAACCGAGTCCATGCCCTTGCAGTCACTGCTCACTGGCGTCACACGAGGGTGAATGAGCAGAGTTCCTTCCACAGGAAAGAAAAGGCATAGATAGAGGACCCAGGATGAGGACAGTTTCTTCAGCATCTTATTTATTTGGATGCCTAATCAGCCCAAGGCCTGGATTTGAAGGACTGCAAAAAGTATGGAGTGAAAAATTCCTATTGCCAAGTGACATTGTAGCTGTGCTAATAATGTCTGACTGTGACCCACATGCTTACGGTGATGCTGTTGTTAATGAACATCTGCACTGCAGTTGTATAAAACCATGGCATATACAATTATGTACATTACAAGACACTTGAATATGATAATAAAAAACTGTTACTAGCTTTTGTATTTACAATATTTTTATCATTATTTTAGACCATACTTCTACGAGTATGCCTTGTTATGTCAACCATCATATGTCTCCTGTTAACTGTATCTCTTGATGGCAACAAGAGGCCACCTTGAGTGATGGACCTAGACCACCAAGGTTTGTGTAGGTACCCGATATGATCTCCACAACCTGAGGAATGTCATCTGATGACAACACCATTCCCAGAGCATGTCTCCATCATTAAGTCACACCTGACTATATTCAAAAGAGCCTCCAAAATGTATGTTACCAACCAAGGATGCTGGGCGGAGAGGGAAATACCGAGACGGCAGCAGCTAGATGGAGAATTGGCTCACCAGCAGATGGCATGAAGCCTTTGTGAGGCAGTGAGATGCAGAGGTTCCTGTCAGTTCTGGAGATATTTAGTGGACACCTGCACTTGTTCATTGGTGGGAGGGAAGGCTGGGTATAGACACAAACTTGTTCAGAAAGTTTGTTCTTTAAAACCATCTGGAAAGTCTGGGGGTGCAGCTCAGTGGTAGAGCACTTGCCTAGCATGTGCGAGGTCCTAAGTTCCATTCCTAACACTGCCAAAAACAAAAACAAAACCAGAAAAACAATAAAATTAAAACCGTCTACAAAATCTACTGTTGGAGTCAAGAAAAGGGCAGAGATTATAATCTATCTCTTTCCTTTTCTTTCTTCCCAGAGAAATTAAAACAAAATAATTCTGTAGTTCCTTGTAGGAGGCATACTCACTCAGCAAGTATGAACTAAAGGCCTAACAGTGCTCTTTGTTTTTGCTATTTAAATAATTGCTTATGGACATTTATCATTCTAAATTATAGGATGGATTCCCTCTCATCTATCTCTACTGGTTTCTCTTCCACTCTTCCCTGTTGCCATCTCTGCTGTCATCTAGCAGTTGGACAAGACCAGCACCTGCAAGGATCACAGCAGCAGTCAGATCAAGGCAAGAGGAAATAGCAACTTTTTGTTTCTCTGCTCTTGGTTGCATGAAAACACAATGACAAACTTTTGGAAGGAGGAGCTAGATGCATCCACCCACACACAGTCTTGAAAACTCAGTGTTCCTACCAAAGTACAGCACTGACATTAGAGAACGCATTTGTTTGAGAGGAGGTGTGCCAATTTTGCTCTGAGTAAAAGGTGCCCGCTTGTGAGCCATCCCTCACACAAAAAAACCACTAACACCTTGTGTGTGTAGCATACTGTGCGAGGTGCTCTGGATCATACAAAGGAAATGTAAGACATGGTCCCTTCCCTACAGGATCTGACAATAGAGCCTAATGAAACCACTGAATAACAAGGCAAGGCAACCTCTGATTAAGTGCCCTATGAGTGGTCCAGAGAATATGTGCTGGAAAATATCAGAGATGGAGAAAATGCAGAGAAAGACCGCAGAGGGAAAATGGGGAGACAACTGGACATGAAGGTATCAGAGGTAAGAGAGAAAGATCTCCAGGAAGAGGAAGCAAGGGCGTGGCTGTCAGACAAGGAATGAGTGGGTGCCTGGGTCAAGGAGAAGCTATATTGGCTGACTGGAAAAGATGCCTTTTTATTTTTTTAATTCATTTTTTAAATTGATTTTTAGTTTTACATGAACACAATAATTTTATTTTATTTATTTATTTATTTTTATGTGGTGCTGAGGATTGAACCCAGTGCTTCACATGTGCGAGGCAAACACTCGACCACTGAGCCACAATCCCGGGCTACAGATAGATACCTTCTTAAAAAGGCAGTTAAAGGAAAGTTTATGATGAACCCAAGAAGGGGTGGGAGGGGGAGCAAAAAGAATTTCCAGCAAAAAATGGGAAATCACCAAAAAGACCTGACACTTTTTTTTTTTCCCAGAGCCAGGGATTGAACCCAGGGCCTTGTGTTTGCAAGGCAAGAACTCTACCAACTGAGCTATATCCCCAGCCAACACCTGATTCTTTAGGAAGACAATTTGGAATCTGTTACAACTATCAGGTCTGAATAATCAAGTGCTTAGGTTAGGCAGTGCCTGTTGAAGCCAGGACTGTATGTTGAAAGATATTGTACAGTTTGTTTCCTGATTCAGTTATAAGAAAGAAAGGAAAAGGAAAGGCAAAAAGAAAATGGGGGAATGGGAATATGAAAGACAGTAGAATGAATCAGACATACCTTTCCTATGTTCATATATGAATACATGAGTCGTGTAACTCCACATCATGCACAACCATAAGAATTGGAAGTTATATTCCATGTATGTATGAAATGTTGAAATACACTCTATTGTCATACATACCTAAAAAGAAGAGATAAGAAAACTCGAAAAAAAAAAAAAAAAAAAAGAGGAATGTAGAGCTACAGACCACGTGATTTAAAATGTGGTGCTCTTTATGAAAATAGAGGATACTTCAGGGAGAACTTATCTGAGAAGGAAGATGCAGTCATGTAATATATCTGACATTTAAGGCCCCAGGTAGGACATAGAGGTGTGACGATACATTTGAAGCAATCTGTGAACCAGGTCTTGAACTCTTATGAGAAGTTAAGATACAGCTATTAACTGAGAAAAGCTAGCAAAATAGGCAGAACTGTTCAAGAAAAGAGGAAAAAGTTAAAATAAGGGTCTGGCAAAAATATAATACTGGCACCATGGCATATACCTGTAGTTCCAGCTACTTAGGAGGCTGAGAGGCAGGAGAATTGCTTGAGCCCAAAAGTTCAAAGCAAGCTGAGCAACATATTGAGACCTCCTCTCTAAAAATAAATAAGTAAAATGTGAACAAAAGTTATAAATAAGGATAGAAAACAAGTCCTATCTGGGGACTATGATTACATTACATATAACAGGAAAAGAAGTGATGCCCAAGCTATATAGATTTTTTTAAAAGAATAAGGAAACGTTTCTTTATCCATTTATCAACTGAAGGGCATCTAGGTTGGTTCCACAATCTGGCTATGGTGACTTGAGTTGAGCAGCTATGAACATTGATGTGGCTGTATGTCTGTAGTATGCTGATTTTAAGTCCTTTGGATATAGGTCAAGAAGTGGGATAGCTGGGTCAAATGGTAGTTCCATTCCAAGCTTTCTGAGGAATCACCATACTGCTTTCCAGAGTGGCTGCACTAATTTGCAACCCCACCAGCAATGTATGAGTGTACCTTTTTCCCCACATCCTCATCAACACCTATTGTTGCTTGTGTTCTTGATAATCGCCATTCTAATTGGGGTGAGATGAAATCTTAGGGTAGTTTTGATTTGCATTTCTCTTATTACTAGAGATGTTGAACATTTTTTCATATATCTGTTGATTGCTTGATGTATAAGTGAACACGTGCTCTTTCTTGAATTTGGAATCTGGATGATGTCATGGTGCAGCACAGGGGCCAGGTCTAAATGCTGGAGCCACTGTAGGAGCCCCTACTTCCTTACCAGATGTGAAATCTGGGACAAGTTATTACTCCTTATTTTTGTGATCTGTAAAATGGGATGACAGCAGCAGAAACTGCCTGAAAGTGTTGTGACAAAGATGAATTAAGTTAATATATGTAAACTACTTAGAACAGTGGTTGACACAAAGTGAGTGCTATGTAATTGTAAGCTATTATTAATAGACAAATACAAATTAAAGCAACAATAAGATATAATTTTTCACTCACAGATTGTCAAGAATTTTAAAGTATGACATTATCAAGTGTTGACACAGATTTGGGTGAAATGATATTCTTATAATCTTCTACTAAGAATGTAAATTAGTCCATCTACTTTGGGGGAAAATGGCAGATTTTATAAAATTGAAAATAGTCTACTTTGTGGCCTAGCAATTCTACCTCTGAATATATGCCTTAGAAAAAACTTCCACATATGTGCATTAAAAATATGTTCAAGGATGTTGATTGAAGCATATTTTTGGTGTTAATAAGAAAATATTAAAAAGAAAGAAAATGCCTATTAATAGGAAGGTGTATCACAAATAATTCAATATATGCAGTGTATTAATGGTACGATACTGTATAGCTATTAAAAGGAATAAACTGGATTTCTCTAAGCTTATCAAATGGTCAGTGACAAATGCCAGAGACAGAATAAGTTCTCAGTATCACTTATGGATACCTATGTACTTACAACTATAGACCTGTAATGTAACACTGCCTACTGGAAAGACAGGAAGGGAACAGGAATATAGATGTTGGTTAAATGAAACTTTAATTTTTTCTGTAACTTTGTAGTTTCTCATAAAGAAAAATGAATATATTAGATACAAAATAGATAAAATACTAACAGCCATTGGCTTAGCATGGTGAAGATATGCATGCAAGTTATATTTTGCAATTTTCTTTATTTTTAAATTTTGAAAACATCAAAAATTGTTCTGAATAAGATGTTCTGGTTATCACCTAAAATAAGTACTCCATGAAAAGGAGAGAGAGAGAGAAAGAAGTAGAAGGAAGAGGAGAAGGAGGAGAAAAGGAGTAATAGGAGGGCAGAGAATTAACCTTCAGAATAGCATGCTCAGAAGGAAGTAGTGAAGGACCCTACCAAGACACTGGGAAATCCCCAGAGAGTGGTGCAGTTTTGGGGGCCACAAGACCCATGGTAGAGATACCTGCAAGAAAGAAGGGCTTCAAACTTGCCAAATACCATGAAGAAGCACTCCGAATGGGACCAGAAAAGAACCGGAAAGTCCTATAGGCCATGAGCACCCAGATCTGGCAAAAGAGAAACTTTACCAAAGGGGTCACAAGAATGGAATCGGTATTAGGATAGGAATAACAGAATCAGGTATAAGATAGTGATAATGATTCTGAAAGTTTATCTGGGAAAGGAAATGGATATAAAACAACATTTAAGGGTGAAGTTCATAGGAGGAGAGAGTGTGAGTGAGGCTGTCCATTGGTTCACAATTGCATTAAATCAACTCAAGGAAAGAGACTGAATATGACAGAGTTAACAGTACCTGAAACTATGAAAATCAGTGTAAGTTATCCCTCCAGAGCACACAGGGCTGGAATTCTTACCATGCCCAGGCCTGCAGAGCAAGCACACCAGGAGACTGCAATCCCCTGATCACCCTCTCTGCCTGCACAAACGGTTCCCCTGCCTCAGCTGCACCCAGAGATGGTTGGAGAATGAATCTGTGAGCAGGCCAGGCTTGATGCAGCCACCCACAAGAAAAGTTGGCAGCCTTCCCCAGGTTGGGGGCTGCACAGCAGATGCAGCTTTCTCATTAAGTGACTTGCATATGGAATGAAGACACCTCTCCCCCTCGCCCACCCCTCACGTGCTCTTGGAGCTGCCAGCTTCCCCAGCTCCCTGCACACACAGCCACCTGCACAGCCAAGGCAGCTGGGGCTTGCAGCAGAGGTCACAGGTCCATGCCCAGAGCAGGAGCCAAGCAGAGGTAGGCAAGAGTAGGCTCTGTTGCTCACTCAGTGCTGGAGCTTACAGGGTCTGTCTTGGATGTGACAGGAACCGTCACAGACAAGGGGACTCATTATTTTCACTTTCACTGCTCAGTGATCTCTGCTTCCACCTAGAATCCTCCAGGGAGGGAGCCCCAGTCAGCAGGAGTTTAGAGGAGGAGGGCAGAGGAAAGAAGATTATCACCCTGCTCAAGTACAAGGCTACTTGCTGAGCCCTGTAGCTGTAGTTGTGTTTCCTCCCTCCAGCTGAACTGATGAACTGTGTGGAAGAGGCCTCAGCTCCCAAGGGAAAACAAAAAAGCCAACCATATCTTTCCCTCACCTTCACTCAGGACTGAAGAATTGAGACCTGTAAAGGTTCCAAGTACTGAAAAGATTAAGGTGGCCCCTGGTCTAAAATTGGTCATAAATATAATACTTAGCCATAAAAGAAAAAATGAGCATGCATTAAAATTAAAATAGCTCTCTTTCTACATTTGGTAAATTGCAAAATTTTGGAGAAGGTTATCAAAGCTGAATTTTTCTCCTGTTGCGGTGTTCCTGCTTTGCACATGGCCAACGCACATTCTAGGTCTGCATTAAGTAATCCTGACACAGATATGTATGCATGCACACATAGATGCACACAAGGTTTTCAGTATGTATGAGAACCAAACACATGTATACTGAGATGTCAAACTTACTTGTTCCTGTCTCTGTTCATTGTTTCTTCTTTCCCATCATTTAGGATAAAACCCTGCTCCCCAGAGTTATCCTCCAAATGTCCCCTTCCAGAAACCATTCTTTGATAAATTCCATAGTAACAAACATCCCCTAATTTGATGTCAAGATCTGAATCCCAGTTTCTACCTCCTATATATGTGACTTTGAGCAAATCTCTGAAAGTCCTTAAGGATGGGCTTAAAAATAGTTCAAAATAGAAAACTATTGAGCAAGTTCAATGATGTAACATTAAGTCAGTCTTGCTTAATCTCAGTCCCCCAAAAAACACTGACATTAAGATGGAGTTAGATATGAAAGAGACTTATTTGGGGGAAATACACAAGAGGGAGAACAAAGATCCAGAGGAGTCTGAGAGAACCTTAAGACCTTGGGAAATAGGGAGGGAAGAAAGAACAGAGACAGACAGCAGCGAAAAGTCAAGTAGTCAGGAGACTCATGTGGAGTGTTCTGGTTACTTACCTGCCAGAGAACCTCATAAGTAAGCTGGATAAGTGAGAATTTGTTGACTTGGGCCACTTCTTGGACAAAGGAGCTAAACCCTAGGCAAGTAACTAAGGATGGGGCAGATGTACTGCTATGGTGCTTCTCTGAAGTAAAGGGGAGTAATGACCTGCTACCACTACCTGGGAAATGCAATTTGAACATGAACTATCCCCCAAAAGCTCATATGTTAGCAATTTGGAAACGCAGAAATGTTAAGAGGTGAAATAATAGATTATGAGAGATGCAACTTAATCAATGGATTAATTCATTTATTGATTAATAATTTGAATATACTGCTGGTTGGTAACAGTAGGAAGGTGGGGTGTGGTTGGAGGAAGTAGGTTCACTGGGGCATGGCCTTGGGGATTATAGTTTGTTCCTGGCTCCCAACTCCCTCTCTGCTTTCTGGCTGCCATGAGTTAAGCAGCTCTCCTTCGCCAGGTCATGATGTTCTGCCTTACCTCAGACCCAGAGCAATGGAGTCAGCCAACCATTGAGTGAGACCTCTGAAACTATGAGGCACCCCCAAAACTCTTCCCCTGTAAGTTGTTCTTATCGAGTATTTTGACCACAGTGATGGAAAGCTGATTAACACAGTGGTCCCAGAAACCAACAGATGGAGGAGTAAAGAAGATAAGGAAGTGACATGCTGGAGCACATAAATGAGGTGAGTACCAGAGACCCCTCAGAGATTTATGCTCCATAGGAAGCCTTGAGAATACACTATCCATTAAGGCTCTTAGGAATGCACTGGATTAGCACTGCCACGAAATTCAAGGATGCCACACCTCTGTAGGTCAAGGCCAGTGGTAGGAGAGACCTGGGCTGGTTAATTTCCAGGATGAAGACAGCATCAAGGCAATAGAGCTCAGATTGTGCTGCTTAAATGCCACAATTCATTAAGACTGCAAAAGTCAGGGGGTCGGCTAGGGGTTCTTGATTCACAGAGAGTCCTAGAGATGATTGATAGATTATAGTATGCCCAGGAGCAAAACAGATGGACCATCAACAGCATGCTACCTAACATTTATAGCAATAGCAATAGGGCAAGAAGGCAGGATCTGATGTGGGAACACCAAAACAGTCATAAGGCCTTGTTCAAGTCCCATACCTGAGTAAATTTCAGATCAGAAACCCATTGACTGAAGAGTTGGCTGGTTGATAGCAACCCTAAAATGCTGTGGCATATAGACAGTGATGATTCCCAACAATCTTCTCAAAGGGACCCATGACCTTCTAATCAGGTGACTGTGAACTGGGGAAAGAGAAATACATATTTTGAAGACTAATGGACATAGGTTCTAAGTTGACATCCATATTAAAAGACTCAAAGTACTACAATGCCTGTTAGGGTAGGAATTCATGGGAGCCAGGTAATGACTTGAGTCTTGGCTAAAGTCTGTCTTATGGGGGGGGGGAATGGGAGGCACTGATCCAGTCAAAGGTTCTTTCCCTAGTCCCTGAATGTTTATCTTGAATTGATAAACTTGGTGGTTGATGAAGCCCACTCTTGATATCATTATATTAACTTGGGTTTCCCAAGAAATAGCCATAGAAATGGGATTGGACATACAAAACGTTTACAGTGGAAATGCTATGAAGGAAAATAAGAGTTGTCAGACCTCCTGATTGCTACAGATCTGATCCCTATGAAGGAGAAGGCAAAAAAGGCAGAGAGAAGGAAGGTCATAGACTGTTCTGCAGTGAGCCAAAGTCTTGTGACAGAGAAGTCTTGCCCTCTCCAGGGACAAGCCTGCCTTGGGTTCCCCACTGCATTCATTCATGGGCCAGGGGCAGCTATGGAAAGTGTGGCCTTGGCACAAGAGTAGTGATGGGTCTATGAGTCCAACAGCTGAGACTTTGCCAGTTTTTTACCCTCCTTGCCCACCCCAGAGACCAGAGAAGGGCACTATCAACTACTGAAGGTCCCCACGCATCATGTTGTCTACAAGTGCAAGAGCCCATCTTTTCTCTTCCCCCTGGAGTTTGTATAGTCATCCTCTGCCTTTGACTAATTTAGATTTATTTTTTGCATTCTTTCTTTGGCACACATTTGAAACTCAGTGGTCCTGCCAACATTTATTGAGCACTTACTAAGTGCCAAGTAATATGTTAAGGACTCAGAGTGGGAAAAAAAAGAGTTTAAGTATATCCCTAATCATATGGAGTTTGCAATATAGTCAAAGGATACAAAGATGTAAACAAATGAAGGCAAAGAGGTATTAAATGTCTGTTGTAAAGACTTCAGAGCACAGAGTGAGAGGAGTGAGAGGAGCCCATCATGTGTGATTTTCAAGGAGATGCCAAGGATAAGTTTTCTTGTGAGAATAAGGCACTGGAGCAAAGTTTGGATGGGTGAAGTTTTGAGTGAGCACAGATTGGCAATGTGCAGGTCAGTGGAGATGCATGGTCCAGAGGACCAGGGCACAACATTGGAGGCAGGAAAACCTCAAGTAATTGAGTGTGTCTGGAACCCTGGATGTTGAGAGGAGAGCAGTATGAGTCAACATGACCTTAAATCCAGATCATGAGGCAGATTATCTGGACCTTACTAAAGGACAGGGATCTTCTTCAGTAGATTATGAGAAATAGCTGACGCTTCAAAGGTAACGCCACAATCAGATTTGCATTCTTTAAACAAAACATTCTGATATTTGGGTCATCCATCCTACATGGATAACCAATAAGAAGACAGGTTGTGACATTATTCTTACAATTCGAGGAGACAAAATGATGAGGTTCTGCTTACCATAGTCTATGCTATAGTGCAGATGATGCAAAGGTGAATTAAAGATATTAGGTTGATAAAACCTATTGAAGTTATGTCACACCTGAGTACATCTTAGTGTGATACCTGGTAGATAAAAACACAGAGACAGAAGTAGGGATTGGGAAGTGATAAGGGCAATTTGCAATGTGCCAAGTTTCAATGGCATGTGACTCATCAGATTGGAGATATTTATTCCATAGTCAGTTAAGAGTATAAAAAGATGAGGGGAAATTTTGGAACTACAAATGAAAATGGGGATGCTTTTCAATTGGTTGCCAAATACTTTAGGGTCTTATATGTGCCAAGCTCTGTGCTCAGTATTAAGGAGGGGAAGTGAATGGGACATTCTAGTAACTATGTAATAAGCATTCTCAAGTGAGAGAAGAAATCCTGGGATAGGGAAACCTCCCAGTTGGACACAGCATTTTATCTGAGACCTAAATGGTGACCAGAGCTAGTCAAGTGAAAGAGGGTTGGAAAAGAAATGGGTAAGGGAGGGTGGTTCAGACTGAGTGAATATCGGTGTTCAAAAAATTGAGAGAGCACCTCTGATATGTGGAGGACACTTCTTACCTGTCATCATTTGAAGGGTAGTGTTAGAAAAATTCTACTTGGTGCATCTCCCAACCTCCCCCAGGAGCATCTTCTTTCAAAGCTTCCCTTCTTGCCATCAACTCCTCATGTTCCTGGGCCGCTTTTACTCAGATTCTATGTTGTGTGAACCTCAAATGGAACCCTGAACTCAGCAGAGTTGCTACTCCAACAAACTCATGCACCAGGAATGAAAAAAAAAAGCATTTTGGCAAGGGAGGAGCAAATGCATTCTGCCCACCACAACCACAAACCTCCATGGACAGGGATCTGCCTGGGAGAATAGACAACTCAGTCATTCAAACCAAAGAGCAATGATAACAACAGAAAACATGCCATCTGTATAGCACCCTTCATTTCCCAAGCACTATTTACATACACTTTTATTTCAGGAGAAAAATGAGGGTTAGGATGATGTAGGAAAGATCCTAACCAGAAGTGGAATTTGTTTTTGGGGGGTTTCAAATTCCATGCCTTTTTTTCACTGAATTAAAGGAAGTAGTTAAGAGGGAAACCTCTTGGGTCAGATAGCATTTAAGTCTTAGGTAAAATATCTCTTCAAGTCTATTCTTTCATCAGTAAACTCAAGAATTATAATAGTACTACAATTGTAAGGTGATTGTTAAGTATTCGAAACGTTAATAGAAGAAAGGTACCCACACAAGAACCTGCCACTTGGCAAGCATTTATTTAAATAAAGCCTTTTTTACCGAGGGTATGATCAGACTCAGTGGTGCCCTCAGAAACACAGATTTCCCAGGTCCCATCCCTCAACATGCTGATTAAATACACCTGGATGAGATTTAGGTATCTGCATTTTTAAGAGCTTTCCTGAGGACTGAAATACATATCCCAGGTGGAGAAATACTGCTTTAAAAAGAAAAAAGATAACAGGAGACTGAGTTCAGAGTAACGCCTACCTGGAGATACAGGCATTAATTCCATCAGGGCTTATATCAGGTGGGATTATCTCAGATCCCAACTCCTATTTTCTTTAGGGCCAATAACTTTTAGACATAGAAAGAGGGAGACCATGAGGTGGGAGTGAACGGACTGTGTTGATCACTCTCTTTCCTTTCTAGTCCATCCCTACCACTGCTCAGTTCTGAACATAGAGTTTGGGCAGCAGTTCTGTGAGCAGCTCACTCAGCTGACAGTGCAGGGCAGAGGCCTCTCTTAGCTTTGAGCTATTGTAACCACAGTGAGATTGCAAAAAGGAAGGGTGGAGACCCTGCTGAACAGGATTTCACAAGGGCTGTAACACCACCTTTTAGCCCAAAACAATGTGGGCTGGCTTGTAGCTAGTGAAAATGAAAATAAAGGATGATCCTAGGATAACAGTCTAAATACTAGCCACAGCCCTAAGCACTTTGCAGAAAGAACCAGTTCTCTAGCAAGGAAAGGAAGGGTGCTGGACTCACTCATTTGTTTGACCAATATTTGTAGAACATAGACTATGCATCAATGATATTCTAAGAGTTGGGAACAAGGGGTAAATAAGAAAGGGTTTCTCCCCTTGTGAAGGTTTTGTGGTAGAGAGGGGAAGAAAATGTCTACATTAACTGGTTTAATGACAGTTAAGCTCATCATGCAGAAGAAAAGCAATGGAATGTGTGTCTATATAAGTAGTACCAGCTATTATAACTAACACCCCCAAACCTCAGTGATTTGGTCATGTGATAGTCCAGTTGGATGTTCAATATATAGTTTTCTATGCAGTGATTCCAGGACCCAAGTTCCTTACACGTTATTGCTTAGTTATCTCCTAGGGACAGGTTTGGGGTGGGAGACTCAGAGACCAAGAGATTAAAAGATTTCAATGGTTTGGGTATAGTTTGTCCCCACAATGTTGATATCCTAGAAGCTTGTTCCCCGGTGTTACAATATTGAAGTGGTGGAAGATATAGAAAATACAGCCAAGTAGAAAAAGGTTAGGTCACTGAGGGTACAACTTCTAGAATGGATTAATACCTACCTTGCAAGAGTAGGAGTTTATGAAGCAAAGCTACCCAACATACTTGGTCCTCTCTGCACACAGGCATTTCTGCTTCCATTTCTCCTCCATGTTCTGACATAGCCAGGGTCCTCTCACTAGTGGCTGAAAAGATGAAGTCATCCAATTTTAGATTTTCAGCCACTAAAACTTTGAGTCAAATAAACCTCATTTCTACATAAAGTATCCAGCATCAGTAGTTCTGTTATAGCAACACAAAACAGACTAATATACAAGGACCATATGCATTGTTTTAGGGAGCAGTCATATAAAATTAGCATGCTCAGTTTCTTCAATATCCCACTAGCCAGGACTGAACAAAAGTAAAAGGGAGGTTGAAAAATCAAGAGAGTCCCACACATATTGGCGAGCACTAACAGTTTGTGTCACAAAGAGTTAAAGGTAAAACTAAGAGAGGAGAGAGAGGAAAGTCATGATGCTTCATGTGAGTGGATATGAGTAAGCAAGTCTGACCTGTCAGGGGGGAAGAAAGAAAAAGAATGTATATTTTCTTATCCTCCCCCCCTCAAAAAAAATTGTGATTTCCTTCTTATTTTGATTGAAGAATAGTCCATTGATAAGCAATTCTCTGTAGCACAGAGAAATAATTTTCCTCCCTAGGATAAAGAATTGTCAGATCCTAGTAATACATAGAGACCTCAGAAGCCAATACCATCCTTCTAAGACTGACCTAATATAATCTGAGCTGTTTGTGAGTGACTGTAGAAATAGGACCATTCCTATTTGAAGCATCAAGTATACCCCATTAGGAGAAAAGCATGTCTTTAGTGGTAACCTGGAATTCCAGAGAAAATAACCAGGAATACCCACATCTCTACTGATCATATGAAGGGCCATTCAAGGTAAGGATAAAAAAATTACAGAGGAAGAAATCAGGAAAAAAAATTTTTTGAGGGATTAAAAAAAAAAAAAAGCACTCCACAGGTCGTCCCAAATCTAAAAAGAAATGGGATCAAGAGGAAGTTAGTTAATTCTGTAAGTTACACAGATAATGATGGGTGCTGGGGGTGGTTCCTATTCTGAATGGAGACATCAGATGCTGGCATCCAACAGTTTTGGAGAAACTCCATCACTTTCTTGTATCTTGTTACCACTTCAAAGATGATTCCAAATGCTGAAGTCGAACACAATGTGCTGCTGCTAAATTCTGGCAGCAGGAGGAGGATTTCTCAGGCATTTCCATTTTACCTGCCTTGGGTAGTGGCACCCTGAGAGTAGTGATACTACAGGTAAGGTTCCTGAAGTCTTCTTCCCTGACACGTCTTTTTATTATTTCCTCAGTGAATGGTCTAACTTCCTGACTGCTAGTAGCTGATGGTGGTGATGATGATAGCTATGATGATGAAGACAATAACGATGATGTAACATTTGTGGTTTATCAGTATTCTGTCAGAACTGTACTATGCACTTATCATATATTTCATTTCATCCTCCAAAGAGCCCAAATGACAGATTATGGTCTCTATAAGTGCAGAAAAAAAATCAAGGTTCAGTGAGATAAGTAATGTGTCCACACTTAGTGAATGAGAGAGTCTGGATTACAATAGTCTAGTATTTCTGGCTCCAAGCCCAGTTCTTTGCCACTGTGAGAGCAGCCTCTGGAAGGTTCATTTTAGCCTCCTGGCCTCCCTTGCTCAGGTGCTGGAGCCCTGATCTCCAATCTTGTGTTACTTTGGTGGCAGATTCCAAAATTGGAACCACCAAAGAAGGAGAGAGAAGGAAACAAAGTGCCTCCTTACTTCAAATACCAATTGCTCAGACAAGAGAGCAATCCTGAAAGTTGAAACCCCAGCAGACAGGAGGTTGACAGCCTATCTCTAGTAGGACACAATTGTTCCTGACAGGTTTATCAGCAGCTGGGTGCTTGCAGTGAGATGTAAAACATGGGGTTTTTGTTTCTAGAGAAAAAGCTGCTGTTAAAAAGCAGTTAGATATTTTATCTGAAAGCCCTGGAGCAATGATTCTGGAAGAAAGTCCCACTGGGTCAATCCTTTTTAGATATTCTCTTCTCCTTATGTTTTCCCAAACCTCTAACCTGCCATCTTCCCAAACTCTCTTCAGAGGCCTTCTTTTCTCCTGGCTGCTGACTTAGGAATTGAGCTAGGAAATATCTGGACTGTCCTCTATGATAAACCTCGCTCTACAAGAGTTCAGCCTTGGAGGTCAGGAGATTCAAGCATCTGATACACAGTGGGGAGCATGAGCTGCCCTGAAATGCTGAGATTTGATCCTGAGCTCTGAGAGTTGATACACAGAACCAGAGTGGAATCATAGTACTACCAGGCTAGAGTCGGAGGTAAGAGCAAGTTACTTTCCAGACCAAAAACAGGGCATCAAAAGGCAATACATTGGAAAGCAGTATGGAGATTCCTCAGAAAACTTGAAATGGACCCCACCATTTGACCCAGTTAACCCACTCCTTGGTTTATACCCAAAAGATTTAAAATTTGTATACTATGGTAATACATCCACATCAATGTTTATAGCAGATTAATTTACCATAGCTAGATTGTGGAATCAACCTAGATGTCCTTCTCAATAGATGAATGGACATTCTGTCCCCATTATGAATGACTTCTGTACCATTAAGCTGGAAACTGTGGTATATATACACAATGGAATATTATTCAGCCATAAAGAAGGATAAAATTATGGTATTTGCAGGTAAATGGATGGAGTTGAAGAATATCATGCTGAGATAAGCCAATCCCAAAAAAACAAAGATCAAATATTTTCTCTGATAAATGAATGATCAGACATAACAGGGGGGCACAGGTAAGAGACGAATGAAGGAACTTTGGATTGTGTAAAGGGAAATGAGGGGAATGGAGGGGACAGGGGAGGGAAAGATAGTGGAATGAGACAAACATCGTTACCTATGTACATTTATGATTACATGAATGGTGTGAATCTACGGCATGTACAACCATAGAAATGAAAATTTGTACCCCTTTTGTGTATGATGAATCAAAATATAGTCTGTAAAAATATAAATAAATAAAATATTTTTTAAAAAGTCAATACATTCACGAAATTCTACAAAGGCTAAAATTACCCTCTAATTTGTCACATGAAGTGATGTGGATTAGAGTTAGCAAATGACATTCCCAAGGACATAGAGGTATTATGAATTTTATTTAAGTAACCCTCCCACCTCCTATTTATCCTTCAAATAGGCTCAAAGATCACCTCTTCTAACAGCTAGCTAAGCTGGAGTCTGCCTTCACTATCTTATCATACAACACTATAACCATGGTGTACTCACCAAGAATCCAAACTCCCACAGATCAGTAACCAAATATCATTTATCTCTTTTCTCCTGCATCCAGCCCATACCAGATAATAGGTGAGAGTTTGATACAAATGACATCATTAAAACTTCTAAACTAGACCACCCCACACACTCTCCCCATTATGCTGAGTAATTTCTGTACTATTAAGCTGGATATTCCAACAGAAGAAATATGGGGTCAACGGTTTTGTGCAATATTCCCTGGGTAACAATGAACAAAAACTGGAAGGAAAAGGAAGAAATTGAAACTTCCACATCTCCACTTTTAATGCTTTAATTAAAAAGATTTCAGTGGACTTTCTTGCTGGTGTATCTGCTATCCTCATCCTCTGGTATCCAAAGGGGTGTCATGTGGGGAAGTGATGATGTCCCTCTGGTGAAGCCAGGAGAATGGAAGGGCTGGACATCTGGTTATGTCCTCATCCCACACCAAAATATGTAGAACCTGCTGTTCCTCTTTCAAAGTAGAAAGAGGGCAGATTACATCAGGAAGCCTGAGTTTTTGCTGCAGCCATGAAAAGGGATAGTCACTTTCAGAGTAGCTAAACAGAAAAGCAAGTCACTTTCAGAGTAGCTAAACAGAAAAGCAATAGCAAGATGGGAGGGATTCTGATAACCATTTGGTAACTGTTATGTGCTGATTCCCATTAAGTTAAATATTGGCAACAAGGTTTTAGGGTATGTATTGTCTCCATTACATGGAAATAGAAACTGAGGTCAGTAGCTTGTGTAGCTATTGAGGGTGAGTAGCTTGTGTATGGGCACACAACTGTTGTGTGGTTAAGTCTCAATTAGACCCAAATCAATCTGATACCACTGTCCCTGAATTTCCTCCATTCTGTGCTGGAAATTTAAGACACATTATTCATGCTTCTAGTCAAATAATATTCCCATGCCTTCCAATCAACCATTCTGCCCCCACCAACCTTTTCCTGTTCCTCTCTTCTTACTATCTCCAAAGAACTGTCTTCTACACAGGAGGCTGAGAAATTGTGCATTTGACTCTCTGGTATGTTTGTTAGGACCATTAGCACCCAGAAATTATAAAGGAAGTTTTTATCTGGAAGAGTATATACAGAGGAAGAAGATACAGACATTGACCACAAGTCACCAAATACTATATGTATTGGTCTGTTTTTCATTATTAGAGTAAAATACCTGTGGTATGCTAACTTTATAAAGAAAAGAGATTTCTTTTGGTTCATGGTTCTGGGGGAACAAAGTTGTAGGCACCACATGTGGTGCCATTTTGCTGGCCACGGTGACATAGAGCATCAAATGGAAAGAGAGAGGGAACACATCTGTCGGTCTATTCAAGTCTTCCTCTTTCTGGAAAGACACCTGGATCCAGTCACAGAGCTCCATCCTGATGATCTTATATAATTCTAATTTCCTCCCAAAGGCCATACCTCTAAACAACACCCTCTTAATACCATTCACACATGACTTTGGGGATTAAAGACCTCAAGAATACAGGGGAACAAACAGCATTCAAAGGATACCACTAGGTGAACATAGATTTACCACAAAACTCCACGTGACCTTGCCAGCCATCGGGGTAAAATCATCAAAACAACTTCTTCAGTGGAACACAAGTACACGATGTTGCCTTCTTCAGGACCATCTCAGGATACCAAGTTGTAGCCTTTGCAGACAACAGTTTGTGAGTGATGTCCTTTCAGGGCACACAGTAATGTGCGTACATCTCCATTCCGTAATGTGAAATGGATGGTACTGAGTGGCCTGCATATCATAGCCAGAAATAAAGCAGTTTGCCTATGGCGATGTGACTAGTCTGGGCACATAGGCACTATAGGTGACTTTTGGTCAGGATTTTCAAGATGCGTTCACATTCTCCACCTGTCAAGTGGAATAAATGGCCTACAAGGGAAGGACTCCTTGAAGGTAACCCTACCATGTGTGAAGTTCCAAGCTGATAAAGATTCCAACATTGGCAGATATCAATCCTCTGTCCCCTTGTTTGGGGGTACTGTCACTTAACCACTCTGTTAAGAAACAGGCATGCTGGGATTCTGCAAAAAGCAGTGAGTATTTTACCATAGTCATTTGTAACATTAAACATGAATCTTTCCCAACCTGTACAAGATTCTTACTGTAGCTCCAAATAGCAGCCAGTGCAACCACTGAACTAATGGAGGCTAACCCAAATATATCATCAGGGAGGTAGGCAGCTTTGGGAAGTTATACACTTGGAGCAGTTATATTATCCCAGTGCAACCCATTATGGCATCATTAGCAAGAAAATAACATTCCGGATATTAATACTTGTAATAATTTCACTAATAAACCTGCTTTCCAAAATGAAAAATCCCTCCATGGATCATTGTGTAGGTGCTACTTGGCCGGGGTGTGCTGAGTTCATGCACAAAGTATCTCAAATGGCCTCTCACCCTCCACATCCTCTCCTGAGCCATGCCCACCTGCAAAACTGCCCTTTTTTTTTCAACTTGAATTTATTGTACTTCAAAAGTCAAGAGCCTCTTTTGAGTAATTTTCTCTATTTCTGTTATTTCTCTATTTCTTACATGCATATATATATATATATATATATATATATTTTACTTTTTCAATTTGAAATAATTGCACTGACAAAGTAGATTTTGCTTAAAGGATATGAACTCCAGATTTTTTTAAAAACAATTTCTTAGACTTTAGTTTCAAGGTACGTGAACAATTATTTGTATTCAACTTTCAGGTACTGAGGGAAGAACCAAATCACACTATATGGAAATAAACATCACAGCCCCTCTCTGAGTCCCTTACAATCTAGAAAAGGAGACAGACAGTGCCCAGAGGGGTGGCCAGGAAAGAGATATTCAAAGAAGTGATACTAAAGTTAAGCTTCTTTTTTTTCTTTGCCCTAAGATATTTTTTTAATTTAACAGTTTTATTATAGTCCTTTTGACATAAAATAAACACAATGTGTATAATTTGAGATGTTTTGTTATTTCTACAGGCCCATGAAATCATCACCACAATCAGAATAATAAAGATATCCATTAATCCAAAATTTCCCCATGCGCCTTTGTAATCTCTCCTTCTCCCTCTCCCTTGTGCCCCAAGTAAACTATGACCTGCTTTTTGTCACTATACATTACCTTATATTTCTACTATTATATATATGAAATAATACAGTTCATATTCTTTTTTGACTGCCTTTGTTCATCAGGATATTTTTAAAATCTAAATATCTTTTAATATGTTTTTTATTTGTTCTAATTAGTTATACATGATGGTAGAATGCATTTTTACACATCAAACATACATGGTGTATAACTTCTCATTCTTCTGGTTGTACATGTAGAATCACACCAAACATTTAATCATATATGTATATAGGGTAATAAGATCCCCCCCTAACCCCTACCCTCCCTTCACTCCCCTCTGCCTAATCTAAAATACCTCTATTTTTCCCTAGCTCCCCACCATAGTGAATTAGCATCCACATATCTTGGCCTTTGGTTTTCAGAGATTGGCTTATTTTGCTGAACATGTTATTCTCTAGTTCTATCCATTTACTGGCAAATGCCATCATTTCATTCTTCTTTAAGGCTGAGTAATATTCCCTTGTATATATGTACCATATTTTCTTTATCCATTTATCTCTTGAAGGGCAGCTAGGTTGGTTTCATAGTTTAACTATTGTGAATTGAGCTGCTACAAACATTGGTGTGACTGTGTCACTGTAGTATGTGATTTTAAGTACTTTGGATATAAACTGAGGAGTCAAATGGTGGTTCTGTTCCAAGATTTCTGAGGAATCTCCATGCGTGGTTGCACCAATTTGTAGTCCCACCAGCAATGTATGAATGTACCTTTTTCTCCTCATCCTTGCCAACATTTCTCTAATTGCTAGAAATGTTGAACATTTTTTATATATTTATTGATCAATTATATTTCTTCTTCTGTGAAGTATCTCTTCAGTTCCTTTTGTTGATTAAGTTATTTGGGTTTTTTTTTTTTTTTTGGTGTTGAGTTTTTGAGTTCTTTATATATCCTGTAGATTAGTACTCTATCTGATGTGTGTGTGGTAAAGATTTTCTCCCCTTCTGTAGGCTCTTTCTTCATGTTATTGTTTGCTGAGAAGAAGCTTTTTAGTTTGAATCCATCCCATTTATTGGTTCTTGATTTAACCTCTTGTGTTTTAGGAGTCTTGTTAAGGAAGTCAGTTTCTAAGCAGACATGGTGAATATTTGGTCCTACTTTTTTCTTCTATTAGGCTCAGGGTCTCTGTTCTAGTGCCTATGTCTTTGATTCACTTTGAGTTGAGTTTTGTGCAGGATAAGAGATAGGGGTTGAATTTCATTCTACTACATATGGATTTCCAGTTTTCTCAGCACCATTTCTTGAAGAGTCCATCTTTTCTCCAATGAGTGCTTTTGATGCTTTTGTCTAGTATGATATAACTGAATATGTGTGGGTTTGTCTCTGTGTCTTCCATTCTGTACTATTGGTATATTTGAATGCTTTGGTGCCAATACCATGCTGTTTTTGTTACTATGTCACTGTGGTATAGTTTAAAGTCTAGTATTAAGATGCCTCCTACTTCACTTTTCTTGCTAAGGATTTCTTTGACTATTCTGGGTCTCTTATTTTTCCCAAATGGATTTTATGATGTTTTTTTCTTTCTGTGAAGAATACCATTGGGATTTTAATAGGAATTGCAATAAATCTGTATAACAATTTTGGTAGTATGGCCATTTCGACAATGTTAATTCTGCCTATCCAAGAGCATGAGAGATCTTTCCATTTTCTATGGTCTTCAGTTATTTTCTTCAGTGTTCTGTAGTTTTCATTGTGGAGGTCTCTCATCTTTTTCATTAGATTGATTCCCAAGTATTTTGTTTTAGGCTGTTGTAAATGAGGTAGTTTTCCTAATTTCTCTTTTAGTGGATTCATCACTTAATCTATGGGAACATGTTTGATTTATGGGTATTTATTTTATATCCTGCTACTTTGCTGAACTCATTCATTAGTTCTAGAAGTTTTCTGGTGGAATTTTTTGGATCTGCTAAATGTAGAATCATGTCATCTGCAAATAGGGATACTTTGAGGTTTTTTTTTTTTTTTTTCCTGTTCTTATCCCTTTAATTTCTCCATCTGTCTAATTGCTCTGGCTAGGATTTCAAGGACTGTTGAATAGAAGTGGTGAAAGAGGGCATCTTTGACTTATTCCAGTTTTTAGAGGGAATGCTTTCAATTTTTCTCCCTATAGAATATTGTTGCCCTTGGGTTTAGCATAGATAGCTTTTACAGTGCTCAGGTATGTTCCTACTATCCCTCATTTTTCTAGCTTTTTTTTTTTTTTTTCATCTGCCTTTTTTTTTTTATTGTAAACAAATGGGATACATGTTGTTTCTCTGTCTGTACATGGCGTAAAGGCATACCATTTGTGTAATCATAAATTTACATAGGGTAATGTTGTTTGATTCATTCTGCCATTTTTTTCCTTCCCCCCTCCCCTCCCACCCTTCCCCTCCATCTATACAGTCCTTCCTTCCTCCATTCCTGCCCCTCTCCCTAAACCCAACTCCAACCCCAACACTAACCCTTCCCACCCCCCATTATGTGTCATCATCCACTTATTAGCGATATCATTCTTCCTTTGGTTTTTTTGAGATTGGCTTATCTCACTTAGCATGATATTCTCCAGTTTCATCCATTTGCCTGCAAATGCCATAATTTTATCGTTCTTTATGGCTGAGTAATATTCCATTGTATATATATACCACATTTTCTTTATCCATTCATCAATTGAAGGACATCTGGGTTGGTTCTACAATCTGGCTATTGTGAACTGAGCAGCTATGAACATTGATGTGGCTGTCTCTCTGTAATATGCTGATTTTAAGTCCTTTGGGTATAGGCCAAGGAGTGGGATAGCTGGGTCAAATGGTGGTTCCATTCCAAGTTTTCTAAGGAATCTCCACACTGCTTTCCAGAGTGGCTTCACTAATTTGCAGTCCCACCAGCAATGTAAGAGTGTACCTTTCTCCCCACATCCTCGCCAACACCTGTTGTTGCTTGTATTCTTGATAATTGCCATTCTAATTGGGGTGAGATGGAATCTTAGGGTGGTTTTGATTTGCATTTCTCTTATTACTAGAGATGTTGAACATTTTTCCATATGTTTGTTGATTGCTTGTATATCTTCTTCTGTGAAGTGTCTATTCATTTCCTTAGCCCATTTGTCAGTTGGATTATTTACATTCTTGGTGTAGAGTTTTTTGAGTTCTTTATAGATTCTGGAAATTAGCGCTCTATCTGAAGTATGATTGGCAAAGATTTTCTCCCACTCTGTAGGCTCTTTCTTTGCATTGCTGATAGTTTCCTTTGCTGAGAGAAAGCTTTTTAGTTTGAATCTATCCCAGTTATTAATTCTTGCTTTTATTTCTTGGTGCTGTATTTTGTCAAATACTTTCTACATCTATTGAGATGATCATATGATTCTTGTCTTTAGGTTTATTAATGTGATAAATTACATTTTTTGATTCCCATATGTTGAACCAACCTTGCATCCCTGGGATCAACCCCACTTAATCATGGTGTATTATCTTTTTAATATGTTTTTTTATGAGATTTGCATGAATTTTATTGAGAATTTTTGCATCTGTGTTCAGCAAGGGTATAGGTCTGAAGTTTTCTTTCCTTGATGTGTCTTTGTCTGGTTTTGGTATTAGGGTGATACTAGCCTCACAGAATGAGTTCAGAAGGGGTCTCTCTTTCTCTATTTCATATTGAATATTATGTTAATTCTTCTCTGAAGGTCTTATAGAACTCGGCTGAGAATCCTTCTGGTCTCGGGCTTTTCTTAATTGGTGGCTTTTGATGCTGTCTTCTATTTCATTACTTGAAATTGATGTGTTAAAATTGTGTATGTCTTCCCAATTCAGTTTGGGTAGATCATGTGTCTTTAGAAATTTGTTGATGTCTTCCGTATTTTCTATTTTGTTGGAGTATAAATTTTCAAAATAGTTTCTAATTATCTATCTCCTGTATTTCAGTAGTGTGTATTGTGCTATTACATTTTTCATCACAAATTTTCGTAATCTGAGTTTTCTTTCTTTTTATTAGCGTGGTTAAGGGTTTATCAACTTTATTGATTTGCTTCAAAGAACCAGCTTTTTGTTTTGTCAATTTTTTCAATTGTTTCTTTTGTTTCAATTTCATTGATTTCAGTTATGATTTTAAGTATTTCCTGTCTTCTACTGCTTTTGGTGTTGATTTGTTCTTTTTCTAGGGCTTTGAGATGTAGTATTAGGTAATTTTTTTGTTGACTTTTTATTCTTATAATGAATGAACTCAATGCAATGAACTTTCCTCTTAGCACTGTCTTTATAGTGTCCCAGAGATTTTGATGTATTGTATCAGTGTTCTCTTTTACTTCTAAGTATTTTTTTAATTTCATTTCTGATTTCATCTGTCATTCATTCATCATTCAATAGCATGTTATTAGTCTCCAGGTGTTGGAGTAGCTTCTATTTTTTATTTTATCATTGATTTCTAATTTCATCCCTTTATGATCTGATAGAATGCAGGGTATTAGCTCTATTCTTTTATATTTCCTAATAGATGCTTTGTGCCATAAGATAAGGTCTATTTATTACAGAAGTATACATTTGTTGCTGAGAAGAAAGCATATCAGCTCATTGATAGATGAAATATTCTATATATGTCCATTAAATCCAAATTATTGATGGTATTATTTATTTCTATAGTTTCTTTGTTTAGTTTTTGTTTGGAAGATCTCTCCAGTGAGAGAAGTGTGTTAAAGTCACCCAGTAATATTGTGTTGTGGTCTATTTGATTCTTGAAATTGAGAAGGGTTTGTTTGATGTACATAGATGCTCCATTGTTTGGGGCCTAAATATTTGTGACTGTTTTGTCTTGTTGATGTGTAATTCCATCAAGCAATATGAAATACCCTTCTTTGATCCTTCTGACTAACTTTGGTTGGAAGTCCACTTTATCTGATATGAAGATGGAAAACCTTGCTTGTTTACACAATTCATATGAGTGATATGTTTTTTCCCATCCTTTCACCTTCAGTCTGTGGATGTCTTTGTCTATAAGATGAGTCTTTTGAAGACAGCATATTGTCAGGTCTTGTTTTTTAATCAAATCTCTCAGTCTATGTCTTTTGATTGATGAGTTTATGCCATTAACATTCAGGGTTATTGTTGAGATATGATGTATATTCCCATTCATTTTGGTTTCTTTCTGCTTTTTAATTTGATGTAGTTTTCCCTTTGATGAATCTTTTCCTATAGTTCAGTTCTTCCTTTTTCTGATTTTCACATTTTTTTTCATTTCCTCCTGTGGAATATTTTGCTGAGAATGTTGTGTAGTGTAATCTTTCTAGTTGTGAATTCTTTCAACATTTGTTTATCATGGAAGATTTTTATTTCATATTAAAATCTGAAACAATTTTGCTGGATATAAAATTCTTGGTTGAATGGCATCCATTCCCATTCAGAGCTTGGTATATGTTGTTCCAGGACCTCCAAGCTTTGAGGGTTTTGGTTGAGAAATCAGCTGAGATCCAAATTGGTTTTTCCCTATGTGTAATCTGATACTTCATCTTGCGGTCTTTTTCTATCCTTATTCTTTATGCGAGGCATTTTCATTATGATATGGTTTGATGTGGTTATGTCATAATTTTGTACATTTGATACCTTCTAAGTCTCTTTTATTTGATTTCCCACTTCATTCTTTAGGTTTATAAAATTTTCTGATATTATTTCATTAAAAAGATTGTGCATTCCTTTGGTTTGTGTCTTAAATGTCTTCATGCACTCTGATAAATCTTAAATATTTTTCATGTTATCCCATAATTCTTGGAAGTTCTGATCATGGTTTCCTACCATCATTTCTGTGTTGTCAACTTTATTTTCAAGATTATATATTTCGTCTTGGTTGCCTGAGGTTCTGTCTTCCAAGTGATGTAATCTGTTGGTGATACTTTCCATTGAATTTTCAATTTTCTTCATTTTGAGGATTTCTGCTTGATTTCTTTTCATAATCTCTATCTCTTTATTGAAGTGATCTTTTACTTCCTGAAATTTATCTCTGATCCCTTATGTCATGAATCAGTTTAACTATTAAATTCTGAACATTCCACACTCCTTCTCTGACATCTCTTCAACTGTGCCATCAATGGACTCTATCATTGGAGCATCTTGGTTTACTTGGGGTGTTTGTTCCCTTATATTTTCATGTCATTTGTGTGTCTTCCATTCTAGCAGTATGGGTCCAAGTCAGCACAGTTTCTACCCTTTACATGTAGAGAGTCCCTGAAGGTTTTCCGTACCTTGCTTTTAATGGGGAAATCTATATTAACAACACTAAATGCAAACAATATACAGCCATAAACCAAATAGCTCCTATTAAGATGTCAGGCACTTCTCTCCCAAGCGGTTCTGAATGTTGGATGCCAGAACCTGTATACCTGTCATGGTGAGCTGCTCTGTATCAAGCAGATCAGGACCAGGTGCTGAGAGCTGTGGGTTGGCCATGTTGCTGTGAGCTCTGAGACAGGTTAGTCACTAGAGAGGGGCTGGGAGACTAGTAACTGGGGAGCTAGAGGGCCCTGCTTGGTGCTAGACTGATGTCAGACCTGGCAGGACCAGGGGATCAGTGGATGACAGACTGGGAAGGGAGTTGGAGTCTGGGCTTGTGCTAGGGGTCAGTGAGTTCCTGCCCAACTGGGCCCCAAGAAGCAAATGGGTGCCAGATTGGCTGACTTGGGTGAACTGAGAGCAAGATGCTCTCACACCCTCTTCCTATCCTCCAACCCACTCTAGCCAACTGTCCACATGCTTCAGAACTCATGGAGGTAGGGAGAGCCAAGCACAATTCCAGCTCTGCAGCAAGTTGGTGGATACCAACACACCCAGCAGGAAGACCTCAGGTGTCACCAAACCTGCAGGCATTTCCATAATGAACCTCCAGGCCCAGGTCGGTGTCCCCAGACAGAGGCAGCTGCATCCCAAGATGTTGATAGCAGCGGTACACCTGCAAGCACCCCAACACTGGGCCTCCAAGCCCCATTTGGTGTCCCAGATGAAGGCTACTGCATCTCAAGATGATGATGGTGGCCATGGCAGTGTTCCAATATGGAGGTGGTCACATTCTGAGGTGAGGCAGCTGCATTGGGGGGCACAATAGGGCAGGAGAGGATAACGTTTTTTGAGATTCCCATGTAGTAGCACGTATTAATAGTTCTTTTTTTACCACTAGTCATATTTTTTTTTTCTTTTTAGTTATGATACAACAACAGGATACACCATGACATAATCACATAAGCTGGAACCCGACCTGCTCCCATTCAGTTCCTAGCACTTCCCACCTCCCATTCCCACTCCCACTCCCTTCCCTCCATTCCACCAATTCTAATTCAATCAATTTACTGTTTACCTTTTTTTTTAATTAGTGCCCTATGTATACACCCAATGCTGGAACTCACTCTGCCACATTTATGAATGTACATGCAAGTTCTGTCAGACTCATTCCCTTTTCCTGTCCCTTCTTCTTCCTCCTCAATCCCCTTTGTCTACTTTACTGATCTTTCCTCCACTTTAATGAAAGTCCCTCAACACTCCCTCTTTTTTTTTTTTTTTGCTTTCTATTTCCTTCTTATTTTGTCCCCACCCCCTTATTTTGGATTATCTTTCATGTATCAGAAAACATTCAACCTTTGACTTTTTGGGACTGGCTTATTTCAGTTAGCATGGTAGTCTCCAGTTCCATCCATTTATCAGCAAATGCCATAATTTCATTCTTCTTTATGGCTGAGTAATACTCCATTGTGTATATATACCACTATTTTTTTTTTAACCATTCATCTATTGAAGGGCACATAGACTTGTTTCATAGCTTGGCTATTGTGAATTTTACTGCTATAAATATTGGTGTGACTATATCACTGTTGCATGCTGATTTTAAATCTTTTGGATAGATACTGAGATGTATGATAGCTGAGTTATAATGTGGTTTCATTCCTAGTTTTTTGAGGAACCTCCATACTACTTTCCAGAGTGGCTGCACCAATTTGCAGTCCCACCAACAATGTGTGAGTGCACCTTTTCCCACACGCTCTCACCAACATTTATTGTTATTTGTATTCTTAATAATTATTAATCTGTGTCATAAGATGAAATCTCAAAGTTTTAATTTGCATTTCCCTAATTGATAGAGATATTGAGCATTTTTCCATATATTTGTTGGCCAGTTCTTCTTTTGAGAAGTGTCCATTTAGTTCTTTTGCCCACTTATGGATTGGGTTATTTGGGAGTTTTTTGGGAGGAGGATGTTAAGTTTTTAGAGTTATTTGTATATATTAGCTATTAATGTTCTATCTGAGGAGCAGGTAGCAAATATATTCTCCCATTCTGTAGGTTTTCTCTTGATTGTCTTGTTTCTTTTGCTGTGAAAAAGTTTTTTTTAATTTGATGCTATTCCACTTATTGATTTATTTTATTTTATTTCTTGCACTCTAGGAGTCTTGTTAAGGAAATAGGCTTCTGTATTGGGTCTACATTTACTTCTAGCAGTTGCAGGGTTTCTGGTCTAATTCTGAGGTCTTTGATCAACTTTGTGTTGAATTTTGTGCAGGGTGAGAGATAGGAGTTAAATTTCTTTCTACATATGAATGTTCAGTTGTCCAGCACCATTTGTTAAAAGACTATCTTTCCTCCAACATATGTTTTTGGCACCTTTGCCTAGTATCAGATAACTGTACTTATGTGGATTTGTCTCTGTTTTTTGTACTCTGTTCCATTGGTATTCATGCCTGTTTTGGTGCTAATATCATGCTGGTTTTGTTACTATAGCTCTGTAGTGTACCTTGAGGTTCAGTATTTTGATGCCTCATACTTTGCTTTTCTCACTAAGAATTGCTTTGGCTATTTGGTCCTTTATTCTTCCAAATGAATTTCATAATTGTTTCTCCTACCACTAGTCATATTCTTTTCTGTGAATCTAATAGTTTGCTTGTACACTTATTGGAAGACTCACATTTCATGTTTTTTTTCCAGTTTTTTACTACAGCAAACAAAGTTTATCTGAGTTTTCACTCATAAGTTTTTGTGTATATATAGATATATATACTCTCATTTATTTTAAGTAAATGCCTAAGGGTAGAATGACTATATTATATGGTGACCATGTTTAATTTTTTCCTTAAGAAAATAGCAAACTATTTTTCAAAGTGACTGTACCCCTTTATATTCTCAGAAGCAATTTGTCAGAGTTCCAGTTGTTCTACATCCTTGCCAACACTTGATTTGATCATTTTTTAAAAATTTTAGTCATTCTAATTAATGAGTACTGATACTCATTGAGGTATTAGTTTCCATTTTCCTATTGACTAACAATGTTAAACATCTTTTTATGTGTTAATTTATCCATATATCTTCTTTGGAGAAGAGTCCATTCAAATCTTGTGTCCATTTTTCTATTGTTTGTTTTCTTAATGAGTTTTGAGAGATCTTTATATGATATAGATTCAAGGCTTAAAATTGGGTTGGAAAGGTCAGTATCCTAAAAGTGACAGGGAAATCAGTGGAGAATTTTAACTGAAGAGGTATATACTCAGATGTATACTTTAGAAAGATTATTAACATAGTAACATGGAGAGAACAGGGAGTTAAGAATTGGGGAGACAACTTTAGAGAGATAGTATAGACCTGAAATAGGTTGAAATGATTATCTCTTGATAAGGAAAGAGGTCCTCTATGAAAAACACTAAAATAATTGAAGGAGGATTAGGGATACAAATGGACTAAAAGTGTCATGTTCACTTGTAGAGTAGACTTGCTAAACTTCAAGTCAGTAGAATACATAATTTGAAATGTGTTTTACTAATTAGGAGTTGAAAGTAGGTTGATCTGTTAGGTTCAGAATCAAATTTAAGAAACTGTTTGCATGATTCAGGGTTCTCCAGAGGAGCAGGATCAATAGAAGATAAATAGATACCCAGGTAGACAGATAAAGAGAGAGGTGATGGAAATTGCCTCGCACACATTTATGGGTCTAAAAGTCCCACAGCATGCTGCCTGTGAGCAGGTAAACCAAAAAATCTGGTGGTATCATTCAGTCTGAGTACAAAACCTGAGGATCAGGTGAGCAGAGTATCATGGGCATTCGGTTAGTAGGGCATCTCAGGGAAGGGGTGTTGGCATTAGTCCTGAAAACTGAAGAAACTGGAGTTTCCATGTCCCTGAGCAGGAGACTATGGATTTCCTAGCTGCAGAATGAATATGGAGTTTACCTTCCCTTCTTTGTGTTCTATTTGAGCCCTCAATGGACAGATGAGGTCTACTCACACGAGTGAAGCTGGATCCTCTACTCAGTCTGCTGATCCAAATGTCAATCTCTTCTGGAAACACTCTCTCAGACACCCAGAAATAAATTTTTAAAACTACACAGGCATCCTTTAACCAAGTAAAACTGACATATAGAATTAGCCAATTCATTGCTTAACACAAGTGATGTATACCAGGCTCAGATCTAAGTCTTTATATGCATATTATTTTGTTTACGATCCAGAGAGGAAACGATCACTACTAGGATGTTGATTTTATAAATAAGAAAAGTGAGATTCAGAGAAATTAAGTGGCTTGCTGAAGGTTTCAACAATAGTAAGAGGTAATATTGAGAATCTTCATCCAAGTTCATGCTTCTTTATGGAAATCTTCCTTTCCTGCCAGAAATTGGCTAGAGTGAGTGAGACAACCTGAGGCTCACAGGAAAGGCCAACTGATCTACACAGTGACAAACTGCAAGTCCTTGACCACGTTAACATCTGTCCCCAAAAGCACCATCAAGGGGACAGTGACCATCTGTTCCCTACACGCACCTGAAGCACAACGGTAGAAAATTGGCTTAAAGTAGAACTGTAAGAATGTTGCTTTATACATTATTAATAAAACAAGCCTTTGCAGGAAGGGTAGTGGGACACTAGTGCAAATTTCTAATAAAATAGCTAATATTTATTGCATTTTCCTTCCAAGTACATAGAATATTTGGTAGTATTTCTGCAATAATCTTACAGGGTAGGTTATTCTTATGCTTAATTTGCAAATGAGGATTCCAGGTTCTATCAGATACTAGAACTTGCCCAAGGTCACACAATTAGTGAGTGGCAACACTAGAATTTTCATATATGGCCCAGCTATGTACCACTTATTGGCTCCAGACAGATCCCCTGTTTTTTATTCTATTGGATGCTTAAGGCAGAGCAGTTGCATGTCCACGTTGTCTGGAAAGAACAAAGTATAGAAAAGTACCTTTCTAAGCCAGAAGAGCATACCTATAAACCTACTAGGGAGGCCAGGGGAGGGAAATTTTAAGTTAGAAACCAACCTGGGCAACACAGCAAAAACCTGACCAAAAAGAGAGAGGCGGGAGAGAGAGAGAGAGGGAAACCACTGTAATTAGGGCAAAAACACTGACTCGACTGCCACAGCAGAGGTAGCTCTAAAGCAAATCCACAATCACAAGAAGGCCAGACTGTCAAAATGGCCCCAGCACAGACATCTGAAAGAGAGACAGATGGCACTTCCCACAGAAGAGAACAGAAGCCAAGGCAGCTTCCTCTTGGAGGTGATAATGATATCCTCCCAATCCCATTAAGTTCAGAGTACATCTTACCAGTGGCAATGCCACATGAAGCCTTTCTTCCCCATGCCCCTGCCTGCCTAACTCACAGTGTCCCCTTCTCCACGTACCCCAACATTGCCAGATTACACTTAATATGACAGACACATTCTCAAGTCCCCAGCCTTCCCTGCTGCAGGATCTCCACTCACCATCTCCTCTGACTCCCACCTGGCTGAACTCTCTCAGCATGGTTCGGCCTGGCTCAGCAAGCTTCCATAACAAGCAGCCCCTCACTCAGCAGAGAAGCCACTCAGCAGATAAAGCATCCTACCCTGCTTTCCCCTTTGCCTTTTTCCAGACCTTCCTTCTTTCTGCTGCAATTTCTGTCTTGCCTTCTGTCTCTAATAGGGATTGAGTATAAGCTATTCAGTTTAGGCTGGATCAGGTACTGGGGGTACATTGGAGAATAAGTCTGACACAATCCCACTCTCCTAGAAGCTTGCTGTCCAGTTATGGAGACAGATGCTAAATGAATAATTATATGAATAATTAATTATAACTGGAATGAGTGCTCCAAAGCTATGAAAAGGAAGTCCTGGGAATAGAAGAACATATGATGAGATGCTGGGGATGGGGAAACAGGTGGAGTATAGAGGCTTTGCTGAGAAAAATGACGTTCAAGTTGAAATCTGAAGAGCAAGTCAAAATTCATTAGCAGAAGGAGAGGTAGGGAGAAAAATGTGGCAGAAATTTTTATGCACAGAAGTCTTGACCTTGCAATGTGCTCTGTGGATAAGTTCAAGGATCTGGAACAGGCCATTGTGTCTGCAGAGGAATGAGCAGCGAAGGTGTATGGGATCTAAACTGTGAGATTTCAGGCTTTATCCAGAAAAACTTGGGAGAAAGGGTTATGTTTTAAAAGGAGCATTTCAAGGTCAGAGTTGCAATTTTAAATGTCCTTTCTGATTACAATTTGGAAAAGACTTGGAGTAGGTGGCAGTGAGGTGGAGAATGGAACTGGTTGATACAGGAGGATCAGTTCAGGAGGTTACTAAGGTAATTCAGGAAAAAGATTATGATGGAGAAGATCCTGATGATGAAGAATACAACAGCCTATAGCCCAGTGGCAGGGTCACAGCTGGAGAGAAGTAGAGATATCCACTTGTTAGATCACAGAACTAGGCAATTGATTTGACTTGGGAGGGTGAGAGAGAAGGAGGCATCAGACATAATTCCCAGGTTCCTGGCAAAAGCTATTCTACCTCCTCCACATCTCCCCAATATGCTGTCTTCATCTCTTCCCAGCTCATCAAAGAAATAGAGTGCAGGCAACCCAGCAGATAGAATATTGCAGCATTAATGCTATTTTTGCACAGTGAAAACTGGAGATAAAAATCTCTCTGCTTGTTATATAAGAAGTGGTAAATGTCACAAGATAGGTTTGCTCCAACCCCAGGGCTTCCAATTTGTTTCCGGCTAAGCTCTGACACTTGTACTTGCTCTAAAGTACCACTGGGATGAGAAGACCTTCCCTTTGGTCAACTCACTGGACTATATCCTCTAGAGAGACAAGAATCCTTGCATGGGGGCTGCAGAGAGAAATAACTGAAGATTTTATCTTGGATTTTAGATAAAGTTTGTGTTGACTTCTGTTTGAACATTTCTTTCTTTCTAAATTGAGATACAACCCACATACCATAAATTCTCCCATTTAAAGTAGACAATTCAACAGTTTTTAGTTCAGAGAGTAGTTGAACTATCACCGCAGTCAATTTTGGGATAATGTTCATCACCCCAGAAAGATAGTCCATAATCATTAAGTCACTTCCAATTTATAACCAATCTCTTCCTTCCTCTGCCCTAGGCAATCATTAATTTGCTTCTGTCTTTATACATTTGCATATTCTGGACATATTATATAAATGAATTCAAATAGTATGTGGTCTTTTGTGTCTGGCTTCTTTCGCTTAGACTAATGTTTTCAAAGTTCACCTATCATGCAGTATGCAACAGTTATCACTTGTTTCTATGACCCAATAGTACTCCAGATAGGCAGTCTTTATTTGTCCATTCATCAGGTGCTAGAAATTTGGGATGTTTCCACTTTGGAGTTATTATGAATAAGGTTGCAATGAACATTCTTGCACAAGTATTTGTTTGAACATATGTTTTCATTTCTCATGGGGATATACCTAGGAGTGGAACTGCTGGTTGCTTGAAAGTTTCTTCAAGGCAAAGATCATGCCTTGATTTTGATTCATGTGTCTTGAACAAAATGTGCTAGACATATCTTCAGTAAGAAGATAAAAAGTACTGTCTGAGAGTCTACAATTTTAAAGTCTGAAGGAATGTACCTGTAAATACGCTTTCTTGTAAACACATATGTTACTCATAGTGATAATGTAGAAGGAAGGTTTAAGGAAGCAACATTTTGAAAATGCTTATTTTACAGTGTGACCTGAGAATAAAGGTGAAAAGCTAAAAAATCTGCTAAGAATGTCTTGAGATTAAGATAAATTAGGGTCTTGAAGGTCCCACTGAGTTCACTTCTATGATTACTATAACTCAATCCACTCAAGAAACTCATGCAAATTCAACCATCCCTAGTACTTGCAGGTCAGAGTAGAAATTTGAGAAAACTTAGCCCAGCTATTCAAACATCATGGAGTTCCTAAAATCATCATATACATTCTTCCAACAACTATGGGAAGATTACATATCAATAGGCCAGCAATACCTCTATCTATGTCTCTGTGTACACAAAGAACACTACAAAGAGGTCACTTGAGCTCCCCAAAAAAGGAGAAGACATAGCTGAGAGGGAAGCAACATCCAAAGAGCAAAGATAGAGACATAAAAACTATACATGAATAAAACAGCTTAGTCTTCTCCAAGAGTTGGGACTTCAGAATAAATACAGAGAAAACTCCTGGATCCTCACTGATAGGGATGGCTAGCAGAGAATGTCACAAAATGACTGCCTTCTTTATCAGCAACATCAGGGAGGACAAGGAGGCAATATAAGTGACCCCTCAAAACAAGAGATCTTCAAGGGTCATTGAGAAGGAAAGATGTGTCTGTGATCACCTGATCAGGCAGAAGCTTGGCACATAGCATGCAGTCATCAGGATGAGGACAAGAGATTTTCAGAGTCCCATAGCTTGTGGTTCTTATTGATGGTGGGCACGTCTATCCCTGATATATAAATTCAGAAGATTTCAAGGGGAGAAAACACTAATCCATTAGTTCCCATTAATCATCTTGCAAGATTCCATATTCATATTGCTTTTCCATGAAAAGAAAGATCCAGGAGCAGTTTGAATGGTCTCTCTTGAATTTCTGCTGTACTCCATACCCGTTTTCTTGCTTTTGTCTCATTTATAATGTACCTTATGAAAATTAAAATTGTACAGTGGATTCAGGGCTGAAAATTCATAAGTTACCCTTTCCAGGACAGTAATAAACATATAGAAACCTACAGAGAGTCTGAAATAGTAGGCAAACAGGCACTGGAATCCAGACACTAAGCATTATCAGAAATATAAGAGTCCACATATGATCAAAGAAAATAACTTGTAGTCAGTTATTGCTACAGTTTGGATCTTAAATGTTCCCCAAAAGCTCATGTGTCAAAATCTTGGTTGCCAACCTGTGGTGCTATCAGAAGTGAAACCTTTAGGAGGAGGGGCTTAATGGAAAGAAATGAGGTCATGGGATGTGCCTTTCAAGGGAATATTGGGACCCTGACTTTCCTCTCCCCTCTGCTTTCTGTTTGTGATAAGATGAACAAATTTGCTCTGCCATGCTCTGCCCACCATGATGTTCTGCCTTATCACAGGCCCAAATCAATGAGCCAAATGACCATGAACTGAAACCTCTGAAGCTGTGAGCCAAAATAAACATTTTCTCCTCATAATTTGATTATTTCAGGTACTTTGTCATAATGACAGAAAGCTAACACAATTATCCACTGAGTGGATATGTTCTAGATCACCTCAGGTAAACATAAAAAGACTAGCTGCTGCCTTATGTCAGGATGAACTAGAAAGTTGGTTTAGAACTCTTCAGCCTTGTTAGGAAACAAAAAAGGATGCTGAATTCCAGGAACAAAAAGACCAAAGTTACTTTGCAGTTCCCTTACTCCCACCTTTTCACACTCTTGATACATAAACAGGGTCCTGAAAGAGTTGCAGATGGTTGTGCCACAGGAAGGACATCAGAGTCATGGATAACAACCCCATGAGTGCCTCCTAGTACATGAGGAAATCAAGGAGAAAAGTCTCTGGTTCTCTACATCTCTTAGGGAAGTTTCTCCTTCTCTGGCCACCACTTTCTCACTTTTCTAAAAGGCATCATCTCTCAGAGAAACCATCAGCTTCTTTTTCAAGTTTTGAATCACCATAGGTTGTTTGCAGCAAATGGATGGAGGGAGGAGGAAAAAAATCTGTTACCAGCTCAAGTACATTTTGCTCTGTTAATCAGCATTTTAAAAATTATCTTTTCCATTCCTTAGAGAAGTTGGCAGAAGCTCCCAACTGTTTTGAGAAAATGTAACCACCAGACCATCTGGGGCTGACATTTTCAACATGGCAGTCAGGAGAGCCTATCTCAGGAGCCGAATGGATGATCAAGAGGATTAAGTTTCTGCAGGATCCCTCAGCCCAGGCAGGGGCAGATAGAGTCTCCTATATTCAGGCAAGCTTGGAACTGAGCCCTTGGCCCTCCAGCTTCCCTTGGGCTTCTTCTCCAACTCCTCCCGCCTCACAAAGATGCATGCTCTCAGAAATTGTATCTTGTAATATTAGTAATGGATGTTGACTCTGAGAATATCAAAATGCCCTCCAAGTTTAAAGATCTGGTCTTGTTAAATAAAACTTAAGACCACGAGAGACAATGATGAAAGCACATATATATGTTTACATGTGAAGCAGGAGTGATTGTTTCACTAACAAGACCAGGGAATTAAGATTTCTTAATAACTAGGTCAGCCAAGGGCAGTTAAGGGAATTACAAAGAACAGCTTAGAATCACTGGCATGTCCCTCCAGATCTGCTAAACACTAGCAGAGTCAAAGTCCACCTAATAGTTATTACTGCTGCTGAAATCAGACATCCCAGTGCTACAGACCTCCTCCTTGTTAACCACAAAACTTCCTCATAGATGCTAACAGCCCATGTCAAGACACAGATGACTGACCACCTCTCTTAATTACTCCCAGGCTGATCTCCCCACCTTGTCCTCATTTAGGTTCACACCACACACTTCACAGCAAGTGAAGCATTATTTTACCAGTTCCATTTCTCAAAAAACAAGGACAGACTTTATGTTGATCTTTACCAGTAGCATTCAACTTTTCTACCTAAAATTAATACAGTGGGGACCAGAAATTGATGATCCCTCAGAAAAGTATGGGAACTCAATATCCTGCATTCATATATCTTCCCCCTCAATTCTTATTCCTAAGGTATTGGTCACTGGAATATAAGAAAAACCAGAGTCAATCAAAATACACTAGAACACATATATCATTTCTATGTGCTTCCATGATGAGATGGTAGAAGATTAACTCTAAAAGAATAATTGCAGTTTATAATTAAGAAGCATTTTTTTTCAGACTACACTTATTGGGTGTCTATACTGTGCCCTGAACTGTGCCAGGGGTAGAGACACTGAGACAGGGTCCTTGTCTTCAGCAATCTACCACCTGGGCATGGAGACTCCATGATTACTAACTCATCAGTGTGGTGGGTACTTTCTAGAAAGATCATGTGCAGCCATGGAGTAGATGAGTTTCCCCTGACTTTTTAAGGAGAAGTAGGAGTCACTTAGACAAGAAACACAGGAAGAGAGAGGCAAACAGAGGGAAGACTATGTGGGTTGTCTCAGAGGTGCTAAATAGTATGTCCCAAGTATATAGGGAGAGGTAAAGAAAAGAGTGCATTAGAAAGAAAGGTGTAAAAAGATGTCAGAGAGGCCATAGGACAAGTTTGAGAAGGACCTTGTGTACTCTAAGCTATGACATGGGATAGAATCTACTGAAGTTACTGGGTACTGAAAGCAATGGTGAGCATCAAGAGATTCTTCAACTTCAGAGACCCAAACTCAGGTTTATATCTAGAAAGGTCTCTCTAGCAACCTGGAGATGGCAGAATTCCAGGTGGGAGTGGAGCAGAAACTGTAGGACCTGTAATGAAGTTCTGAGAATTCAGTGGTAACATTAGACAACCCTAACTTACTGCTGCAAACCCCTTTGTATCAACCCCCTACCCCTGACCCCTGAGGACTACTTATCTACTTCCTGCCCAGGTAGTCTACCATATATATATATTTTAGAATGTTCTCAAAATGGATACATGTAGTCACAGACTTTTTGAGTATGACTTCTTTCACTTGGCATAACACATTTAAGATTCATTTATAGTGCTCCTTCCTTTATTTGTTCATTCATTCATTCATTCTCTGACTGAAGGAAATTTGAGTTGTTCCCAATTTTTGGGATACATGAAAAAGCTGCTATAAATATTCAAATACAACTTTTATGAGAACATAACTTTCTTTTAACTCAGGAAAATATAATAAGCTGGATTGCTGGGTTGCATGCTAAATATATATTTAATTTTATAAAACCTGTCAAACTCTTTTCTATAGTGACTATACTATTTTGCTTTCCCAGCAAAAATATATGAGAATTCCAGTTGGTCCACATTCTTGTCAGCACTTAGAATTATCAGGTTTTTGTTGGTGATCATTCTAGGCAAAGTAATAAATATATAGTTGTATCTCATTGTAGCTTTGACTTGCATTAGACTAGTGACTGACAGAGCTACAGGTATTTTTTTCTTTTAAAACATTGTATGTTTTGGGGGTTCGAAAACATTCGTTGCATAAATAAATTGATGCCACCATTATTGTCCTCTTTAGCATTACTATTTCTGCAAAATGAGATGAGAAATTAACCAAACAGTGACAACTATATAGAAGATATATTAAAGAGAACAAATTGATGGATCTTGATTAATATTGAGATAAATGAGACTCTGTGGCTTCTGAATTGAGTGATGTGGTGAAGAAGATGCAAGTCAGTAAAACAGGGAATAGAGGACAGGGAAAGGAAGATGCTAATTCCAGTTTTGGACAGGATGAGGCTTAGATACTATGGGACAATCAAGCGGACAAGTAGTGCAAGTCATGAGACTTGGTCTTATTCACTATTTTACTGTCAGTACTTACAGATTTGGTGATTCATAGCATATCTTGTTTGAGTTATATATTTCTTATTCCTCATAACATCTCTGTAAAATGGGATATAGATAAAGAAACTACTTTCAGACAATTGGTTTTCCCCAGTTCACAATGTTAATTAGTAATGTGCCAAGAATAGAACTCATACTGTCTAAGGGCCAGGTTTAGTGCCTATTGGGAAATAAGAAAACATACCTTTTAGAAACACTCACCCCTTCTGGAAGATGCCATTTGCTGTGGTTTGGATATGAGTTTCCTTAAAAGCTTCCACGTCAAGGCAGGAATGTCTGGAGGAGACATGATTGGATCATGAGAGCTGTAACTTAATCATTCCATCCTAGCTCAAATGAACAGACCTGGCAATAACTATAGCCAGGTGGGATATGGCTGGAAGAGGTGAGTCACTGGATGCATGCCTGGAAGGTTTCTTCTTCCTTGTAGTCCCTTTCCTTTCCCCTCTCTCTGCTTTCTGATCACCATGAGGTTAGTAGCACTCATCTCGCACACCCTTCTCCCATAATATTCTGCCTCACCTTGGGCCCGTAGCAATGAACACAGAGGAACATTGACTAAACCCCTGAAACTATGAACCAACATAAACTTTCCCTCCTCCAAGTTGTTCTTGTTTGGTATTTTGGTCACAGCAAGAAAAGGTTAACTAACACATTATTTCCTGTGGTCAATGTGGTGCTGAGCTGGATCATGTGGTTTACCAACAGAACACAGGGTGGATTTCAACTTCTCCTTATCTCCTCAGAAAAGTGCCTTTGTGCAGGGCACACACATGTGGAAACTCACCTCTGATACTAACTTCTGTGCCTTTTCAACTACATTATGATAGTTCTAATTCCACTGGTCAGCAAAAATGAACTCTGCTATTTAGAGTCAAGCCTCTCTTACATATTAATACAGTCTGTGAACTCACACAGAAGGAAACTTCAATTTATAAACATTGCTAGATATAAATATATCAACTCTAAGTTATGTTTGTCCTACTTTTAAGGTGTTTTATGATCACTATCAATTTCATAATGCCTTTCAAGTGCAAAAATAATAAGCATGTTGAATATGGTACTAAAAGGAGGCAAGTGGATACAATAAAATGAAATTTAAATTTACACTGATGTATAGGTACTCATTGCCTATAAATATCACATTAGATTTACATGCTACATTGTCCAGAGGGAGGAGATTTTGCACATGCACATAAATTCATATGATTATATCCTATTTCTAACAAATCTGTATGCAGTAATTCCCCCTTATCTGTAGTTTCTTGCCAATGGTTTCAGTTACCTGCAGTCAATAATGGTCCCAAAATATTAAATGGGAAATTTCAGAAATAAATAATTTATAAATTTTAAATTATATGCCATTTTAAGTAGCATGATAAAAATCTCATGCCATCCTACTTTATCCCACTTGAAATGTGAATTATTTCTCTGTCCAGAGCATCCATGCTATATGTGCTACCCTCCCATTGGTGGCTTAGTAGCCATCTTCTGTTATCAGATAGAGTATCATGGTATAGCAGCACCTGTGTTCTAATAACCCTTATTTTACTTAATAATGGTCCCAAAGCACAAAAGTAGTGATGCTGGCAATTTGAATATGCCAAAGGGAAGTCATAAAGTACTTCCTTTAAGTGAAAAGGTAAAAGTTCTCAATAAGAAAAGGAAAAAAATTGTATGCTAAAGTTGTAAAGACCTATAGTACAATAAGATATTTTTGAGAGTGAGACCACATCCTCTCAGCACGTATTACAGTATTGCTATAATTGTTCTATTTAATTACTAGTTGTTGCTAATCTCTTAGTGGGATTAATTTATAATTAAACTTAATCATATATATATGTGTATGTATATATATATATATACATATATATATATGAAAAAAATACATTATATATCGAGTTCAGTACTCTCTACAGTCTCAGGTATCCCCTGGGGTCCTTGGAATGTATACTCCTGTGGATAAAGAAAGACTACTGTAGAACTTGAGCTTTATAATAGGGAAACATATTTTATCAGTTTTCCATTCCCTACTCAATTTACCTTCTCACTCCTTCATATAAGAGGAGGAAACAGTTAACAAGGAGCATCTCTCTATATTTGCTGCTTCCTTACCTAATGTGAGGGAGAGAGTGTAGAGTGTGACTGAAGAGGAGACCAGAGATCTGTCCTAGTGGCGGGGGGGCCTAATTCCCCCACACCAGGGACCCTTTATTGAAGAGAACAATGGTTCAAAAGTACAATAATCCAATTACTTGGAAATTCAGAAAACCTGTCCTGATATTTGAGATGCCAACAGTGTCTATATTCAAGCTTGCATGTGTGAGATAAAGGAAGAAGTAATCATAAAATAATGATAGCTAACATATACAATGTTTTTGTGCCCTGTGCTACCCTAAAAAACTTTACATATGATAACTCTCTTCATCTTAAAAACACTGTGAAGTTTGTTTTATTAGAAATCCCATTTCACAAAAAAGTAAACAGAGGCACAAAGAGAGAAAAGGTCACGCAGAGTTAGTACATGGAAAATCCATTTTTAAACTAGTCTATGCAGTCACTTTGTCAACCTGTCTCTCAAGAGGAGTTATTTGTGTCCCCATATGTACATTTACTCATCTAGACCTTAGTGAGTTCATATAAATTCATATTGAGGAAGCTGGAAAATCCTATGAAGAACAAATCTTGCCCTCTCTTGCCTTGAAGAAAGATGGGGGAGGGGGTTTCCATTTCATCTGCCTCATGGAAGAGAAGCCTGTGATGTTGGATATCAAAGTTGGCCCTTACACAAGATAGAACACTTCAAGGAATAGAATGAGAGCCATCCTCCATTCAAACAGAAGAGACACAAGTGCAAATTCCAATGGTCTCAGCCCAACAAAGAGAAATTTAACTCATCCACTGCCAGCCTGCAGCTCCTTGACAGGATTGTTGCGGTAGGAAGAGGCATCATCCTTGAGCATTTCCTTTAACACACTCCTTGAACCAGTGCTGAAGTCAAGGACCAGCACTTTGTGCAGCCTTCCCTCCCTTTCTTTCTTCAGGAAACCTGACGGTTGCAAACTCTGTAATTCAAGAAGGGTTGTCTGGACCTTTTTTTTTTTGCGGTGCTGGGGATCCAACCCAGGGCCTTGTGCTTGCAAGGCAAGCACTCTACCAACTGAGCCATCTCTCCAGCCCTGGACTTTTTTAATACAACCTAGAAGATGAATCTTTCCTGGAATACAGAAAAATATAATCTCATCAGCAAGAGGCCCTTCTTTTGGCAAACATGGAAATAGGTATATATGATCCAGCAGCCTTTCCTTTAACCCCTCGGGCACAACAGATAATCCAGCCCACCTGGCTGTCTCCTCTCTCACACAGACCGTCCTGGAAAAAGATAGAAATTTCCTCCATATACACGACATGAAGTCCAGTGGCTGCAGAACCTGGAAAATGAATGGCTTTATGCTCATTGCAGGGGCCAAATATAGTTGTTTACCCTGGGGAAAGAAATCAGGATCTAGGTTTCAAAAGTCACCCTGAGTCTCACCTTTGGATAATCTCAGCTGATAATCTCATCTGGGGCCAAAATAAAGGGATTCCACACTTTCTTTCTCCTAGGCTATTCCCCAGTCAGCAATGCTGGGCTGTGTACAGCAGCTTCTCAGTATGAAAACTTGTATGGCCTAAAGGCTTGAAGGGATGAAATTGCTCAGCCTGTCTGGTGAACACTCACTTTTCAGGGTATAGCATTAGAAATTAACCCTTTCCCCAAGGGTCTTCCTAGCAGACTTCCTGCATCCAATTAAAGATCTATGAAAGTCAGTCTGCTATTAGGACATACTCAAAAAAACTCAACAGCCTTCAAGTGGCAAAGGGCATAATTCTCATTTCTGTCAAATGCCAGACAAGTGGGTCAGGGCCTGGGCTGTCTGATTGTAACATAGCCACTACACTGTAATGACTCACAAACACAGGGAGAGTGGGGATAGGAAGGGGAGGATAAAGACCCAGACAGGTTTTCCTGGGTGGGCAGCTGGTGGGGCTTGCTTTCATGAGTACTTGGTTAATTTCATGTTTGATGAGGCATCTGGGAGAAATAAAAGAGCTTGAGTAATACCGTGGTGCTACCCAGTCTTCTGTCTCCAGATAAAGGCTTATATCACAAAATTTTATAGTTTAGATTCTCAATATTCCCCCTAAGGTCCACATATTAAAGGAATGGTCCCAGGTGGCATTACTGTGAGATGGTAGAACTTTTGGGACTGGTAGGAGGTTCTTAGGTCATTTGGAGCATGCCCTAGAAGCGATCTGGGAACTTCAATGACTTTTTCTTCCTCTCTCTGCATCCTGGCTCATGAGGTAGAGTGGTTTGTTCTGCTTTGTGTTCCTACCACAATGTCTGCCTTACCAGAGACCAAAGCAATAGAACCATTGGATAATTGACTGAAATCTCCAAAACTGTGAATCAAAGTAAACCTTTTCTTCTTCATAAGTTAATTATTTCAGGTATTTCATTAAAATGATGAATACACAAAAGTTATATAACATTTAAGGAATCTGCACATTTCTTAAAAAAAAAAAAAAAACCCAGGAAGGGAAAACCCACTATATTCCTGTACAAACATGTATTTGGGTATTCATAGAGAATTCTTATACCAGTTCCATTTCGTAGGAGTCATAGCAACCCAGGTGTTCTGCTTTCCAACACTTATAGACCTTTTTACTTTTGTAGCCCACCTCAACCCTGGGATATAGCATGTAAAAGAAGCAAACCGACCTGAACATCCCAAAGAGTCAGCAATTTGGGAACACAATAGCTGGATTGTGTACAAGATAGGTTTTCTTTACCTTTACACTGTTCCCTGCCCCAAGACATCCTGTGGGACAGTTTATGACACGTCAACTCTCTTAATGCTGCCATAAAAAAAACAATGAAACACTGACACCCCAATAAAGCCCTTACAACAACTCATGGCTAAAGCTCTTTTACTTCTTTTAGATGCCGCATCAAATGTGAAATCAACCTCTCAGAAAAGCAGGCCCCACACTACCCTTCCAGAGCAGGAAATCAAAGTCTGCTACACAGTGGAAGTACAGAGAATTGCAAGATGAAAGAGGCCAAGAAATGAAAACAAAATGACCAGAAATAAGTTATATGTGACTCTGCATAAGAGTGTGTGTGTGTGTGTGTGTGTGTGTGTGTGTGTGTGTGTGTGCTGAACCAGAATCTTTTGGTAGTTAGAAAGAGACCAAGTTGAAGAAAAAGTTCCTGTGCGCAGTGACATGATTCCTCTGAAGCTCTGGGTCTTACTGACTATCAAAAAATGTTATCCAGGGAGCTTCAGTAAGGACCCAGGCCCACCTGCCAGCCCATGCACTTCAGTGAGAACTTAGAGCACACACCCAGCACTTTGGCTATCTACCGATGTGTTTGGAAGCCTCTGCAGGCATCTTGGATTATCCCCAAAGATGAAGTCCCCATTTTTAGGCAGGGCAGCTCCCATCCTGAGACAGCTGCTGGAGACTAGAAGTTCAGTATCAGGCACCTCTCATGTTTCAGGCTACTGAAGACTAGGAGACTTGAAGATTATATGACAGTTACATTGTAGATTTTTTTATTTTACCTTTTTATTTTTTTATTCTTTTATTTTTCTCACTCTATTTTCCTCTTATTTACCTGTTTCCTCAGAGTCTCTTTCTCCCTTTTTTCATGCTAACAACCAACTTCTTTTGATCCTGCTTTCACTCTTTCTATGATCTAGTACCTCTATATACTCCCTTCTTATCCCATCAACAGTTGTTACAAGCCACATTCCTCCCCATTCTCTTTTCCACCATTAGAAATTGTAGACCTCATTAGAAATTTTAGAATTATAAGCCTCATAATATCAGAAAACTTCCTATTGGTAGATAATAATTGAACTCATCCTCTCTGTTTATTACAACAGTACTGTTAATGTCTTCATAGGTGCTATTTGGTTTAAACCTGCATGTATTTTTGTATTATGTGCTGCTAATATTGATCTGCCCCTTAAAGGTGAGGTATTGGAAATCTGCAGGAACACTATAAACATATGGGGGTGGGGACTGCAATACCTCAGATCTACTCTGCTAGAGGGGAAGATACACAAACAACATGAAAAAACAAGGGAAGAAAGTGACCCCCAAAAAACAAGATACTATATTAAAATAATTCAAAAACAGTACAGTAGAAGAGTTGTTAGAAAAGGAGTTCAGAAATGTACTTAATTAAAATGATCCATAAAGTAAAAGATGAGATAAGAGAGCAAATGCAGGCAATGACTGATCATTCCAATTAACCATTAAAAAGAGCAAATGCAAGAAAAAAAGATCATTTCAAAAAAGAGCTAGAGATTCTGGGATGGGGGGGAAACAAACAGAAATCCTTGAAATGAAGGAAACAATAAACCAAATTTTAAAAAAACTCAATAGAAAACATCATCAACAGATGAGATCACTTGGAAAACATAACCTCAGACAATGAAGAAATAATATTTAATCTTGAAAATAAAGTTCACCAAACAGAGAAGATGGTAAGAAATCATGAACGGAGCTTCCAAGAATTATGGGATATCATGAAAAAAAAAATTTAAGAATTATCAGGATTGAGGAAGGCACAGAGATATAAACCAAAGGAATGAACAATCTACTCAATGAAATAATATCATAAAATTTCCCAAACCTGAAGAATGAAATGGAAAATCAAATACAAGAGGCTTACAGGACACCAAGTATACAAAATTACAATAGATCCACTCCAAGGCACATTATAATCAAAGTGTTCAATATACAAAAGATAGAATTTTAAAGGCTGCAAGAGAAAAGTATCAGATTATAGATAAGGAGAAACCAATATGGATATCAGCAGATTCCTCAGTATACCTTCAAAGCTAGGCAGCCTGGAATAACATGTCTCAAGCTCTGAAAGAACATGGATGGCAACCAAGATTTTTTTTTTTTTTTTTTTTGGTGGTGCTAGGGATTGAACCCCAGGCCTTATTCATGCTAGGCAAGCACTCTACCAACTGAGCCCACCAACCAAGAATCTTATACCCAGAAAACCAACCTTTAGGCTTGATGATGAAATAAAATCCTTCCATGATGAACAAAAGTTAAAATAATTAACAAATAGACAACCTGCACTACAAAACATTCGCAGCAAAATATTCCATGAGGATGAAATGAAAACAACAGTGTAAGTCAGCAAAGGTCAGAACTACCTTAAAGGAGAAGCAAATCAAAGGAAAAACCAAGATAAGTTAAAACAAATTAGCCAAAATGATGAGGAATACAAATCATATGTCAATAATAATCCTGAATGCTAATAGCCTAACCTCATTAATCAAAAGACATAGACTGCCAGAGTGGATTAAAGAAAAAGACCCAACAATATGCTGCCTTCAAGAGACTCAACTCATAGAAAAAGATCCACAAACTAAAAGTGAAAGGATGGGAAAAATATACCACACACACAGACTCAGTAAAAAAGCAGGAGGTTCTATCCTCATATCAGATAATGTGGACTTCAAGCCAAAGCTAGTCAGAAGGGATAAAGAAGGACATTTCATACTGCTTAAGGGAACCTTAAATCAACAAGACATAATGATTGTAAATATTTATGCCCCAAATAATGGCACATACATGTATGACAAACAGATCCTTCTAAATTCCAGGAACCAAATAGACCACAACACAATAATACTGGGTCACTTTAACACACCTCTCTCACCACTGGATTGATCTTCCAAACAAAAACTGAAAAAAGAAACCATAGAACTCAATAACACAATTGATTATTTAAACTTAACCAACATATATAGAATATTTCATCCATCAACAAGTGAATACACTTTCTTCTCAGCAGCACATGAATCCTTCTCTAAAAGAGACCATATGTTATGCCACAAAGCAGCCCTTAGTAAATACAAAAAAAAATAGAGATACTACCTTATATTCTATCAGATCATAATGGAATGAAATTAGAAATCAATGACAAAATAAAAAACAGAAATTATTCCAACACCTGGAGACTAAATAATATGCTATTGAATGAAGCATGGATAACAAAAAACATCAGGAAGGAGATAAAAAAAATTCTTAGAGGTGAATGAGAACAATGATACAACATATCAAAATCTCTGGAATACTATGAAAGCAGTACTAAGAGGAAAATTCTTTGCATGGAGTGCATTCAAGAAAAGAATAAAAAGTCAACAAATAAATGACCTAATATTACATCTCAAAACCCTAGAAAAAGAACAGATCAAAACTAAAAGTAATAAAAGACAGGAAAAAATTAAAATCAGAGTTGTAATTGATGAAATTGAAACAAAACACATTTCAAAAAACTGACAAAACAAAAAGTTTGTTCTTTGAAAAAGTAAGCAAAATTATTAAGCCCTAAGCAATACTAAGAGAAGGAAAAAGAAAACTCAAATTACTAAAATTTGTGATGAGGGGCTGGGGCTATAGCTCAGTTGGTAGAATGCGTGCGTTGTAAAAATAAGGCCCTGGGTTCAATTCCCAGCACCACCAAAAATAAATAAATAAATAAATTATATATATATATATATATATAGATAGATAATATGTGTTTGTGTGTGTGTGAGATGAAAAAGGAACTATCACAACAGACACCATTGAAATACAAAACATACTTGAAACATTAGCCAGATCAATCAGACAGACCAAAAATTAAAGGGATATGAATAGGAAAAGAAGAAGTCAAACTATCACTATTTGTCAATTACATGAACCTATATTTAGAAGAGCCAAGAAACTCCATCAGAAAACTTGTAGAACTCATAAATGAATTTGGCAAAGTAGGAGGATATAAATTCAACAAGCATCAATCTAATGCATTTCTATTCATAGTGATGAATCCTCTGAAACAGAAATTAGGAAAACTACTTCATTCACAATAGCCTTGAAAAATTAAAATATTAGAAATCAATCTAAAAAAAGAGGTGAAAGATCCCTACAATGAAAACTACAGAATATTAAAGAATGAAATTGAAGAAAACCTTAGAATATGGAAAGATCTCCCATGATCTTGGATAGGCAGAATTAATATTGTCAAAATGGGCATACTACCAAAGGCGCTATACAGATTCAATGCAATGGCAATTAAAATCACAATGACATTCCTCATAGAAATAGAGAAAGCGATCGTGAAATTCATTTGGAAGAATAAGAGACCCAGAATAACCAGAGCAATCCTTTGCAGGAAGAGTGAAGCAGGAGGTATCACAATACCAGAACTTAAATAGTAACAAAAAATGTAGAGGAATAGTAACAAAAAAAAGTCATGGTATTGGCATCAAAATAGACAGGCAGACCAATGGTACAGAATAGAAGACATAGAGATAAATCCTCAAAAGTACAGTTACCTCATACTAGACAAAGGAGCCAAAAAACATACAATGAAGAAAAGATAGCCTCTTCAACAAGTGGTTCTGGGAAAACTATAAATCCATATACAGTAAAATGAAATTAAACCCCTAACTCACCCTGCACAAAACTCATCACAAAATGGATCAGGGACCTAGAAATTAGACCAGAGACCCTACTCCAAAGAGAAGAAAAAGTGGGCCCAAATTTTCATCATGTTGACTTAGGATCAGACTTCCTTAACAAGACTCCCAGAGTGCAAGAAATAAAAGCAAGAATCAATAAATGGGATGGATTCAAACTAAAAAGTTTTTTCTCAGCGAAGGATACAATCAATAATGTAAAAAGATAGCCTACTGAGTGGGAAAAAATATTTTCCACATGTACTTCAGATAGAGCACTAATTTCCAAAAGTCATAAAGAACTTTAAAATCTTTACACAAAAAATACAAAGAACCCAATCAATAAATGGACTAAGGAATTGGGCAGACTCTTCACAGAAGAAGATATACAAGCAATCGACAGAAATATGAAAAATGTTCAACATCTCTAATAATTACAGAAATGCAAATCAAAACCACCCTAAGATTTCATCTCACTCCAAGTAGAATGGCTATTTACAAGAATACAAGCAACAATAGGTATTGGTGAGGATGTTAGGAAAAAGGCACATTCATACATTGCTGGTGGAGTTGCAAATTGGTGCAGCCACTCTGGAATGCAGTATGGGGATTCCTCAGAAAACCTGGAAAGGACCCACCATTTGACGCAGTTATCCCACTCTTTGGTTTACACCCAAAGGACTTAAAATCTGCATACTACATCAATGCAGCCACATCAGTGTTCACAGCAGCTCAATTCACAATAGCTAGATCGTGGAGCCAACTTAGAAGCCCTTCAAAAGACGAATGAATAAAGAATCTGTGGTATATATACACACAATGAATGGAATATTATTCAGTCATAAAGAAGAATAAAATTATGGCATTTGCAGGTAATTGGATGGAGTTGGAGAATATAATGCTAAGTGAAAGAAGCCAATCCCAAAAAACCAAAGGTCAAATGATTTCTCCAATAAGTCAATACTGATACATAACAGGAGTGGGGGTAAGGGAAGAATGGAGGAGCACTGGATTGTGTAGAGGGAGAAGAGGGGAGGGGAGAAGGAGGGGGAAGGAAAGATAGTAGAATGAGACAAATATCATTAGCCTATGTACATGTATGATTACATGAATGGTGTGAATCTCCAGCGTGTACAACCACAGAAATGAAAAGTTGTACCCCTTTGTATACAACGAATCAAAATGCATTCTGTAAAAATAAAAATAAAAATAAAATAATGTACCAGGTTTTAGTCAGTTTTTCACTGCTGTGACTAAAAGGACCCAACCAGAGCAACTGTAGAAGAGGAAAATTTTATTTGAGGGCTCACAGTTTCAAAGGTCTCAATCAATAGAAAGCCAGCTCCATGCCTCAGTACTTGAGATGAGGCAGAACATCATGGCAGAGGAGTGTGGCAGAGGAAACCTGCTCACATTACGATCAGAAAAGAGAGAGAGTGGTCTCCACTTGCCAGATATAAATATACACTCCAAAGCTACTCTGCCAATTCCCACCTCCTCCAGCCATATCCTACAACTTCAGTTACCATTCAGTTAATCCCTATCAGGGGGATTAATTTGTTGATTAGGTTAAGACTCTCACATCCTTCTTGCATTATCTCACATGTGATTTTTTGGGGGACACCTCACATTCAAACCATAACACTGCTCTATTTTTCCCTCCCCTTTCTGTAACAGGAAGACAACTGTGTGATAAGATGCAAGGCAGAGCAAGGTTATTCACAGGTGTAACATTCTCAACTTATAAGTAAAACTGAAGAAATATGTATTACCTGTCAGCTCCTCTGAATATTTTCCTAAGCTCTTTTCCCCTGCAGAAAAGGCAGTTTAAAATTCACTTATGCTATTATGTCATACAGCTTTTACTGAGGTCAGATGAAGAGGTATTTCTGCATCCACAGTCTCCCACAGAAGGACTTTAGCATCTCATGACTTAGCAGCAACATTCTTCAATTCTTGTCTCTCAGGATGTGTTATGGGGATAAATAACCCTGTTAACGGAGAAAAATAATACCAGGGGGAGAGATAAGTAAAGAAGTATGGGGCTGAGATACGAGAGAAGATGGGAAACCAATGAGGTAGAAATATACGAGAAGGTGATTGGGAGCAATGAAAATGACCAAGAATTTCTGATCTTAACATTGAATTAGGGGGTTTCTAACCCGTGAGAGTGATCGTGTAAGCTCAGATGGGTGAAGGCACAAAAGTTAGAATGCTACTTCTCTTAGTCCTGGAAAACAAGTTGATAATATGGTGGAATGAACAACAGCTTTGGCATCTGACTAGTCCAAGTTTGAATTCAAGTCCTGTCACTTGCCACCTGTGTTACAAATCCCTCTGCCACTGCTGTTCTGTGCTTCTAGAGCCCCTGTGGTGTTGTCAGGATGCTGAAGAGGAAATTGGTTCACAGCAGGCGAGGCCAGTGCCCAGATTTATGTCTTTCTGCTGAGAGTGATTCTAAAGGAAAAAGTAGTGCTAAAAGATAGAAGATGCAGGGGAAATGACAAATTTACCCACTTGCCCTTCTAGCTCTTGATTCCACTTTGCCTAATCACTTCTCCCTTTGATTCATCAAAATGGTACCACATTTCTTTTCCCCCTTTCTCATCTCTTGACAATCTTCATTTTCTCTTATTTTGTACACACTTTATACTTTTGTGGTGGCCTTCACAGGGGACCCTACCTAGTATTCACAACCTTGTGTAAACTCTCCTCCAACAAGGAATAGGGCTGACCAGTGCAAATCAATAACATATTGCAGAAATTACGACATGTCATTCTGAGGGTAGGCCATAAAAATCCATGAGGTTTCTGCTTTGTTCTCCCTTAGATCCCTTTCTCTGTAGGAGTTGAGCTGACATGTTTTTGAGGACATTCATGATGCAGTACTATGAAGGTGTCCAGGTGACAAGAAGATAAGGCCCTGTATGCACAGCTTCTATGAGAAAGCCATCTTGGAAATAAAGCCCTATCCTTCATCCAGTCTTCAGATGACAACAGCAACTCCAGTCTATAACTTGACTGCAAATTCCTGGAAGGACTCCAGTCAGAGCAACCCAGCCAAGTCTTTCTAAATTCCTGACTCAAGAAACTGTGTGAGATAATAAAGCCATATTGTTTTAAACCACTAAGTTTGGGGTAACTTGTTACATAGAAATAAGAAATGGATACGATCTTTTGTCACATGGCTCTACTTCTTACCACTTTGTTGATTTTCTGGCTATACCAACACAGGACACCAAAGTTTGTACCTTAGTCTCTGGGACAGAATCTTAAGAATTTGAATTGTGGTTTCCATTGATAAAATACTTTTTTTTTTCCCATTAAAAGTGAATACACTGCCCAACCAAATTTCTTTCCCACAAATAGACTCACTTTGAAAGTTCCTTACATTAAATTAATGTTAAGTTCTGTAGTTTCTTAGGAAATTTCATATTTAGTATCTACTTTGACTTTTAGCATAACTTTGGTAGAAGAGGAAGGGCAAAATATTTGTCCCACTACACAAAAAAGGACATTGAATTTCAGTGCATTTAATTGATTTTGCACAAAGATAGTTACTTAGTGGCTAAACTTGTGTTGGAAATTTGGTCTTTTTCCACTGCTCTCTCTGCCTCTACAAGTAAGCAAACTAAATATTCATTATTTCTAGGATATCCAACACTTATAAAAACGTTCACATGAAAAACGAAATGCTATTAATTTCTCCAACTATCTGCAGCTGTACAAAAAGCACCCCGATATCTTGTTCTGCAAACAATAATATCTCCCCCACTTCTGGGGATTGATGGGCTCAGCTTGATAGTTCTCACTTAGGATCCCTCATAATGTTGCAGTTGCAGATTGGTGGAAGCTGGAGTCATTTGAGGATGTCTTCACCCACCTGTTTGTTGCCGGGGCTGGAATGGTTAGAAGTGCTGGGGAGTTGGTTGAACATCTCTCTCTTTCTTCATACAGCTAATCCATGTAGTTGGCTTTTGCTTCTTTACAGACTGGCAGCCTTAGTGTAATTGAACTTCCAATGCTATAACTGTTTTCTTTCATATATTCCATATATACTGAAAGACTCTGATAGAGCTACGTCTTCTTACGATCTAACCTCAAAAGTCCTAGAATGTTACTTCCCTGCATTCTACTGGTTGGTTGAGCAGGTTACAAAGGCCAGTAAAAACTCAAGGGAAGGGTATAAACAGACTCCATCTCAATGATGGTATTACATACAGTAAAAGAAGGGAAGGAGTATGGGGGTAGGAAAGATATTAGAGTGAAACAGACATTATTATCTCATGTACATATGTGACTACATGACCAATGTGATCCCACAATATGTACAATCAAAAAATGAGAAATTACACTGCATTTATGTATCATTTATCAAAATGTATAAACACATTCTACTGTCATGTACAATTAATTAGAACAAATTTTTAAACATTTTTTAAAAGGAAGAAGAAGGAAAAGACAGTGGCCATTATAGAGACAACCTATCATAGTCAACCCTGGCTCCAACAATGTAGGACTCTCCCTCATGGAAAATATATTCACCCTCTCCCAAGACCAAAAATGTCTCATCCCATACAGTAATAGCTCAAAATCCCAGATCTTATCATCTAAGTTAGGTCCAGGTTCTTAAGGTATCATCTAAATTAGGTCATCTTTTGGTATGGATGCTTAGGTACAACTTCTCAAGTTTGATCTTTTGATCTGAAGACCAGTGAAATAAAGACAATCATCTGCCCACTTATCCCCTACCCACACTCAATGGTGAGACATGCACAGGATAATCACCTTACTGTTTCAAAGGGGGATAATAAGTAACATCTAGGAGCCAGGGTTTGAGCAATCCTGAAATTCTGTTGGACTTACATTGCTAGTTTTGGTTACAGCACAGTCCTACTTTCAGAAAATAATTTTTCATTCTTCCCTGGGAGGACTTGTTTTCATCCTCTGAAATTTTCTTTTCTGTTGCCTAAGAAATAGCCCTTTTTTTAAGCTAAAGGAGCCTCCTTATTTTCTTCCTACTCAAAAAATGGTTGGCTATCAGAAGTTTGCTTTGTATACTGTCCCTTTTCTTTTGGTTCAATCTGATATAATTTCTTCAAAAATTGTGTAGGTTTCCCATGTATCAAATTATAATCCATGCCCTGAGACAAAAGCTATAGTTTCTATTTTTTTTCTTTGAGACAGCCCCTTTCCCTTTTCTCCTTTAGCCTCAGAGTAAGAGTACTGTGAAATAGTGGTCTTCAGATTCTCAAAAGTCTTTTGTCTAGTTTTGAGGTGCTATAAGATATACTCTAAATACTCTTTTCTAGAAAGGAAAGTCTAATAGGCACAGATGCATATTTTTAGAAATCCTAGTAAGCATATATTTTTCTATTTTGAAGTATAAACAAAAGGATTTATACCTTTGATACTATCACTCTAAAACCACATTTCAATCATAGTGCCCTGGATGTTATCTTTTTCCTGAGGACATTTCTAGTTTAAGAATCTTACTGATGGAGTCTTAGGATGAAAAAAATAATTTTATTTCTGAGTCCACTGAACGAGGATTCACTTATATTTCCTTTAAATAATATTTGGAAACCAAATGGTTCATTTTTTAATTTATCTCTATTTTATAATAGGCAGCTAGAATAAGCCAATTGGCACCTTTTTACATTCTGCCTGAAAATCTTTCTCTAAATCATAGATTCATTGGCTACCATTTTTTTGTTTCTGCATTATCACAGACCATAGTGCCATTTTGATATCCCTTACACACACACACACACACACACACACACACACACACACACACATATTACAAGGGCTCCCTTTTCTCTAACTTCTAGCAAATTTTCTTCTCTTTCAAGCCCTCTCCAAATTTCTCTTTGAGGTTTTTCTAGATTTTACTAACAAAATCCCTTTGGATATTCCAACTTTCACTCATTGCTCACCTAAAAACAAATACCACAGGCATTAAGTTTATGTTATAGTAGCACCTCTCTTTGAGGCACCAAAATTCTGTTCTAGTTATCAATTTTTTCTTATAAAACTATGTTAAAACTCTGTAATACAGCAATCGTGCTGCTTTTTTGATGCAATTGTACTACAAAATTATAAATCAGCAGTATATGATTATAATTGTAAAAGCAAAAATTATTTCTTACAGTTCTGAGAGCTGATGAATCAGGGTAATTGTCAGATAGTGGACTACTCATACAACTCTGGTCAGATGGCAGCTAAAGCTTGAATAAGCTGAAATTTTCTCCACTCTTGTATGTAGTATATATGACTAGTATAGCTGGAGGTTGGTTGGGCATTTCTCTCCATGCAGCTTTTCATATGGCTATGGGGCTTCCTCAGATCAGACTCAGGGTGGTTGGACTTCTTACATGGCAGCTGGCTTTCTCCAAAGTGATCATTCTAAGAGTCTCAGATGAATCACCATACCAGAGGTCCCCAAATCTCAGTTCACAACATGCTTAGTGTCTCAGTATCTTTTTCATGGTCTTCTTAGGTCAAAGACAACAAACAAAACCAAGTGAAAACCTAATGACTCATTTATTAAATGGTTAAGTTAAACAAAGTAAGTTTTCAGTTCTAATAACTTAATAGCTGTTTGGGGAAAAAAGCATGTGTTCAAAACAAATATATTTTAATTTTATTCATAAATAACTGTAATTACTTACTAATAGTACACATGCCTATTGGGCACCACACAACTTCCAAAACCTTGGAATTAAATTGTATGCCACCATATGCATTTTCTGTTCCACAATTTCTGTGTCATACTTGTTTTATATCACAAAAACCAATAAAACTCAAGCTATGTAAGTATATGAAATCATCAAAACAAATGTAACATACTATTGAAACAGCATTATCTTGAACTTGTGGGTTTTGCAGTGTCCATATCTTTTCCTAAAAAAAATTAAAATAATTCTAATGCCCCTGTGAGTTTGCTGTGGTACTCACCCCAAGGAACCATGAGAAACATTCTAGTACACCAAGATACTGAAACTAGATGAGAAATTTGAGGAAATAGTTTTTACAGTGTCTCAGTTTTTACAGTGTCTCAGTTTTTAATTTTTCAACCTTATCTACCCCATGATGGCCACACAAACAGATACAATAGATTTGACATCACCCTTGCCAACATCAGTAAGTCATGCAAGCAGAATGAGATAGTTTGAGTCTTTCTCCTTTCCCTAGCTGTAATTCTATAGAATATTAAGGAGGTTCACTATTAATGTGCACAACAGTTATAAATATAATTTCTGTATTTTTATACCCAATTTCCTCACATAATACCTAATAAAAAAGTAGATATTCAATGCATATTTGTTGACTAAGTGAATAACTGAAAAAATGGAAGGGAACTTTTCATGGGAATTGTATGTTCTCCAGAGTTGCCATAACACATTATCACAGACTGGGTGGCTTAAAAACAGAAATTTGTTTTCTCACAGTGCTTAAAGTTGGAAGTGCAAGATGAAAGTGCCGGCAGAGTTGGGTTTTCCTGAGACTTCTCTCCTTAGCTTGCAATGTCTACCTTCTTGCTGTGTTCTCACATGACCTTTTCTATGTACACACAGCCTTGTATTTATTCCTCTTCTTTTAAGATCAGTCATATTGGATTAGGGACCCATTTTTACAACTTCATTTAGCCTTAATTACTAATTGTAAAGCCCTATCTCCAAATATAGTCACATTGGGTATTAGGGTTTCAATACCTATTTTTTGTGAGAATGGGAAAACACTATTTAGTCTACAAGAGGAAGGGTATCCTGTGCCATTTCTTTAAGAGATCTTTCTTTGGAAGCATAACTTCTCAATTCTTTCTGAATTGAATTTGGGGATCTTTGAGCCCCAGAAATTGCATGCAAAAATATCATGTGTATTTATACTGCAAGAGTCTACAATTGCTGTTCCAAACTGTGCACCCAGGAAAGATTTTTGAAAGATGTGAAGTTCCATTCTTAGAGGTTATGATTTAATCTGTGTTGAATGGATAACAGGCATGGCTATTTTTTTGTAACATTCTCCATTTGACTTTAATGTGCAGCCAGGATTGAAAATCACTGGTCTGAAGACTTTCTATCTAAATTGTAGCTAGAAGACCAGCAGTATTTCCATCCCCTGCAAACTTACTAGAAATAATGGATCTCCGTGTCCACTCAGATCTACAGAACCTACAGAATTCCATTTTTGTAAAATCTACAGGTAACTTGTATGCACATTTAAGTTTTAGAAACACTTATCTAATAGTTTTCCTCAAATCATGAAAGGGAACTGCGATCGCAGGAATTTTCAAAACTACTGAGAAAATTCTGTGAATATTTGATGTCAGTACAGGTTATATAATAGTCTTGAGGGTTTTTTTGTTTATAATGGGTTTATTATTTTAGAGATAAGTTCATGTATAAAGATAAGAGCCAATTATAGACAACTAAATTCACAAAGTAACAGCACAATGAATTAGGTCCTGGCTCAGTCCAGATATTACCTATTTCTCATCTCTGCTATAACCATTATGGATAATTAATTACTCAATGTTCAACCTAAACTGGTCTACCCAACATTCATGTTTAAAAGATGCAGATAGCTCTTAGCAAAGCAGACTGTCACTGAGTAGTGTTAACATTGAAAAAATAAAGAGAAAGATCAGAAGAGGAGTGTAGGGGAAGATGGAGAAAATGAGAAGGTGGAAGGTATTCACTGAACATGAGACTTTCATTCTTAATGCCTAAAACTTCCAGTTCATAATGAGTGGTTTCGATGAATGCATAGGAATGCATTCATCAAATAATTCCTATGGTTATTTTGTTTTTTTAATAAATAAGGAAGAAACTGGTTCAGAAATAAGAAGCAGGAACAAGAAGTAACTCCAGTAAAGAGAAATAAATTATAAGAGAAATTATTCTGGGTAAGTTACTGAATGAATTTCACTGGATAAATTACTATGTAATGATGAAATGACATATTGGTGATTCAATGAGAATTATAATTTCATGCCTTTTTAGAAATTAATTTAAAAACTCAATCCATTCGGCAAATCTTCAAACTGGGATGTATGTTTTATTGTGACCTCTGTTCTTAGGATACTAAAAGTAGAGTAGCTTTAATGAAATTTCATATATGTGGAGAGGTTCAAAAACATTTACCTTTCAGATCACCTTCTGGATCAGCCATTTTTTCCAAGATTCCTCTTCCACTCTTACTTTTCAAGTTTCCACCTTCCTTGTTATAACTTATGGATATTGGTCCTAGACTAGTAGTAAAGGATCCTTGGAACTGGATTTGAGCTGTCTCTCAGAGCTTGTAAATAAGCCAAAATAAAAGATGGGCCAAACACAATAGTAATAAATAAATGAACAGCTCTACCAAAGAAATGTGTGGACAGTACAATCCCATAAATGTTATCAAGGTTTGCTTTCATTATAAACTTATTTATTTATGTTAGAATTTTCATCTTAGAGTTGTTCATCTCTGACCACCAACACAATAAGTACTCACTAACTTTCAAATAAAATATGTCTTTTTATGAAGCTATATAAAATATTGGGGATTATTCACCACTATTAGTATTTGAACAAGAATATTACTCATTCACTTAACTTTTTAATGTGTAATATGAGATAATTATTTTAATTTTCAGCTTATTTCTGTATTTTCTATTTTCTATTTCTATATTTTTATTTTAAAACTTTCTATAATGTATATTTGAGGCATCTTTCCTGTAAATAGAACATATCCAATGAGTCTGACAATCTTAGTATCTTAACTGGAATATTTAGTCCATTTTCATTGAATGTAATTACTGAAAGATGTGTATTTCTGTCTACTAGGTTACTGCTCATTTCTGTTTGATCTATTTACAGTCCCTTTTTTCTCATTTCCTGATGTTTTCTTTTTGATTAATAAATTTTTATTATTATACTTTTGCCTTTATTATCTTATGTTATAATTTATTTTAAGCAATTCTAGACATTATAACATATTTTAATCTACCAACATTGTAATGGAGATTAGCTTAGCCACACTGACTTTCAATGCTAGAGTCCTAGAATATTGTAAGTCTGTTATCTCCCCTCCAAAATTTGAATTTTTAATATTACATTGTAATTCTACCTTATTTTAAACCCCACAAAACAAGAAATTAATATTTCATAGAGGTGAAATAAATTTTTATGTGTATTCTGTTGTTCATTTACTTTTTTATCTGCTTGCTTTTATCTGGGGTTATTCCTCTTACATATGAAGAAATATTTTTACTAAATTCTTTTAATGGACATTTACTGTCAACAAGGAAGCCTAGATTTTGTAACATCTATTCAAATTTTGAAGGATAATTTAACTAGATATATGAGTCTAGTTTTTCAATTTATTTGGAGGTTCATTTGTAATGTGACCATATTAAAGATGCCATCCTACTATTTTTTGTGTTCCATTGTTTCTGTTAGAAAGTCAGGTGGTGACTCTCTCATGTCATTGCTACCATAAAGGTAATGTGCTTTCCCCCTTAAGTTCAAGATGTTCATTTTTGTCTATGATTTTTTTGTGGTTTTACTCTGATATACTTATGCTTACTTGTCTTTCTCCTTGAGAGTCGCAGACTGTTAATTTTGTGGTTTTTGCCTTTCATCAGTTTGGAAAGTTTACCCTACATTCAGTTATTTAGTTTTTCTAACTGATTTTTTTCTCTTCCACTTCTGGGTCTACAATTATATTACTTTGATTTTTTACAGTGTCTCTATTCCTTAATCGGTTTTATATGTTTCTATATCCTGTTTTCCTTTGTGCTTCAGTGTTCATATTTTCTATCAGCCTTATTCCTTTCTTGTCCTGTGTCAAATCTATTGAGTTCTTAATTTTATCTACTGTATTCTTCAGTTCTGATTTTATATTTTTTGTCATTTTATATTATAGATATTTTGAAATACTTTTTGTGGGTTTCTTTCTGTGTCTTCAATTCTGTTCCATTGGTCTTCATGTCTGTTTTTGTGCCAAAACCACCATGATTAAATGGAGTTCATCCCAGGATTGTAAGATTGGTTCAACATACTGAAATCAATAAATGTAGTTCATCACATCAATAAACTTAAAGACAAAACTTACATGGTCATCTCAAGAGGCAGAAAAAACATTTGACAAAATACAGCACCCCTTCATATTTAAAACATTAAAAACCTAGAAATAGTAGAACATATCTCAACACTATAAAAACTATGCTAAACCCAAAGCCAACATCATTCTAAATAGAGAAAAACTGAAGACTTTCCCTCTAAACACTGAAACAAGTCAGGGTTTCCTTCTTACACCACTTCTATTCAACATAGTCCTTGAAACCCTAGCCAGAGCAATTAGACAAAAGAAAGAAATTAAAAGGATACAAATAGGAAAAGAACTCAAAGTATCCCTATTTGCAGATGACACAATTCTATATTTAGAAGATCCAAAAAACTCCACCAGAAATCTTCTAGAACTCATAAACAAATTCAGAAAAGTAACAGGATATATTAAAACCCATAAATCAATGGTGTTTCTATACACCAACAATGAATCAGCTGAAAGAGAAATTAGGAAAATTATCCCATTCACAATATCCTCAAAAAAAAAAAATACTAGGGAATCAATCTAACAAAAGTGAAAGACCCCTAACAATGAAAACAACAAAACACTAAAGAAAAAAATTGAAGAAGACCTTAGAAGATGGAAAGATCTCCCATGTTCTTGGATAGGCAGAATTAATATTGGCAAAATGGGCATACTACCAAAAGTGCTATACAGATTTAATGCAATTCCTATTAAAATTCCAATGATGTTCTTTATAGAAATAGAAAAAGCAGTTCTGAAATTCATTAAGAAAAATAAGAGGCTCAGAATGGCTAAAGCAATCCTTAGAAAAGTAAAGTAGGAGGCATCACAATATAGAACTTAAATTACACTACAGAGTTATAGTTATAAAAACAGCATGGTATTGGAGCTGTCATCCTAACTAAATTTCTTTACAAATGGATTAGAGCTTTGGCAAAGTTTTATCTATCTCTACCTATGAGAGATGTCAGCTGAGAGCATTGGGTCTCTACCAGGTATCATTCACATTAGTGGTTCCTTGACTCTAATTCTTGTCTCTTTTTTAGTACAAGACCACCACCAAGGTCTACATTTTGTATTTCAAAGTCTAACTATAATCTCAGACTTTGGAAAATATCTGAGCAAAAATCTGGCCACACTTTTAGCCCAATCTAGACTGCCCTCTGACCAGGATCCTTACTTCACAAATCTCTAATTTTTGTCTTTCTAGTCCCAGATGACTGCCAACATCTCTGCTTGTTTCTGTGCATCTTAGCAGTGGTCCTCTGTCTGAGGCCTTTCTCTGAATTCTTAGCCCTCTGTTTTAAGCAAAGAATCAGGAAATACCCCAAGGAAAAGCACAGCTATGGATTTCTGGGATTTACCTTGTAAGATATTTTTGACCTCCAGTTTTCAGTGCCTTAGTTTATATTCCTGATCTCGTCAAATAGACGTTTTCACTTGACATCTTTAGCTGTCCTCTGAGAGACCACTGGTCTGCTATAACTTAATCTAGCATAGTCAGAACCTAGACATAGAAAATCCCCCATCTATCTATAAAGCTTACATTTTATGGGTGTTGAAGTAAGAAAGGCAGACAATACACAACCAAAAAAACCTAAATCAGATAATTTCAAATGATGATAAAATTCTACTAAGAAAATATAATGATGTGAACATGTTTAAGTAGCCAAGTGCCTTTTGCCTAACATCTGAGTATAAACAAATTGTCTTTACTTAAAAGCTGTATAATGAAATCCTCTTTATTACCTCCATTTTATAAATAAGAACATTCTAATCTTTGGTGCACAAAGTTCTTCACTCTCTGGCAATCAGAACAAGCTGAGGAAACTTAGGTAATTAGGTAACGGGGAAGACACTAAATCAGACCCATAATCATTAGGGATTATGCATCTCTGCTCAGAGGCCCCTCACTAACCCAAGTCAGAAAAGAGAGAGAAAATCGTCCAAGACTTCCTCATTATATACATTTAGTGCCTGCTAGGAAAGAAGCCACTGGAGGGCACTTTGGTTAATGGAGCTTCCTAGGTCTGTCTTTAGCAATTGAAGGAACCATCCATTCTGGAGCCTGCTTGGCTGCCATAACTCACGGGTCTCCCTAATTCAGATGGGTTGGGGATGCTGAACTCTGGAAATAAGCTTTCCCCACCACTGCACCTCACTCAGATCTCAGCCTTACATCATTTCCAAAGCATTAAGCAGCCTGCAACTTGAGAATCCTGCTGCTGGGTGACATCTGTAACATCTGACATCATTTAGAAGACACTGCAAGGGTAAAAGAGCACTTTTTTGACCAGGGACATAAATAATTCTGAGGAAGAAATTAAGTTAAAAGGCTTTCCTTTCCCTAAATGGATTTGCAGAATTTGCCTTCCCAGTCAGGCTTCTGTGAGGAGATCTGTTTCAGGGAATCGAGGAGATAACTTTATGTAGTTGACACTAAGCCATGAGGTGCCACCAGGAATAGAAGACACTATGAACTATAGGCTGTGTGGATTCCCTGCTAACCTTTTGAATGGGGGAGATGAAGGATATAGCCAAGTTATCCCTGTGGATGCCCTCAGTATTAATAGTAGATGGAAGGGGAGAAACTCTGGGAGTCTGTTCAAGAGGGGAAGTCCCTCATTTCCAGAGATGTTCACCAAGATCTTGGGAAGCCGCACATGCCATCTTCTGCCAAGAAAATTCAAATCTTCGCCATATCATCCCCACTTGGCAGGATTGAGAAAGACTATGCAAACATAATTGGTCTGTCTTCCCCAACTCAGTATCCACACTATGAAAGGAAAAAGGAATTGGAGTTTCAGCTTCTTCTTCAAGTTTGCTGGAACTGATACTAAGATCTTTGTAAGAGACCTCATTCAATCCACTTCTGACTCTAAGCAAAGGGTGGTGCTGAGAGTTTGAATTCTATGGAGAACTTCCAAGGATTTTCAGGTCCACCACCTGAAGCTGCCTGAACCTAGAGATTCTAGAGGAACTGCATGCAGATGTAGCAATTGCTGTATACAAGCAAAAGAACCTAGCCACTTACCCACACCCCAAAACCAGCCTCAGTTATATGAATTAAGCAGGAGTTACAACACAGAGCAAAGAAAGAATGACAAGAAATTCCAATATCATTCAATTCACAACCACCTCAGCATGCGTGCAAAGCAATGAACTAGAATTTTAGTGCCAAAAGGAGCCTCAAGCCTTAAGGTTAATCTAGGAACATTCAATTTTACAGATTAGAATGGTGTTTATTCAGACCAGACAGATAATTAACCACAGAGGCATATAGTATGTGAACAAACACTGGGAGCACATGGATTTGTTCATTACAGTGCCTTCAATGTCTAGGAAGAACAAGCACATAGTAGTGCCTACTGTGGTCCAGAAACAGCATTAAGTCCCATACAGGATACAGAGATGAATTCGATGCAGTCCCAAACAATAAGGAACAAGCCGCCTAGTAGGAGACACAGATGCATAACAGAAGAGTACAAAGCAATGTTATTTGTGTTTTTATCAATGTGTAAATAAGGTGCCTAGCAAAGAGTCTATGGGAAATAATAAATAGTATTACCTATGGTTTCCTAATAATTAAGTACCCAATAAAGTAGAATAAATATTGAGAATAAAATAATAATAAATAGGGTACAGTCCCTTTCCTAAAAAAGGCATACTGTCTAATTCAAAATGAGTGTGCAGAGAGATCATTCTGCTGCTTTGTCATAAATGGTAATGTGGGAGCTTTGGGAACACATAGGAAGGGCATAGCACCCAGACAAGGGGGAGGAAAAGAACCTTCCGTGTAAGATGAAGTGAACATTGAGTAGAGTTTGTCCAGGTGAAAGTGAAGATGAAGAAAAAGTTGTCCAAAGATGCTAGGAGGGAAGAAGTACCTGGTTAGATGTTGACATATTTTTATGTATTTTCTAAGGGTTAACATAGTAAGAGGTTTTTGAGGGAAAAGAAGTTCTAACTATAAGCGGGACTGTAGCCATAAGGTGATTAGCAGTTTGCCCAGTCTTGGTACTCTATTGAAAAAATTTTAAACATGAGAATAAAATGATCAGACTTGTTTAGACTCTCTGGACATAGATTAGGGAAGTGGAAACAGGGCCATATGGGAGTCAGAACTTCCCATTAAGATGCTGTTGGAATAATTCAGATAACCAATAATTTTGCATTTAAATGCCATAACAATCTGTCTAAATTCTTAAATTTCAAAGCTGACAATTAAGAAGTTGACTTAGAATTATAGTAGTGCAGGGTGTGGTGGCACACGCCCATAACCCCAGTGGCTCAGGAGACTGAGGCAGGAGGATTTGAGTTCAAAGAAAGCTTCAGGGTGGGCCAAGATGGCGGACTAGAGGGCGGCTGCATTTCACGTTGCTCCAGGACGCAAGATTCAAAAGAGGAGATAGTGAGAGACATGGGACCAACTCAAAGCCGCCGGGTGAGTCTCTCCTGTTGGGGAGGCGTCCTGGATGGGGCAGTAGCCCCGGAACGCAGGGAATTTGTGAAGTGGAGTTGCTCGGCGAGACGCCCCTCCCCCTGCTGGAGCAGTAAATACGGACAACTGGGATCATCGTAGAGGAGGCGGCTCAGCACAGCGCTTGGACTCGGAGCAACCACTGGGGCTCCGGGCGGCTGCCTGAGGAGGGGCTGCGTGGCGAGCTGTTTGGACCCACAGCGACCGCTTCTGAACACCAGGGGGTTGCCCGGAGGAGGAGGAGAAGCCCGGCGGGTCAGTTGGTCTGGGAGTGACTGCATCAGAGCCGCGGGCGGTTGCCAGAGGAGGAGCTGCGTGGTGAACTGTTCGAACTCAGAGCGAGCGCTCCTGAACACCGGGAGGTTGCCCGGAGGAAGAGGAGGAGTGCGGCGGGTTGCTTGACCTAGGAGTGACTGCATCGGAGCCACAGGCAGTTGCCAGAGGAGGAGCTGCGTGGTGATCTGTTTGAACTCAGAACAACTGCTCCAGAACACTGGTGGCCTGCCTGGAGGAGGAGAGCGGTGGGACCCTTGGTCTGGGAGTGACTGCATCAGGGCCGCAGGTGGTTGCCAGAGGAGGAGGCGAGTGGTGAGTTGACTGGACTAGAGGTGACCTCTCCTGAACACTGGTGGCCTGCCTGGAGGAGGAGCGTGGTGAGTCGCTTGGTCTCGGAGCCACCGCTCCTGAACACACGGGGGGCTACCCCAAGGAGGAGGAGGAGGAACGGGGCGGGTCACTTGGACTTGGAGTGACTGCCTGGGGCTGTGGGTGGTTGGCGGGAGGAGGAGACCCGAAGTGGGTTGTTTGGACTCCTGGTGACTGCGTCGGAGACCGGGCGGCTGTCCGGAGGAGGAGGGGTGTGGCGGGTCTCTGGGTCTCGGAGCTATTGTGCGGGGCTCCAGGTGGTGGCTCAGGGGAGGGGCTGCATAGCCAGGCTATTGGTACAGAGCAGGGTCCCAGGAGCTAGGTGGCTTCTTGCTGGAGGAGCCTCACAGAGACGTGCCTAGGGGCGGAGCGAAGTTTCCAGGGCTGCAGGCAGATTCTCTGGGAGAGGCAGCCTAAGGAGACTCGCCTGCGAAGGGTGAGGCTCCCAGGCCCAGGACGTAGGTCTGGGACCCTGGGATCGTTACAGAGAAAGACAGCCCAGCCCAGGTGGTAGTTGTAGATTGAGGGGAACCTCTAGGAGGGCACCTGACCAGCAAGACGTCCCCACCGAGTGAGTCTTCCTGGCCGGGAGAGGTTTTCCCACAGGGATGGTAAAACCAGAGACATAGGCACAAACAAGCCTTGCCTCAGCCCGCAGTCTAGTTCCCCATTGGATGACCATTGGTCAACAAGTGGAGGCACCTCTGCCCACTAGCAGGGAATATACGCCACCTGAGGGTCACCACCCCTAGAGAGGCAGCTTCTTCGTGGAGCTCTGCATTATCAACCTCCTCCAAGACTTCAGGCTACTGAAGGATAAGAGGGGATATACTAGCAATCTTCAGGGACATTATAAGTTGATAGAGGAAATCTGCAATATCTTAATGACCCACTGATTCCTGAACAATATGAGAAAACAAGGGAAGAAAATGCCCCAAACAAATCTAGATGTTACATCAATAAAATCCATCGACAGCATGGCAGAAGAAATGACAGAAAGGGAGTTCAGAATGTACATAATTAAAATGATTAGGGAAGCAAACGATGACATGAAAGAGCAAATGCAGGCATTGAACGATCGCACCAATCGACAGTTAACAGAGCAAATTCAGGAAGCAAAAGATCATTTCAATAAAGAGTTAGAGATATTGAAAAAAAACCAAACAGAAATCCTTGAAATGAAGGAAACAATAAACCAAATTAAGAACTCCATAGAAAGCATAACCAATAGGATAGAACAGCTGGAAGACAGAACTTCAGATATTGAAGACAAAATATTTAACCTCGAAAACAAAGTTGAACAAACAGAGAAGATGGTGAGAAATCATGAACAGAATCTCCAAGAACTATGGGATATCATGAAAAGGCCAAATTTGAGAATTATTGGGATTGAGGAAGGCTTAGAGAAACAAACCAAAGGAATGAACAATCTATTTGAAGAAATAATATCAGAAAATTTCCCAAATCTGAAGAATGAAATGGAAAATCAAGTCCAAGAGGCTTATAGGACTCCAAATACACAAAATTACAACAGACCCACACCAAGGCACATTATAATGAAAATACCTAACATACAAAATAAAGACAGAATTTTAAAGGCTGTGAGAGAAAAGAACCAAATTACATTCAGGGGGAAGCCAATACGGATATCAGCAGATTTTTCAATCCAGACCCTAAAAGCTAGAAGGGCCTGGAACAACATTTTTCAAGCTCTGAAAGAAAATGGATGCCAACCAAGAATCTTATACCCAGCAAAACTTACCTTCAAATTTGACGATGAAATAAAATCATTCCATGATAAACAAAAGCTAAAAGAATTTACAAAAAGAAAGCCAGCATTACAGAATATTCTCAGCAAAATATTTCATGAGGAAGAGACAAAAAACAAAGAAGCAAATCAGCAAAGGGAGGAATTATCCTAAAGGAACTGTCCAATAAAGGAGGAACCAAGATGTGTCAAAAATTTTAAATATGAACCAAATGACTGGGAATACAAATCATATCTCAATAATAACCCTGAATGTTAATGGCCTGAATTCATCAATCAAAAGACATAGACTGGCAGATTGGATTAAAAGAAAGATCCAACAATATGTTGCCTGCAAGAGACTCACCTCATAGAAAGAGATACCCATAGACTAAAGGTGAAAGGATGGGGAGAAACATACCATGCACATGGACTCAGCAAAAAAGCTGGAGTATCCATCCTCATTTCAGATAATGTGGACTTCAAGCCAAAGTTAGTCAGAAGGGATAAAGAAGGACATTTCATACTGCTTAAGGGAAGCATAAATCAGCAAGATATAACAATCATAAACATCTATGCCCCAAACAGTGGCTCATCCATGTATGTTAAACAAATCCTTCTCAATTTTAGAAACCAAATAGACCATAACACAATAATACTAGGTGATTTTAACACGCCTCTTTCACCACTGGACAGATCTTCCAAACAAAAATTGAACAAAGAAACCATAGATCTCAATAACACAATCAATAATTTAGACTTAACAGACATTTATAGAATATACCATCCAACCAAGAGCGAATACACTTTCTTCTCAGCAGCACATGGATCCTTCTCTAAAATAGACCATATATTATGCCACAAAACTAATGTCAGAAAATACAAGAAGATAGAGACACTACCTTGTATTCTATCAGATCATAATGGATTGAAGTTACAAATTAATGAAAGAGTAAAAAACAGAAACTACTCCAACACCTGGAGATTAAACAATATGCTACTATATGATGAATGGATAACAGAAGATATTAGGAAGGAAATTAAAAAATTCTTAGAGGTAAACGAGAACAAAGAAACATCATATCAATATCTCTGGGACACTATGAAAGCAGTACTTAGAGGAAGATTTATTTCATGGAGCGCATTTAATAAAAGAAGTAAAACTCAAAAAATAAATGACCTAACACTACAGCTCAAAGCCCTAGAAAAAGAAGAACAGACCAACACCAAAAGTAGTAGAAGACAGGAAATAGTTAAACTCAGAGCTGAAATCAACAAAATTGAAACAAAAGAAACAATACAAAAAATTGACAAAATAAATAGTTGGTTCTTCAAAAAATAAACAAAATTGATAAACCTTTAGCCACACTAACAAAGAGAAGATGAGAGAAAACCCAAATCACTAAAATTCGGAATGCACAAGGAAATATCACAACAGACACGACTGAAATACAAAACATAATTAGAAGCTATTTTGAAAATCTATACTCCAACAAAATAGAAAATTTCGAAGACATCAACAGGTTTCTAGAGACATATGAATTGCCTAAACTGAACGAGGAGGACATACACAATTTAAATAGACCAATTTCAAGTAATGAAATAGAAGAAGTCATCAAAAGCCTACCAACAAAGAAAAGTCCAGGACCAGATGGGTTCTCAGCCGAGTTCTACAAAACTTTTAAAGAAGAGCTCATTCCAATACTTCTCAAAGTATTCCAGAAAATAGAAGAGGAGGGAACTCTCCCAAACTCATTCTATGAAGCCAATATTACCCTGATTCCTAAACCAGACAGAGACACATCAAGGAAAGAAAATTTCAGACCAATATCCTTAATGAACATCGACGCAAAAATTCTAAACAAAATTTTAGCAAATCACATACAAAAACATATTAAAAAGATAGTGCACCATGATCAAGTGGGTTTCATCCCAGGGATGCAAGGTTGGTTCAACATCAGGAAATCAATAAATGTCATTCACCATATCAATAGACTTAAAGTCAAGAATCACATGATTATTTCGATAGATGCAGAAAAAGCATTTGATAAAATACAGCACCCCTTCATTCTCAAAACACTAGAAAAAATAGGGATAGTGGGAACATTCCTTAACATTGTAAAGGCCATCTACACTAAACCCATGGCTAATATCATTCTAAATGGTGAAAAACTGAAAGCATTCCCTCTAAAACTGGAACAAGGCAGGGATGCCCTCTTTCACCACTTCTATTCAATATCGTCCTTGAAACTCTAGCCAGAGCAATTAGACAGACCAAAGAAATTAAAGGGATACGAATAGGAAAAGAAGAACTGAAACTATCCCTATTTGCTGATGATATGATGGTATACTTAGAGGAACCAGGAAATTCCACCAGAAAACTTTAAGATCTCATAAGTGAATTCAAAGTAGCGGGATATAAGATCAGTGCACATAAATCTAAGGCATTTTTATACATAAGCGATGAATCTTCAGAAAGAGAAATTAGGAAAACTACTCCATTCACAATAGCTTCGAAAAAAATAAAGTATTTGGGAATCAATCTCACAAAAGAGGTGAAAGACCTCTACAATGAGAACTACAGAACACTAAAGAAAGAAATTCAAGAAAACCTCAGAAGATGGAAAGATCTCCCATGTTCTTGGATAGGAAGAATTAATATTGTCAAAATGGCCATACTACCAAAAGTGCTATACAGATTCAATGCAATTCCAATTAAAATCCCAACGATGTACCTTACAGAAATAGAGCAAGCAATTATGAAATTCATCTGGAAGAATAAAAAACCCGGAATAGCTAAAGCAATCCTTGGCAGAAAGAGTGAAGCAGGGGGTATCGCAATACCAGATCTTCAACTCTACTACAAAGCAACAGTAACAAAAACGGCATGGTATTGGTACCAAAATAGAAAGGTGGATCAATGGTACAGAATAGAGGACACGGACACAAACCCAAATAAATACAATTTTCTCATACTAGACAAAGGGGCCAAAAATATGCAATGGAAAGATAGCCTCTTCAACAAATGGTGCTGGGAGAATTGGAAATCCATATGCAACAGAATGAAACTAAACCCATATCTCTCACCATGCACGAAACTAAACTCAAAATGGATTAAGGATCTCGGAATCAGACCAGAGACCTTGCATCTTATAGAAGAAAAAGTAGGTCCAGAGCTTCAACATGTCGGCTTAGGACCAGACTTCCTCAACAGGACTCCCATAGCACAAGAAATAAAAGCAAGAATTAATAACTGGGATAGATTCGAACTAAAAAGCTTTCTCTCAGCAAAGGAAACTATCAGTAATGCGAAGAAAGAGCCTACAGAGTGGGAGAAAATCTTTGCCAATCATACTTCAGATAGAGCGCTAATCTCCAGAATCTATAAAGAACTCAAAAAACTCTACACCAAGAATGTAAATAATCCAATTGACAAATGGGCTAAAGAAATGAATAGACACTTCACAGAAGAAGATATACAAGCAATCAACAAACATATGGGAAAATGTTCAACATCTCTAGTAATAAGAGAAATGCAAATCAAAACCACCCTAAGATTCCATCTCACCCCAATTAGAATGGCAATTATCAAGAATACAAGCAACAACAGGTGTTGGCGAGGATGTGGGGAGAAAGGTACACTCTTACATTGCTGGTGGGGCTGCAAATTAGTGCAGCCACTCTGGAAAGCAGTGTGGAGATTCCTTAGAAAACTTGGAATGGAACCACCATTTGACCCAGCTACCCCACTCCTTGGCCTATACCCAAAGGACTTAAAATCAGCATATTACAGAGATACACCCACATCAATGTTCATAGCTGCTCAGTTCACAATAGCCAGATTGTGGAACCAACCTAGATGTCCTTCAATTGATGAATGGATAAAGAAACTGTGGTATATATATACAATGGAATATTACTCAGCCATAAAGAATGATAAAATTATGGCATTTGCAGGCAAATGGATGAAACTGGAGAATATCATGCTAAGTGAGATAAGCCAATCTCAAAAAACCAAAGGAAGAATGATATCGCTAATAAGTGGATGATGACACATAATGGGGGGTGGGAAGGGTTAGTGTTGGGGTTGGAGTTGGGTTTAGGGAGGGGGGCAGGAATTGAGGAAGGAAGGACTGTATAGATGGAGGAGAGGGGTGGGAGGGGAGGGGGGAAGGGAAAAATGGCAGAATGAATCAAACAACATTACCCTATGTAAATTTATGATTACACAAATGGTATGCCTTTACGCCATGTACAGACAGAGAAACAACATGTATCCCATTTGTTTACAATAAAAAAAAAAAAGAAAGCTTCAGTAACTTAGTGAGGTCCTAATGCAACTCAGCATGATCTTGTCTCTCAATAAAATATTAAAAAGGTCTGAAGCTGTGGCTTAGTGGTTAAGCACCACTGAGTTCAATTCCTGGTACCAAAAAAGGAAAAAAAAAATGGTAGTGGCAAAAAAAAAGTTTTGAAAGTGTATATGTGCAGAATTAACAAGGGATATAAAGTGCATCCAGTGAGATTCCGGTAATCTGTTAAATGTGGGAGGTGAAGAATAAGAAGGAGTCAAAGTGGACACCCAGGTTTGTAGCCACAAAGGGTAAAGTGTGGGGTTGAGAAGGTATCACCAGACATTGGCCTTAGGGTTGAGACTAAAGGTTAAATGGAGGTTTTTCAGAGAATGGAGAAAATGAGAAAATAGCTATAAGACAATGTTTCACATGAGTCTCATAATGCAACTGTGGCTAAAATTGCTAACATCATCCTTAATCACGCACCTAAAGAAAAACAAAATAAAGAGAGAGAAAGCGAAAGAGCAATTAAGTTCATTATTGAAAACACCATCCTGCAAAATGTACAGAAGACCATTCTTGGTCTACTAGGAATGTAAGAAATACAGGTAGAGGATGGGTGGTGGGTAGACAATAATCATTAGAAAAGTCACAGGTGCACAGAGACACCCCTACTATTGTCCTAGAAGATCCTTCTACAGATCCATGCCCAGCCACTCTCAGTAGCTGAGAAAAGAAAAGAAAGAGTGAAGGAGAGTGTGGCAAATCTGATAAAGATGAATGGAGGAGACTGAGACAAAAGTACCTGCCGGCATTGTGTCAGCTCCCACTCACCAGCTTAAAAACAAACTCATTAATTATCCACCAGCCAGGGATGAAATAGCCCCAGTGTAAAACACCTCCACATTCTGGCTCTCAGTGAGACAAACAGCCCCAAGGTACACACACCACAGACTCTGGCTGCTAACAGAATGCATAACCAGCTCTGCCATGACCAAGAACAATATCCCCCAAAGGACACAGACTTCAGACTGCAACACTTCACCCAGGACCCTCATTATTTCACATTTTGTGTAAGACAATCAGACAAAGAAGATCCCTGGCTTTTTTCTCAAGTATTTCATTCATTCTCTGCATTATTTCCAACCCAGTTCTTCAAACAGAACAAAGAAATAAATTTCCACTGCTACCGCCCCCCACACACACACACACTTTGCCTGTCTTGTGGATGCTCTCTAATACTTTTAGATTGGGAGCTTATAGAGGGCACAGGCCAACTTTGAGATAACAGACTCGTAATTCTAATTCTCTCCCTGTGCTTTCAGTCTCAGAGCATATCTCCACTTTCCTCCTGATTGCTCACATTCCTCTTCACTCACTGTGCCTCCATTCCCTCATCCAAACAACTGTAACACCTCTATATTCAAGACAGGACTGCCTGTGTAGCCATCTTTTCTCCATCCCTGTTGATACAACTCTGGCTTCCATCCCTGTCATACCTGGCCTTAGTTTCTGCAATAGGTCAATCTGAGCCCACCCAAGACATTCTCTACATGATAGTCAGAAACATCATTTAAAAGCACATAGGGAGAAACGTCACTTCATTGCTTAAAATTCTTCACCAATTCCCCATTGACTCATTTGCTGCAATTAAATAGAAATCTACATGGTCCTTCATAATATGCTTCATAATTTATTTTTCCCTTTATACCTTCAATCTAATTGATTCCTACTCCCATTGTGTTCTATGCTTTAGCCAGGTCAAGTTGCTTTTGGTTCCCCCAAAGAATCTGCTCTCTCTTCCTTCCAGGACTCCATGGATCTGGAATATTCTTTTCTCTACCTCTTCACTGGCAAACAAACCCTGTTCTTTCATTCTGAACATACATTTCATTTCTTCCCTGACACTGTCTCTAATAGACCTTCCTGAAAGATTAATTAGGAGCATCTTTTATAAAATACAATAGGATCTTTATATGGTGAAATGTAACTGCCTATTTCTCCTACCTATTCCACACTGGCTAAGACTATTGAGAGCAAGGATGTTGTATGTCTTGGTTACCATTCCTATCAGTTCCTACCAAGTACCTATAACACAGTAGCTTCTTAATAAATATTCACTGAGTAAATTAACAGAGGTAAACAACCAAAAAAAAATGGTCAGTTAAGGTTATTTGGTTGCAAGCTAGGAAAACTATCTCTAATATATAAGCAAAAATGAATTTTGGGGTAGGATACTAAATACTCAGGATATGTGCAAACACCAAGGTAGCTACCAGTTACCTAACAAGCAAGAAGGCAGGTATGGTTATGTGATAGGAACAGAGTAAAATGAATGAACATGACCATTTTAATCTGTTTCAGTCAGCTTAAAATTCAAACACAAGAAGGGATATAGGATGGACCTAACTTTAGTCATATGCCTCATAAGTAGCTTAGTTACTTTCTTTAAGATTAAGATTATATAAAGATTTTTTTCTTTTCCTTTTTGTGATTAAAAGAGAGTCAGTAGGTTTATATAAAGTGTGAAGAATTTCTAAATCCATAGAATCCATATAAGGATATGTGCGTTGAATCTAGAGACTGTGTCTTACACTTTTAAACACATCTTTGTGTCTTGGGTCAACCAAATACAATGGACAGTAGCAACAAGAAGTAAACAATTTAGAGTCAAAGAAAACAGGGCTTTGCCACTTATTTTGACCATGTGACCTTGACAAAATAATTTCTTTAAGCCTCATTTTCTTGTCTGTACAATGAAACTAGTCATAATGCAGTTTGTGTGGTGATGATAGAATCCTATAAGTCAAGTTTTGAGAATAGCCCCTCATAATGAGTAATCAATGAATGACCATTAAGTTTATAAATGATTGTTAAGTTTGATAATTTTTTTTTCATTGGTGCTGGGGATTGAACTAGGGACTTTACATCTTCTACGTATGCATTCTACCACTTAGCTACATTCCAATACCAACAAAGATTTTCATAATGCAAAAGTTTTTCAGCAATAATATGAGTTTTCATAATGTATCATAGAAACTGTATCTTTTTCTGGTATTTAAATTTTAAAAAAAGAACTTAGACCTGTTCTTTCCCTCCTCTCCTTGTACACACCCATAGGCAATCAGCTCCTACACACAGCCTGAAGTGTCTTTTATCCTCTTCAGAAGGGAAATTAGACAGCTCAGTAACATTTGGTAGCACCAGAAAGAAAGCTTTGCCAGACCATCTTTTTCTGTCTGACTTACTGTGGTCCCCAAATATAGGCTGACTGTTCTTTAGTCTCCTGTATCCATTGGGAAAGCTAAAACAAAGCATAGATGACTTGTGAAAATGGAAAGAAATTGAAACAAAAAAATTAAGTAAATGAAGCAATGGCTAGAGATCTAAATTCTTAGGGAGCTCCATACTATCTGATAGATTTCATCACCTGCTGACTTGACAGGAGATTTATCCAGTATCCTAAGCTCCAATTTTTTTTGAAAATGAGAAGCCTTCCAGAAAAGCAACTAAAGCACCATTTGCAACTCTGCTGCCTGCATAATAATACCCCTTAACACAGTACCTAATATGGCTTTTAAGGGGTTCCTCAAATCTCAAATCTCGATATATCATTACCCTCATTATTATTGCCCTGGAACTTCACGCTGTCAGTCAAGATTCCCCATTATGTCCTTGCTTTCAACAACCTCTTCTTGGTCTTCCCTCAGAGTCTGACACTCTTGAAAGAAGTTAATAATTTTACTCTTGTAGAAATGAATCAGTCATTATCTGATATGCCCTACCTGTTTTCACAGAGCTAGAAGAGGTTGAAGGGATACTAACAGAGAGGTAGATTCTGTCCACAGCAGTCAAGTACAATAAATAGAAGGGCTTGAGAAACACAGAATGAATGAGACAAAGATCATGAATTGTAAGGAACAAGAAAGGAAATGGAAATGCAATGAGATAACAAATCACATATCATTCCCTAAGGAAAGAACCACCAGCCACTGCTACCTAAAGATGGAACAGTTGATGCTGGTTGGAGAAATAGATAATTCACCACAAATGCTATATGAACTTGAAAGACAAAGAGAACAGTCAACTTTAGTAGTATTAGTCTGCCGTTCTTTAAAGTACTCACTAAGCTCCATGATGGGTTATGATCATGCTATTTTATGCTAATAGAACTACATTGTAAGCTACTCCACCTGCTATAATATGTACTAGCACTTCAGGGAAATATCTACTTAGTCTACCAACTTCAATTTCAACTGCTCTCTGAAGCCTGCCAAAGAACTTTATTCCCCCTAGGAATCTCTTGTTTATTTATCTTTATTTCTGTTACTTTCACTTTAAAATGCTTACCTTGCGCCCATCATACTGCCACTGACCTGTGATTGCTGGATTGGGGAGATAGCTCAGTAATAAAGCACTTGTTTCACACGTGTGAGCCCTGGGTTCCATTTCCAGCACCACAAAATAAATAAATAAGAAAAAGAGGGAAAAAAAAAAGAAAGAAGAATGGAAGCAAGGAAGGAAGGAAAGGAAATTATAAACTATAATTTCCTTGGAAATGAGTCTTGGATGGAACCATCAATAGATTGACAGAATAGTTTGAATTAGTCCTTAATCAATGTTATCTTAGCTGTCTATTTAAATAGGGCTAAAAATAGTGTACCTCACTTTCAATTCTTCTTCACTATTTCTTTCTTGGATCAGATGTTTTCCACATTTAATAGTAAATCTAGCAAATCTCAGCTATGAAGTCTTTCCAGATTACAAATCCCATCTGGGAATTGAAATGCCAGAAACCTTTTCCCTCATGCAAAAATATCTTTACTCAGCAACTGCAATTCTATCAATGGATTTAACCTAAACACCTAAGAAAATCTATTTTTTAAAGGGAAGGCCTTTCAGTTAAAAAAAAAATCTATGGAGATATTTATTTTTTTAAATGTTCCTTCTTACTTCTACACTAGACCTAATTAATCATAATCTAAAGCCCCACACTCTCCTTTTTAACAAGTTTCTCAAGAGAGTCTAATGAATACAAAATTTGAGGATCATTGTCTTAAGGAAATAAGACCAAGAAAACAAGAAAAGAGAAAACTAGGGATATATAGCTCAGTGGCAGAGTGCTTGCCTAACATGAGGCCCTGGGTTCAATCCTAAGCATTACCACAAAAAATAAATAAATAAATAAATAGAAATAAGAAGAAGGGAAGAGAGAAGTGGGGAGGAAGTCAATGAGAGGAGAAAGAGAAGTGCTTGCCATGTTCTGGGTTCTGTATAAGAATATGTAAAATATGGTAAATATATGAAAAAAAAGTACTGAAACTTCTAAAGTAAAGAGTGTGGCAAAATACCTTAAACCAAAACATCGGTAAAAATACTAATAAAAATAATATTTTGGTAGTGATTATAAAACTCTGCTCTTCCAATCACTAACTGAAGTTTCTATTAAAATATAGAGTTCTATAATGTTCAATAACAAGGGAAACACTGACCGTGAACAAAAGGCTTAGGTACAAGTGCTGGCTCTGCCTACTAGATGACAACCTTGGTCAAGTCTCTTAAGTTCCTGAGTCTCAGTTTTCCCATGAGTTGGTTTAAACTGGGAAAGAACCATACACATGTAATGCTGCACTATTTTCATAAATTAGTACTTTTCTGTATTCTACAATGTCAATGTGTGTAGAAACTATAAACATTACATATGACTACAAGCACTATAGAGATGCAAAATATTGTTACAGTAATTAGTTAATATTTATCAAATGGTAATTACATATCAGAAACTATGCAAAGCGTCAGAATTTACTTATTTCTCATTGTTACAGCAATTCTACAAGGAAGGTTCTATCCCTATCCCCATTTTACAATTGAGGAATCTGAAGCCCAGAAAGGTTAAATAACTCTCCCAAGCTCACACAATTATTATGGGGCAGATCTGAAATTTGCTTTGAGGCAATTTGATTCTAGACCCCGCAGTCCTATTACAACCCCATAAGAAATTAATTTCATATCAGAAACTCTACCTGATGTAAGAATCAAGAAGCTATTGTTAATAAATAGTTCCAGCTTTTGCATTTCCTCTTGGTCTGGCTTGTAGTACCATCCTTCTCAAACTAATCTTCCCACTGCTTGAATACTTCATGACTTACAGCTTTTACTTTTAGCTCCTTATCCAAGACTCAAAATGCATAATCTAAACTTTATGATGTGGGGTGATCAATTTCCTCAATCTCTCATGCTTTTCTAACTATGGACTCATTTCTGTTCACTGCTTCTCAGTCTAGCTTTCTGAGAGTCTAGCTTTCTATAGCTTCACCTCCTGAAGATTACTGGTGACTTCACAGCTTTAAAATTCAATGAATACTTTTCATCTTTTATCTTCCATACTCACTGTGCAGCATTAGATACTATTAGCAACTCACTCTGAAATTCTGACAATCTCTGGCTTCTTTGTATGGCCTGGTTTCTGTTGTCTTTAGTGGTTAGATTTTAGTGCACTTCATGATATTCTCTTCATTAAAACTTCCCCACTAAATAACACCCATCATTAAATTCCTATGTTTTTCAGGAGCTCCCCAGTGGACATTCTCTCCCTGGAATAGCTCACCTGATGTCCAGTTCTCTTCTTTACAAGGTCCTGAGCTCCAGATTAGTGCAACCAACTGTTCTCTGGACATCTCCACTTGGTCAATATACAGGTGTCTTGGGTTTAACAGATCTAAGAGAGAGCTCAGGTTCTTCATTTCTCAATCTCTCACTTCTTATGAGCTTACCACACCAGTGACACAGAAATCATTCTCTCTTCTCCCTCATATTCAAACACAGGCCAAACACCCAGGCCATCTTCTGATCTTGTCAATTCTGTTTCCTCAATGTTCCTCCTTCAACTGATCAGCTACTGTCTCTACACACCTTCTAAAACTCTCTGGCACCTTTCCAATGCAGTCTCCATGCTTTTGTTAGAATGAAAGTAGATTTGAGTTTTCCTGGACTTCAAAACTTTTCATGGCCCTCCATTGCATTAGGATAATTTTTAACCTCCTACCTTCACGGGGTATCCTAAGCTAGGAAGTTCATAATTTGAGCTATATCCTCCTGTCTCCAGTCTAACTTTTCACCACACCTTTTTGTTGCACAGACCCCAGGTAATCAAATAAAACTATTTTCACTTTGCTATTCATTTTCATGAACCTTTTAAAAAATGCTCTCTGAACTTAAAATGAACTGGTCGGACTTATGTCTTCAAATTGCTAATTTCTTTTCCTTATTTTAAGTCATAAGTAACTTGCTCTTCCAGGAAGTTTTCTCTAATTTCTTTTCCACACCCTGGGAGAGATTAGAAGTCCCTTTTATCTATTTTATAGTATTCTATGGTTTTTCTTTTTTTCTGTATAACAGCCAGTTTGCTGTCCTTTGTCCTTTTCTCTAGACTGTGAAGTCCTTGAGGAATGGTTTAGAAATTACTTCTCCTCTATATTCCCAACAATTAGCACAGTGCCTGGCAAATAGAAGGTATTCAGTAGGGCTTAATTAATGAGTAAATAAATAAATGAAGAAATGATGTAACAAAGAGAAGCATTAGTGTACAACTTCTAAGGCAGGAAATACTGTGCCTGGCAACCAGGTTTCCACATCATCCACACTTGCTAGTATAACACAATGCAGAGCTATTTACTTTCTCCTAAAAATATAAACTCTCTCCAAAGCTGTGTTTGTGCAAAGACTGCAATGAAAGAAGCACTTGTTTAAATAGAAAGGTCTCTGGCAATTAGCAAACATGGGACAGATCCAAAATCCACTAACTTTCCAGGGGCTTTCGTGTTTGCAATTAGATGTATGGAAAAGCTTGTGAAGAAAGAGATCCCTTCCTCCCAGAAAAAGAAAACAAATTATTTAAATAGCAATGCCTCTCATCATCGAAGCTAAAATCTAGAAAATCAGTTTGGATTTCTTTCAAAAATAGTCCTGAGGGACAAGTAGGTCAAGAGTAGAGCAGAGATCCTCTGGATTTCCATTCATTTCTAAAAGAAATCACCACCCCCCACCACACCACCACACCACCACACACACACACACCAGATAGAACAGAAAACAAAGATCCAGGCTTCAGGCAAGCTATTTCAGGATCTAATGCAGCTCTCACTGACATGGCAGAGGGGCAGAAAATGTGTGGTGTAAACAGCACAGGTTGCCTTTGGGGTCTGGGCATGTGGCTGCACATGTGAAGATACACACACCTCAGTCTCCTCCCACTTAGTTGTCTGCACTTGATCAGACAACTGTTGGGGTCTATGGCCCCAGCACCCCCTATTTTATTTTATATTCCTATACTGCCCTGGGCCACAGCTTCTCTCTGCAAAGTCAGGGAGGTAGATCCTATCTTTACCATGTACTTGATGAGTGATCTAAGGCAAATTTCTTAACCTCCCTGACTCCTCAGCCTTAAAGACAAGTGAAACTTACGTATTTCAAAAAGGGGTTTGTGAAGATCAAGTTATAACAGCTCAGGGGCAATGTCTCATTCATCTTTGTATCTGCAGTGTCTGAGTAATGAAATGAGTGAATAAAAGAGGCCTTCATACTCGGATGTGTCTTTATTTTGGCAGAGATAAATACGAGCCTGCAGATTGAGACAGAAATGTGCCTAAATGATAATAATACTTCTCCATGAGGTATTCCCAGAGATTACCAGCCACATACTTCAGCCACATCTCAGCTGAATGACCTCATAACCCTGCTAGGCAGTGTGACTTTACATCTGGGAGTCGTCCATTGGCCTTTCTTTGGGATGCAAGCCTTCCTGTGTCCACCCTTGTACCTGCAGATCTCCTGGGGCAGGAGGGGAGTAGGACTGCAGAATTTAGAAAAGATGGGAACACCTGTAAGAAGCCGATGTGGGCAGCCAGGGACAGAGGAGGCATTGATCACCTTGCCAGACGGCAGAGCCCCTCGTTTGTTCTCATCTGCCACCCTCCAAGAGCCAGCAATCTGTCAGGCACCAGCTTTATTTGTAGGGGAGGGTCATTAATTTGAATTAATAGCACTGCACTGGTCTGGGCTTCGTTTTGCTTTGTTTCCCTCCTGTGGACACCACAGATTTCTTTGTTGTGTGCTTCTGTGAGTGAGGATACACTGTGAACAAGTGCCCAATTAGCCAGGAAAACAAAATCTGCCTGGATTCCTGCTCCAGAACAAGGCATCTCCCTCTACAGCTCAGAGACCACATACCTTAGCTATTCCTGTCCAATTTGCCACTTTAGGGGGCATTCTTGCTATCCCCTGCCTTCCTAACCCCATAGTAACCATCCCTACCACTCAAGATACTATTCTTTACTAATTACATCCATCAGTGTCCTCCTCCCTCCAAGCAATTATAGAAATAAAAGCTGCCCCATAGGGACATAGTTAGGATCAAAGATAATATATGCAATGGATTTGGCTTAGCATCTGGTCATGGTAGACACTTGATAAATGTGATAACATCCCACAGGAATGGACACATTATTTCTCATTCCTTTTGCTCTGTGGAATCATGTATGGGTTTGGGTGCTTGAAGACAAGGAGTCCCTAGCATCTTCAAGCAGGAGTGGCACTCAGCAGTCCCATGGAGCCTTGCACAAACCTTGGAAGGCCAGGAAATCTTGGAGCTTAGTTAGTGATCACTTAGTTAGTGTACATGGTCATTTCACCCATTCCAACTTCTCTCTGACTCCAAGGGTGGCCAAACTACATGCACCTGCTTTTCATGTGTTTTATTTTTTGTTTTGTTTTGTTTTTTAATAAACAAGACATCCCTTTCACCAGCAAACAGAGAGAAAGGGGTCCCAGAGCTTGTCTATAGCAAGCTGCTTTTGGGCATAGCAGCTCCACAAGAGATTGCTTCCAATACTGAACACGTCTGTATTCAAACACTGGGCTGTTGTTAGGAAATATGGGCTTTCAGACACCAGCAGAGCTTGCAAGAGATTATATTGTCACCTTCTATAACTAATGAAAACAGTTTTAGACACTCCATTTCAATCTTGCTGCTCCAGAGAAAGCTTGCCCAAATGGTTTGCTATGGTTGAACTTCACAAAGACCTAGAAGTTGCTGCTGGCCAGGGTGTGGGCATGAATCAAGGGTGTGAGGGACTGTCCACCAAGGAATTTAACTGAAGGAAGGTAGGACTTTTAGAGGGTCCCATACAACGATGCTTGGCTCCAAGGAACTTCAGCTCTCTAAAAAGACAAGCACTTTTTGTTACCTTGATGAAGTACAGAAAGAACTCAGACATCTGCAATAGAAAGAAGCCACCACAGGGATCCTGGAACATCAATAATTCAAACATGTCCTTATACAACCATCTCTCAATGCCAGTGCATCTGTTGCAATATATGAAAGGGGTTGCCAACCTGTGAAAGCCCATTATGATTTACTGACAAATCGTAGTGCCTGCAGATTCCCTCCCTCCTCTACTACCTTCTCTCTGCCCTCCCTGCCCCACTAATCCCACCAAACTGCAAAAAGACCAAGAATGGTGACTCCAGAGCCAACTGGAAGAGAATTGCTTGTAGCAGGTGGCACCACCTGTCCTCATCTAATTTCAGCCAAAACAATGCATCCCCCATCATTCCAAACGTGGAAAAAGTTTAACCAATTCAGCACAAATTCAGCCTCATCCAGATGAGGGGAGAGGAAAGAAAAAAGGCTTTGCTTTCTGCCATGAGCCAGTTGAGAAGAATAGTTAGTCAGATGCAATGTTTACTCACCCCCCACATTTACCTCTGGGATCCAGTGGTGAGTAATGCTCCTAAGAGCCTACTTAGACTCCCATCTGCCCGCTAAATGTGCCCAAGCTGCACATTGCATGGGTGTCCAGTGACAAGATCTACCACCAGCTTGGCTGCTTCTCATAACAGAAGACTGGAGGACTGACTCGCTTGAATATTGCTCCTGTATATTGGATTTCCCAATCTACTTTCTTCCTGAAAAACCATCACTTTCTGTCTTCATTGCCCAGTAAAACTTTCCAAGGCAAGATCTTCTACCCTTCCTATTCCCAAATTGATTTCCTTCTCCACATCATTTATCCCATAGCTTGCTGAATCATAGTCCTCTCTATGTAATAATTCTCTAATATTTCAGACTTTCCAGGACACCAGTCAGACCACTTATCAGTACTAATTTGCCTCCTGCTCCAGATTCTATTTTTCACTAGTCCCTATGGATCTCTCTTCTCTTCAACTAAGGAATTTAAATGCTTTCTGTGGAAGAAGAGAACTTAAAGTACTCATGCAAGCTGAATACTAGAGTCATTGTAACTGTATTAGATGACCTGAAAATGGTAGGGGTCTAAATGGTAGGAGAATTCTATTATTATCAAAAAAAATGTAAGTCCATATTTTACTCTCAAATTCCAAGTGTATAATGGCTATCTTGGTTATGTGCATGAGGCACATTAAGCTTTATTATCTAAAAATTCTGGGCACATCTCCCCATTCTCCAGAGAATCAATAACAACATTATGTTACTTCCATGAGTACATGCCGATCATATCCTTGAAGTTTGATCTTGGGGTCTAGAATGTAGATGTATGGCTTTTAAAACTGTTAAGCTCCTGAGAAGGCTTAATAGTGTTGTCTGTCACTCATGTGACAAGAAAGAGTGTCATGAGCTATATTTGGCATTGACTTGGCCCTTATTAGAGTGTTATGCTCAGTTTGGGGATTCTAATTTTCCAAGAGGTACATAGAAATTGGAAAGGCTCCAAAACAGAGCAGTGAACATGATTAAAAGGGTGGAGAGTAGTGAAAACTCAGGAAAAAGGTTAAATGAATGTGGGTGATTTATCAAAGGCTGTGAAAAATGAGGGTAGACCAAATATCTTGAAATAAAGAAGAAATTATACTAAGGAAACCAGAGGCTACTGCTCCTTGATATAAGATTTCATCAAAGAAAGATGGTCTTAAATGATGTTTGAGTATTAGGTGGGTCACTCTGTACATGTGTTCATTAAATTTTCAAATCATTGAAATCAGATAATGAGTTATCAGAATCATTTTTCTGGTATACTCAAGAAAGAAATTTTTTTTCCATCTGCATTAAGTTATTTAATCTTCATGATAATTCCAAGATAAAGAAAATTGAGTTCCCCAGGAGCCAATAGCCCAAGGTCACCTAGCTATTAACTTGGATCCAGAACTTTCCAAAGCTTATCATTCAGTCTTTGATCTCCACCATTGCTACCTCAGTCAAACCCTCTACTCCCAGAGCTTAGGTTGGTTCTAGCTGGAAAAAGAGGGCTATGCTGTGATTTGAACTGTAATGATTATCACTTTTTAAGTTTAGATTACTGGGAAAAATGAAGAGGCAATTTCTCCCCTAACTATGAACTGTAATAGCCTCCAGATTATTTTTTCTTATACCCCTGCCCTTTCCCCCTCACCTCCCGCAAAATAATAGATCCAAGCTCGCTAACTCTGAAGATTTTTATTTGGATGCTTGGGTAAATGGTGAGGACATGAAGTGAGCTACATAATATCTCTAGAGAAAGTGGTTTATGAATAAAAGAAATGAGAGTCCCTCTGGAGTTCAAGGTCCCTGTGGATCCAGTTAGGATAGTCCATCCAGAAGCTGGTTGAGGTAGTACGAAACTTGGATAAATGTCTGCACTCAAGGTTTAAATTTGGTTACAATTGTATGTATATAGCTAGCATTTGACACCCAAGAACAGAGGTGGCTTCTCAGGAAGTGTAGGTAGCACAAGACTGCATAGGTAAGAGCAAAACCCTGTGGAATATCTCCTGCTGAAGACAGAAGAGGAAATAATGGAGTGGAGAAAGGAAAACTGCAACAAGAATAGCTAATAGAAATAAAATTTTACAAGCCAGGCACAGCAGCACACACCTGTAATCCCAGCAGCTAGGGAGGCTGAGGCAGGAGGGTCGTGAGTTCAAAGCCAGCTTCAGCAATTTAGTGAGGCCCTAAGCAACTCAGTGAGACCCTGTCTCTAAATAAAACATTTAAAAGGGCTGGGAATGTGACTCAGTGGTTAAGCACCCCTGCATTCAACCCCAGTACAAAAAAAGAAAGAAAGAAAAGAAATAAGTTACAATCTCCCAGGATGATATAATAGTAATGATCATTTATTCATTGACTAACAAAGCATTGAAATATGAAGAGAAAAAAAATGTTTAAAGTAAATGGATTAGGAGACTTTAATGTAACCTTCATAAATTTGCCAATCAAAAAGATTAAAAAAAAAGTTATAAAGCATTCGGGGTTTTTTATTAAATATTTTATTTTATCTGTTATTTGTTTATGTGATGCTGAGGTGCAAACACAGTGTCTCACACATGCTAGGCAAGCAATCTACCCATGAGCCACAATCCCAGTGCAAGCATTTGAATAATATTAATAATAACATGTTAAATATTCATAATAATATTAACAATCCTGAGTTAATGTATAAACTACAGTTATACATATATGTAACCACATAAACTGAAGAAAATATGTTTTTTTCAAATGCCTACAAAACATTAAGGAAAACATGATCATAGTTTTACTACAAAGAAACCTCAATATATTCTCAATATATTCCCAAATATAGAGGCCACATACTGACCTTAAAATAATAAAACTAGATATCAACAACAAAAAAAGGATATAAAAACAAATCAGCAAATACCCTTTTGAAATAAAAAAATATATTGTAAGGAATCCTTAGATACAGAATGCAATTAAAAGTAACATTAGATACTGTTTAAAATGAACTACTCTGAAAGCACTGAAACCAACACAATCTTTACAGAATCAGAAGAAATTGCTATCATAGAAGACAAAAGAATAGAGGATCAAGGAAGGAATGATCAACGCCAGCAATAGCTATGAAAATAAAAACTGAAAATGTTCACTTGTCAATAAAATGATGTCAGTGACTTTGCCAGAATAATTTCAAGACCATATAGTCTTCATGTTTCATTAAAATAATCAAGACACTATTAGTTAAAAAAAATGACTAAAAGATGAGGAGCTAGAGAATGAAGATTAGAATACTTTTCAAATGTTGAATGAATGTAAGAGAAAAATACAAGAATAACTATGTTTGAATTCAGGATCAACAGAAATTAATTTGTTTATTGCTTTTAGAATGGAGAGACTTAGATATGTACATAGAGTAAGAATATGGGAACATTATAAATAAAGGAAAAAAAACACAAAACTTGAAGAGAGAGAATGCTTAAGTTAGATGTGGAGACAGATCCAGAGAGACATGAGTGGAGGGAAGGTCCAGGTAAAGGGGTCTGACCTTGAATAGCAGAAGACACACTTCATCCTCTCAGATTGAAAGATCATAAGTGAGGTTAAATGTGGATGCATTAACTTAGGCCAAGATGCAGGATGCTATTTTTTCAGTGAAGGAAAAGACAAGCTCATCTTCTGAAATGAAATGGGATTGAGGTTGACCAGGCAATAAGATCTAAGCCTATAATAACAGCTAAAGTTATTAAATACTAATTTATAAACATTAACTAATTTTTCTATGAAGGACTTAAGAACTGTTGGGGAAATTAATACTATTGTTGTTGTTTTTCTTATTTGCTCACAGGTACCCATGCAAAGCAGGAAACACTGTTGTATATCTTTATTTATTTATTTGAGGTGATAGGGATTGAACCCAGGGCTTCATGCATGCCAGGCAGACACTCTACCACTGAGCCACATCCCCAGCCCAAGATCTAAGTTTATAATAACAGCTAAAGTTATTAAATACTAATTTCTAAATATGAACTAATTTAATCCTATGAAGGACTTAAGAACTTTGGGGGAAATTAATACTATTGTTTGTATTATTGCTGTTTTTAAAGGTGAGAAGTCCAAGGTACAAAGAACTTATTTAAGTAAATCATCTAACTCATATAACCAGCAAATGAGGGCAGGACTAACATCCAGGAAACCGGGCTCTTCAAGTCTATAGTACACAACATGTAGACGTTAAATTGAGGCCACTTTCTTTTTCTCATGGAATCTTTAAGCTTGGACACACACAATCTATGGGTTTGTAAAAGCAAGCATGGCTGACAAAATAAAGTTGGAGCTCATTGCCAACTACCTCATTGGAGTTCTGTTGCTTCTCTTCACTGCAGTCTATTGATCTCTGCTGGAAAAGTCACTGCATCCTGGCCCAACACGCCACCCCTCCATCAGGGGTAATTTATAAGCCTGTTGAGAGAGGCTGTGAAACTGATGAACCCCGCTGGCGGGTGGAGCAGGTCCTATGATTGATTCACTCGCCATTCTCCTGCTCAACCATTTCACCCTGATCAGGCCACGCTGCCTCGTTCACCATATCCATCCATCACCCAGTAAATATCATTCACACTGTGGACCACAGGTACCATCTTTGGTGCTTTGTTTTTTGTTTTTTGTTTTTTTTTTTTTTAATACTATGGCGTATCTCTATTCCTCCTTTGCATGCCAACTCACCACAGACATACCTGGGAGAAAGCGATGTGAGATAATGGATGTCTATATGGAGGGGAGACGTTCAGAATCCAATCTGTGATGTCATCTCAGGTAAGCCTTTATAATCAGGACATAGGCGGCAAAGGAGTAGTACATCTGCCAACATCTGCATCACAGGCAAACAATCATTTCCAAGCTGCTTCCTCTGGAGTCACCTTTTGGAAAATGCTCTATAGATCCCCCCACTACAGTGTCATATCTTTCTGTTTCCCCTGGAACAGGCTTTATATGTCACTTAGAAACAGCTACAAAATATGCTGTCAGGAAGCCAACAGAGGTTTTGTGAGGAGATAACCAAGCATATTGTCACAAAATTGTACAGAAAACACATAAAGTAGTGAAAAGGAGTATATAAAGTAAAAAAGCATGTTTCATCCATAAATATTAGCCCAATTGGTATGCCAGTGCTCCCTACTCTTAAAGCCAAAAGTTAATCTCATGTCACAAAATGATGTCTGGACCAAAGAGAAATTGTGTGGGCATCTTTGGCTTCCATAAACTTTCTGGTGCACACACCAGATCCCTCCTAATACCCAGACAGAAGAGACTACTCCCCAGAATGTTGCATGTATAGTCCCTGTCCAGAAATTTCCCCCAGCCAAAGGGAATGGCCTCCCTGAAGGATCAATGTGGTAGTACAGATGTTCCTAAAATTATGAGGGGTTATGTCCTCTTAAACCCTTCATAAACTGTAAATATTATAAATCAAAAAAGGACTTAATACTCCTAACCTACCAAACCTCATAGCTTAGCAACACAGTGTACTATAGAATACTGGTTTACCCTTGTGAGCCCTGGCTGACTGGGAGCTATAGCTTGATGCTGCTGCCCAGTAACTCACCCTCAAAGAAAAATTATATCATATACTGCTAGCCCAGGAAAAGATCCAAAGTCAATATTCAGAGATTTCTACCAAATGTGCATCATTTTTGCATTGTCATATCCAAAAATCATAACTCAGACCATTGTAACTCAAGGACCAGCCACAAAAGGCTTGGCTGGATGCTTTCACTTAATCAGGGATGACTCTGAGGGGCCATCCCAGTTTCTATCACTTTCCCTGGGATCTGCTGACTTCTTTGTTGTGACTACATAGCCATTCAACTTCTCAGCTGAGTCCTGTTTCTCTCACTCCCTTACAGGAGCCAAGCCCAAGAGAATCCCTGATAAGCTTCCTGCTCCATCACTGCCTCCAAGTCTGTCTTCTCAGGAAACTGACTTGTGACCCCTAGAAAATGAATCCTACACACTTGAAAGTTGACTGCTATATTAAACATATAAGAACCAAATACAATAAAAATAATTATCATGTGATAGTTTCTAAGTCCAAATAAGAAGAGAACAATTTAAAGTGAAATAAGAATGATTTGGGAAAGGGAGTAATTACTTCTCAACTGTGATTCATTAGGTGCTACAATACTGACCATTCATGAAATCACTTTCCCTCAGTACATGTCATGTCTGTCCACCTAAGTTTGTCTCAAAGGAAGCTAGGTGGCTCTTTTTCTCTTATGTTACAACGTGTTAGAAATTACTCTGGCATATCTCCCTATGTCTAAACAAGCTTGTAGGAAAAAAACAGAAAATGAAAAAAAATAGAGGAAGAAGAGGATATTTTAAGAAAAAGAATAGGAGAAAAGAAAAGGAAGATTGGTGGTAAAGATAAAGTTTGTTATAGAAAAAGAATAGAAGTCATCTGTCTAACATCAGGGTTATGTTATATTTCTGTCACTGCAGCATATACCTGAGATAAATCAACTAAAATGGAAAAAATATTAATTTCAGCCCAAAGTTTCAGAAGTTGTAGTCTATGGTTGTTTGGCCCTGTTGCATTGGGCCTCTGGTGACACATTATATCATGATGGGAGTGGGCAACAGAGGAGACCTGTTCACCTCATGGCAAGCTGGGAAGTAAAAAGAGAGAGAGGAAAGATGCAGAGTTCAAATATCCCCTAAAAGGCATGTCCCCCAGTAACCTCACTTCCTTCCACTATGCCTCAACTCCTAAAGGTTCCATCACCTCCCAATAGTACCACAGGCTAGCCACAAAGTCTTTAGCATATGGGCCTTTGAGGGTCATTTAATATCCAAATTATGATAAGGATCACATAACCTTGCTTTTTTGCCTACAAAGCCAAGTTGCTTTTACAATTTGGAGTTGTATTTGTTTGCAAGCACATGGTCACCAGTTTCACAAATTAACTGCTTTTCAAACAAGTTACAACTCTCTGAGTGTTTTGGAGCCATTTGGTTTTGTCCACAAATGCGCCGTAAAAAGTAATTAAAACTGCAAAAGTGTTAGACTTGGTCCTAGTATTAGCCACTTAGCATTACTAGATGCCTATTATCTCACTCGTTTATGTAGAATGCTGTCCCTTGGGCCTTTGAGTATGCCACCTCTTTGATTGACCTCTGACTGTCCTTTCAAAATATTGAATTCCATATTTTTTAAAGCAGATGTCATATTGATTTAGTTTTTCTGATTAACTCAATGGAACAAGAAATAGAAGAACGTGCTAGAAAATATGTTAAACACAATAACCTCCTCCAAAGAGGATGGAGCCTTTGATAATAATCAAAGGGGTAAAAATGGAGGAGTGTATGAATTCAGTTTAATGTGACTTCTGTCATCTTGAGTCATAACTGCCATGATTGCCTGAGAGTAAACCTAGCTGCTTTTCCTACATAGTTTTCCAACAAAATATAAGACAAAACTATTAGAGAAGTATGTGAAGATTAGAGATGTGCCTAACTCTTTGATACTAACTTAACATAAATTAGGCGCATTTCAGTCAGGAGAAAGTCACTTTTGTTTTAACTCATGTATATGCCCCTCTTTATGATTCAGTTGTAAAGATCCAACTGGTCTTGCTGCTGCCCAGGACCATTCTTCTGTCAGTAAATTCCCCAATAAATTAAACTCTGTGTAATCCTAGAAATATCTGTGTCTCTTTTTCTCATCTAATGGCACCCTGGGACCAGTCCTTATATGCTTGGACTGGGTTGTTCTGGAACAAGGAAGAAAGATAAATCAGTCCATGCTCTAAAAAGAACATAAGGAAATAGAAGGCAGCTGGAGATGGCCAAAATAACTGAAATTCTAGTTGGCATATGTGAAGTTAAGGGAAGAGAATTTCTACATTTCCTTAGAAAATCTCAATGACCAAGAGTTTGCTCTTCCCAAGTAGGAGTGTCCATGAAGCAGATGGGATACAGTAAAATAATCTCACTCTCTTGCTTCCTGAATTCCATCAGTCTCCAGGAGCCAATGCTATTCAGACAAATGAGAAAGTAGACTCCTTATTTAGTTTCTGGGCAGGATTGCAATTTCTTTTAGTGTTTTCCTTCCCAGTCTTGCCCTTCATTATATCTGAACCAGAGTAGGTTTCTGGAAGTGGAACTGGAGTTTAAAAATCATTTTTCATTCGTTTTAATGTAAAGTTGGACTGCCCATGTTACATGGTCTGCTAGATAAAATTCCTATCTTTTGTGCTGCTTAGTCCTATATACTAATGTTGCATATATGGCATTCTCCACCATTAAATATTATGCTTAATATGTTACTTAAAAGAGAATTCTATTTCCTGAATGCACTCTCCTTCTCAATTTAATTCCAAAAATATATCTGATAGATGACTGAAAGTCTGGGGATGTTTTAGAAAGTTGGAGCTAGTATAATTATGCTGCCCATCATCCTCCTTCCCAATATCTCAGTCTCAGGCTCCTCCTCATCCTGATCATAAAAGACCTAGCAGTAGTTAAGAGTTACTTACCCAAAACTGGAAATAACAATGCAGAATTCACCAAGTCAGTAGGTCTCTCCAGCAGGAGAGTTCCTACTTGGAGTCTCAATTGAAGGACACCTAGGTTGGTTCCACAATCTGGCTATGGTGAATTGAGCAGCAATGAACATTGATGTGACTGTATCTCTGTAGTATGCTGATTTTAAGTCCTTGGTATAGGCCAAGGAGTGGGATAGCTGGGTCAAATGGTGGTTCCATTCCAAGCTTTCTGAGGAATCTCCATATTGCTTTCCAGAGTGGTTGCACTAATTTACAACCCCACCAGCAATGTATGAGTGTACCTTTTTCCCACATCCTCGCCAACACCTATTGTTGCTTGTGTTCTTGATAATAGCCATTCTAATTGGGGTGAGATGGAATCTTAGGGTAGTTTTGATTTGCATTTCTCTTATTACTATAGATGTTGGGCTAAGGAAATGAACAGACACTTCACAGAAGAAGATGTACAAGCAATCAACAGATATATGAAAAAATATATTCTTAATACACCCGGGGTTTATTTTGTTTTTTGTTTTTTTTTTTTTTTTTTTTTTGGAGTACCAGGGATCAAACCCAGGGGCTTGTAACCCTGAGACATAACTCCACCCTTTTTTTCATTTTTTAAAATTTTGAGAAAGGGTCTTGCTAAGTTGCTGAGGAACTCACTACGTCACTGAGGCTGGCTTTGAACTTGTGATCCTCCTGTCTCAGCCTTCAGAGCTGTTGGGCTTACAAGCATGAGCCACCACACCCAACATACATCCAGACTTTTCTTAGAATTTCTTAAAACTGTTTCTTATGTAAATATTGCATCTGCTTTCTATAGGGAAGAAAAGAATGCATTCCTGAAAGAAGGAGGGAGACAATCTCAGTAACAAGAATGCAGTACAGTCAAGCAGATATATCACAGGAAGAACAGGGAGTTAAACTGCCAGACAGGTAGGGACACAATGACATCCTAAATCCTGGTTGACTTAAAGCAACATAGAAGCCACCAGAACCCAAGTTGCACACCAAGAGGGAACAACAGAGAGTTGAGGAGTAAGTATGTAACAATGGCAAGCTTATTCAAAGGAAAAAGAGAAGTAAGGTCCCCTACTTGCTGAGCATCTCAGATCTCTCCGCCTGGACTATAGCTTTGCTCCTCCTGACTGGGAGTTCTGTTCTGAAAACACTCTAGAAAGTTCAGTCCTAGGAGGACCAACTCACTGGCCATGCAGGATGACCTTTCTACAGGTAGGAGGTTGGAAGCAATGATGACTTATTGCTGAAGTAAAACTCTCTAGATTACATGGCAGGTAACTGGAGACCTCTTCTACATTGTCTGGTTTCTCTGAGCTGTAAGGCAGCCAAGCAACTGAGAATATCACTGAATTGACTCCGATCTTCCGCACTCTGCCAGTCCAGTTCAGTTTTATCCCTGGAGTTACATTCTTCATTATATTCAGCCTTGATTCCGCTGATGTGTCTGCTAAATGGAACAGTTAATTCAATAAACCCCACTTCATTATCAATATTTTTTTTCCTAGAATCATTCTGTTGGCTGGGATTTTTATCTCTTATTGTGGCTGCATTCCTTTTGTTATGAGAATCACCATTATTCATGTTAGTCATACTACTAATAATGCTCTGTCTCATGGCAGAAAGCATCACAGTTATCAACTCACTGAAAAGTCATCTTATCACAATGTTCCTGCATTTCCAAACATCAAATCCTGGCAGGAAACCATTAAAAGAACAGAGAAAGGTTATTGTGTTGCCCATCAGTCTTTGAACTTAATTTGTCAGGAAACAACATTTACTGAGCACCCCTGGAGTGCAGAACTGTGTGACAAGGATGGAGACTGTGTGGGGCTTGCTCTGGAGACCTCAAGTGCCTCCAAAATAGGAAGGCAGGCTGCTGAACTGTTGAGTTGGTAAGATGAAACCCTCCAATGCCAAACTGCCAATAGGCATTGCTCCACCAAAATTGAAAAGGAAAGAAAGAAAGAAAGAAAGAAAGAAAGAAAGAAAGAAAGAAAGAAAGAGAGAGGAGATGGGGGAAGGGAGGAAGGGAGGAAGGGAAGAGCGAGCACACTAGACTTGACTACATCCCCAGAACTCTGGAAGATCTTTGGAATGAAAAGCATGATATTCCAGAAGCTTTGTGAAGGATGAGAGGCATCTACTCCAGAAATCTGAGTCAAACAAAAATCTTCAGAAAGTTCAACTATAATCCTAATGTTTAGAGCCATAAAGGTACTATCTGAGGGAGGACCAAACACATCCGGGTTCCAGAGAGCAGTCTACAAACTCTTTCACAGGGTTAAAAAAAAAAAAAAAAAAAAAAAAAAAAAAAAAAAACGTTTCGTGCTGCTTTACTATAGTGAGCCCAGTGGTGGGATGTGAGACTCAGTTTAGTAGCCCTAATTGCCACTTGAATAACGTCCCCGTGTTGCCCTGTCAGCCTTTATTCTGTGGGAAGTTGTCAGTTCAACTCTTCAATGGGCAGGTTTGTTATCAGCAAGCGGTTTACAGCCCCTGGGCTGTGCATTAATTAAAACGGCTTTGTGCAGAACCTTATTCATTAGCACGCTGCTTCTTTAATCACTGCCTCTTCAGCCACCAGGACAATCTATAAATCTCCTCAAATATGAAATAATGAAGTGGAATGGTTCAATTTATTACAATGTAATAAGTCAGGATAATGTGGGGGTGGAGAGGGCGGCACTAAAGCCGGCTGCCGGCCCTGAACCCGCCCTCCTCATTACTTGAGGCACCGGGGACACACAGCAGCAGACGGAATCTGGCTGGCAGCGGTGTAATGTAAACTCCAGGTGCCCTTCCCATCTCTCATTCAGATGGGCTTAGACCTCGGGAGGAAGACGGGTTGGATAGAGGCTGAAATGGCCCTCCCAGAGGAGGCTGCAGGACTGACCGCTTACTCCACAAAGTCTGTGGAATAGGAAGGTCGCATCCACCATCTCATTAAATCTTCCAGAGGAACTCTGTACCTTCCATGCAGTAAGGTTCCATAGGCAGAAGTCACCTGCCCCACAGTACGCAGTAAGTGAGGAAGAGTTTCCAACTCAGCTGTTGTACAAAAAAAACTAACCTGCACAGTTTACACAAGTGCCTCACCCTAATCGCACACGAGAATCACCTAAGGAGCTTTTAAAAGTGCATGTTTCAGCCCCCACCTAAATGAATGAGATCAGATCCCCTGGGGAGAGGCCTGAAGATCTGCAATTATGAAAAGCTGGTGGGTTAATTCTAACATACAGCCCCACTGAGAGCCACGTGTTCTATCTTATAAAGATCCCCGGAGTGCTGGTTATAGAGACAAATCCCTAGGCTCCTCCCCTAGAGGACTGAATGGTTATTCTGGAGGTGTGGAATCCAAGAGAGGACATGTTTATCAAGTTCCCCAAAAGATTCCTAGAATAAGATTCATTTGAAAACCATTGAAATGCCTCTTAAAAATCTAGTCTTCTTTCTGTTTCTTCCTCCTCAGCCAATGATTGTCAACTCTCTCCGCACAACACACTTGGTAGATGCCATTTGTATGACTGATATCCTTACACCTGGGAAGCCAGTTTTTTGGTTTTTTTTTTTCCCATAAGACTATGATAAATATAAGAATCTACATTACTGTAATTTTCTGCATGCTAACTATAAACATCTTCCTTCTTTCATTCACTAATGAAGCAATCCCACGTCCTCTAAGTTCTGCCTTAAGTGGCATTGGGAGATAATGCACATTAATGCTAATGCCAAGTTCTGCCCAACCCTCCTTAGCAAACAGAAAGTAGAAGCTCAGCTTGACTCTTAGATGAGATCAATGAGGTGTTCCAGACTAGCACCCTGTGCCATGTGGAATCAGTTAGCACACCCTGGGAAACCAATGGTCACAGAGTCATCCTCTCCAGAATTTCACCCACAGCTCCCAAGAATGTAGTCCCTGGGTTTTCATTATCCAGAAAGAACCCAAAGTCAGACATGGGGAGTGGGGGAAGTGGTCAGCACTGACTGAAGAGGGAAATAGCTGAATGGCCACAGCTGTTCAGAGCAGTTTTTTTCCTGTCTCTGCTGCTGAGCAACATTTTTTATTTTAAAATTTTTAAAAGATTTTATTTGTTCTAATTAGTTGTACATGACAGTAGAATGCATTTACCCATTTTGATAGAGCATACATAAATGGAGTATAATCTCTCATTTTTCTGATTATACATATTGTAGGATCACATTGGCCATGCAGTCATACATGTACATGAGGTAATTATGTCTGTTTCACTCTACTATCAGTCCCCCTACACCTCCCTTCACTCCCCTGTACCTAATATAAAGTAACTCTTCTTCCCTATCCTTGGCATTTACTGTGATTTAGCTGAGCAACATTTTTATCAAATCCCACCACCAACAAATGTCAAGTTCTGGTCCTATGACTTTCTGTGACATCCTCTGGAAAAAGTAGGAGCAGTTGTACAGCTCCAGAGCCAGGTGTGGTCCACCTGTCCTCTCCAACCTATGCCAAACACTTCCTCTTAGAAAGACAGGGAAGGCAGGTCCCAGGAGCCAGCATAATCCTACTCTGCATCATGAGCAGCAGATAGGGCAATATGCAGATGGGGCAGACGGAGCTTGGAACTCGATAAGCACACTTCACGGCGAAGTCTTTCCTGAATGGTTTCCTATCTGAAAGACACCTCATGGAACTGGTGATTGTGAGACTGTACATATGCCTCAAGCCCTTTGATCCCAGTGCCCAGTCAAAGAAAACCCAGGAAACCGAGAACAAGATCTATAGCAAATAGTTAATAGCTTCTGACCAGGGCTATCAGTCAGATCCTCCCACCTACTCTACCTCATGCTTTTTTCCCTCTCTCTCCTTCTTGCCGTATGACTTAGTATAGACTGAATGTTTTTGTCCTCAGTATTCATATATTGAAATCCTAATTCCCAATGAGATAATATTGGGAGATAAAGATATTTAGGTCATGAAGGTGTAGTCCTTAAAAATGGGATTAATGTTCTTATAAAAAGAGACACAAAAGGACCTTCCCTCTCCCTCCTCCCACATCCTCTCTGTCCTGGATAGGGACATAGCAAGAAGATGGTCATCTACAAACCAGGAACATGTCCTCAATAGACAACTAAATACCAGATCTACCAGTGCCTCGATCTTAGATTTCTCACTTCCCAGAACTGTAAGAAATAAATGTCTGTTGTGTAACAAATTACCAACTCTATGGTAACTTGTTACAGAAACCCAAGCTAAGACATAGCTCTTACTGCCTGCTAATCTACTATCACATTTATGAACTTATTGCACGTATTTTTTATTATTTATCCCTCCTGCTAGTAGATGAACTCTACCATGTGGGATTGTGGTTTGTTTTGTTTACCAATACATTCCAACTGCCTCCAACAGCACCTGGCACATAATACATACTCCATAAACACTTGGTGAATAATGGTAAATGCAAGCTAGACTGCACAGTGGAAATGGGATCTCCATTCTTCTTGCCCACAAGAAGGGAGACACGTGAGGGAAGGAAAATATGTGCAACTTTTTATGCCTCTGCCTATCCTAAGTATGCTGAGTGCTTTGGAATATCTTTGTAATCTATAAACAAACTAAGAAATTCTGAGGTCAACCTACCCACTGACCTTTAGGCCAGTATCTTACCACTCTGCAAAGGAACAAACCTGTCAGTTCCCTTCATTTTGGCTAAGGGCATTAAGAAATAAGAATATCAGCTGCTCTTGCTTAACCAGGTGACAAATAACATGCTTAATAAATTATAAATCATAAAATATTGCAGAAAACTCCATATCAATTTTAATACTTTAAAATGATTTATTAATATGGTTTCACACCATTTGTGGTGTCTTATTTCTCACATTCCTACAACATACTGTGAATGAGGAAGGAAAATTGACAAAGTGAGTAAAAGGAGAGACAAGACTGACTTGAGGGGTGAGATGTGAGAAGTGAAGTCTGCACAGACTGAAGAAAAAGAGAAGAGGCACCACTGTCCCAGGTCATCAGGTTGCTGCCAGAGAATTTCCAAACGTTCATGGACCTCCATTGATATCTCCCTCTTCTAGAAAATGACAGATCACAGTCTTTTGTGTGAAGGCTTTTCTAATCCCCCTTTCCTTCTAGGAAAACCACTCATTCTATTGATCTCAAGGTATCATTTACAATACCTACCTCTAATATGGCACCCCTAACACAGGTACAGAGGAGTCTGTACTTTGGGTTGTTGGAGGGATACATGGATAGATAGGTGGAAGGGTTCATGGATGGATTGGTGGACGGATGGATACATTTTCTGATATCCAGGACTCTTCCACACTTAGCCACTCTCCACTTACTTGTGGACTCTGTTTTTTTAACAGGAATTTCAAAATCAAATTATAAGGATATTTGAAAAAGGAAAGTAGGCAGCCCTTTGGCTCTCCCTCACCACCCACCCACCCAAGCCCAAAGTGGCCATGATATGGCATTTCTAGATGTTTCCCAGAAACGATTTTGGTGGGAACTGGAATCCTGTAGATGCTTAATACATGTTTGTTGAGTGGATTCAACTGGCAGCAGAGGCTGTCTCCAGAGCTTAAGAAATAGGGAGGTAATAAGGCATAGTCATTGAAGAGTACAGACTCTGTAAGCAGAATGTCTGGGTTCATAACCCAGCACCCTTCCTTCCTGACTGGGCTGTGTGACTTGGGCATGGTACATAAATGCTCATGCATGTGTTTCTTCACTGGAAAATAGGAAATAGTAAAAGTCCCTTCCTTATGACACTGTCATAAAGACAGGAAGAGTTGGTACAGGTCAAGTGCTCAGAAGACTGGCAGGAACCCAGTCAGTGATATGCCAGCAATTTCTCTCAACAGACTTATAAGCATCTCATTTGAAGCTAAGCATTCTGGGTTCAAATTCTGATTAGCCATTTAACCATCTCTGTCAGGAGGCAAACAAATAATCATTATTAATATGAATATTAATATAAATTAATACTAATAATATTAATACTTATAGTCATTATTAATATCATCATGGCAACTGTGTTGCTACCTTTCTATTACTATAACAAATAGTTGAGATAAATCAGTTTATAGAGTAAAGATTCATTTGGGCTCATAACTTTAGAGAATTCAGTCCAAGATCAAGTGGTTACACTGCTTTGGGGCCTGTGGTGAGGCAGCATATGCTAGCAGGAAGTATGTGTTGGAGCAAGGCTACTCACCTTATGGCAGCCAGAAGAAAAAAATAAAATAAAAGAGAAAGAAGAGGCTGGGATCCCAATATCCCTTTCAAGGTCAGTGACTGTAAGTCTTCCTGCTAGGTTCCACCTCTTAAAGTTTCCACCAACTCCTGATAGTGCCACGGGTCCGGGTACCACACCTTTCATACATAGGCTTTTGGAGTACACACATACAAACCACAGCAATAGCTAATTGTCATTTATATTTTAGGATGAAGACACAGGTTTAAAGAGCAGATTGCCTCTTTCTGTTGGACCAAAACCTCCCAGCTCACTGCCTCTACCTCACAGGCATGGGTATGTGATCTGAGTGACATTACAAATGTACAAAGAAAGACCTGGGCTCCTGGAGGCAATCCAAGCTTAACCTGCCTGGGGCCAACATTTCTCTTAATTAATAATCACAGTCAAATTGTCTAGGGCTATTTCATTCCCCTTCTTGCCTGGTTCCAAAACACAACAAACTATAGGCAGAATTTGGGTAAAACTCCATTCCCCTCCCCTCCAAACTAATCATATTGAGAAATAAGGGAAAGATACAGTGACAGGGGCAGACAAGTGACAGGGAAGTAGGAAGAGGGAGAGACAAGTAGAAGACAAGGCAACTTCACTGAGCAATAAGTTCAGCATCAATTCGTTAAGAGACCTGCGAACTCAAGGGTTTTTTTTTGGTGAATACAGGTGTAAATGGGATCACCGTGAGCACAAAACGAGCTGCCTGCTCACAAACCTATTAGCTGGTAAACAGCAATGTTCTGTAATTCCAGCTATTAAAAACAGCTTAAAGAGAAATCAAATCTCATTTAGCAGGGATTGCAGGGGTCTTCTTGGACTATTTTAAAGTTTCATATTCATCGAAGGAAACAGGCTCTAATTCTCCAATGTTGGCTTTCTTGGAGGTAATGTCATTTCCATGCGTATTAAACATCCATTTAAAGGGACAAGGGGGGTTCCTGAATGCCCCCCCAAATGTTAGCAGCAGGGCTATGAATGATTATCTAAGTCAAGAGAAACCACAGGGACAGGTGGAACATTTCCTGCGATTTGCATATGAATCTAGGTTTTTTCTGCTTTTTCTCCTAGTAAAAAGGATGTGATCATAACCAGAGAGGGTGTTTTCAGATCTTCAGTTCACTGGGTCAGGTTACAAGTCACTACAAAAGCAAATGATCTAGCAGGCCCTTAACTGTATCTAGTGGCTTCCTGGGACATTGTGTGTCAATTGCTTAGATTGCAGCCCTGTTCTATCAAAGTCCCATGAACTCTCAAAGGTTTGTTTAGTGGAAACTCTACCGTAGGAAAGCTGAGTTCTTTAATAAGCTATGGAACATATTTATGTGTTAATTTTCAAGTATCAGAGTTCAAAAGAGTCAGATAACATTTGCTTCCTTGATTTTCAGCATATGTTCAGTAACAAAGAGCTAAATAAGACTAAAAATAAACTGGGCATGGTGGCACAGGCCTGTAATCCCAGCAATTTAGGAGGCTGAGGCAGCAGGATCCCAAGTTTGAGGTCAGCCTCAGCAATTTAGCAAGGCACTAAACAATTTAGTGTCTCAAAAGAAAAAATGAAAAGGTCTAGAAATGCAGCTCAGTGGTTAAGCACCCCTGAGTTCAAAGTCTAGTACCAAAAAACAAACTAACTAACTAACTAAAAATAAGATGACCTTGCACATCACTCAGGTGTGAGATTAGAAATAGAATCATCCTCCTGATCTGATGGTCCCACAACCACATCAAACTGCCTGTCTTTTTTCCCTTAGAAGCAGAGTTCATCTCAAATTCCTTAAGGTCTCAGACTTCTCAGAGTAACTCTCCTAAGTGAGGAAGAATGAGCAGACTTCAAACTTAATTCTCCTCCTCAGCTACCCTAGTGAAGACCAGATTTTTCTTGGGTATTTTTCTTAATCAGAACCAAACATACTAGATAATTTTGATAATCTTGCTGGTTGAATCCTTTAAAAAATAGAATGCATGGACCCTCACTTCTAAGCTATATGAGAACAGTAATACTAATGGGACCCTGAAAATTCCAGGCAATAAGTCACTCTCTAGGCTTAAAAGAGACTCCCTAAATCCAAGCCAAAGAAAAAAGTTCCCTAAATCCCCCTTTAATTACCATTCACTTCCTGTTCACCTCCTTTTTCATCATTGCTGATTACAGCTACATCCATGTCTGAATAATATCTTTCCACTTTATAATCAGACAACTACCACTTACTCTGATAACCTGAGACACTCTGAGTATGATTTTGCCTGCAGAATACTCAGTTTGCATTTGGTCTCTTTTCAGGGGGCAGGCAAATTACCATATTCGTTGAGACAGAAAACTGACTGAAACTACATACCAAGAAGATGCCCTGCCCAAGATGAGACTTAGGGTAGCTCCCAATACGTGGGGTTGAAAATTACCATTCCCAGATGCTGCAGAGATAGGAACTTGGGGATACAGAAAAAGAAAGACTGAGTCCCAAAAGAAAAGTGCCCTTGAAGAGTTGGAATGCAGGAAATAGCCATGAACCTTTGAAATGCAAAATAAGCATTTGTGAGCAACCCAGCCCATGTCCTTAGTCCAAGCTCTTGCCTGCAAAGAGTAACATGAGGGCAATAGGCAAGTGCAGGGAAAACAGGCATTTAATTGTGTAACTCAGCCCTGGCTCCACCTCTAGTCCCTAGCAACTGTCCCTCTATAAATATTAACACCCTAAGTCACCAAAGGTGACTGTTGTTCCCACTGGAGATGCCCCCCATTCTCCCTTAAATGTATATTCATTGCTTTACTCCCAAAGCTTCTCACTCTCAGGATGAGTTGCATCCTCCCTTGAATGTGTATCTGCTTTCCTCAGTAAATCTGTGTGTCTCTGGCACAAGCTGACATCTTTTCCATCCATCATGTACTCCAAGGACCCCCTTGTCCTGAATTGAGGTCCCCCTCTCCAGGAAATTCCTCTAGTGAGACTGCCTTGAAGGGGAATGCTGAAGCTGTAAACTTCAACCTTCATGTTTTTCAGCCTTGGTCTCATATCAAATGTTCTACAAAAAGCTGACCTATTCAGCTGGGCATGGTGGCGCATGCCTGAAATACCAGTGATTTGGGAGGCTGAGGCAGAGGATTGCAAATTTGAGGCAATCCCAGCAACTTAGTGAGATTCTGTTTCAAAATAAAAATTAAAAGGATTATGAATGTGACTCAGTGGTTAAGTGTCCCTGAGTTCAATCTCCAGTACAAAAAAAACAAATAAATAAATAAAAACAAATAACAACAACAACAAAGAGACTTATTTCTATGATAGGAATTATTAGGTCTTAATTGTATAATATGCATGGTCCTCTGATTGAAATGTTGCCCCTACCTTTAAAGTCTGGTGTCGCTGGATTCATACTGAAGGAAGAATTATTAGTGTCACTAGTTTTTAGGTGGGGAAGAAGAGACAGAAGTTTTTTCCCAGTTTCACCAGAATAGGCACACTCTAGGATGGAATTTAACAAAGAGCACATTCCTGCAGACAGCCCCAGCACAAACCAGGTTTTAGACCTAATTCCACCACCTAGAAGTCACTCCAAATATGAATCTAAATTCTCTAGAGTTGTTCTCAACCTGGCTGTAAATGAGAGTCTCATAGGAGAAGCTTTGAAAAAATTGAACCTGGGCCCACCCATTGCATTGTGATGTAATTGGTTTGACTCTCCCTAGTGATACTTCTTGCAAACATGGTTGAGAAGCCACTAATCTAAGGCCTCAGTGTCTCCTCCTATGAAAGGACAGTGATAATATGCATTCCATAAAATTATAGTCCTATTAGGAAAAATACAAGACAGGCTGCAAGAGAAAATAATGTGGAATGAAATGATCTACACATTTTAAATGCATCAAAGGAAATTCTGAAGTGTTTCAAAACCCTTTAAGACTGGCCCCAAAATAATTTTCTCTCTTAATGACTTGCCTACAAGGATTTAGGAAGGTTTTGGATGCTAATCCAACATTAACCAGTGTGGTACTTTGAACAGAAATTATTCCTCTAAGTTTCCTAGTACAGTCAAACTTTGGCATGAAGAAGACCAGCTTCCGGATGTTGCTATTTAAATCAGACTCTTTCCAGACCTTATGCTGTGTATCTCATTTGCTCTGTTGGCTCACTACAGTGCTAGGCACTGTGCTAGGTGTTGTGGGAAAAGGAGGCATACCCCTGCCATCTTGAAGCTTGTGGCCTGGATGCTACCAGTAGTAAATGTTGTTACCAAGTGATGGCCAACAGGCATGCAAAAAGAACCTGGAACCCAAGGTGCTAAATTCCCCAGGGGGATGGTTTCATGGCAGAGGAGACCTGAACCTGGGTCTTGGAGGAAAGGTACATGTCTGCATAGAGACAGGGTTATGTGAGAAAAAAGTTGAGCGTTCAGAGACTGGTTGATTCCATAGAGGGTGAGACTTCCACCTGCTCTTCCACAGCATCTGAACTTATTATTCCTGTTTTACAGAGAAGAAAACTGAAGCCGAGTCTCAATGCCAAGCTCAAGGCCACATGGAATTGAAGGGTTCGATATGATTTTATGAGTAAGAAAGTGGCATTATTAGATTTTTCCTTGAAAAGTGAATTCAAAAAGGAGTTGGAGACAGGAGTGAAGGTAAGAACTCAGAAGAGGCAAGACAATGGACCAATGAGCCCAGGCCTGAGCTAAGCTGTTGAAAGGAGAGTGTTGGATCCCAGATTCATGCCTGAGTGTTAGGAGCTTTGGTGCATTTGGTGATGATGGTGAGAGAGAGGGATGAGGGCAACTGGGTAATTTTACAGAACACTTGCATCACTCTACCCAATCCAGCTCTCTGCAGACCCAAATCCTGCCTCTGAATGATTTTGCTCTGACTTCATTTTTACCTACTAAGTGCTTCCTAAACTTCAAGATCTACATGAGTTGGTAATCACTTTAAAATTTTCAATTAAATGTAAAAAAAGAAAAAACAAGTAAATCTATTCTTTCTTTTGACTGCTCTATTGATTAAAATGAATGTCTGTGCTGGGACCGCTGAACCATGAAAAGCAATCTGTCTTAGATGGGTAACAGATCGTTAGGAAATCATTGGGTTGAAGGAAAGAGTCAGGAAAAAAATTTGCACAGATTCATGTGTGGGGGTGTCAGTGTGCCTATCTGTAGCTACATAGCCATGTATAGATATGTGCATTTCTATATATAGGGGACATATGCCACACACTTCAATCAGCAATCACGAGCCAAAGGCACAGGCAGGATTTCTGACAGAGTGGCACCATCCATGGCTTAGCAGACTCTAAGCAACACTGCAGGGCACACGCGGGTGGGGATGGGGGAGTAAGGGGCTATTCAGATAATAAATTCAGCTCTTGAACAACTCTTCTCTGACATGTGAGTTTGACAGAACCTACAACATTGTACTTCAAAACCATTCTCTGGGAAATTTGGAAAAACAAGTGGCATTAATATGTATGCCTCTAATTTCATCAAAATGTTAGTTTATGAGAGCTATTCTACATACAAGAAACCTTTTTGCTTAAAAAGAAGGGAAGAAATAAAATTATAAAAAACCTCTCAGCTACTACTCTCCACCCCCCAATAAAATAAGGTATGACCAATTCTGCAAGGTATATTTTAGAGGTTATGACAGAATCATCTTGAGAAGATTCCGACATGAAGGTTTGCCCTCCATGAAATCCCTTTCAAGGGGGTAAGAGGGGAAACTGAACAAGTGAAAATAGAAAGGCCAGGACTTCTCTGCTAGGACAACTTGCTCTGCTACACTTTCATTAGCTAAATTATTCAGATTAACACTAACATTTCCCCAGGAGCCTCCTCTACTCCCTTCTTAGCACCTTCACCACTATGTGGGTCTATTCATTCCCCATCCCAGCCTCAGCCCTCTTCCCTTCCCAGTGTTCTCCCTCTCCCACCAAGTCATAGGACAGCTGACTTCAGAACACCATTCTGGCTCATCCATGTGCTGAAACAGTGGATCACTGGCAGTACCCTCTGTCCTCTGGACTAGAGAAGAGGAGATTTATCTGGGAAAGCTCTGTGAGTGCTTTTAAATTTTTTAACCATGTCCCTGGATGGAATGCATGTCTCCTTTACTTATTAGCTGTGCAGACTTGAGCTCTTCCCTTAACTCTCTGGGCTTCAGCTTCTGTGTCTGCAAAATGGGATTCATAATCACCATGATACTTATCAATAACACTTGCAAATTTATTTATCCCCCTGTTGAATTTAAAGATTTTTCTGAAAATCTGGGAACAGTTTTGGCTCGTTGTTGTTCAGCATCTGAGAGATGTGAGTTGGGTGTTTTTCCACCTCCTCAGAGGGTGGTGGAAAGGCCTAGCTGACTAAGTGCGTGGAAAATTCTTAGAACAGCACTTGGTACAAAGTAAATATTGATGCTCATTTTCTTTGTTTGGATGCTAAAGAATAATGATAGGAACTAAATTTTCTCCCAAAGAGTAAGAAATATGCCAGCACCCACATTGTCAAATACAGCGTCAAGGACAGAGGACAGAGGTAGAGGGAGCGGGGAAAATACCCCAAATGAATTTGGAGGAGGGGACCAAACGACCCTTTCAAAGTTTCCTTCCAGCCAGGTCTGCATGTGCATCCTCTTTTCTATAGATTCTGCTGGCACTAGGACCCTGACATAAATAAGCAGACTAGTGAGGGAGACACCAATGCCAAATGGTGCCTGGCATGCAGTAGGAACCCAATAGTAATGAGGGGAAAAAAGGATGTGAGAATGAAAGAATGAATGAGGACTATAAAAATAATGAATACAAATCACTTTCACAGGAAATGTTTTTGTGAAAAAAAATCTGCTAATATGGAAGTCCATTAACCTTTGGAGCTCAATTAACCTCTTATTTCCATACACATAAATAATTATTTAATACTCATTAGCACTAGACATATAAAGGATGCAATAAATACACGGCACTTCTGAATGTACACAGAATATGTCTGTCCATAACAAAGAATGATTTACTCTATTTAGGTTTGTGTGTTTCCTTTTTTTTTTTTTGTAAATTTAGGACTTTTAAATTTTTTAATTGATTAATGCCACTGAGCCATACCCACAGCCCAAGTTAGGACCTTTACTAGATAAAATTTAATTAGAAAAAGCAATGTCGTCTAATAATTATGTTCCTAGAAAGAGTACTAAAAACCTAAAATGTCTATGAAAATAGATTAAATGATACATGCATAAGGGGTTAATTGGTTGCCTCTCTTAATTTTCTATTCCCAATCAAGATGTTCCATCCTTCAGCTTAAATAGCTGTCAATAACACCTGCAAATTGATTTATCCCTTGATGAAGTTAAAGATTTTCTGAAATTCTAGAAATAGTTTTTGAATCCTTGCTGTTGTTATTTAGCATCTGAGACTTGTGAACTGTTTTTCCACTATTTTTTCATCGTAGAATTCTAGCATCTGCATAAATTTGGAGAACAACTTGCTTTTTCCTTAGATATATGAATATAGAAAATGCAATAGGAGTTGCTTATCATGCACTCAGGTTGGGTGAAGTTTTATCATAATGAAGCTAAATGAAATTCCCAAATTGCCCTGGTGGAGAGGAATGTCTTGATATCCCACTTGTGGAAAAGTGGCTGTACGCCAAAAATAAAGTTACATCAACATCAAGAACAGTTGAAATTTGAATCTCTGCTGTGGAAGCATGCACACACAGGCACATGTCACAGACACTTTCCAGGTGAATGAAAGGTAGTGTTGCTGAATGGTGCTTAATGGGAGTATGATGGGGATGTGGGGGAGGCTGGTTCCTAAACTCTTTTGTTATTCTCCCCAGTCCTTTATCTTTAGTGTGTCTGTGTGTGCACATATACATGAATGTTGACCTCAGGTGCAAAGAATTGCATTCATCATATGCCTATGGTCAGAATACATCATTGATTTATTCATTTTTCCATTTGTGTGCCATTCTTCACTGTTATTACTCTCTCTTCTGCAGGTAACCATTTAACATCTTCAAGACAGATTGAGATAGGTGGATAGATTAGATAGATAATTAGATGATAGATGCAGATATGAATACAGTCACATACATAGATTCAGATGTGTATACACACATCTTTTTATTTATATATGTTCTTGTGAAACATGCCATTTGATGTGTTTACATGTATTTTCCTTTACCCATATTGTGCAATAGAGCTCTCTCAGTTTCTTTCTACCTTGAACACTATCATTTTAAGGTCTAGCCATGCTATGCTGAGCAGATCTTCTGTTCTGTTGCTTCTAAACGTGTCACTGTAACTCACAGTGTGATTCTATCCTGCTTTATTTATCCATTCCTCCATTGACAGACTTTCAGGTTGCCTCCATCACTTCACTGCCAGGAACAAGGTTCTGATGAATATTCTTTTCCATATATCTGTTTTAGTCTGGGAAATTTTGGGGAGATACATAACCAGGAGGTAACCCTTTGACAGTGAGGTCTATGTTCATTTAATTCAAACAAATATTGTCAGACTGCTCTTCAAAATGGAGACCTCTGCCTATACTTCCACCATGAAGATTCCTGGCCTCCACACCTCCATTGTCATATTACTCAGCTTCCTAATTATTGTCAATGGGGTTTTAAATTTCTTTCAGTCAATTTCTGCCATCTCTTTGTATTGCTTTTGTTCTTTGCAAATTTGCTACTTATATCCCATTTTTTCTGTTGGAGTTAATGTCTTTCTCTTGCTGAATTGCAAGGATGTTCAAGTATTAATCTCTTTTCAGTTTATCATCATATGTATCAATTCTCAATCTGTTACTGTCAATTTTATGCAAGATAGCATTTGTTGAACAGATAGCTTGATCTTACTGTAATCAAATTTGCCTTTATGTACTTTTTGTATTTTGGGTGGTTTTAAAAAAGTCTTCTCTAGACCTGAGTCACAAAAATTTCCCTAATGTTTTCTATTATCTTAAAAGCTTTATCTTTCAAATTTAGATCCATAATTAATCTGGAGTTCACCTTTGTATATGGTTTCAACAAGAGATCCAATTTCATCCTTCTCCATGTAGTATACCAGTTTTTCCAAATGCATCTATTAAAGAAATAGTTGCTTCCTAATTGTTTTTCAGTGTCACCCACAAAATGCATTTAATACATTTGGATCTATCTCTGGGGTTTCTATTTTACTCCTTTTGTCCATTTATCTGTTCTTACATTAGGGACTACATATTTTAATTACTATGACTATGTGGTACATCTTAATAAAGGAACGTGATGCTCTTCTTTATAAAGTTGATTTAACTACAAAACAGATCCTTCTCCTTTCATATAAATTTATTGTGTTCTTTAAAAAATTTGATACTTTGACTAGATATGTCAAAGTAAATTTATAGATTTATAGATTAATTTGGAAATATTGATGTCTTTATTATAATAAATTATTCAGAATATGAAAAGATTCAACATATATTTGGATTATTCCTACATATCCATAATAGATTTTTACATTTTTTATAAATATCTACTGTATTCCTTTTTTTCAGTGTATTCTTTACTATGTATCAAATATTTTGGTTTTTGTTTTGGCTGTTCTTAGGTGGCATCTTAAATTTTTAAAATATTCCAATTGGTTACCATTTGTGTACAAAAATGCATTTGATCTTTTCAAGTGAATATAGTACCTTAAAATTTCACTGGCCTTTTCTTTAGTTGTAATAACTTAACATTTTTGGTTTTTCTTTACGCATTATCATAATATTCACAAGTGAGAATTTCAGACCTTCCAATCATTTGACCTTTGATTTTTTTTGTTTACATTTATTATTTTCTTTTAAAAGGGTATCTTAAAATATTTGCTTTAAATTATGACAAATTTGGGGTCAGTTTAATACACAATACTGGCTATTTTCCAGAGCCTCACATGGTTCCTTCTCCTTTGGAACATCACTACACCCTCATTCATTTTAGAGATTCCTGCAAAACTTCCAGATATTTGACTAAAATACCTACCCCCTCTGCAGAAGGGGAAACAAAAACAATTTAAAAAACATTCAAAGAAGAAATACTAGGACTTTCCAAGCAAAGGGACAAAATTGACTTAAATATGAAACTATAGTTATAGCTATTTCCAGATGCTTTTGCAAGGGGTAATTGCTGCATTACATGTTGTTCATATATACATTAAAAAGAGCTACAACTCAAACTGTTTTGTCAAAATGCTATGTCCTCTTCTAACCATTTCCTATGTATTTTACCTGGCAGATCTTTGGGTTGAGAATTGTTCTCCTGTTTCACAGATGAGAAAACAGAGGTAGGAAGAGGTTAACTACTTTGCCTAAGGGCAAACAGCTGAAGAAAACCAAAGCCAGGATTCTGACTGCAATAGTCTGACCCTGGTGTGCTCAGCCCCACGCTACATCCTGTATGTTCCAGGACACAAAGCCCCTCTGAGGAGGGAAAGTTCCAGCACATCTGATAACAGCCAGTGGTCAGCTTTTCCTCATCAACATCAGATGGTGCGACTTTCAAGTTCTTTTCATCACAATCAGGCCAGATGAGGGTATTCCTTAGTATTCATGATCTTGGTCTCCACCTTTCTTTGCTCTAGCTGAGAGACTTTCCAAACTAAAAGTTAAGTATATTCGTTGTTCCAAGAATGCTCCTGAAGAAAAGGAAAAAGGAAGAGAAAGCAGTTTCAGGCAACCTACTGCTTTCCATCTAAAACAACGTCGTCCAACCACAGAAAAAAGGACTGAGCAAGGGTTACAACCTGAGGAAGAAAGACAACATGCTAGTTCCTCTACTGAGGGCTTTTACCTAAGAGAAGCATTTTTGAGTATTGAAAATTCCCAGATTAGAAGCATCTATATTCAAATGTGAATATTCTTTCCCTTACACTCCACTTCAAAAACATCAAGAACAAAAAGGTGAGACTAACATTCTGGCTTACAGATATTCTGGTTGTAGAAATTATCAGTTCTTTTTGTGTGGATAATAGAGATGGTTAGCTAATAATGTATTGTCTGTCTGCTAAAACCAAACAAGTCTTTCAAAATTATGATGAGCCATATTTAATGGTGCAAGAATAGGCTGGAAGTTTGTAGCTAAATTTGATTCTGAATTGGAGGTGTAGTTTTTAGAGGCACTAAATGAAGAGGCTAAATTCTTGTGAAAGCCTTGCTGGAAGAATGGGGGACTGAGTTAAAGCAGGCTTGTCTCAGGTTAAAGAGTGTGAAACAGGCGTTTCTTCACACACACAAACCACTCCTCACTGGTGGTTTTCACCCCATGAATCAATGAGTCCAGGTTTTTATGGAGTCCTCAGACACAAGAGTTTCTATTTTCAAACTATCATTGTGCTCATGACTGCCAGAAATAAGTCACCTCAGCAAACTTGAATGGTGGCAATTGTGTGACACATAAAATTGATTCATGCTTACAATCAAAATGTATTTCCCTCAATAATTTATGCTCAACAATTTAACATGATTATTTGTGCCACAATTTTAATGTTTCTGCCTTCTTGACTGTCAACCCTGGAGTACAAACACACACATATACGCAAAACAGAAACTGCACTATCCTTCAGAGGCAGGGCTAAAAAAAAAAAATCAATGTCACAGCAGCCTCTTTTGTATTTTGTTGTGACAAGTCTGAATTTAAACAGCCTAGGAAGTCAAAACAACAGGAGAAATATCAATACATATTAACTTAATCAAGAAGCTCTCTCCACCATCCTTGTCTATCCTCAAATATGTTTCCACCGTAAGTTTCACGTCGTTATTGGCAGCTTATAACTTCTCCACAAATATTTGCAGTCTTTGGCGGTCATCTAAAATGAAGGATAGCTATGGGCTTCTGACATCTTCTTTGCATCGGTATGAGATTTTGTCACAAATGTTTTAAGAAAATCACTCCCCAGGCAGGCTTTGGCTCACTGGTTTGAATTCAGAGTCTTAAAACGTCTTTTATCCAGCAAATGCCTTTCTTCATGGCCCCCAATGGCATTCCAGCAGAAACTTCCTTCTCTGTTGTTCTGCACAAATCTCTTTGAAAAGAAAACTTAATAAAAGACACATTACCACCAAAAATGCACATGCTACTGGTGCTATCAAAACCAGGGTATGCTACACAGGATTTGGAAATAAGTATCTGATGAAGGCATGCAGAGCTGCAGCTACGGGACAGGCATGCCAATACTCTTGACCTTTTAAATGAGCCCTCAGTTGCTATCCATTCATGCCAGCATGTTCCATTATTTTTCTCCCCCAAAGTAATTGGAATAGACATGCCAGTGGTCTCATTAGGCACATAAAATGTTCACTTTATCATGTATGAAGATGAATCTGCTGGCTTGTGAATGCTTAGAGTCGTCTCCAAAGTAATAACAAGTGAGCATGTAGCCATTCCCACTCTCTCACAGTCTCTAGAGACAAAGAGCTTTAACCTGAAAGAGGACCAAAAAAGTCATGGAAACAAATGAAGCTCAGGGTTTGCTTTAAGCATGCACCAATACTGATATTTAGGATGGGTTTCATGTTTTACAGGTTCAAGTCCAAAATGAAAATGCAGGCTCCCTGGCTCAAGAACTATTAAGAACTTCAAGTCAGCAGCAATACAGTATGCATTAATACAAGCAAGAGGTCCTTCTGAGACTCCCAGGTCCAGGAAGGAAGTCCCACTGCTACTTTAATCTTTCACTTGGAGATACTTACAGGTGAGGGGAGGTTGCCCCATTGCCGGGTTAGGACCCAAGTGGATGATTGTCAGTAAAGAATCTTCAGGCAAGTATCTGTGTGCAAGAACTCTCCCTCTGCCCACTTGAAAAGTCTACCATAGTCATTCCCTCTACTCTAGATGAAAAGAGGCCCAGTTTGAACCTGCCTTTGAGAAGGAAATACATGTGTTTAAATTCTTAAGTGCCCAGAACTCCCTAAAATTCTCTCTTTAAAGAAAACAATTTTTATCTTAGTGATAGGATTTCTATAAAAATTGAAAATCCTACTCCCAACATTCTCTCCCAACCATTACTTCCTTATGGGGTGAGTATCCTCCCTATTGATTTCTAAAACAAAACTATAAGAATATCCAAAGATATGCATTTCTTTATATAAATTAAATATTACAATAATTGCAACTTTGGCAACCATGACTATTTTTTTTTAATTTTTTAATTGTAAATGGACACAATACCTAGATTTTATTTATTTTTTTAATGTGGTGCTGAGGATCAAACATAGTGGCTCACACATGCTAGGCAAGTGCTCTACCACTGAGCCACATCCCCAGCCCCCCATGACTCTTTAAAATGAGACAAAAAAAGAAAAGTGTGTTTTAATTTCTACAGTGGGCTCTCTTTTTAAATTTTATTTGTTCCTTTTATATACACATGACAGTAGAGTATATTTTAACATATTATACATACATGTGTATAATTTATTCTAATTAGGATCCCATTCTTGCGGTTGAATATGACGTGGAGTTTCACTGGTTGTGTATTCACATATGAAAATAGAAAAGTTATGTCCAATTCATTCCACTATCTTTCCTGTTCCCATCACCCCTCCCTTCAATAGGCTCTCTTGAGCCAACTCTTTAAGAGTAATTTTTATCTAAGGTATTGTTTGTTATCATCAAAGATAAGAAAATAATAAAAACTGTTGACTTCTCTTCCCAAAAATTTAAAATGGTCTTATCACAATGTGGTGGGAATTTCCATCTTTTGAGAATGTCAGCTTCAACTTTTCCAAAGACTCTATGTGGCATAGGCCCAATCTGAAGAACTATGCCAGTAATTAGGACAAAAATATTATCTTCAGGTCACCTTCTTTTATAAAACTCAATGTTAACCCATGTTCCAAAATATTTCTACATCGTTGTGATTGATGTTCAGATTCCTGTGTTCCTCCAAATATGATTGAGTTTGTAAGGGCCTTACATCATTCTGTTGCATACTTAACATTCTAAAATGTAAGTGTATGCCCGCCCACCCCCTCACCACAGACAGCCGCTGGTTGCTGAGCCTGCCCAGCCCCCGCACTGCAAACGGACACTGCTCCTGCCCCCTGTGCTGACTCAGCGCACCCTCGCTGGGGCTCCCCAGCTTCTTTGGAGGCTGGTGCAGGCATTTTGAATTATTCCTGAGAGCATGGCCATCATCATCTGAAGGACAGTTTCCTTCCTGAGACATCTACAGGAGACTGGAGGCCCTTTGACAGATACCTCTATTTACTCACTTATATCCTACACCCTTCCCCATCCTCTTTGTTCACAACTAGAAATGCTGTAAATAGTAATCAAAGTCATCCTGTTTATTACAATAATGTTAAAGTCTTTATAGGGACTGTCTGGTTCAGGGCTGCATTTTCTCTGCATTGGGTGCTGCTATTGTTGATCTCCCCTTTAACAGAGAAGTACTGAAAAACTGCAGGGTCACAATAAACCTGCAGGGGGAAAACTTCAGTACCTCTGATCTTCACTGCTAGAGGGGAATATACAGAAACGATATGAAAAAGCAAGGGAAGAAAGTGTCCCTAACAAACTAAAATGCTATTTTGATAGAATCCAATGAAAGCATAGCAGTAGAAATGATAGAAAAAGAATTTAGAATCTGCATAATTAAAATGATCCATGAAGCAAAAGATGAGATAAGAGAGCAAATGCAGGCAATGCATGATCATTCCAGTAAACAGTTAAAGAGCAACTGTAGGAAGCAAAAGAACACTTCAATAAAGAGATAGAGACTCTGAAAAAAAAAATACTTGAAGTGAAAGAAACAATAAACCAAATTAAAAACTCAGTAGAAAGCATCACCAATAGAATAGATCTCATGGAAGACAGAATCTCAGACAATGAAGACAAAATATTTAATCTTGAGAATAAAGTCGAACAAATTGAGAAGATGTTAAGAAGTCATGAACAGAACCTCCAAGAATTATGGGATATCATGAAAAGACCAAATTTGAGAATTACTGGGATTGAGGAAGGCACAGAGATACAAACAAAAGGAATGAACAACATGTTCAATGAAATAATATCAGAAAATTTCCCAAACCTGAAAAATGAAATGGAAAATCAAATACAAGAGGCTGACAGAACACCAAATGCACAAAATTGCAACAGATCTACACCAAGACACATTATAATGAAAATACCTCACATACAAGATAAAGATAGGATTTTAAAGGCTGCGAGAGAAAAGTGTCAGATTACATATAAAGGGAAAACAATACAGTTATCAGCAGATTTCTCAGCCCAGACTCTAAAGCAAGAAGGGCCTGGAACAATATATTTCAAGCTCTGAAAGAACACAGATGCCAACCAAGAATCCTACACCCAGCAAAACTAACCTTCAGATTTGACAAAGAAATAAAAACTTTCCATGATAAACAAAAGTTAAAAAAAAAATTTACAAATAGAAAGCCTACACTATAGAACATTCTCAGCAAAATATTTTGTGAGGAGGAAGTGAAAAACAACAATACAAGTCAGTAAAGGAAAAGTCAATCAAAGGAGAAACAAAGTCAAGTTAAAAACCAAAAATAAGTCAAAATGACCAGGAATACAAATCATATCACAATAATAACCCTGAATGTTGATGACCTAAACTCAATAATCAAAAGACATAGACTGGCAGATTGGATTAAAAAGAAAGACCCAACAATATACTGCCTTCAAGAGACATCTCATAGAAAAAGACATCCACAGACTAAAAGTGAAAGGATGGGGAAAAATATACCATGCACATGGACCCAGTAAAAAAGCAGGGGTCTCCATCCTCATATCAGATAAAGTGGACTTCAAACCTAAGTTAGTCAGAAGAGATAAAAAAGAACATTTCATACTGCTTAAGGGAAGCATAAAATGGCAAGACTATAATGATCTTAATTATTTATGCCCCAAACAATGGCGCATCTATGTACATCAAACAAACCCTTCTCAATTTTAAGAATCAAATAGACCAAAACACAACAATAGTGGGGGACTTTAACACACTGCTCTCACCACTGGATAGATCCTCCAAACAAAAACTAAACAAAGAAACTATAGAACTAAATAATACAATCAATGATACAGACTTAATGGACATTTACAGAGTATTTCATCCATCATCGAGTGAATATACTTTCTTCTCAGCAGATCATGGATCCTTCTCCAAAATAGACCTTATGCTATGCCACAAAAAAGTCATTAGTAAAAAAAAAAAAAAAAATAGAGATACTACCTTATATCCTATCAGCCCATAATGGAATGCAAGGAGAAATCAACGATAAAATAACAAACAAAAACTACTCATACACCTGGAGACTAACTAATATGCTATTGAATAATGCAATGATAACAGAAGACATCAGGGAAGAGACAAAAAAATTCTTAGAGGTAAATCATAACAATGACACAACATATCAAAATCTCTGGGAAACTCTGAAAACAGTACTAAGAGGAAAGTCCATTGCATTGAGCTCATACATTAAAAAAAAAAAGTCAACAATTAAATGACCTAACATTACATCTCAAAGCCCTAGAAAAAGAAGAACAGATCAACACCAAAAATAGTAGAAGACAGGATATAATTAAAATCAGAACTAAAATCAATGAAATTGAAACAAGAGGAACAATTCAAAAAAATTGACACAACAAAAAGATGGTTCTTTGAAAAAGTAAACAAAATTGATAAACCCCTAGCCACACTAGCAAAGAAAAGGAGAGAAAAAACTCAAATTACTAGAATTCATGATGAAAAAGGAAAGATCATGAGAGACACCATTGAAATACATAACATAATTAGAAGCTACTTTGAAAATCTATAATCCAAAAAATTAGAAAATATCGAAGACATTGACAAATTTTTAGAGACATATGATCCTCCCAAACTGAATCACGAAGACGTACACAATTTAAACACATCAATTTCAAGCACTGAAAAAGAAGAAGCCATCAAACGCCTACCAACAAAGAAAAGCCCAGGCCCAGATGGATTCTCAGCCAAATTCTACAAGACCTTTAAAGAAGAACTAATACCAATACTCCTCAAAGTATACCAGGAAATAGAAAAGAAGTGAACCCTTCAAAATTCATTTTATTAGGCTAGTATAACTCTGATACTGAAACCTGACAAAGACTCATCAAGGAAAGAAAAATTTAGACCAATATCCCTGATGAACATAGATGCAAAAATCCTTAATACTGGCAAATCACATACAAAAATGTATTAAAAAGATAGTGTACCATGATCAAATGGGGTTTATCCCAGGGATGCGAGTTTGGTTCAACATCCAGAAATCAATAAATGTAATTCACCACATCAATAGACTTAAAGTTAAGAATCATATGATTATTTGAATAGATGCTGAGAAAGCATTTGTTAAAATACAGCAGCCATTCATGCTTAAAACACTAGAAAAAATAGGAATAGTAGGACATACCTCAACATTGTACAGACTATCTACGCTAAGCTCACGGCCAACATCATTCTTAATGGAAAAAACCTGAAAGCATTCCCTGTAAAAACTGGAACAAGGCAGGGATGCCCTCTTTCACCACTTCTATTCAACATTTTCCTTGAAACACTTGCCAGAGCAATTAGACAGACCAAAGAAATTAAAGGGAAACAAATAAGAAAAGAAGAGCTTAAGCTGTCACTATTTGCTAATGTCATGATCCTATATTTAGAAGATCCAAAAACTCCACTAGAAAACTTCTAGAACTCATAAATAAATTCAGCAAAGTAGCAGGATATAAAATCAATATGTGTAAATCTAATGCATTTCTATTCATAAGTGATGAATCCTCTGAAGGAGAAATTAGGAAAACCCACTCCATTTACAATAGCCTCAAAAAGTAAAATAAAATACTTGGGAATTAATCTAACAAAAGAGGTGAAAGATCTCTACAATGAAAACTACAGAACACTAAAGAAAGAAATTGAAGAAAACCTTAGAAGATGGAAAGATCTTCCATGTTCTTGGATAGGCAGAATTAACATTATCAAAATGCCCATTCTACCAAAGGTGCTATTCAGATTCAATGCAATTCCAATTAAAATCCCAGTGACATTCCTTCTAGAAATAGAGAAAGCAATCATGAACTTCATCTGGAAGAACAAGAGACCTCAAAAACAATCCTGAGTAGAAAAAGTGAAGTAGGAGGTATCACAATACCAGACCTTAAACTATACTACAGAGTAATAGTAACAAAAATGGCATGGTATTGGCACCAAAATAGACAGGTAGACCAATGGTACAGAATAGAAGACACAGAGACAAAACCGCATAAATACAGTCACCTCATACTAGACAAAGGAGCCAAAAACATACAATGGAGAAAAGATAGCCTGTTCAACAAATGGTGCTGGGAAAAGTGGAAATCCATATGAAGTAAAATGGAATTAAACCTCCATCTCTCACCCTGCACAAAACTCAGCTCAAAATGGATCAAGGACTTAGGAATTAGACCAGAAACCCTGCACCTAATGGAAGACAAAGTAGGCCCGAGTCTTCATCATGTTGGCTTAGGATCAGGTTTCCTCAATGGGACTCCCAAAGCACAAGAAATCAAAGCAAGAATCAATAAATGGGATGGACTCAAACTAAAAAGCTTTTTCTCAGCAAAGGATCCAATCAATAATGTGAAAAGAGAGCCTACAGAGTGGGAGAAAATCTTTTCCACACACACTTCAGATAGAGCATTTTTCTCCAAAATTTATAAAGAACTTACAAAACTTTACATCAAAAATACAAATAACGCAATCAATAGATGAGCCAAGGAACTGGACAGATATTTTACAGAAGAAGACACACAGGCAATTAATAAATATATGAAAAAGTGTTCAACATTTCTAGTAATTAGAGAAATGCTAATTAAAACAACTCTAAGATTTCATCTCACTCCAATTAGAATGGCTATTAGCAAGAACACAAACAATAATAGATGTTGGTGTGGATGTGGAGAAACAAGCACACCTTTACATTGCTGGTAGAGTTGCAAATTGGTGCAGCCACTCTGGAAAGCAGTGTGGAGAATCCTCAGAAAACTTGGAATGGACCCACCTTTTGACCCAGTTATCCCACTCCTTGGTTTATACCCAAAGGACTTAAAATCATCATACTACAGTAACGCAATCATATCAATGTTTATAGAAGCTCAGTTCACAAAAACTAGATTGTGGAACCAACCCAGATGCCCTTCAACAGATAAATGGATAAAGAAACTGTGGTACATATACACAATGGAGTATTATTCAGCCATAAAGAAGAATAAAATTATGGCATTTGCAAATAAATGAATGAAATTGGAGAATATCCTGCTGAGTGAAATAAGTCAATCCCCAAAAACCAAAGGCTGAATGTTTTCTCTGATAAGTGGACAATGATATATAATGGGGGTGGGGGGAGTGAGAGAAGAATGGAGGAACTTTGGATTATGTAGAAGGAAATGAGAGGGAGTGGGGTATGAAAAATGGTGGAATGAGACAGAAATCATTACCCTATGTACATGTATGATTACACAAATGGTATGAATCTACATTGCATACAACCATGGACACAAGATGATGTACCCCATTTGTGTACAATGAATCAAAATGTCGTCTGTGAAAATTTTTAAAATAAATAATTTTTAAAAAGTCAAGAAACCAAGGGCAAATGAGCAATGTGATTTGGAAAGTGTTCTGTAAGGGTGAGAGGCTAGCTGATGGGTGATGAAGGGATCTTTCTACTGATGGATTTTAATGGATTGGAGTGATTGGAGCTGGCATGGCGTCTCAATGCTGTCCCAGTTCTGCTTGAATATAGTACTTATATACTGTAAAAGTCTATCAAAGTCTGTGCCCAGGGTGTTGATCTGGAATAAAGTACAAGATATTTTCAAAGAAAAAAAAAAGTAAGCATACAAAATATAGAAAATGAGTATTGAACATATTTTTGGCACTTACATTCTGACAAAGGAATCATTACATAAGTAATTAATATATGGGGTTTAAAGAAAAACAGAAATGAGTATCATACCAAGGACCATAGTTCTGGTATTGTGGGAGTCCAGAAATGGGAGATAATACCTCTGCCTGGGAAGCTATTATCAGAGAGTTCATGAAAGACTATCGATTTAATCATTCCTTGATATATGATTAATTTTATGGAGCATGTATGTAGGAAGGACCTTCCATCAAAAGGTCCATCACCATCTGGTCTACCTAGTAACCATCCAGACGGTAGTCTTCCTGGTCGACTTCCTCCCCGTCTCATCTTCTCCACAGAATCGGTACTCACTGAATCCCCTTCTTCCCCTCCCTACCCCTTAATAATCTGGCTTCTGCTCCCACCTTCAAATGACTATATTCCCAGAAAATGTCACTTACAAGAATTTAAATGTCAAATGAAATGGGCATTTTAAAACCCTAATCATATTGGTTTTTTTTTTTTTTTTTCTGCTTGCGATATAATTAATCACTTCCTTCCTTCTTGAGGCTTCCATGACACCACGTTCTCTGGCTCTCCTTGTGCCTTGGATAGTTCCTTCTCTGGCCCATCGTGGGCTCATCTTCTTCCATCTGCTCTACAAAGTCTGCCATTTCACAGGGTTCTGTCCTCCACCCACAGTTTTCCTCACTCCACATGCTCCCTGGGCAACCACAGTCATTCTCATGAGTTTAATTACCATATATATGCCAATGACTCCTAAATCTATATTTCCAGCCTTGGCCTTATCTCCTGAGCTTCAGACTCATCTATCAGAGTTCCACTTCAATATCCCACAGGCAACTAAAACTAAAATCATGTTGACAACTAAAATCCTTAGTTATTTTCCCCAAGAAATCACCTCTTCATATTTTTTGCCTCAGAGTTGGCTAACTTTACTCACTACATACTTCTTAAATCTATCTTTCTATCAAAACCCTGCCTTGGTACCTTATCAGCCTTACCCAGATTATTTTAACAGCCTCACCGATCTAATCTTGTCCCCTCAAATTTGCTATAAATTGTTTCCAGAAAGAACCTAGTTGAGAAAGAAACTTGCAGATCCAATAATCTCTCTTCTCTCTGATTCTGTCTCTGTCTTTCTGACTCTCTCTCTCTCTCCTTCTCTCTCTCTCTCTCTCTTCTCTCTCTCTCTCTCTCTCTCTCTCTCTCTCTCTCTCACACACACACACACACACACACATACACACACACTTTAAGATGTTTACCAGCAATGTATTTATTGGAAATCAGATTCAGGCTCCTTAACATAAAATGCAAGTCCTTTTATGATCTATCCATTATAGTAAGGAAGTTTTGTAATAGCCAAATGGTAGCTAATAAGGAACATATAAAGAACTTTTGGGTATCACTAATGCCCCCAAATTAACTGAAAGGACCTGATTATTATGTGTTATTTATGTGACTAGATGTCTTCAGGCTCTATACAGAGGATAAGTAAACAGAGGATTGGTCTAATATTGATATGGTGGAATAACACAAAGTTTGCAGTATTATTCAGAAATACATTGAAATTTTAAGGAATAGTTCTTAAAGGAGTCCAAGCTTGATAGAGGAGAAGAAAAGAAGACAAACAGGTTGGTAGGGAAAAAAGTGTAGAAGGTAAAAAGAATAGCAGTTTCAAAACAATTTAAGAAGGTCACAAAGGCTTGGCAGTGGGGAATTCTATAATCTGACTGGTTCAGATGAACAAAGATACAAACAAAATACTACTGGAATCAGATAATGGATGTCCTCAAATAAGCAGGCAATGAAAATTGGGCTTTATTTTGTCTTCAGTTGGAAATCACTGAAAGTTTCAGGCTTGGGAGAGATGGACTATTAATCATCTATTGATTAATGTTCATAACCCTAAAGAATGTCACAGTGCTATCTTCTGAATCATCAAAGGATTTTTGCAGTGCTCCCCACATCCTGACAAGTGTATCATTTTCTATTGTAATCATTTGGAACTGATCATCTTCTCTCTCCAGAAAATAGTGATTCATCAAATTTATATTGCACACCTTTTGTGTCCCAAGTTCTAGGATAGACACATTTACCAATTATATTTTACTTCAATCAAAAGATTAGTTTGCTAAACTAGAACATCAGATGTCTAAACTGTGTTAGATAATGAACACCATATTTGCATATCACAAGAGCTTTTATACCCAAAGATCTCAAAGCCACATACAGGATTATGTGAAGTTTATTTTGTTCATTTTTAAATAAAATTTCTTTTATTCAAAAGCAAGATGTGTAGGTAGGAACAGAAATCCTTCTATAAATAGAGCAAATGAGACTCAAGATGATTTAATAATGTATCAAAGGCCACAAAGATAACAAAACCAAAGTCAGAGCTCTGTCTGCAGTTCATGCATGGTGTTCTGTTAGCTCCATGATTTAGATGTAAACTTTACCAGCTCTGAAATGTGATCTCTGTACAACAGACAAGTGGAAAATTGGCCATTCAGCGAAACACGGTGGAAGGGAAGCAGGCTGCTGGGTGAGTTCCATCATTTATTACCACGCTGGTCCTAAATTTTCACACCTAATTAATCAAGCTTGCTCTGTAATCACTTTTCTACATGTGGTGTTGGTGGATTTTACAGCTGCAGTTTTAATGAGCTGCTGTTTCTTTTGACATTTGGAAATCTAATCTGAAAAAATGATTCAATGACTTGTTAGGACCTTTCATATATGTTTAGCCATGTAGATTTCCAGGGTCCTTGGAGAAAATAAGGGGTAACCACACTTCCCATAGAGCTGCTATTCAGGCCAATTCCTATGGAGATCCTGAACAGATGTGGCTGGCAGCCCAGGGAGCTAATGAGAATTAATATTAGCAATTGCAAACACCTATGAAATAAATGAGAATTTGCAACTTGACTTGTGAGAAGATGATACGTGAAAACCCAAAAGCTTACATACAATACTAAGTATTCGGGAGGTCATCCTATTTAGGAAACAGAGTTATCAGGATGGAGAGAAAAATATATTTACTACACATAGGAAACAAATACTGAATTTTAAAAGTATGTCATGCTACACAGCAAGAAATATCAGGAGAAGCAATATCTCCACTTACAAGGAATATTAATTAATATTCTCTAGCCTATGTAATCCTTGTAATTACTTCTCTAAAATTGGGGTGTTTTGCTGAGAAAAGAGATCCTAGAGGAAATATACATGTCAAAATACATTATTCCTGAGTGCATGGCACATATGGATGAGGCTAAATTGGCCTTCTTATTCCCATAGCAAACCCCACAGGAGCTCTAGGATTAAAAACTGGCAGTCATTGCTCTATCAAGCTGTTCATTCCCAGGGATTTGTGATTCTCAAGCTAGAGGAGACAATCTGGAAACAGAACAATTGCCCTGCAAAATTGAGTTTTGCAGTCAGTCCACCCCAATATACTGAATGAAGTTAATAAACAATCATTCCTTTCAAATCTCATGCTATTCATAAACTGGTCTTGTCATGTGACTCTTCCTGCAAGTGTGCTTGATTCAGTTCTTCCTGGATTGTACTCTTTTCTCTCTCCCACCCTGAACTATTTGCCTGTCAAATTAATTGGTAACTATTTGCATAGTCTACCCCAGCCTGATTTCTTCTTTGTGGTCTTCCTTAGGTCATCAACAAGTTAAAAAAAAAAAAATTCTCAGCTGAAAAATCAAACAATCAATTTTGGTTACCGGGAAGGAAAACATCAGTTCAGAAAAATTGAAGCTGAAGGGTCAGAATTTGCTAATGTCATTTCAAGCTCAGAGCTCATAAGTATTCTGAGGTGCAAGGGAACTTTGCAAATAGTCTGAAAACAAACTGAATCAAAGAACTGGTTCTGTGGTGGATGATATTTCAAAATAGCACTACTAAAAATCAAGGTTAGAAATAATGCAAGGAGTATCTTGCATTATGTTCAAAAATTATACATATACACAAACACTCATAGTAAAAGCACAGACAATCTTTGGAAGGGAATAAGTAGAATAATAGCTCCCACCCCCACAGAGAGGAGCAGGATGCTGCAGACAAGGATTCTTTAGTCCCTTTTAAATTTTTGTTCCAAATTTTGTTCCATGCATATATGTGAACTTACCAGAAATGAAAGTGTTTTAAAATTGCAGTTCTTCCACCAATAGCCAAGTCTTCTATTCTCAGTCCCAAGTCCAATGCTAAGAGATGCAAATGCATTCATTTGTCAGAGGTTCCCACCATTCCATTCTCATTGTTCACACAGTTCACCCTCTGGACAATGTCCATTCTAAAGCTCTCTTTAGGGATATTTTGGGGATCATCTGGTCTACCATTCTCAAATAATCAGACCAAGAAATTGCTCTGAATCATACAAAATATTTTCTTAGGGTCTCCTAACTTTCTAGAGACATGGCTAGAGTCAAAAGTTTTATAAGAAAAAACCTCTTGTGTTTCTAACTTTTTTTACCCAAACAGAAGCAGTCACAAAGTACTCATTTGAAAGCATTATTCCAGATAAGTCTTTCAAATCCACTAAAGGTGAATTCCTTCTTTGCTGCAACTCCCAACCCGCCCCAACATCTCCACCACCACTTTGTCCCTTTTATTGCTCAAGCATTCCCAGAAATCCCTTTCCCAGAACAATTAGGCAATCTAAAATGCAACATTTTTTTTGCTTTGGAACTCCCAATCCCGGATCTGTCCCAAGAGAAATTAGTCTCCAAGCAGTGACTTTAGAACAGTACCAAGGAGAGCTCAAAGCAGCTATGCTTTCTGATGCTGGTTGTGGCAACTGCACTGTGCACAGGTCTATAGGGATTTCTGAGTGTTTCCTACCAGTTCATTTCATAAACTAAACTCATTTTAACCAAGCCCATGCAATTGCAAATTTAAACTTTGGTGATAAATAAAAATCTAGAGGGGACTAATGCAGCTTTGTGTCTCCATCACCACCCAAGCCACAGGCATAGAAGAGCAAGCAAACCTAGAAGAGCATCCATCCATGGTACCCAGTCCTGGCTCCCAAAACCCACATGTGGAGGAGAAGGGATATACCTATATCACCCTTATTCATATAACATCCTCAGCCTCCTGGGATTGAACACAGAAAGGGAAAAACTGAAACCAGTACAAAGCTCTTTCAGGATTTGTCTTCTTTAGTTCAGATAGTTGGAAAAAGCCTAATAACTAGTTTTTGAGTCTCTATTCCTACCATTCTGGTCATAGCACTCTTTAGATTTGAAAATCTATTGGAGACTGGTTGTATCCAACCTAAATTCAAAACTCTTTCTCATAGCATATCATGTTTTCTGTGATCAGGGCATGCCTAACTGATCAACTTCACAAAGAAAATCGCCACAGCTGTCAGTCAAACTGAACCTCAAGCCTTTCCCACCTACCCCTGCCCACCTCACATATCCTGGTGCTGCCCGCTTGACTCCATTAGCCTGTTGCCTATGCCATACCTCTGCCCACAGAGTCCCACTATCCCACACCTCATCAACCACAAGCATGCCCTCGACTCACCCAAATTCACCTTTAATATTTAAACCAAATATCCTCTCCCCTGGGAATTCTTCATGGTTTCAGGGCCTACCTTTTGTGCTTGTTCTTTATGCTGAAATTGTCTATTTAGTGTTTCCCTCTCCTTATACTATGTATTCTTTGATGGTATGTCCACTTGGGATTTCAAGAACCCAACAGAGTACCTTCTAATTAATCAGCCCTAAATGCATATTTGCTGAAATTGAGCATAATGATTAAAAGTTCTGAAATCAAATCTATTTGGGAGCAAACCTCACTTTCACCACTTCCTAAGCAGGCTTGGGCATGTTACTTAACATCTGAGTCTCAGTTTGCTCAGTTCAAACATGGTGATAATAATGCCTATTTCACAAATTTGTTGTAAGTATAAATGCTAAGCAGATAGAAAGTGTGCACTCAGCAAATGTTGACTCTATTATTATCATGCTCAGTTGCAAACTAGACATGAACTCATGACCAAGTGTCTCATCTTCCCAAAAGTCTGTTTTCTTATCTCTAAAATGGGAATGGTAAGTGTGTCTAACAATTTAATTACTGTATACGTCATATGCCAAAATTCTTGAGAAGTACCTAGCAAAGCAACTGTAACGTAGTAAGAATGTATCATTATTACATTGAAAGGACTCTGAAAGGACCTGGGCAAACCTTCATACTCAGGCCTTGTTTGTTGGACTTGATCCATGCCTTGGAACGAAAGACAGATACAAGAACAAGAGACACGCTAGAAAGGGAATTTCTTTCTGGCTGTCATGTCAGCTCTGAGACATGCCACTTATACCACCCTCCACCTGCTCTATCTCCCCAGGCTAGGCAGGGCTGTTTAAATTCAGATCAAATGCTAAGTTATTTGCAAAAGGGAAGGAATAAAGCAGCTGATAGGCATCACACAGAAAGTTAGAAGGTAGGCAGAGAGAACCTGAGGCCATTTCTGATTGGCCTTAGTTATAATCAGGGTCCAAAACATCTCCATTTTCCTGAAATCACAGCTCCTCATTGGGGGAGGTGGGAAGAGCTCCTCATTAAGCTAATGGACCACTAATTCATTTCCAGGTGAAGAGGAGAGACCCGCAGAGCTGCCTCATTTGCCTTGTCTAGAGGGTCATTAAAATGAAGGGTGGCGGGCTCTTGAGACAGAACCGGTAGTGACAGCTGCCGGCTGCTGGGAGGGCAAGGAGAGTCGGCAGGGAACTCTGGAGGAGATTGATGATGCAGACTTTTTACCAGCACTGCACAAGCACTGACCAGACATGGGCACAGAATACATCAAGACCTGTGTGGCAGGAATGGAAGGTACTGCGGCCCCCAAATAACCTTGACAAACTACAGATTTGAGCAAACACCCCTCTTGAGAGGCCCAAACAAGTAAGACTGGCTTGTTTCCAAAATCCTTCCACAGAGGAGATTTCCCATTATCGGTACTCTGATACACTTTTTCCTTTCATTCCTCTTACCAGTATTCTTTCTGGAGATTTTTGAGAATATAATATACTTACTATTTTTATTCACACATTATGTTATCACGAGAACTTCTCTTGCCACTAATAGTTTTCAGAAAAATAAGAACACAATATTGTATTGAATGGCTGTGTCATGGGTAACACCTAGCCTTTTATCTACCTTTTCCATTTTTTTCATTATTTCTACTTTGGGATGTGATAAAAATCATTGTTTAAAAATTCTGCACACACCTTGTTTTCCTAGGATACATCTTCAGAAGTGGCATCAACAATATAGCACTTTATTTTTTATTTTATTTTATTTTTTTATCATAAACAAATGGGATACATGTTGTTTCTGTTTGTACATGGAGTAAAGGCATACTATTTGTGTAATCATAAATTTACACAGGGTAATGTTGTTTGATTCATTCTGTTATTTTTCCCTTCCCCCCCACCCCTCCCACCCCTCTTTTCCCTCTATACAGTCCTTCCTTCCCCCATTATTGCCCCCCTCCCTAACCCTAACTCTAACCCTACACTAACCCCTCCCACCCCCCATTATGTGTCATCATCCACTTATTAGCGATATCATTCGTCCTTTGTTTTTTTGAGATTGGCTTATCTCACTTAGCATGATATTCTCCAATTTCATCCATTTGCCTGCAAATGCCATAATTTTATCATTCTTTATGGCTGAGTAATATTCCATTGTATATATATACCACAGTTTCTTTATCCATTCATCAATTGAAGGACATCTAGGTTGGTTCCACAATCTGGCTATTGTGAACTGAGCAGCTATGAACATTGATGTGGCTGTATCTCTGTAATATGCTGATTTTAAGTCCTTTGGGTATAGGCCAAGGAGTGGGATAGCTGGGTCAAATGGTGGGTCCATTCCAAGTTTTCTAAGGAATCTCCACACTGCTTTCCAGAGTGGCTGCACTAATTTGCAGCCCCACCAGCAATGTATGAGTGTACCTTTCTCCCCACATCCTCGCCAACACCTGTTGTTGCTTGTATTCTTGATAATTGCCATTCTAATTGGGGTGAGATGGAATCTTAGGGTGGTTTTGATTTGCATTTCTCTTATTACTAGAGATGTTGAACATTTTCCCATATGTTTGTTGATTGCTTGTAGATCTTCTTCTGTGAAATCTCTATTCATTTCCTTAGCCCATTTGTCGATTGGATTATTTGCATTCTTTGTGTAGAGTTTTTTGAGTTCTTTATAGATTCTGGAGATTAGTGCTCTATCTGAAGTATGATTGGCAAAGATTTTCTCCCACTCTGTAGGCTCTTTCTTTGCATTTCTGATAGTTTCCTTTACTGAGAGACAGCTTTTTAGTTTGAATCTATCCCAGTTATTGATTCTTGCTTTTATTTCTTGTGAATATAGCACTTTAGAACATTTCTAATCTCCATCTTTGTTTCAGAAACCACAGTGAGTTATGGTTACCATAGCATTGCAAACAAAACACCAGCTCTCAGAAATCCAGGTTTCAATTGCACGTTGCTCCATACTATTTGTTCAACCTTGAACAACTTTCTTAACTTCTGAACTGTTTAGTTCCTTTCTCTGACAAATGAGTACCTTGATACCTACTTCCCTGAGCTTTTGAGAAAATTAAGCCAAGTAAAAGAGAAAACTCACATGATCACCATCGTTAATAATAAAATGCAGAAAAAAGGACAAAATTTGATATTCATTCTTGACTTTAAAAAGATGATGAAATTAGAACTATTAGGAAAAATGCTTTAACTTTAAAACTTGGTAGGAAACATTTATCACAAAATGAAAGTCAATTAAATACTAAATGGTGATACATCTGAAGACTTATTATTGTAATAAGATTCCTACATTTTGCAATAACAAAAAAAATTAAAATACTAGAGAGAAGCAAAACTGTCATTATTTGTTAAGTGTATGTCTACCAAAAAAAAAAAATCCAAAAGAGGGCTAGGAATATAGCTCAGTGACAGAAGAATTGCCTAGCATGCATGAGACCCCTGGGTTCAATGGCCAGACTGAAAAGAAAAATTTCAAAGCTATTAAAGGGCATTTCACCAATAAGAAATAAGATCAACATCAAAATCATTTGAATATCCAACAAGATCAGAATTAAAAATTGTAACAGAAGAGTCATAATAATAGGAAAAATTTCATGAAATATTTACAAATAAACCTAACATGAAATTTGCCAGACTACATAGACCAAATTATATAGTTTTACTGAAGAAAGCAGAAACTTGGATAAATGGAGAGGAATTCCATATTTCTGGATGGGAAGACTCATTATCATAACTATTCTCCCTACATTAATCTACAAATTCAATAAATTCAACCACCTCAAACATCCCTACAGAATTTTAATGAAATCTATAAGCTCTTTATAAAATTAATCTGGAAGATAAAAAGCATAAAAATAGCTGATAAAATATTGAAAAGGAAGAGTAATAAGTACAGATTTGCCTGACGGGACACACAAACATTTTATAAAGCTATCGTAATTAAAATAGCATGAAAATGCCATAAAACTATTCAAATAAATGAATGGAATATACATTCATGTGGTAGCAGATGTTAAGGTTATATTTCAAGTTAATGAGAAAGGCATGGATTCTGTAGAAGTGCTAAACCAATTAACTATCAATGAGAGGGGATTTAAGTTACATCTCTAATTGAAAACATACAGGAAAACAAATTCCAATTGATTAAAAAAGCTAAGTATAAAAAATAAATCATGTGAATGTTAAAAGTGATTATAGGATAATATGTCTGCAATCATGTATTAAGAAAGACCCTTCCCCCTTTGGAACCAGAGGCAGGGAGTTAAATTAGTCAAACTCCCTAATTGATAGTTATTATCATGGTCTATATAAGATTTCTTCTTGTTATGCCCCCCTTCATTCTGGCTCACCACTGCAGTTCCCCTGTTCCTCCCAGGCACCCACTGTAATGAATTTGCATTACTTTTTTAATACTAGTGATATAAATGTATATAAATGGTACCTTGGTTTGTTTTTGTTTTTGTTTTACATTCTGTTGTCAATTCTGTTGTTAGTGCTTTACTATCCTTCACAGTTATCTTGTCCATTCTTCTAGAGATGGACACTTAGATTGCCCCAAATTACTGCTACCACAAAGAAGGTTGTGATGAATGTTCTAGAACTAGTACTTTTATAGACACATGCATGAGCTTCTCTAGGCTGCACACCAAATGAGTAGGGTCACCAAGTCCTACACAAGTACCACAAAGACCACAGAAAGCTCTAAACCTATGGCAATTAAATTAAATTTACAATATTTAGTATTATGTAAATTTCAAAATTTTGCTAATCTAGTAGGTATGACTTTGTAGCTCATTGTTTTCATTTTCATTTCTCTAATTACATACTAGTAAGATTGACTGTCTCTTTATTCAGATTGCTAGCTATTTAGGTCCCCCCTTCTGTGAATTTCTATTCATATCCTTTGCTCATTTTTCTAGTAAGTTTCCCAATATTTTTCTCTGATTGACTTGTAAGAATTTCTTGTGCATATTATACATTAATCTCTTGTCAATTCCTCTTTTATTTTGCAAATATCTTCCATCAATCTGTCACCCATCTGTTAAAGTTGTCTATAGTTTTCTTCAGTGATCAAATATCTTAATTTTTATGTGGTCAAAGGTCTGGCTTCTTACTCTGGTTACCAAAAGAAATGGTCAAAGAGGAAAGATGAGGAATAAGATGTTCTTGACTTATGATAGGGTTATGTTCCAATAAACCCAACATTAGTTGATAACATCTTACATTTACAAATATACTAAATACACCCATCTACTGAACATCTTAATTTAACAACATAGTGCACTATAGGTTCTCATTTTGTTAACCCTCTGATGATTTGGCTGACTAGGAGATGTGGATTGCTACTGCAGTCCAGCATCACAAGACAGTGTGTCTTACTGTATATTGCTAACTTGGGAAAGGACCAAAGTTCTCAATTCCAAGAACAGTTTTATCTGAATGCAAAATGTTTTCACCCCATCAGAAGGTCAAGAAATCATTTAAGTGAACCATTGTTAAGTCATGGTCCATCTGTTTATCTAACAAAAAAAAAAAAAAGATAAAAATGAACATCTGTGCAACAAAAGATAACATTAACAAATTAGCTGCAAGGATTCAGAGGAATAGTGAGAAAATATTGCAACATACATCATATCTTGCAACACATGTAATGGATATGGGATTAATATCAATACTGAAGCACCAACAAAAGAAAACTACCTTAATAGAAAAGAAGAATAAATCCTTAGAATAGAAAATGTGCAGAAGAGGAGATATGAAAATCTAATAAACAAGCGAAATAATGCAGATTAAATTGAGATGCCATTTTATGGTCATTTGTCAAAAAATTGAAAATACAAGTATCAGGTAATAGGAATTCTCAAATCATACCTATTGGTCAAAGTGTAAACTGTTAATTCTTTCTGGAAGTCAGTTAGATAATACCTAGTCAAATTTAATGTGTGCATAATCATCTATGTTGACATTCCATATATGTGGGTTAATGTCCACTATAGCCTTGGTCATAAAAGATAAAAATTAGAAACAACTGAATTGGTATCAATAAGGAAAAAATAAGCAAACTGTACAAACTGTGGACTATTTTGAATAAACTAAAACAAAACAGGTATTTTGCATGCACTGATGTGGAATTATCTCTATGACATATTTATTGTAAAGTAACAAAAAGCAAGTATAAAATATGTACAACATGATTTATCATGTGACTAAGCAAACAACTCAAAAAAGCCCCCAAAACACAACTATATGTATAAGTGTTACATAAATACATAGGATGCAGGATAAACAAATCTACTACAACATGAAGACTATAGGCAATAAAATCGTACCACATTTGTACTTCATTCTAAATGAGTAGATTTTAGCTGCTCTTACTGCAAAAGCAAAAAAAAAAAAATGAGTAACTCTGTAAGATAATGAATATGTTCATTTGCTTCACACTAGTAACATTTTTAAATATTTATATGTAACCCATGAGATAATGTTCTAGACTTTAAATATACACAATAAAATTTATTTTAAAATATATAAATACTTTTTTAATACATAAGAAAGTTTTGGAAGAATCTACGTCAACTCAAAAAGCAGAGTTTCCTTTGTTGAATGAGAATAGTTAACTTGAGAAATTAGTCGATGAAGACTTTCCCTTCTTCTGTGTTTGATTTTTTTAAAAAATATTTTCATGTTCTAATTTTATGAGAAAAATAAATCTTAGGATGATTTCAACCAGATTAAATGAGATAATTATTGTGAGCTAATGGCTGAGCATCATTAGGTAAGATATAATATAGAACAAGATTCAATCAATTTGTAAGGACCTTTTAACATCAAACTTCAATTATTACAGTTGCTGCCTAATTTACCTCTGAGGTTTCGGTCAAGGCCAAAGTCGAAAACAACAATGATGTTCATTCAACATGGATGCTAAAATTCAAAGCTTCTACATTGCCTTCATTCAAGGGTCAGTCAACTACAAAGCTTGCAGCCTGTTTCTGAATGGATCACAGGCTAGATAGATATTGCATTCTTAAATGACAGGAAAAAATCGAAAGAAGAAAAACATTTTGTGGCATCGGAAAAGTATATAAAAATTAAATTTTAGTGTCCAAAACAAAGTTTTATTGGAGCACAGTCATTATCAATCCATTTACATATTGTCTGTGGCTGTATTAGTGTGTGAAATCGAACCGCAGTGACACTGACCTACAGAGTCTAACGTATTTACTCCTGCTTCTTTGTAGAAAAAGTGTGCTGATCTGCCTCAGGTCTTCTTTCTGGGTCAGTACCTTACTTTGGGGGTTAGATAAGCTTGGTCTAAGAACTCTCCATTCACATTTGCTGTTCATGTTTAAGATGCCAAAGACTTTAATAGCTATTTATAATTTATAAATGTTCCCCAATGTTCATGTTTTGTTCTCATTCTATCATATTCAACTCATCTATTGTGTGTCTCTTTTAACAAGGGAAGAAATTATCTGCCAAGGGAGAGTACAACTGGTTGTCAGTTCTGTTCCTAATCTTCCTCAATTATCCACACCCAGGGAGAGTCTCATCACAGTCCTGACAACTAAACCCAAGGCACTCCATATGCTTTGCAGGGATAATGTGGCACCTGAAATGATCCTGTGGCAAATAGCCAGCTCTAGTAACAAGGCCCTGGGACTTTTGAGGATCTGATGAAATCCATGAGGAAGTTCATAAACACCCTAATGGCCCTTTTTAGCCGTCTAGGTGTCTGCAGATTTGAAGTTTGAAAGCCCTGATCTTTAGAAATTGCAAAGGAAATGTAACACAAACAAGATAGTGAGGAGAGTGAGAATTCTCTGTTCCAGCTCCCGCTATGACCAGTCAGTCCCTTTCCGTGGCTTCTGCCTTAGATGAACTGGGAAATACTACCTTCATTGTTTCCACTCAGTGCCTGAGTGAGGGAGAGAGGAATACAGGGAAATTGGGTAATTGAGTATAAATAAAACTGATTAATGACAAACTGAAAAGAGATTATAAAGAAGAGCTAGATTTCTAAGAGAAATTTTATTGAGAGTGTGTACTTCATCAAATTGCAGAACTGAGAGAAAGGCTATAAATCTATGATTGTAGCCAGTTTGTCCAAACCTGGCTATGCATCCGCAACCCTGAGGAAAACTGAAAACACAAATTTATGGTCCCATCCCAGACACACCGAATGAGAATCCGTGAGAAAGAAACAGAATGCATACATATGCAAACACATATGCACAGACATTTTAAGTTTATTTTTTATTTAATATATTTGCTTTTATTTTTTTATTTGACACATGAGGTACCACATGATGTTTCAATACCTGTATATATTGTATAGTGTTCAGATCAGAGTAAGCATATTTACTTCAAACATATACATTTTTAAATTTTTTATTTGTTCTAATTAGTTGTACAAGACAGTAGAATGCATTTTGACACATCATACATAAATGGAGTATAACTTTTCATTTTTCTAGTTGTGCATGATGTGGAATTACACTGGTTATATAGTCAAATATGCACACAGGGTAATAATGTTCAATTCATTCTACTGTCCTTCTTCCCCACTACTCCCCTCCCCTCCCGTCACTCCTCTCTGCCTAATCCAAAGGACTTCTATTCTTCCCTACCCACCCCTATTGTAAATTAGCATCTGCATATCAGAGAAAACATTTGACCTTTGGTTTTGGGGGATTGACTTATTTCACTTAGCATGATATTCTCCAGTTCCGTCCATTTACCTGCAAATGCCATAATTTCATTCTTCTTTAAGACTGAGTAATATTCCATTGTGTATATATACCACATTTTCTTTATCCATTCATCTGTTGGAGGGTATCTAGGTTGGTGAATTGAGCAGCTACAAGCATTGATGTGACTGTGTCACTGTAGCATGCTCATTAGAAGTCCTTTGGTTATAAATCAACAAATACATTTTTAGACAACATTCCCAGATAACTCTCCAGCCAACACACACCTATAGACATGCACAAAGAAACCTCTGGCAAACACAGTTAATATACAGACCTAGGGTGGTTCAGTAAAAATAGTAGTGAACAAAATCAAATAACTTAAGTTTCAGTCCTGTTCCCACCATGTGCTGTGTGACCTGCAATAGATCTCTTCATTTCTCTGGGCCCCATTTCTTTCATCTGAATAAAAGAGAACAATGGACTAAATAATATCCAAAGACTTTTCCATTCTTAAAATTCTATGATCATTTATCCAACATTTAGAAATCCCACTCAATAGAAAGATTGAATCAATTTTAAGCAAGTTCTACAACATATAACTAATAAAGATTACAGCAGATGCTCAGATACAACCTGACTTTACTAAATCTGGAGAAAACAGGTTAAAGAATTAGCTGTAATTTAACAGGCCCATGAAGAGATGCTTTAAAGTGACACCTAACGAAACATGGTGGTTTACCTAACAACCAACCCCAAGCTTCCTGAAGCAGAAATTGACATAATTGAAGGGAGAAAACAATGATTCAACAGAAAAGTCAAGGTCTTGAATAACCCACTTTCAATAATGTACACAACAACTAGGCAAAAAAAAAAAAAAAAAAAAAAACCACCTAGAAGATAGAAGCCTTGAGCACCACTATAAACCAACAAGGCAAACAGATTTCTATAGAATATTTCATCCAACAATAACAGAATATATAAGTAACATTATCCAGTACAGTCTATGTATCAGACCATGAAGTAAGCCTTGACAAATTTAAATGATCGAGTCATGCAAATTGTGTTTCCTGAACCCAATAGAATGAAATCAGAAATCAGTTTTAGAAACAAATTTGAGAAATTCACAAAATTATTGAAATTAATATTATCTTAAATAAACCAAATGATCCAAAGAACTCAAACTTCAAACTCTTTGAAGAAAACATGATATTGCATTAGATAATGGTTTCTTAGAAACCACACACACACACACACACACACACACACACAAATATGAGCGATAAAAAAAAAATGAACTTAACAAGAGTTAGATATTCCGGAGCTTCAAATGATCCCATCAAGAAAGTTGAAAGAATATCATGCTATGTGAAATAAGCCAGACTCAGAGAGCCAAGGGTTGGATGTTTTCTTTCATTTGCTTCATATGCAGAAGCTAGAGAGGGAAAAAGGAGTAAAAAATGCGGAGCTTACAAAAATAGAAGATAGATCAGTAGATCAGCAGAGTAGAATTTGGGGACCAGAGGGACTGGAGAACAAGGGAAAGGAGAAGAACTGAGAAATAAAATTTGCCAACTACAGAACACTAAAGAAAGAAATTAAAGAAAACCTCAGAAGATGGAAAGATCTCCCATGTTCTTGGATAGGAAGAATTAATATTGTCAAAATGGCCATACTACCAAAAGTGCTATACAGATTCAATGCAATTCCAATTAAAATCCCAATGATGTACCTTACAGAAATAGAGCAAGAAATTATGAAATTCATCTGGAAGAATAAAAACCCAGAATATCTAAAGCAATCCTCAGTAGAAAGAGTGAAGCAGGGGGTATCACAATACCCGATCTTCAACTCTACTACAAAGCAATAGAAACAAAAACGGCATGGTATTGGTACCAAAATAGAAAGGTGGATCAATGGTACAGAATAGAGGACACGGACACAAACCCAAATAAATACAATTTTCTCATACTAGACAAAGGGGCCAAAAATATGCAATGGAGAAAAGATAGCCTCTTCAACAAATGGTGCTGGGAGAATTGGAAATCCATATGCAACAGAATGAAACTAAACCCATATCTCTCACCATGCACGAAACTAAACTCAAAATGGATTAAGGACCTCGGAATCAGACCAGAGACCCTGCATCTTATAGAAGAAAAAGTAGGTCCAGAGCTTCAACATGTCAGCTTAGGATCAGACTTCCTCAACAGGACTCCCATAGCACAAGAAATAAAAGCAAGAATCAATAACTGGGATAGATTCAAACTAAAAAGCTTTCTCTCAGCAAAGGAAACTATCAGAAATGCAAAGAAAGAGCCTACAGAGTGGGAGAAAATCTTTGCCAATCATACTTCAGATAGAGCACTAATCTCCAGAATCTATAAAGAACTCAAAAAACTCTACACAAAGAATGCAAATAATCCAATCGACAAATGGGCTAAGGAAATGAATAGACACTTCACAGAAGAAGATCTACAAGCAATCAACAAACATATGGGAAAATGTTCAACATCTCTAGTAATAAGAGAAATGCAAATCAAAACCACCCTAAGATTCCATCTCACCCCGATTAGAATGGCAATTATCAAGAATACAAGCAACAACAGGTGTTGGCGAGGATGTGGGGAGAAAGGTACACTCATACATTGCTGGTGGGGCTGCAAATTAGTGCAGCCACTCTGGAAAGCAGTGTGGAGATTCCTTAGAAAACTTGGAATGGAACCACCATTTGACCCAGCTATCCCACTCCTTGGCCTATACCCAAAGGACTTAAAATCAGCATATTACAGAGATACAGCCACATCAATGTTCATAGCTGCTCAGTTCACAATAGCCAGATTGTGGAACCAACCTAGATGTCCTTCAATTGATGAATGGATAAAGAAACTGTGGTATATATATACAATGGAATATTACTCCGCCATAAAGAATGATAAAATTATGGCATTTGCAGGCAAATGGATGAATTTGGAAAATATCATGCTAAGTGAGATAAGCCAATCTCAAAAAACAAAGGACGAATGATCTCGCTGAGAAGCGGATGATGACACATAATGGGGGGTGGGAGGGGTTAGTGTTAGGGTTAGAGTTAGGGTTAGGGAGGGGGGCAAGAATGGAAGAAGGAAGGACTGTATATAGGGAAAAGAGGGGTGGGAGGGGTGGGGGGAAGGGAAAAAATAACTAAATGAATCAAACGGCATTACTCTATGTAAATTTATGATTACACAAATGGTATGCCTTTACACCATGTACAAACAGAGAAACAACATGTATCCCATTTGTTTACAATAAAATAATAAAAAAGAAATAAATTTGCCAAATTATGTTATATGTATGTATGAATTTATTTTTAACTAAAATTATTATTTTTTATTTTATTTTATTTTTTTATGAATGGCATCAAATTAAAATCTTCTATAGTGACACAGAAACATCAACATTTTTAGCAGTGCAATTCACAATAGCCAAGTTATGAGCCAGCCCATGTACCCATCGACAAATGAATAAATAAAGAAAATGTGGTATATATATACATAACAGAGTTTTACTCAATCATAAAGAAGAAAGAAATGATGGCATTTGCAGAAAAATGGAGAACATAATGTTAAATGAAATAAGCCAGATTGAGAAGGAAGTGTCATATGTTTTCGCTCATGTTAGTGGAAAAAAGATTTTTAAAAAAAGGGGGGATCTCATGAAAACAGAAGGGGGAGGGAGAGCACTAGAATAGAGGAAGGGGGTGGGGGAAAGGCGGAGGAGAGGACAGAGAGGACAAGCGAGGTACTGGTGAGTGAAATTGATCAAATTATGCCATGTGCATGTGTGAATGTGCCACAATGAAACTGACTATTCTGTATAGTTAGTATACACTAATAAATAAATAAAATTTTAACAGGTGGGGTCTTCAAAACATATATAGGGTTACCATGTGACCCAGAAATATTTCTTCTAGGTATATACCCCAGAGAATTGGGAAAACACGTCCACACAAAAATCTGTACAAAATATTAACAGCAGCATTATTAATAATAGCGAAATATGGAAACAACCCAAATGTCCATCAATTAACGGGTAAACCAAATTTGGCATATCTATACAGTGGATACTATCTGGTCACAAAAAGGAAAGAAGAACTAATTTATGCCATATCATAGAAAAATTTTCAATGCAATACACTAAGTGAAAGAAACCACACACACAAGCTACCTGTTTCATGTCTCCATACACATGAAATGTCAAGAAGAGGCAACTCTGTAAAGACAGAGTAGATGAGTGGTTTCCAGAGGTGAGGAAAGGGAAATAGTGTATGACTGTTAATGGGTAGAGGGTTTCTCAGGAGCAATGTAATATTCTGGAATTAGATAGTGGCAATGATTATATGATATGTTATGAATACACTAAAAGCAACTGAATTGTACACTTTAAAGGAGCAAATGTTATGCCATATGAATTATACCTCAATAAAACTGCCCTAACCACACACACTTACATTAGGTAGCCAGCAGTGGCCTTCTGGCTGCATTAAAGAAAACTACTGTTGCCTGATCAACTTCCCATGAGCATGCAGGGAGTTGTTGTAGCTCCCAGAGCTTAGGACTAATGAAAACTCGACTGAGTGTTCCAAAAACAGAATGAATGTGAATAGCAACAATAATTTTAAGAAAGGAAAATCCAAGGTATGTGTACTCGTGGGAAGAACTAGTGCCATCTATCACACGTCACACTTAGAGGCGACACCTCTCTGAGGGGAGCAGATTTCTCTGAGGTGTCATTTTTAAATATATGGGAATTGATATAGGTGTAAAAGACTATAATAACAACAACTTACTTTTGAACTACATTCTACAGTTTATAAAATATTTTTTCATTCATTAATAAATCAATTTTCAAAACCTCCCTGACAATCACCATTCCTGCTCTGAATTTGTGGAAACAAAGTTTTCCAAGAATTGCCTAAAATGACTCACTAGGCAGTGACATGGAGCCCAGAAACTAGCACTGCAAGGGACGGACAACAAATGGCAGGGAGTAACTGTGCTGCTGGAAAGTTATAAATCCAACGATTTTGCAAATTAAACTGTTTTTCCTCCCCTGGCTTACTAGGAAAAGATTTGGGCCAATTTCCAACAATTTATACAGCTCTTCTATTGCCACATCCTCAAAAACAACAAATGCACATGTAGGTCAGAAGCCTGCTCTGGGAAAGGGTTCTCCCTTGAAAAGCAAGCATCACAGCCTGACCAAGCTGGACCCTGATTTCCTATAAGCGAAATGCAACATGTTATGTCACACAGTGACCACCCTGTATGTCATATCACACACTGGCTGGGTGTCTGCCAGGTGATGGTACACTTGGGGTGAGCACAGGCTCATGTCTACTCTCCAGGCTCTTACAAAGCACTGTACTCACTCTCATTCATCTGCCACGATCAGCTGTATCTTTTGTGGCTTTAGTTTAAGGGTCAGGAGGAGACCTTGGGTCACAGAACTACAAGTGTAAAGCAGGCCAGAGGAGACTCACACAAAATGGGACAGGGGAGTAACATAGCTGGCCCAAATGTTCAGAGGGACAACAGTTGTGACTTCTCTTAGAAAGCAGTGAATCTCATAAAGGGCAGTGATTCAGCCTTGTCAGAAGTTAATCATCTATACATCTACTAATGTTAAATCACTGTCATTCTTGCCTCAGGAAGGAATGGATTTATCATCCTCGTTTTACCTAAGAGAAAGTGAGACACAGAGCAAAAGAGGCATGCACGGGGTCACAGAGGAAGAGGCAAACCTGGGACAAGATCATGAGATATGTTCAGGGATAAAAGCCTAGTGGGGTGGACTTGAACAGATCTCATACCATCTTTAAGTCTGCTCTCTCATCTGTAAAATAACAGCAGCCTTATGATCTGGCAGGTGTACTTCAGGAGAATTTTGTGAAACCCAAATCTTACAATCCTGTGAATGCTCTTTGCATTGTAGATTGCCAAGCACTAGTGATCATTATTCTTGCCCAGTGGTTCTACAACCAGTGATCCCTTCCTTCAGGACTATCCTTGGGTAGGAAGGGAAAAAAAAAAAAAAAAAAAAAAAAACTACATTTATTGAGAAATAATTATGTGGCAGATACTGGATGAATCTTTCACATACACTATCACAATAAATCCAAACTGTGCCCAAAAATTTATCATATTATTCCCATTCTGCAGAAGGAAAATCTATATCCCAGGAGCACACAAGAAACAGGAGAGGGATGTGATTCAGGTATCTCTGTGTCCCAAGCCCACATCCTCTCCATTACTTAGGATAAACTGCAGTCCTAGCCCAGAAAGATCAAATCCCCCTTTATCCACTCTTTCATGTATTGTCCAGGGCTGCTCTCTCACAACAAAGGCAAAATTGAGTGACTACACAGGCTTTTGCAATTAACTCTGCCTAGCCTAAAATACTTACCATCTGGTCCTGGATAGAAAATGTTTGCTTATCCATGGCTACTCGCTGCTAAGAGAGTGAATAAGAACACTTGACCACTGAGTTTGAGGATCAGTGTCCCAGCTGAACAGGGTGTGAGTAAGGGAGAGAGCTATGGTTTGGATATGGTTTAAATGTCTCCCAATGTCCATGTGTTGCAGGCTTGGTCCTGAGCGTGGTGGTATTGGAAAGTGGTGTATCATTTAAAAGGTGGGGCTTAAAGAAAGGTCCTTGGGTATTTGAGGGTCTTGTAAGGAATTTAAGGTCTTTCTCATATGACCCCTTGGTAGTTCCCAGGAGGGATTATATGAAAGCCTGAGCCTGGCCCCATCCAATTTTCTGCCTTCTTATATTAAAATATAATTTCTTATTCCTGCTCCCACCATTGCAATCCACATGAGGTGATGCAGCCTTAGGACAGCCTGAGTGATACTGTTTGCACATTCAACCTCCAAAACCGTGAGCTAAAATGATCTCCTTATAACTTAGCCTGCCTCAGGTATTCTGTTTGGGTAACAAAACTCTGACTGATACAGAGAGCTACTTTTTGTAAGCATGTTTCACTTTCCTCTTCTGGAAAATGGGACAGTGCCAGTGCTTCTTCCTAGGTCTACTGTGAAATGAAAGTCATTCTACAAGAAGCTATAGCTCTGCCCTCAGTGTAGCCTGCACTCAGCAACTGTGGGCGAGGGCTGGAAGTGCAGCATGCTTCCCCTGGGCCTCTACATCCCACCCAGCTGCTACTGCCTCCCCAGGTTCCATTACCACCAACCTCTGGAAATGACTGAGATTTCTCCTTCCTGCCTGCCTCTCAACTGATCAGACATGGGATATTATTTCATTGTCTTCATCCTGCAGAGCACAGCTGTTCTCAGGGCTCAGTTTTAGGTCAGGTAGAGAGTCCATGAGGTTACCAGTCATATGAGCTTCGGGCAGGTCTAGAACCAGCAGGGTGAGTAGAGGAGAAGGGGTCAGTCATGAGGAATAGAGCAAATGAGGGACAGAGCTAATGGCCCAGGAGAAGATGGAGAGCTTCCAGTTTTTTGGGGAAACTTGGGAGCATTTTTGTTGAAGAACATCCTGGGCAGGGACAGGCTGGCAAAGCTGTCTATTTTTGACTGTGTAATCTATTCTCCTGAGTCTTTAAAGACTGTGGTTCAAACACATCTTTCAAATAGAACTGCCCTGCTTTGAAAGTAGTTGTGGTCTTTTAAAAGCAGCATTGAGAGATTTTTAAATCAGATTCTCTAGTTCCAACCCTACAAAGATTCTTTGGGTAACTCAAAATGGTATTTGCCTCCCTGGTTCTAAAGACTCCTGCTGTCAACACCAAAGGCAGGAACCAGGAGCTGAGCCACCGAAGCCATCCCATAGGAAGCTTCCTCCCAGCCCTGCCTTCAATGTGGGGCGGAGAGGGGGCTGCCTTTTCTGAGTAATAGCCCTTGATCTCCAGGAGAGCTGGAAAGAGGACCACAGCCTTGGGCTTACTAGAGTACTCACTGGGAGCAGAGAGGGGACATGTGGCTAAAACACCTGGTAGTTAGACCTGAGCATCTGATTCTCCCCCTAGACCTTCTCCCTGTCTCAGCGGCTCTCTTTCCTGGGATGATCACTAATGGATGGCAACTAACTGCTGTTGCCTTCTGACTTTGCAGGAGTCCTAAGAGTATTTCCACCACTACTGGAAATGCATTTACTGAGTATTCCAGGTCCCCTATTGAGCCCTCAGCTAGGAAGTGCTAGAGATAGGGCTTGATTCCAGTTTTGCCTGCTGCAAATATCCCAAAATCTTTAGTCTACTCTATCCTTCTTTTTCTATATACTGACCTGGTGACCCCCAGAACCTCTTCTCCCATCTGGAACAGTTAAGTAATGGGGCATATGGGCTCCCCTGTCCAGAGCTTTCTGCTGCCCCAATAGGCCTGAGTTCTTAACCTGTAGGGGGATGCCAGCTTCTAATTGAAAGTATTAAAGGGAGGTGGAGCCCTGGGGAGAAGGAGGCATGCCCTTTATGGAATACTGTAGGTGTTTTAGTCAGCTTTTTTGCTGCTGTGACAATTTTAGAGTAGGAAAATTTTATTTGGGGGTTCGCAGTTTCAGAGATCTCAGTCCATAGTCAGCCAGTTCCATTCTTTGGGGCTCAAAGTGAGGCAGAACATTATGGTGGAAGAGTGTGGCAGAGAGAAGTGACTCACATGATGGTCAGGCATCAGAGAGAGAGAGACTCTATTTGCCAGATACAAAATATATATCCCAAAGGCATATTCCCAATGACCTACCTCCATTAGCCACACCCTACCCACCTTCGGTTACCACTCAGTTAATCCCATCAGGGGATTAATTCATTCATTGAGTTAAGGCTCTTATAATCCAATCAGTTCTCCTCTGAACCTTCTGCATGAGCTTTTGGGGTACCATAACAGTAGGGTAAAATGAATACCTGCAGAAATGCTAGATAAAATATCTATGAAGAGTTCAGTAGTGACAACAGTAGGAAAACTGAACAAGCCTCAGTCACATCATCTCCAGCTATTCATACTTGTTTCCCAAGTTATTGAAACCAAAATACCTCAACCTCCAATTATCCAGATTTTTTTTTAGTACAAGTTGATGTTAAAGGCATCAAGATTTAGTTGTGCCCCTGACCTCAACTTCTCAAGTCTTCTCAGTCCTTAATACATTCTGTCTGCTTAGGTGTAAGAATCTAAAAAGCAGTGTGAACAAGGGATGGACCCTCAAAAATACTGGACATTGAAATCATAGACTCAGATCTCAGAAGGAGAGCATGTGCTAAGAATGAAAGGGCCAATAAGAATGAAAGAATCAACCCAGCAGCAACAGCCAGAATAGACTAAGCCAAAAAACTCCAAAAGGGCTCTCAGTGTTCCAAGTTCTTCCTCCTGGGACCCGTCAGGAGAACTCCTGTGTCCCTATCTCTGCCCAGAAACCAGAAACTCCATAGATCTTCAGTGTAGTAAGAACAGGAAGTAGCATTCCTTGCCTGGGTATAAAGCCCATGCTTCTCATTTTCAGAAAGCTTTCACAGACATTAGCTAATTAATCTTGTTTCACACAACTTGACACCACACCAGAGCTGCATGTGTAGAGGAAGATGTGTCAAAGTGTCAGTGAGTATTGATAGAGCCAGGAAATCAGCAGCGAACACAAACTGTCTGCCGTCAAGGATGGAAAGAGTAAGGGATCCCAGAGGCATGAGGTAAAGGGGATACAACGAAGTACACTCCCTTCAAAGGCTCCTAAGGACAAGAGTTGTCACACTCTTCGAGGCTTCTCTAGAATAAGCTTCAGGTCAAATGTCCAGGCCTGCCATATTTTGGATGTTAAATGTTCCCCAAAGTCCCATGTGTTAGGACTTGGTTCCTAGAGTAGCACTATGGGAGGTGGCACAAATTTTAGGAGGTAGGGCCTAGCAGGAGGTTGTTTGGTCCCTAGGGGTGTGCCCTTAAAGGGGCATGTGTGACTCTGGCTCCTTCTTCTTCCCCCTTTGTCTTCCTGACCAAGAGGTGAGGAACTCAACACCATGCACTCTCCATCATTGCCATCCTGCACATGCAGCAGAGACCCAATCTTAGGTTTCTTGGACAGGAACCACCTAAACTTGAATGGGAACCTCCAAAACTGTAAGCCAAAAGAAATCTTTTCTCTTTATAAGTTAATTAGCTCTGGTATTTTGTTATCATGTTAAAAAGCTGACTAACCCAAGTTCCTGAATCTAGTCATGGCTCTGCTGCTTAGGAGTCATGCAGCTTTGAATAAATTCCTCAGATTTTTGGACCCCACTTTCTTTGTTTTAAAACTTCTAACGCCCTGTGATTCCACCCTTAAAACAGTTATTGTCCAGGATTCTGGATACACCATAAGGTTGGGAACAGTGGGAAGAAAAGGATGATACTAGTAAACATATGACCCAGGGCCAATAGAGCCCCTCTAGTGACTGTACTCTGCTGCTCTTTAATGGTTAATTTTATATAAGGACATGGCCATGAAGTGCCTAATATTTGGTTAAATGTTATTCTGGGTGTGTGTGTGAGCTTGGGCCTGAATGAGATTAAAGTTTAAATTGAGACAAACGCATTGTCTTCCCCAGAGTAGGTGGCCCTCATCTAGCATACTTATGGCCAACGTAGAATGTAAAAAAGCTTCATATAGTGGAACTCTTCCTCCCTTCCTACTTGAGCCAGGACTTTGATCTTTTCCTGCCTTGAAACTCAAACTCAAATATCTCTTCCTGAGTTTCGATCCTACCAACTTCAGCCTAGGATTGCACATGGGCTCTCCTGGGTCTCCAACTCCAGAACTGAGCACTTTGTGGCCTCCTACACACACATAGACAAATATAAAATATATCTAGAGAACCCTGACTAGCATAGCCTATAAGAGTATTGTGGATACATATGTGTCAGAAAAGATGACTGAAACCCCTGCTAGCAACCATTCCTTACTTGATAGGCATTAAAAACAGTAAAGATGATCTCATACTGTTAGTCATAATAATATGCAAAAAAAAAAAACAAAACTGTAGAAGTTGGTGTTGGTTGGATCTTTATTGAGATCATATGCCACAGGTGAAAAGCCTCAACCTGAGCTGGAATGTGGAGGTTAGGAGCAGAGCCACCATCATGATAAAAGAGGAAACTGTAGGTTCCTAGCAGAAAGAGTGGGTAGGGCAAGTGAGTGAGTTCAATTGGACAGCAGAGGACTGGAGATGGATTTACAGAGCTAAAGCATAGGTGTATTCTTCTACCGTGGGAGCAAAGATTGATTTTATTTTATTCATTTTTAGAGATGAACTTGGTCTGTGTCTTTATTAGGACATAGGCCCATGGAATTACATGAGTTAAAATTGCATGAAATGATCAAATATAGAAACATGTACAAGTAAAACAAGGAAAATCTGATGATCAGTGATAACATTGATGCCAATATTCTGATTTGGATGTGATATCACAGTTTTGTAAGGTGTTACCTTCAGGTACACTGGATCACTCTAAATTATTTCCTACAACTTCATGTAAATCTACATGTATTACAGATTAAACTTCAGTTTGAATAATAAAAAGCACTGGTTTTAAATGAAGAACACAAGAAGCAGTTTGTAGGCATTAAGAGGAAACTGTTGAATGAGTTTGTAAGAGAAAAATGATACCAACAGTTGGCAACATATTTTTCCTAAGCCCTAAGCCTTCTCTAGACTCAACTTTCTCTCCCTCCCCCATCGTTCCTCATACAGTACCCAGTTTTATATACTATTTCTTTTACTTATAAAAACATTATGAACATTTTTCTAAACCACCAACTACTTCTGGGCACCATAATTTTTAAGTTGATGGATACCATTTTATCACATAGATAAATCACAATTTCATTAACAAATTCCCTATTTGGGGGCTTTTAGATTTCTTCCCATTTTTCTCTATTTTAAAGCTATGATAAATAGCCACCCACTCATATTAATGTTTCCACCTCCCTGATTATTTCCTTCAAATAGATTTTCAGATCCAGAATTGCTGACTGAAAGTTATGAACCTATTTGAGGATGTTGAAAACTACACCAAAACTTCCTCAGCAAATAGATGGTTGCCACAATTACTAGCAACAAGGAGAGGACCCATTCCTCCATGGTCTCACCAACATGAGGCATATTTCTTTTTCTTGATCTTTACATGAATTAATTTGCACTGGGAGAACATCAAAGACTTTGTGAATGAGGTGACATTTGAGCTAGCCCTTTAGGGAATGGTAAAGATTTCTAAAAAAGGTGGAGAAGGGTATTTCAAGGCAAGAAATTTAGCACAGCAGCTTAAATGGGATGCTGTTTTTTGGAAAATCTAGATGAACTGAAATGTAGGGTTCCTAGGTAACACAGAAGAGCATTAGACTAAAAAGGAAGGCTAGAACAGGAACACAGAGGGCCTTGAATGACATCCTAAGAAGCTTATATTTTAGTCTACAGCAATTGGAAGCCATTAGCAGCTTCTGAGCAGGGGAGCGATGTGTTTTTGCACGCTATCCTGAGGGTGCCAAGAACCTGCCAGAAGGTTGTTAAGTGGCAGGATTGGGTTTCATAGTTTTGACAGTAACCAGGAGACGTGTCTATTTTTCCCACTCTGGTGTGACACTGGAGCTAGAGCACTTCACTAGTGTTCCAACATGCTTCCTATTAAGAGGACAAAACCCAATCTGAACAAATCAAAACTGGAAAAAGAAGAACAAATGGGTGCAGACCAGGAGCCCAGAATGCAGCAGGTCTGCAAGTAGCATTTGATAATTCATCTTAGTCCTTATTTCTCTCATCAATATTTTATGTCACTAGGAAACTCCAGCTTCATTTTCTGGTAATGAATTTATCATGAGTCTCAGAGCAAGTTGCTGAAGCAGGTGCCTGGGGAAGCCAGGGAAAGGGCAGTTCCCAGTCTCAGCCTGCTGGCTCTGCTGCCCACAGGGCAGAGATGCCATGAGACCCAGCAAGAGAGCCCTGGCCCTAGTGGAATCAGTATTCCCCGAATACACCCTCTTCAGAAAATGCCTTCCCTCCATGGGGGGCTGAGTAGTGTTGGGGAAGGTTAGTCAACACCACTGATTAATCACCCACTGGGTAAAGAACCCTGTAATAGAACTGGGAGAAAATAAGAGTATTCAAATGTAGGCCCTTGTTCTCACAGAATTTACAATCTTTTCTCTCATTCGAGCTCCAGCAGAATGCTTGGGGCATAGTAGGATTACAAAAATGCCTTCTGGGAAAGGTGAATCACTGCCAACAACTGTCCCATAAGGACCCTGGAGTCTAATTTCAACACTAACTGTGACTTTCTGTGTGTCTAAGTTGAGTCACTTAATACAGTCTAGCTTCAGAAATCTAATTTTACAAAATAAAAAAATAGCAACAGCATCAATTTAAATAGCAGTTACTGTGTGTGCTTCCTATATATTCAATTAAGTTCCTCAATAATTGCAAGGTAGATACTATTATCACTTATATTTTAGAAAAAGGAAATGTCCGCCTAGGTAGGATAAGGACTTTGCCCAAGGTCATGAGCTAGTTATGAATGCAGGGATTTTAGTCTTATTCACCACACTGTACCATATTATATCACCTGTATCCATTAAAAAGAGTTCGTCTTATTGCATAGTTAACAAAAAAGAGAGAAAAGAAGAAAAGAACTTTAATCCCATTCAAGCAGGTTTAAGCAATAGTGGAATTTATTGGTTCACAGAAAATTCGAAGCGTATTACTGGTTTTGAATAAGTGTGCTTCTTTGCAAGGCCTTGTGATTCATCTCCAGGACTTGGTTTCTCTCTGTGTTAAATGTACTTCCTATAGGGGAACTGCACTCTCAAGAATTCATCAGTGTCAAGGTCAACTACACCTGAATCAAGCCTAGAGGTGAGGAAAGTCCTCTGACCCCTCCTCTTTCAAACCAAAATTATACCATCATACAACTGTGTCTTTAAAGAGATTGTTGGGTGAAGGGTTTCTGAAGAATGGTAATCAAATTCCTGGTCTTACTGAGCAAGCAAATCCGTTTTCCTTGAGAAAACTAAAATAAGGTTAGGATTTATCCTAACATTTACTATGTTAGGATACATACATAATGTCATTTACAATGACATTTACTATACATATTAATTAATTATGTAAGTAGACCTGAATTAGAAAAATGGGAAAATTTCAGATAATCATAACACAGAACACTTATAATTTCAGGGAAATATATGAAAAAGTTACTGTACAAGGCATATGGGATAATATTGGTTCATTTCCCTCTTTAAAATTAAGTTTTAGTCATTTCTCATTTCCCATTTTCCCATAGGGTAACCACTGATATCTATTGAATATGTAAAGTTCATTATTGCAAGGTAACATTATTGCATGTACTGCACCTCTGGAAGGTCATAAATACCCTGCAAACAATCCCATCTCGTTCTATGAGGCAGAAATTATGTTTTCCACTTCTTATTAAATTTCTGATGATTGGAATAATGATTGAAAAGTCCTTTATAAGAATGATGTAGTGCATTCACAAAGGGAGCGCTAACCCCTATAGTCAGTCAGTACAGTGGCATCAAGACTAAACCTTTAGGATTATAATTCTCAGGGACTCCAAGAGTATTGGTGAGGGGGCAGCAGGATACGGCAAAGGCAATGAGCATGTAGGTCCCCAGTCTTGGGACTCTCCCACTTCAGAACCAGTCTTTTCAGTTGCCAGGTTCATCTTTCCTCTTCAGTCCTGCTGCCAACACCTCAGAAGTCTAAGCTTTCTGCAGGAATGAATATTATTAGAGAAAAACATCTTTTTCTCCAGTAAGACTCATTGTTTCTGCTCTCAAACATACCAGCCATCTACCCACTTTTGCACCTTGCTGGAATCTCTTTCATTTCTCCTTTTCTAGAAATCCAAGTCCTCCTCCTCTACCCTGACAGTAGCTGTGTATTATACTAAATGTTCAGTTCCCTTTACTTTTCACTTCATTCTCACAACAACCTGTGTGGGAAAAATAACATTACCCCATTTTACAGGTAAGAAAATAGAGACCTACTATAGGTTGCTATAGTTTGTTTCTAAAATGTCCCCAAGGGCTCATGTGTTAAAGTCTTGGTTCTAAGTCTATGGATCTATTTGGAATGGTGGAATCCTTAAGGGGTGAGGCCTAGTAGGAAGAAGTTAAGTCATTAGGGGCTGCCCTTGATAGGGATTGTGGGATTCTGGTCTCTTCCTCTCTCCTTTCCAATTCCCAGTCTGAAATGAAACACATTTCTGCCATGACATACTATGCTGCCATAGGATTAAAGCAATGGGGCCAACTGGTCATGACTGTGTTTTAGTCAGGTATTTTGCTACTGTGACTAAAAGATCTGACCAGCACAACTGTAGAGGAGGAAAAGTTTATTTGAGGGCTCACAGTTTCAGAAATCTTAGTTCATAGAAGGCCAGCTCCATTCCTAGGGACTTGAGGTGAGGCTGAACATCATAGCAGAATGTGAACAGAGGGAAGCAGCTCACATGAGATCAGGAAGCAGAGAGAGAGAGACTCCACTCTCCAGATGCAAAATATATAGCCCATGGCCAGGCCTCAATTCCCACCTCCTCCAGCCACAATCTACCACTTCAATTAATCCTATTAGAGATTAATTCACTGATTAGGTTAAGACTCTTACAACCCAATTATTTCTCCTCCAAACCTTCCTGAATTGTCTCACATGTGAGTTTTTGGGGGACACCTAACATCCAAACCATAAGAGACTGTAACTTCCAAATCATGGGGAAAAAATAATCTTGTATTACGTTGACTATCTCAAGAATTGTTACAACAATGGAAAGATGTCTAATACAGAGAAAGAGGTCCTGGGGCACTGTGGTCTCCTATCTGCCACCAGCCTCCTGTGATCACACTGGCTATGAAACTCCTTGAGCAATAGTGTTTCTTCAACTGCTTTGACAGTTAGTCATAAACCACCTGTGATAGCTGTTATTATTCTCTTGAACTAGTCATTGTTTCCTTTATGTAGATATTCCTGCCCCATCTTCTTGACAAGCCTATAAACTACTTAAAGGACTTTATCTTCCTAGTAATCACTCCCACTACATAGAAAAGACTTACAAATTATATCTTAATTATTTTGTCAGTACTCAAGGTGATAAAGTGCAGACCCAGGTCAAAAGCCCTTAGATTTGCAGTGTTTCCCCATCACAAGCACATATAACTTACCCCCTCATCTTAGTTCATTCTTGCAGATCTGCAACCCTTTCATCAGACCCTACAATCTTCTCTTGACCCCATAAATTTTTACTTGTCAATTTAATTAATTAATTTTAAAAAGGAGTATATAAACTTGAATAAAAATAAACTAGAGTTAAAGGCAAACAATACACATCTAGGTTCTAGTCTCTTCCCAACCAAGACTTTGTAAAACCCAATTTCCTCACCTGGGATGTAGGCTATGAAGTTCCACCTGATCTGTGATATGTTGTGCACCATGTGGTCTGGGATCTCATAGGTCCATAGGGAAGCCTACGTGCTATTTTTTTTATTGCAGTAAAAAATGCATAATATGAAATTTACCACTTTAACCATTGGCATTAAATATGTCCACATTGCTCTGCAGTCATCATCAAATACTGGGATTTCCAGTATTTGTCCTCATTCCAAACTAAAACTCCATACCCATTATACAGTAATTTCACATTCTATATTTAATTTATTTGAAGAACTACTATACTATTTTCCACAGTGGCTGCACCATTTCACATTCCCACAAGCAATGTACAAGAATTCCAATTTCTGACCAAACTGGCCAACTCTTATCTTTTTCATTGTTTCCTTTATTGCTTTTCTTGTTATTTTTAATAGGAGCCATTCTAATGGGTATGAAGTGTTACCTCATTTTGGTTTTAAATTGTATTTCCCCAATGACTAGTGATGTTGAGCATCTTTTCAAGTGCTTATTGGTCACCTGTGTATCTTCTTTGGTCAATGTCTATTTAAGTCCTTTGCTCATTTTTTAAATTTTTGACTTATAGAAGTTCTTTATAATTTCCCATAGTAAGACATTATCAGATGTGATTGGCAATTTTTTTCCCATTCTGTAAGTTGCCTATTAACTTTTTAACAGTGTCTTTTGATAAAGTCCAATTTATCTGTTTTTCTTTTGATACCAGTATTTTTGGTGTCACATCCAAGAAATAACTACTGAATCCAGTGTCATGAAGTTTCCTATAGTTTTCTTCTAGCAGTTTTACTGTTTCATGTCTTATAAGTTACATCTATAATCAAAGCTTAGTTAGTTTCTGTGTATAGTATAAAGTAAGTGTAAGGAATCCAGCCTCCCCACCACCTGTCAATCTGCGCTCCACCCGCCTCTCCCGTTCCAGGAATTTCCGGCCTCCCCATCACCTGTCAGTCTGCATTCTGCCCGCCTCTTACGTTGCAGCAATTTCCGGCTTTCGCTGTCACCATCTTCCTGCCTCCCACATTATGTCCTAACATGCTATTGGTTCCTCCAAGCCCACGAGATTCCAATATCTGGGAGAGGCCACGTGCCATCTTCCTCTTTTCTTCCCTTCTTTTCCCCCAAGCGGACGTAAATCGTCCGCATAAAATAAAGTCCCTTATGTGAGACCTCGTGTCTGCGGAGCGTTTTTCTGGGAGCTATCAACGAGCCACAACTACCCCTAACAGTAAGAGTGCAACTTTGTTATTTCACATGAGCTTATACAGTTTTTCTAGCACCATTTGTTAAAAACTCTGTACTTTTCTCATTGAATGGTCTTGATATCATATAAAAAAATCATTTGACCACATATGTGAGGACATTTCTGGGCTCCCATTCTATTCAATTGTTTCTCTATTTCTATCTTTATGCCCAGACCATATAAAGCATATATATAAAGTAAGTTTTAGAATCAGGAAATGTGAATCCTCAAACTATATTCTTTTCTACATTTTTGGCTATTTGGAATTCAGTATTTCATATGAATTTTAAGATTTTTTTTCTATTTCGGAAAAAAAAGCACCATTTTGATGTTGATGGGTTGAGTTGAATCTGTATTTCTTTGGTTGGTATTGTCATCTCAACAGCATTATGTCTTTTCATCTATGAACAATGGATAACTTCCCAGTGACACCTCTTAAACATTAAAAATCATTTGAAAATAAAAAAATAGTTTACACAAAAAGTTTGTGCAGGTGAAATATAATCAAATTCTAGAAGAGTCATATGAAACTATAATGAAAAATCTATAACCAGGTGAAAGGAAAGTTAGACATAATAAATAGTGACCATTTGGGGAGGGCTCACTTTAGAGTCAAGGACTTTCTTCAGTGCTTTATGCATACTAAATATTTTTGCATATTAGATTATTTAACCTTCACAACTACCCTATGAGGTTTACATTATTAGTTCTTCCTTTTTGCTGATAAAAGGAAACAATATCCCGCAGTTAAAAGATTATGGGGCTAAGATCTCAAAGTGGCCAGTCTGGCTCCCAGGAACCCACACTTCCACAGTCAGCGGAAAAAATTTTCCCCAAATATATCAAATCCTAATCCCTGGAACTTGCAAATGTGATGTTATCTGTGAAAAGGGTCTTTGCAGATGTAATTGAGTTAAGGCTCTTAAGATTAGAAAAATACCCCAGATTATATGGGTGAGTCCTAAACATCATCACAGATGTCCTCATAAGAAATACAGAGACAGATGCACAGAGGAGAAGGTCATGTGAAGACAGAGGCAGAGACTGAAGCAATGTGGTAAGGCAACTGGAAGAGGCAAGGAACAAATGATCCCCTGAAGTTACCAGAGAGTGTATGACCTTGCAGCATTTTGAAATTCTGGCCTCTAGAACTGTGAGTGAAAAAATTTCTGTTGTTTTAAGTTATCAAGTTCATGGTCAATTTTTACAACAGCCACAGGAAACTCCTCTCACTACTAATCAAGGTTATGGGGAGTCTCATGTTGGAAGATTTCTCCCTTATCTGCAGCAGATGAAATCATACCAGCTACCAGAACCATTCACAAAAGGATCTTGGTGAAGGCAACATATCAAAGCTGATTGGGTCAGTGACAATAGTTCAACAACTCCGGCTTTCCAGACCACTCTCATTGATCCTATCATTAAACCACCTCCCCCACTTGGTCTCCTTTGTACACACAAAAAAAACAAAGATCAGTATCCAGTTTCAAAGTTCAAGAGTTAAAATATATTTTCACCTTTCACTTCATAGTACTACCCTTCCCATCTCATCACATTCCAACTCCTAAAAAGGGAACAAGAGGGAAACCCCAATATCTGTGACTATTGCACTTTGTAATTCTCATGCATCTATATTATCCAATTCTCACAACAACGTAAGATTTTGATTACTCTCATTCTTCCTGTCCTATAGAAGAAAAAAAAATTCAAGGCCAAGAGAAATCTGGGGACTTTGTTCACAACACACAAGGACCAGAAATTGTTTGATCTTCAATACACTACAGCTACTCCAGTATCCTGCATTCTTAGGGGCCCAGACAGAAATGCACAAATACCCTACCCAAATGCACATGATATTTTCTTTTTCATTTAAAAATAAAAATAGCCTTGATGTAAAGTTAAAAACAGGAGGATGATTTGCATGAGACCCTGAACTCTCAATTACACCAATTACTTTATAATTACAGGCAATGCCATCTTGGGTTTTTCAAAACCTACATCTATTCTTAAAGAATCTGTCAGGAAGAAGGCTTCTTCTCTGGGAGAGATTCCAATTAGTATGCATGTTGTATTCAGAGGAAGAGGAAACCTGCTGGAGCTCTGAGGAGGAGCAAAGAGACAGGAGATTTAAATGCTTCAAGCTCAGCAAATGTGCCTTTTGGTCCAATGGGAAACCAAAACCTTCACAAAATCCCCCATCTCTCAGCTCGAGGGGAGTGTAATATCAAGGAAAACTCTGTCTGAACCCTCTCATCCCTGCCTCCTCTCCTCCCACCTGTCTGATGCCCCAGCAGCCACCTCTTAAGGTGGGTGGGGAACCACTTAACCTGCTGAGCTCAGATTTCTCATAGCTGCCCTTAGAAGCCCTAGGGAGAAACAGATGGAATGGGTCTTTCTCAGATCCCTCCTGCTACAAACACTGTCTTCTTTATGATGTTAGATGAGCACTGAATAGGAAAATCTTCTTCTCTCTCCATAGAGATACTGACCCAGAAACTTTCTTGGAATGGAAGGTGGAAAAGTGGTCCTACGCAGACCATAAGCCCAGCACTTCATATCATCCATATGATAGTTGCTTTCCCTGCCCCAGCAGCCACGCCACCAAGTCGATGTTCAGACACCATCTTTTCAGAGAGCAGTTTGCTGTAATGAGGCCCACATTTCTGGGTTAGAAAGGGAATCTTGGGAAGTTAGAGCATCAAGGAATCTTAGTGTAAGGAGGGTCTTTGATTCTGCCATTTTGGAGAAAAGTCCATTTGAACAAATGTCAATATTGCCACATAAAGTCCTGCTCTGTAAGGCATGCATCATTGACCTTCACTCCCTGTACTGGTGCTAGCAGGTAATGTGGTACGTGGAGTCTACCACAAACTTGGTACTCAGCTCTAGATAAGCACCTTGGAAGGGTCTGTCTTTCTTTGAGTCCCCTTTCAGTAACAGAAACTAACACATTCCCACGATTAAAAATCTCTGGAATTAACTGGCTCTTCTAAAGATCTCTGATCCATAACTGAAACCTTATTTCTTCCAATGCCAATGTCTCTTTTCCACACTGTATTTCTATAATGAGAACACCTCCAGTTACAGTTTGCAAAGCACCTTCATTCCTGTTATCTCCATCTCCAAGGCATAGCATTACTGAGAAGACATTTTTCTCTCTATTCCTCCACCTTCTGCTCTCCCCATATCTACTCTTCAGAAAACTGCCAAAAAAAAAAGTAGAACAAGAAAAGAAAGCAAAAAGAAAGGAAGCAGGCCTGGATTCTGAGAGATTGGAGTTCTCAGCAGGTTTAATCCTTGAGTGGCTCCCGTTAAGCAGAAAACAAAGTCTGAGCTCTTTGGTGATGTCTTGCATTAGCGACTTTGCTCTCCTCCCGCCCCCTAAATTCCAATCAGACTTCTCATGAATGAAAAGCCCTTCTCTGCTTGAATCACCAGGAATTCCTATTTCTCTTTCTTTGCTTCCCTACCATGTGGTGCCTCTATTAAAATGGTATTTCTTATCCATCCTCTTACAGGCATGTGCCTATGTCTCACCTTCCCTGCTAATTTTCTGTGTCACTCACAACACATGCTAGGAATAGCATCATTGATTCTCATACCATCACCCTTATTTTGCACATGTTCATAGTGAAACTTTAACCAATTTTTCCAAGACTTTGTAACTAATAAGGGACTAGCAAGCAAGAAAGCAGGGTGGAATAGTGGTGGGTAGCATGGATTCCGGAAACTCTGACCCCAGGTTCAAGTTCTACCTCTGAATTTAACAAGATGTGTGGCCTTGGGTGATTTTTTAACCTATTTATGCTTCCTGTCTATTACATAAAGCTAATAACAGTGCCTATTGCAAAAAGTTGCTGTGAGGATTCAATGTGTTAATTCGTGTTAAATGATTCTTTAAATGTCTAGCACAAAGGATATAATCACAGAATCTTATCTGCTCTGATCAATCTTTTCCCCTCTTTATTTCCAGTCATCGCAAATAGCCATCATCCCCAGACTCAGACTCTGATACCCATAGGTTCTGACCTGGCCGGCCTCTGTCCCTTCTATTAACACTACTGACTTCTAGAACTCAAGGAAATCATTAGTAAGACCCACCTTCTTGCAAGACCTCCAAAGTGTCACCTTTGGACCCTGAAACCTTAACCTTCATCATTGAACACCATTCCATCTAGTACCACCCATCCATCTAGTACCCTTGAGACTGGCTTCCTTAGCAATTTTCTTGCAAAACGCTCCTTTGACCTTTGGGGATTCCTGGTGCACACTTCCCTGGCCCTCAGGGCTGCCTTTTCCCCTTCTCCATCCTCCCCCATAAAAGTACCTTGCTTAGAATCTCAATTCATCTGTTAAAACCACCTAGCCCCCTCTCATTCTTTTCACAGTTATCTGACACCCTTTAACCTTGAAGAGCTTAGCCCCTCATTCTTCCTTTCTCTAACACTATTCTCTTTCTACTGTGATTTAATATACAAATATCCATGCTTTAAATATCCTGACCTCCATTTCTCCATGAAGCTTTCCTGTTTCCTAACTTATTCGATCATCCTTATGGTTATACCTTTGATCTTGTCCTTACTAACAACTACTGTCTGTCCCTAAGCACGATCTCAAACATCTCATATTCTAAGCACAACATCCTGTACTTTAAGTCCTTCCCCCCGAACATCCCACTCCAGCATTCCTCTCCCTGCATCCTGAGCCTCTCAGGGTACATGGATTCCACAACTGGTTGCCTGTCTCTTACTTCCCCACTCCCCAGCTTAACCTCCATGTCAATCATATGTTTCATCCTCATCCTCAGCATCCCGGCCCTCATTCTCTCTACTGCCATATACTTTCTTGCACTTAGTTCAGTCACAATCTAGTTTTGTCCAACCTGATTGTACTCGCACAACTGAACACATTTAAGAAAAGCCCACAGCCATGCTGGCTTATTTTAATTCATGATCAATCCACTCGAGGAAGCCTGTGATGCTGTCTGGCATTCATAACTAAGTACAATTGCATGCTCACTCTGCTGCTCCGCTAGATGGCTATGTCATGCATTCTCATTCTTGATGTGGAATGTCTGCTCACAAATCCTCACTCTTAGCTGATGACCTTGTTTGCATTTGATTGAGAAAAGTGAACAACATGAAAAGAATATCTACACACTCTCACCGCCACATCTATCTGCCTTCCAGTATTTGCACACATAAGGCTTCCCTCTCTTCTGTTATACTGAGCAATTCTGCTCCTACCCACGCTGGCCTTTCTACTTGGCCATTAGATCCATTCTTCCTCATCTATTCAAGGACAATGCTCTAGCAATTTCCCTCCTTTCTCTTACAGCATCAATTTTTCTCACTCTACTGGATCTTTTCCATTAACATACAAACACACTGTGTTTTTCTATTAGGAAAACTTCTCACTCTTGCTTTTTCCTCCAGCTAACCCCCATTTCTCTTTCCCAACGGCAAAGACCCCTGAAAATCTTGTCTTTCCAATATGTCTCTTCACATTCTCTCTTGAAATCCTCTACTATCATTTCCACTCCCCATACTGCTTCTCCAGTACTGCTCTTATAAAGACCATCAATGTCATCCATGTTACCAAAATCATTGTCAATTTTCAGTCCTCATTTACTTAATAATCACATTTTTCCTGCTTAAATATCTTCCCTGGCATGTATCCATGAATTACACACTCTCCTGGGTTCCCAAAACATTTTGCCTATCCCTTCTTCATTTCCTCTTGTGGTTCTCCCACCTCACCCCTATGCACTGGAGTGCCCCAGGGCTCACATCCTGGGTTCATTTATCCTATCTCTGGTTTTCAATATCATATTTGTGCTAATGACTCCCAGATTTTGTATTTCTAGCCCATGCCTTTGCTCTAGACTCAACTCAGATACCATACTGCCTGTGAAACATTCCCAATAGGTTGACTCAAGGACATCTGAAACCTAACATGTTTAAACTGTGCTCTTGCCATTCTATAATCTTGTGCTTCCCAGTTTCTTCCAAATATCAGTTAATGCAACTTCATCCTTTCAGCTGCAGGTCTAAAAACACTGGAATGGCCCTTGACATTTCTCCTTTCTTCATCCCTACAGCCAATCCATTGGCAAGTGGAGTTATCATCCCTTTAACACATATACACAGAATCACACTCCTCAACCCCAGGCTCCACACCACGCCAAGTCCCTGTGATCCAACCACCCTGGGATTATTCTGAAACCTACTGGTCCGACTTTCTGTCCTGCCATCACCTCCACACCCTATTCTCAGCACCACCAATGTGAAATAGGCCACATCCTTTTAGTTCTCTGCTTGAAAACCTCCACTAAGTCCCCAACTCTGTCCGGAAATATTATAAGGCCTTGTTCTAGCCTCCCAGGCTCTCTGCCCACTCATCACCACTATGATGCCCCCATGCTCAGCCTCATGCACTCTGCATCAGTCACACTGGCCACTACTCTGTTCAAGAACCACCACAGGCACACTAGGGTCTTCAAACTCATGCATTTGCTGTCTCTCCTGCCCAGAAGATATTCCTCCAAACTCCACTCACAGCTTAAAACTGCCTAAATTTTGCCATCTAAAAAGAACCCTTTAGACATTCCATCTAAAACTTTAGCTCTTTCTATTTTTCCCTCTTCTATTTTTCTCCAATGCATGGCTCCCCCTTTAGGCATACTAGGCATCTTTTTATTTATCTTGGGTGTTTGTTGCCTGTCTCTTCTAGAATGTATGCTCCATGAATGAGCCAAGTTTTGTCTGCTTTGGTCCCTACTGTATCCCCAGTGCTCAGATCAGTGCTGACACATAATAGGGGCACAATGAATTGTGGACACACACACACACACACACACACACACACATCATTGCCCAGTATTTCCCAATCAAAACTTTAAACCTGGGGCTCATCCTTGATTCCCCCCTTTCCCCTGGTACCCTGGCCCAACTCACCATAAGCCAAGCTACTCTGCCTTGAACCAGGCCACACCTCTAGCTCCTGAATCCATCTTCCATCCTCTTCACTCTCCGCTACCACTCCTCCAAAGTAAAGCTCTCCAAACTGTTGAAGTGGCTCCTAGCTGCCTCTCCTCAGACTGAACCCTCCCATATTCACTTGGCTCTCATAATTTTGATCTCTGCCCTAACTTCAGGCATGTCTCTGAAGCATCTGCCACATGGGCCAGTTGAATCTCCAAGCAGGTCACACCCACTCATACCTTCCCTCCACTACTCCCCTTACCAGTTTATTTCCTTATGAACAATTATCACACCACAATTACCTCATTCGTTTATGTGTGTGTTTCTTTTCTACGTCCCTATTGAAATTGTGACATCAAAGGTAGAGACAACACAGAATTAGGAAACAGTAGGCCTCCAAATGCAGAGGGTTGAGTGAAAGTTACTTTTGAACCACTGCAATCTCAGAGTCATCAGTTGCCCCTTCTACCCCAGGAGCAGTTGTTGCACAGAAGCAGTGATGAGGATGAAGTAGTTTCTAAAACGTTTGACCCCAAGACCCAGTGATCTCGTTTCTGCTCTTCTTAGCCATCCTTGGTGTTTTACTGTAATTGTTTTCCCTCAGTTTTGTGGGAACTAGGAGAACCTTCTCCCTCACACAGCACCATCCTAGACGATATTTTTTTAAGGGCTTAAGAAGCAAGAAATAACTCATCCTAAAATAACCCCTCCTTGGCTTCCAGCTGCTCTGAACAGCTGGATGCTTTTTCCTAGCCAGATACTTCTGTCTTTATACTAATAACATGGGGAGAAACCAAAATCATTGGGATACACTAAACAAGGTCATTGTTGCTAATTCCCTTAGGAGGATAAATGCCATCAACTTTCTCCATGCAGATTTTCAGCAAAAAGTTTGGACTCTGTGCTTAGCATCAGGTTGGGTACCATCCAAGAATCATGAAGCAACCACCCTTATGAAATTTATAAACTATCTGTGCTGAGAAAAAAAAAAATGGCACACATTAGACAATTAGCAAACAATATGATGGAACATAATTATGCACTAAGTAGTGTCATTAGAGTTCAGAGAGGATTGAGAGCTAGAGTAATTGAGAAAGGACTCTTGGAGGAATTTCAAGCTATGTTCAAAGGGTCTGAAAAGTTGAAGAAAAGAAAGGCTCAGAGGAGGAAGCGTTCAAAAGTTCCAGAGGCAGGAATGAACCAAGGGCCTGATTTGAGTTTATGAGTGGTGAGAGGGGAACACGCAGAATGACTCTCTGGGGTGAATTTCAAATTTATCACTTACGAAAAATTGCTTAACCTTCCTGAGCCCTTTCATTTACGTTTCAAATAAAAATATTGCCTTTAATACCTCTCTACTGGGTTCACACAGCCTGTGTGGGGATCAGAAGATGAAGTCCCTCTACATGGTTGTAGAAGGAATTTATATACAGGATTCTGGTGTTGGCCACACCCCCAAGGAGACATGAGGACAGTGGGTGGGATGGGACCAGCCATCCCAAGGTTTGAAAGCCAAATTGAGATTTGGAAAGGCTTGCCTTGGAAAACCAGTGAAGGCTTCTCAGCTTGGATGTAACTGATGCCTGCTTTGTGGAAACACATTTCTTTTCTCACATCGAATACAAGATGGCTGGTAAGCCAAGGCTACATGCTAACAAAGCAAGATTAGCTCCTTACTTGACAAGGAAAAGACTTTATAAAGGGCACCACCCCAAGATTGAAAAGGCATCTGGTGCTCTTTCGGGAAAGCTATGATGCCCTAAAGTTACACTTTCTCTGCTCCATGGCTGTCTTACAGCACTGTCTCTGGAAATGAGTCTTTGGCAACTTTCTGTGGCAAGGCTTTGTTCCCTCATAAATACCGCCATCTGTATTTAGCGTATGAGAAACGCACCAGTTCATCTGGCATTTTGTTAGTCTCCAAGTAGGAAAACTCGACCTTCCAGGAATGAAGAAAACTGCAGTCTGGAGCAGGTGGGGTTAACAGAGGATAGAGACAGCAAGCAGGGAGCAATGGAAATTTGCCAAACATCCCAACTCTTCCCTTTTCTGAATGTGTCTTCAGTCCCACAAAAGACTTTGCCCTAATATAGACTCCTATATTAGGGTCCAAACTTACTTAGGGCATCTCCTGCTAAGTGACACTCAGAGGAGAGGATGCCGAATTTGGGAATCAGCAATTCTGCACTCAGATCCCAGTGTAAACACTTACCAGCCACTTGTCTTGAACCAGCCACTACACCCCTCTTTTTCAGTTCAAATTGCCTTCTCTATGAAAGGAGAAACAGGTCTCTAGTATTTCTCAAATTTAGTGTATTACCAGAATCACCTGGAATGTTTGTCTAGATACAGTTCTCCATCTTTCTGGAACTGTTCACTGGGACCATCTCAGGTGCAGGTTTGGTCATCTGTATTTTATTTAACATAGACCTGGAAAAGTTGCAAAATTTGGAAATTTCTAGGAGACCCCCTCCCATTCCTGTATTCTCAGACTGTGCTGGATAAAGGAGGTAAGAAACCTGTTTCTATTGCAGAGACCTCCTTGAGCCCTTTCCTTAGCCAAGCAGAATTAATAGATTCCTCCTGGGTGGTCATGGATGTCTTTGGGCAATTAGTTGAATGCTTTGTGCAATCTTCCTCGAAGGGAGTGGACATTTCTTATTTGTATCTTTACTGCAAAATCTAGCATAGTACCTGGCATGAAGTATGCACACACTGAATTTTGTAGCTCTGTGTTCTTTCTATTCTTTCCAACTCCTCTTGTGACCAAGGTGACCCTTGAATAAGAATAGAATTGGCAAGCCAAAAGTCTGCATTTTCAAACTGGGACATCTGTCCCAGACCCAAGTCACCCTTGAATCAACAAGTACAGGCAGGGTCATGAAAGCTGTCTTCTCCCCCACACCACCACTACCTTCCCCATCAATCCTGGCCCAACATGAACCATCAGGTTAGGGTGGTTTGAACAAACAGGGAAGCTGCTGGTCTTGCAGGTTATGATTCAGCCCAGCATTCTGAGGTATGGCTTGGGAAGAAAGCTGACCTCTCCAGCAGAGAGCTGGACTGCATCCCCTCAACCACAGGCTCCACTCTACAGCTTTGCTGTTCTCTCCTAGCTCAGCCCAGTACTCTCTTCCCCAGCCAGCGCCCCTCCTAAGAGAGAAGTGTGTTTAAGATTCCCGGCACGGGTATAAGAGGTGATTCCAAGCATCTTGCTGCAGAGTGAACTAATCCTACCAGGTTAATTCTCCCTCTCAGTTCATTCCATCTTATTAGAGCTGGCAGGCACCCCGTGATGCTTCATTACCTGTGCCACTCGAAGGCAAGTCTTTCTTTTAATGAGCTGAGCAATGTGGGGAGCCCCCTGCTAAGCACCCCAGATGATGCATTTGTCCCCAAAAAGGGAAAACCCTGAAGTGCCCAGTCTGTCCACAGGCAAAACTATTAAGGAAAGAATGGAAGAGGCTAAAGAGCTGATGGTGCCTCTGTGCCTGCTGAGGTCAGAGAGGAGAGAGAGTCACTAAGTGAGAGGGACCACTCTTTCTCTCCTAGCCCACCCTCATCTCTTTCCTTCTCACACTCTTGACAGCTTATAGGAAATGTTTAGTCTGTATCAACTGCCCCAGAACTGGAAAGATCCCAGCCTTTACCCACTTAATCCAATTGCTGCCTCAATCACTACACCTTATTTTCCAATGGGAAAAGCACCATTTCTTTCAAAAGGTCTCATTTTCAGGGCTTTGAAATGACCCCAGGAAGAAGGACAGTAAGGGAGTTATTTTCTCCCTGGAACTGGAGAAAAGAGACTGCACGAGTGTGCATGGACTAGTCACCCAGGCACTAGGAGGGGGGGTTCACAGGTAGAAGAGGGATTGGGAGGAGCGCAGTGAGAAGTAGTGCCAGCCCTGTGAACACTGGACATCTTCATCCTTAAATAGCTCTGCCCTCCCCTCCAGCCAGCTGTCTGTCTGAAAGAGATCTCCCTTAATTAATCAGGTCCTCTCTTTCTCCTTCTTGGTGAGCAAGGGCTCCCGCCAGAAGATAAAATACTGCAGCAGTTAACAGAGGATGGCCGACTTGGCACAGAGAACTGGGATAAAGCAGAGGATTCATCAGGAGGGCACAATTATGTCACCAGCATGCTATGCCTCTATTCCCAGAAACCTCGCTGCCAAGCACTCTCTCCTGCGCTCCTGCACTCTCCCACTTTTCTTTGTTCGATCTGCATTTCATTCACCCGCTCCTCGCTCAGCAATCGGGCCCCCTACCCTTGCTGGGTGGCATTTAACTTGTTACATTCCATGTGCTCCTTTTCATGAGCTTGTGTCTGTGCACATTTCTGTCTTTCACTACATTTCTCAATTTTTGTTGTCCAAAGGGAGGAGGAAAAAAAGAATATATTAAGGCGAGAGGGAGTGTAGTGGGAGTGGAGGAGAGCTGCAGCGGGTGGGGACAGCTCCCCAGATTAAAGGGTCTTTGCATGCATTGCATGAAGAGAAAGAAAAAAAAAAAAAAACTCTGAAAGTGAGTGGAAGGGGAAAAAAATAGCTCACTGAATGCACTATGGTGTTTAGCATAAAAGGGTTGCAGATAGAACAGCCCCTGTGAGCCTTTACTCATAGGGGAACAACAAATAACATTCCAGAAGAAAACCAAAGTAAAAATATTCCTGAAAAACAAAACCAAATGGACTCTGGGCAACTGGCAGGACATCACAAGGAATGATGAGATTCTAAGACCCTTTGCCACATCTTCAGTCTCTTATGCTGCCACTCATCTCCTACCCTACCCCCAACCCCAACAGCTTCTTAAAGTTCTCTTTGCCCTTTCACTATAGATCCAAATGCCTAGATTAGCTGTGCATCAATATGATGAAACGGCTGACACAGTCTCATGAAGCAAAAAGAATAAAGTATTTATGAAGTAAAGAGGTTTATTGAGCTCCCAGTGTTAGAAGTTCAAGTCCAAGATAAGACAGCCCCACCACTTTGGGCCTCTGTTGATGGTGGCAGGCCATGACCAGGAGTGCATGTCAGAGAAAACCACTCACATTATGAGCCAGAAAACAGAGATACTAGAAGAGATGCGGTCCTACAGTCCCCTTAGACGGCATGCCCCGATTGACTTCCTCAGAAGGGGCACCTTCTCAAGAGTTGTGCCAGCTCCCAATTGTGCCACTCTGGGGATCAAGACTTAAACACGTGAACTTTCAGGATACACTCATTCAAATCATAGCAGCACCTGAAGAGCTTACCAGAATGGGCCTTTTTACCAGACAAGCCTAGGGTGCCTCAGTTTCTCTTCCTGCAAAAGGGGCACTCTGGTAGCTTCCCCATTTATAGCAAGGAAATTAAGAGACTAGTGTTTATATGCAAAAGTATTTTGAACCTTCTGGTTGCAGAGCCCTATTCCAAACAAAGAAGTTGAGTAGATTTTGTTGTCTTTGGGAACAGCAGGTAAGGAGGTGTATGAAATATTTGGAATCCTAGGCTGTGGACTGGCACAACTTTCTACAAAGAGGGAAATTCAGAAATCTTCCTCCAACCCATCACCCACCCATGATGTGCTCTTTGCCCTTTCAGTCTCCCAACCCTCTTATCCTGCTACTCTCAGCACTTACCAACCTCTAGTTCCTAACATGCTAAGACATAAGACTTTGCCCTCCCCTCTTCCTTATTGCTCCCCCAGCCTCCCTCTCCAGGCATCCACAGTTAAAGGGGTGATTAATGAAAAGGCCACATGAGCTTTGCATTACTAGATTAAATTCTATAAAGAGCAGCACCTGCGAGATTGAAGAACACTGCGTCAGCATCCAGGTCACACCTGGGCCACTGCAGGGTTTTTGCAGGCATGAGAAATGGCCCAGATGGAGGGCAAGAAACTGCTCTTGGCGTCATCAAATCTCAGAAGCTTTGAGATGAACAGGGTGTCAGGACCATCAGGTCCATTTCCCTAACCAACTCAAATCCCCCACAACCTATTAGATTAAGTGATCATCAAATTGCTTATGGAATTCCTCCAACGTAGAAGACTTCCCTTTTCTGTAAGATGGTCTGCTCCAAGGCTATAAACTGTTGAAAAAGTAAACTCAAACTTGCCTGTCTTTTACTGTTATTTCCACTGGTCTCATTCATTCATTTACCAGTTTAGCATGTACATCTGGATTATCTTCTATGCACCAAGCATTGCCTACATGTCAGAGACACCATGGTGAGCAAGACAGATTGGTCCCTGTCCTTGTAAAGACACACTGGCTAACAGGAGCACACTGTCTAATACTACAATAAGAGAAGTTTAATAATCTGTGGAAACACATAGGGGAGATGCCAATTGAATTGTTTAGGGAGAGAGGTTATAGGCTTACAGGTCAGAAAAGGCATCTGGCAGAAGCAACAGTTAAGCTGAAACCTGACCTAAGAGTTAGAAAGTTAAGTGGGTAGTAAAGGGTGGGAATGTGGTGGGAGGGTCAGGATGAGAGTTGGTCCAGGGGACCTGTAAGGAAGCTGAACAGAAGATGAACTAGGGTGGTGTCAGAAGGTGAAGGGGAGAGGACAAGGGAGGAGGAGTTTGCTCTTGAAATTCCATAAGCTACTTAGCTTTTCTGACCAACCTTGGTCCTAAGCTCTGGTCTTTGTCCAATCAGGCTGCAATAAAAAAGTACAATAGTCTGGGTGACTTATAAACAACAGAAATTAACTGCTCACAGTCCTGGAAGCAGGGAAGGCCACATTCAAGGTACTAGCAGATTTGGTGTCAGACGAGGGGACTTTTTCTAGCTCATGGATGGTGCCTTCTTGCTATGTCCTCATGTGATAGGAAGGGGAGAAGTGTGATCCCCCCAGTCCTCTGAGGCATTAATTCAATACATTCGACAACACCCTTGTGATCTAATCACCCCAAAGGTCTCGCTTCCTAATACCATCCCATTAGGGTCAGTTTTCAACAAACACCAACATTCAGTCCATAGCACCTCTGTTCTCTTCTGCCTTGACCCCAGCCTTTCTATACATTCATGATCACCCCCACTCTCGGCACTTGCCCTAGCTCCCACCCAGGACCTCACCACCTCCCAGTCACACCCTCACAGCTACTCCTGGGCTCTGTCTTGACAGCTCCCTAGTGTCCTTTACTCTCATCTGTCAGATCATTGCTCCTAATGGCTCCAAGGCCTGGAAACACCCTCCCTAGGACAGGCCTGTGAGGAGGCCTCCCAACCAGGTTTTCTCAAGCCCATCGAAATGAGCCAAAAATCATCTTCTGTTGTTTCTCATCCTTTGCAAATGGGGGAACAGAATTACTCCTTGGTGTTTCTGAGTCATTTGAAATCTGGTCTTGCAAAGACAAACCCTGGTCTCCTTTTCTCTATGTTAAGTATCCCTGCCCTCTGGCTTCAAATCACCCCTTCTCCAGTATGGCTACTAGTCTTTGGATGAGATTTCAAAATACAACTACCATTTATATAAGCAAAATGCTACATAGCCATAAAATGGAATATTATTTAGCCACAAAAAGAAATGAAGTACTGACATATGCCCACAACATGGAGGAATTTTAAGAACATTATCCTGAGTCAAAGAGGCCAGACAAAAAAAAGTGAACACTATATGAGTCTAATTATATGGAATATCAAGAAGAGGTAAGTTCATAGAGACAGAAAGCAAATTTGTGATTCCCAAGGACTAGAGAGCAGAGAATGGGGCATAGCTACTAATGGGTATGGGTTTTTACTTGAGGTCATGAAAAAAGTTCTGGAACTACATTGTGATAATAGTTGCATAGTATTGTGAATATACATAATGCCACTGACTTGTACACTATAATATGATTAAAATAGCAATATATATTATATGTACTCTACCACAAAAAGAAAAAAATTCTCCCATTTGTTCAGTACTCTGTATCTTACAAGGTATTTCACATAATATGAACTATATTATCTGATCTCCCCTTCCTATTTTATAGATGAGGGAACTGAGGTTCTGCCTGGCCTAGGGTCCTAAATTGGCCTTGGTACTCAGGCTCAGATTCTCCTATGCAGAGTTCTTGTTCTCAAGCTGTGAAGCAAATCTACTGACTGTATGCATAGGTGCTAACATGAGGCTGACAGTACAGTTTGCTCCAGGGCAAATTCACTTAGCCACTATGCAACAGGGCAAATGGGCAGGCTAAGTGAAAGAGGCCAGAACAAAGGGGCACATTCTATTTGACTCTATGAGAAATATTTAGCAGGGGCAAGTTGAGAAATGCAATAAAATTAAACCCTCCACATTCCTTTTCCCCCTCTGGACACTCTGGACTTACAGCCATCATGGGCAGAAGCTGGAGGGAGAGTTTGATGAGTATAGCACATTCTCTCTCTTTCTTGCAGTCACCACTGTTGTTTGAATGCCTCCACTAAAACTCACATGGAAATTTAATCACCATTGTGATATATTAACAGGGTAGAAACTTAATCCAATTTTGGTGCTTGGAAGCAGGACCTTTGGGAGGTAATTAAAGTTAAATGAAGTCATAAGGGTGTGGTGCTAATCCAATGGGATTGTGGCATCCTAAGAAAAGGAGGAGACCTGAGCTAGGACATCCATCTCACATGTGATTCCCTGTGTCACCTTGGAATTCTGCAGAGAGTCTGCACCAGCAAAAAGGACCTCGTGAGGTACGGTCACCTGATCCTGACTTCCCAGCCGTCAGAATTAAGAAGAGAATCAATCTTTATTCTTTTTCTATGTTTTTATTAGTGCATTATAATTTTTCATAATAATGGGGTTCATTGTCACATATTCATACATGCACAAACATAATTTATTCCAATTCATTCCCCAGTACTTCCTTTTTCCCTCCTCTCCTCCCTCTCCCTGTTCTTTTTCCTCTACTCTTCTGTTCTTCCTTCTATTTATTAACAAATTTTTCATTGCTGCACTATAATTATACAATGTATCACAATGAATTCTACTTCTATATTAATTATAATGAACCTCTATTTCTTATAAATTACCCAGTTTGTGGTTTTCAGTTATAGTAACAGCAAATGGATTATCGTAGACAGGAGTGTCCTACTAGAGAGAATGAATGTAGATCATGTGGTGAGGCAGGGGAAGAGACACCTGAAATTTCTGATAAAGACAACCAAAAAGGAGGCAGGATTGGGAGACACCTGCAAAAGTATGGGTGGGTAGGGATCAAGCAGGAAAAAGAGCAATGAGAATAGCTGCTGGTAGAGACAAGGTGGGTATTGATCTAAAGGGAGCTATCTTTACTGATGGGCAGACCTATGGGGAGAATGTGATCTCTAACAATCTTTCCTTTTCCTGACAGCTCCAGAGTATAGGGAAGGCCACATTGCACAGAACTGGGAACTTGCTCTGGCAGGCTACAAATAGCTCTTAGGACTAGCCAGTCAGTGGCAAAAGAGGGGACAGAGAGAGGATAAGCCAGGACTGACTGTCAAGTTAGAAGGAAGCAAGGAGATGATGACCAGTGGCCATTGAGAAGGGATGTTGGCAGGGGGATCCTGGAGAGCTGGGACCAACCTGGACTCAGCCCTTTGACGTCCATAGGGCCCTCAGGCAGGAACAGAGACTGGGTATTCCAGGCCTGCCAGAGTAAAGAAGATAAATGGAGATCCTAAGTCCTAGAGACTCACATTACCAGACACAGAGCCATATAGCAAAATAAGCAAAAGACTGGCACATATTATTGGATTTACTCTTTATAAGAACGTGTCAGACACTGAGGCTTTGGCTGTGTAAAGGATTTGAGCACACAGCTTGAGGCACAGGAATTTGAACCCAAGTTAATCACTTTGAGAGTGGTTTCCCTTCCTGTCCCCCAGGGTTTGAATTCAGGTCTTAAGATAAAAGGCAATTGGGGCTGAAGTGTTGGGCAAGAATGACTGAAAGGCAAATCTGTGCTTTCTGACTTCAGGTGCTGGGTATGGAGCTGAAGGTGTGGGGTAGGGAGGACACCCTGTCAGTGTAGATGCGGGAAGGGAGAGAAGAGCACTTGCCTACCACATGCTAGAGAATCTTCCAGGAGCAGTCTTGGGCAGGAAGGGCCACAAGGAAGTCTGCCTTTGGAACAGCACTTCTGTCAGATCCACCCATTAAAACTGTTGAACTGTTTATTCTCCTCCTCAGCTGGTCACTCTGTCTTCAGCAAAAGAGTTTTTCCATAAATCTACCCTGGCCTCAGTCTATAGACATTTCTCTTACCTAAGATTCATATTTCACAGACAGGAAATAGTTACTGAGGGGTCAAGTAAGACATCCAAGACTACCTGGCTAATAATGACGGGGCAGATATTTAGATCTCACATGCTTTGACTCTAACATGCTTTTTCCACACACAACACTGCACACCAATTTCTCTTTGACATTGTCCTTGAAAATTGAAGCCTAATCAGGTTAAAAATTTCCCAAGGGACAAATGCAAAGAAAAAGCTGTGTAAAGCCCCCATGGCACTCCAACTAACTGTGTGTCCTGGAGACAGTGGTGGCCCATCACCAACAAGCTTGCTGCCTCTCAGTCTCCAGTTCTCCTGGGCCTGGAACCACCACTAGCATCAATGTTCCTGGAAAAAAAAAAAAAAAAAACTTAATAAAAGAAGTCACCTAACAGGATCTACTCATGTCTAATTTATTTCAAATTCAAAGACTATATTCTCTGAAAACTAGAAGCTATAGTCCAAAGCCCAAGTTACAGATTTTGATACAGGATGTAAAACATAATCATCCAGATTTTTTTTTAACCCATTTTGGTATTCTTGGGAGACTGGAAAATTTTGTTTCTGGGAATCTGAATCAGCTGCCACTCTGAGGAAAGCATTGCCCTGAATCCACGGATATCTCCTTCCACCTAGACACATCAAGCAAAGCAATTAGCCAGCCTGTGCCTCACTTTTCCCATCTGAAACACAGATAAGAGCTCAACACACTGATACAAACTCCTGCTTTTCTGATCTTGAGACTTGTAGCCCTAACCAAGTCCTCAACATCTCTGAGTCAGTTTCCTCATCCATAAAATGGTTATTTAACCACTGCATGCTTTGTTCCTTTCATGTCTATCCAGAACTATCTTCCCTTATCCTAGTGTTATGGTTTGGATGTGAGGTATCCCCCAAAAACTCACATCTGAGACAATGCAAGGTTCAGGGAAGAAATGATTGGGTTGTAAGAGTTTTAACCCAATCAGTGATTTAATCTCCTGACAGGAATTAACTGAGTAGTAACTGAAGTGGTAGGGTGTGGCTGGAGGAGATTAGAATTGGGGTGTGGCTTTGGGGTATATACTCTGTATCTGGAGAGTGGAAACTCTCTACTCTCTGCTTCCCGATCACAATGTGAGCTATTTCCCCTTACTGCACTCTTCCACTGTGATGTTCAGCCTCACCTCAAACCCCAAGAAATGGAGCCAGACTTCTATGGACTAAGAATTCTGAAATTGTGAGCCCTCAAATAAGCTTTTCCTCCTCTTCAATTGTTCTGATCAGATCTTTTAGTCACAGCAGTCAAATAGCTGACTAAAGCACCTGGAAACATCTTTCTTCCTTTGGGTCTTATGGGTCAATTTCTTATAGGAATGGTCCTGAACCCTAGATCCCTCCAATCCACATATTCCATCCCTGTGGCCACTGCAATCAGTGACAAGACAGCATGAAACTCGATTCCAGGACATCTGTAGGAAATGCTAATCATTTTGCAGGAAGGATGATGTTAGCCTGGGGTTGCTTTGGGGCCACGGTAAGGAAAGAACTTGCCAGAGTGAAGCCAACACAGAGGAAAGCAGAGCCAAGTTTGGGAGGGAGACAAACAAATGATGGGGAAAAATGGGAGAAAGATGGAGTCCCTGTGGCATTACATGAGTCCCTGAGACCAGCTGTGTTTTGAAACCAATCCCAACTCCTTCACTTTCTGTTTACATGAATGATTTGAATTGAATTTTTGACACTAAAACTAAAATGATGCCCCTATAATAGGCTTTCTAGGAAGCTTGGTTGAGATAATAGAAGCAAAGCACTTAGCCCATTGCCTGGCACATAGTTAGCCCTCAATAAATACTGATAGCTATTTTGGGGAGCAAATAAGATGATGGATGTCAAAACACTCAGAAAGGCATAAAATGTTATATAAAAGTAAGGTACCTATTATATGCTTTCCTGTTCTCCAATGATGTATACCTCACATTGTGGTTTTATTGTTCACTCTCTCCTTTGCTAAGTATTTCATGTGCCCAATTACACTGTGAGAACCTTATAGCAGGAACCACAGTTTATACTCTGTTTTACCCATTGTAGAACATAACTTGGTTGTCAAGTACACCATAGCAAAGCAGGGTGGTTGAGATCAGAATTTAAGCTGGCTCTGACTCTTGCTTAGCTGATTGACTACAGGGAGATGATTTCACTCTTTTGGGTCCATTTTCTGCTTCAAAAAGTGAGGCTACTGCTGGTATCTACCTCATTTGATTGTTATGAGGTTTAAGTTAATTCATGAAATAAATTATTACAACTATTGTTAAAATTGTTTTAAAGCATTGTATAACAGCACTTAGCACATAGTCATTCCCATGGAAGTGTTTGATAAGTAAACACCTCCCAATTATCTTATTATTTTACTTCAAAAGTCTTTATTGAAAATTCAAGGCATATGCACTGTGATGAAAAGACAAGCCCCTGCCTTTAAAACGATAACAGCCATTCTACATCCCTTTATCTGTAATCCCTGTGTTCTACTTATGCACCTCAAAGCTGGAAGGAACAAAGATGTCTACCTTTGCAGAAAAGAAGAGAGATCCAGAAGACTACATGATTTATCCTAGAACACAGCTTGTTAGGAATAGCATGTGTGAGATTCAGGCCCTCTGACTCCAGACTCATCATGCCCTCCCCACTATACCACACTGCCTAAGGAGATGATACACAAGCATATGGCTAAAACATATAAACACAAACAACTGCAGCTGCACAAATTCCTCCCTTCCTTTAACAAATATTTATTTAGCACTGAAATATGTACAACTGCCAAGAAATTGAGAAATGGACTAGAATGAAGCAGAACCACTCCCCACCCTGTTGTTCTTGGGAAACAGGTGGTATAGTTACCTTTCATTCATTCATTTGGCAAATACTGAACCACTTAAAATTTGCCAAATGCTAAAGACAGATATAGTGTTGACAGAGCTTATAATATCTTGAGTTTAAGCATATCAGAGTGTTCAATAATAAGCCAATGAATCATTGAAATTATCAATGAATCAATGAATGAATGGATGATTGGATGGATGCATGGAAGGACAGATGGATGAACAGATTAATGAGTAACTGGAAGGAAGGAAGGAAAGGTGGGTGTGTGGATGGATAGATAGATTATTGGATTAATGGATGAATGGATGGATGGGTTTTTCCAGAGACACACATGATTTTTAATTATTTGCACTGAAGATTGTACAATTGTCTTCCCATGACTTTTTCCCCAAAGGATTTGATATGTAATATGACAGATGGAATATACTAATTTAGGAGATGGAAGAAATCTAAGATGTTAGAAAGTCCAATTCCCTATCTTTACAGATGAAGAAAGTGGTTGCCCAGAAAGATGGGATCATATATAAGTATTTGAATCTGTGATATCCTTTGAAAACATATACATTTGGCAATATAGATTCCTACTCCTTGAATGGGATCACATTCTAGGGAAGTTAAGTCTCATCCTCAGAGCCCCTCCTTGACCCACAGAAGCCATGCTTCATGAGAGACTTCCTTAGAATATGCTTATCTAGGAGAGTTGATCAGGACTTTTTCCCATTAGGAGAGGGTGAATTTTGACTAAGAGTCAAAGATCATCAGATGGGTCTTGGAGCACCAATTTATAAACTGCTAATAAAGTCCATCTGCTTATAACAGGAGTCTGCCTCTGCTTGTGATTACTGTTCAATAATTGTTCTTGAGGGAAAACATCTGCTACTCCTATCCTGTTGCTTATTGTCATCTCCTATTTGTCTCATCTCTAATGCCTATACAGTCATGGCTGGGCTGGCATTCTGTGGCTACATAAGACATGGCAGGAGCTCTGCTTTCCTCCTTCTTTGCAATTGCCTGCCATCCTTTTGTCCCTTTGTCCTTTCCCTTTCTGGCCCAGGTGTATTCTCTATTGCTTCTTGCATTTTCAATATCTTGGTTCAGGAGGCATGTAAGCATCTATTCCAACCCCAAAGTACTGGGTCTTCTCTTCTAATTCATTGACTTTAGTTGGAATTTCAATACCTTTGGCTCCCATGCCAAGGTATTCCATGAAAGCACAGCCTTACACTTCAGGTAATTATATTAGTGCTCTTGGTTTGCAATGAGATAATATCATGACCAAACACATCCCAAACTGACATTTACAGGTAATGGTGTTAATTCCAAAACTTTATCAGACAGGAGGCAGAGCATCTATTCCCTGAAATTTTGTTGCAAACCACCAAGTATAATGTAGAATACCTGATGCACTTTAACTGCTAGAAGGCAGTGAAATTCCTCATGCTTCCCTGTGGAAGCAAAACATCAAATGACACAGGTTAAGAAATGCAAACTGAGCCACCTGCTGTGCTCTTCAAATATTTCTAACGATTTTTCTGATGCTTTGAACTGATTTAACCCAAAGTGTATTTGGCCCCTAAACAGTTATTCCTTTGATTTTTAAACTGGGGTATAATTTAATTCACAGAGTCCCAACTCTTCACAACTTCTCAGTACAAGGCTAGAAGCAAAAAGTCTCTGAATCCTGTGGTACTATTTTCTGTATGGTTTATTTCTTTCCAAAGAACATGACCAAGTCAGTCGACAAAATGGGCAAAACTGCAAAACCACAGTGAAAGGAATTATGCTGAACTTGAAGAAACAAAGTATGGTTTGCAGAGGGAGTCAACTACCAAATGCACAATGTGCTGTATTATATAATCCTGATCATATCCTTCTTCAACATACTCCTATTCCTCAACAGAAGAAGAATGATCTGGACACAGGAATTAAGAAAGACTGGAAATCATTAGGGAAAATGGTTAAAAATTAGACCATCCTCCTGCCCTTGCCTTTATCTCTAAACCAGAAGATATGCTACTGCAACCAGTTTGAGGTGCATATCTCACAAGGCAGTGAACTAAAACAATCATCCCTGCACAGGAAAGTGGGCAGCAGCCAGAAACCCACACTTGAAACAATTGGAAGCATATACTAAAAAAGCAAAGGGATGCCCACCTGAATTTGTAATATCCAGTTTCTGGTGTGATTCCTGTCCTCCTAGCTCCATTTGTTTGTGTCGAAGAGTCAGTGTATTTGTTCTGAATGCAAGAGTTTCCCTATAACCACATTCAGAACCATTTGCAGAGCCTGTGTCCTTAAATGTTCACAGTATTTTTATCAAACATTAGGAAAGCCCTTGGTAATTTGCAGCAATTTAGTATGCTTGCTTTGCTTTTAGAAAATCCACAGCAATTCAATAAACACCCAGTCACTGTGGCTGTTAACACACACACACACAATATCTCTACAGCTGCCTGCCAGCTGTCACTCCAGGAAAGACAGCCATCAGAGCCTTGCCACAGCCTCCCCTATCACTGGGACCCTCGATCCATTCTCTCTCATATTCAATGTGAACATCACCTCCAGAAAGTCACATATCACCAACATATAACTTTCATGCCACACTTCTCCTGGGTATTGGGAAACAATGGGCACACAAATGAATGGGGTAGGCCCATTGTGTGCCCCAACTTGGCCTCATTTGGCTGTTAGGTGCCATCTGTTGCATTTCCAGGGTTTGAGCAAGACCCAAGAAGAAGGATCCACCTCTCCATCTGCTCTCTGTAGCACAAACTGGTTTGGACTTGCTGAGCCTGGTTAAAAACACACACATACAAAAGCAATAATCTGAACTCTACCACAAAACCCTGCTTCTAATAGTCACTCAATTTAATTGCTGGTCTTTAAATTCTAAATAATGCTGTCTTTACTCATTTTTTCCCACTTACCTGAAGTTCTAGAGGGTAACAACAGAAATACACCCTGAATAAAATTTCAATTCTAAGGAATGTACTTATGTAAACTATCCAATAAGATTCATGGGTATCATTCTATTGGTGAAGCCCAAGCTCTGGTAGAGACTGAGTGCTTTTGGAAGCCAAGGACACATCTCTTGTGCCTTGTACCCATGTCCTCAGCAGAAGGCCTGATATGTAATAAGCACTTAGTAAATATGCATTGACTTTAATACTTGAAATAATTCATTATTGAGTACCATTGCCTATATGACTCAGGCAGTGGAACATAAAAAGATTCTGTGATTTTTGCACCTTGTCCTCTCAATGAATTCAAACCAAACACCCTCTTGGAGATCTCTATCAGAAATCTTCAGTCAAACTCAAAAACTTTGCCTCCAAAGAAGAATAGAATTCTTGACATTACGCAAAAAGCACATGTGCCTGCCATTCACTAGTCATCATTTGACCCTTATGACTCACCCACAGCCATCAGGTGACTGGGGGCAGGTGTCTGACAATGGCAGCCATAGGGATGCTTCTTCAATGCAGCTTCTACCTCTGTTCTCTTCTCTGCATTAATTTGTTACAACAACTGAGAGCTGGGCAGATCTGACCACCTATCTCACCCAGCTGCAGCACTCCCTGAGCACAGAGGCAAGCGCTTGTCCTCAGAGGCACAAAGTTACCTAAAAGTTGAGTGGCACCTTCTATTTGGGCCACCTTCTCCCTTGTGGTAGGATATAGACCACATCATTCCGACTGCTCCGCAGTCTCTTCAGGGTGAAAAACTTCACAGCCACAAACAGACTTCAGCACCCAAAACAGCAACTTTTCTAATCTTTGTCATGGTCTGCATTCAATATGCTGCTTCCTAGCTGCAGATACACACTGTGACCTTAGCTTGTGACCTAGACCAATGGCCCAGAATTGTCCCTGCCCCCAAAACTGTCCTCCCAAAAATCACAGCCTCTCCTCTGGCCGCATGTTATCATGGTCTCCGTTAAGCCCTATGCCCAGAAGGGAATAGATCTTGAATTTTTAAATGGTGCTACCTGTATCGGTGGCCTGGATCAGAAGTTCCTAAAAAGGCATGTTTGATAAATTCATCCAAAAATCACAGGCGATGAGGAGTGGGGTGAGGACAAATCCTTCACACACATATGCTGTATTAAATATTTAAAGTTGCTACATAGATCTAAAGAGCCAGGTTATTTATTTTTGCAGGGTTGATCAATCATTTGTTTCCCTAAAGAATGCCAGACCTTTAACTACTCATCTGATTATGTCTGCGTCAACCACAATGCTGCAATCCTGGTACTTAATATTTTATCCACACGGCTACCAGGCAGACCGGTGTCTGCATGAGGCTGATTCTCCAACGGGACTCCTATTTGCTTTGAGGAATCATTCTGCCCACCCTATTGCACTCAGCTCCCCACTCCCCAAAATTAAAAGGTAAAGGACAGAATTGGAATAATAACTGTTTATTTCTTTCCCTTCTCACTTCAAACAGGAGATTTACTTTCAAAAACCCCATTAAGGGTTTGATGTGTTTGCCGAAAAACTGCTGCTGACTTAAAAAGCACCAGCAAATTACATTGCCCTGCAGCTCCCAGTAGCTGTAAGGCTTCAAGATAAGGCGAAGTTCTTGTCTCAGCAGCTGTGGTGTGGTTTGAATTGATACCAGCCCAAGCGGCAATTACCTTTCCACATGTTGGGTGGCAGGAGGGATTCCACTATTTGTCAGTCTCAACGATAAGGATGAATAGGTGTTAAGTGCTTGTAGGTAAGCTAGACATGGTACCAGATAGGGAAACAAGGACACTGCCCTCAAGTTGCTTCAGCCTGGAAGGGACAAGGCAATGAATCTGTCACTATTTTGGATTCCCCATCTTATCAGAGATTTGTTCTCCCTGCAATATCACACTCGTTTGCTATTATTCATTATTCAGTTTAAGCAGAAGCATACCTTTATTTTGATGTGAAAGGAAATGGGGGGAGAGAAGTAAGACAGTCAAATATATGGTATAAATAAGAGAGTGGTACAATTTGTATTACTATGGAACAACCTGCCTGATTTAAATATTTAGTAGTAGGCACTTGAATTATCTTAGTTCATTTGGGCTGCTGTAACAGATACTCTGAACTGGATAGCTTATAAACAACAGAAGCTTCTCTCAGTTCTGGAGGTTGGTAAGACCCCAAAAAAAGGCATTTTCAGATTCTATGTATGGTGAGGACCCACTTTCTGGTTCTTAGATGACTCTTTCTTGCTCTGTACTTACATGGTAGAAGAGACAAGGAGTGTCTCTCAGGTATCTTTATAAGGATGCTAATCTTATTCATGACTGCTCCACCCTTGTGACTTAATCACCTCCTAAAGGTCTCACTTTCTAATGCCAAATCCTTGGGGATTCATTTTCAACATATAAATTTTACAGGGGATACAAACATTCAGACCACAGCATGCATAATCATTAATGTCCCATTCTATGGGTGAAGGGGAATTTGTTCAAAGTCCATTAGACACTATTTGTGAATACATATGGAAGCAGAGATTTTGTTCACATCCAAGCTGAAAGAAAACATTTAGATCTAATGTGGACATTTCACAGATATAGAAATTGAGGTCTTATTTTTAAAAAAACTTGCCCAGAGTATCTGATGGCTTCCACTATGTTGATTCTTAGTGTTTCACCTTCTGGTTGCAGGAATACTCAAATTGAGGCCTTGAAAGTCAGTTTGAGATGGGGCTGACATGTATACACACACACACACACACACACACACACACACACACACTCTTATTCCTACACAAGTGTGTTTTCCTAGGCTTATAATTTAAATAGGCATACCCAGCTGGGGGCATGATCATCTACCCTGGGCACACTCACAATCTGATTAAGATGACCTGGTTTAAGAAAAAAAATTGGAGAAATCCAGTAGGAAAACCAGTAGACTGCCTATTAAAGTGAACAACATAGACTCTAAGGGATTCAGCATCAAATAAGATGTACAGACCCAGTGAGCGTGACCAGTACAGGTGACGGTCAAGAAATGTCCCAACCCAGCTGGTCAGGACTTAACACCATCATACCACCGTGGTCTCTTCCCTTGGCTATAGAAAAGCCTTAAACTCCTCTCTCTGCTTCTACTATCACCTCCATGACTCCTCTCTTTCTAATTTATTCTCAGTAAAGGAGGCATAGAACATTCTGATACATGTCAGATTACATCATTCTCATGCATAAACCCCCAGCCCCATGGCTTCTCATTCTACTAGGAATAACTCCTTACCATGACCTCCAAGGCTCTTCATGATTTGAACCCAGAACTCTCCAAGTTCCTCAGCAACCTTACTTCTCCATGTTCACCTGGCTCTAACCCTCTCTGGCCCTTAAGCACTTCAGGGTGGTTTGTATCTCAGGGCCCTGATTGTTTCCTCTGTAAAGAACATTTTTGTCCATAAACATCTCTCTGACCACCCTGTCACCTTCTGTCACACTGCTCTACTTTATTTCCTTAATTATCTTACTTATTTGTATAACTTTTATCTGTTTACATGTAAAGTATTTCTAGTGGCCAGGGAATGGCAGGAAAAGAATATACCCATACAATATAGTGAGGTGGAATTAAAGCGGAGGACAAATGGCCACCCAGAAATGAACACAGGGATGCAGGCCAGCAGCATACAGTACTGTGGGCCACAGGAGATCATACCTGCTGCTGAGAAGCTCAATGCTTCCTGCTTTCTCAAATACAGACTTCTTCCACCACTCCGGAAGTATTTACATAACAATTCATTGCAATTCAAGGAACGATTTACAAAAACAAGTTCTCCTTATCCTTAAGACCTGGCTTATTTTTTTGTGGGACCACTTACCCACTGGAATGAAGAAGCTCAGTGCCCAAATATTCCTAGGCAATGTCTCTATCTTCATCTGCTTTGCATCTGGAAAGTGCATTTTCCTATCTCCTCCACCTGAAATGGTAAGGTCCAGAAGAGGTAAAGACCCCAAGATCATAGGTATGCAGTCAGTTCTCACTGGATGAACCAAAAATGAGTAGAGATATTCACAAGTGATGGCCACGAAATCTGATGATTCATCCTGACTTTCTCTTCAGCTAGGTTAATTTAGGAAGATTTATAATAAGTGGCTTCTCACATCCTCTGAGTAAATCCCATAATAATTTCTAACTCATTGACTGATTTACTCTGTGCCTCAAGTCACCAAAGATTTGCAGGAATTTTTAAATAATTGAGGAACTAGAGGTGAAATGATAGATGAGAAAATAATAAAGCCCAGTGATGGTTTGTTCATAGAAATGCATATAAAGTAGAACTACTTAGTTGCTAAAGGTCAGCTGCAAACTTGGTTCCATATTTCCTAGTAATGAAAGCAAACATTAGGTACCCAGATGACACAACCATATCCATTGTGCCCAGAGGACCCTGAAGTAGGCACAGTATAGCCACCCCTGTGGCTCTACCCATATGTGTTACTACTATTTGTATTTCTCTTAGCTATCGATTATAACACTTTATTTAAAAAAGGTTTTATTATTTTCTCATCTTCTCTTTTCCTCTGAATTCCTCAATTTCGAGCCTATTGTCTTCTATCTATTTTTGGAATTTCCTGCACATCTTTGCTAACTTGAGGCACCAAGGCAAAGGAACCAGTGATATCATCTTATTTGTTTTGTCTTATTTTTTAACAGCAAGCCTGGCTTTCTTGCCAAAGATTAAGGCCTAGCCTTTTCTTCTGAACTTTTTAAACAGAATTCTTTTCAATGCACTGATTCACTCAGTTAGTCTTCCAGTTACTCATTTACCATGATTCACTGTGCAGTTACATGGTGGTCTTCCTTGGACTCAGCCTCCACAGGGGAGCTAAGCTGTGTAGGTTACAATGCTGAATGGGACAAAAAAGCACCCCAGGAGCAGCAGAGCAGCAAAGCCCATCAACTCAGAAAACCCTCATCCTGGAGCAGCACGGGTATTTAATAAGGACGGTGAGTCCCAACTTAATTGCAAAGTGATGGCCCTGCTAAGTAGGCCCAAGGTCTGAAGCAGGACTCAGTGCAATCTTAAAATCATGTAATTTCTCGCCTCAATGAACATGCAAATGTATTAGGGGGAGAAAAAGGAGAAAAGGGTCTTGATTCGGAGACTTCTGAAATGGCAAGGATGAATGATAAAGGAGTTTTTAGATCATAGACCCAAGGAAGTAGCCCCATCCCCCACCTCTCTCTCACTCAGCACAATGAAAAAGGAAAAGGCTGAATAAACTCAGAATGCCTGGAGATGCAGATCTCAGTAGTATATGTCACTGATTTCCCTCCTACTGCCCAAAGCACTGGTCTGGGACAGCAGGACAGCTTGATGGCAACCAGGATAAGAGGGTGCAGCCGAGTCCCCTGCCTTGAAAGAGGCATAGCAGGTAGGGAAGACAGAGATATTTGGAGCTGAGCTACACTGTGTGCATCCTTCAGTTCTCCTCATCTCAAAGAGCAAACAGGCAGCATCTCCATTGTGGAATTTTCCAGAGCCACAGGCTTCTCCTTTAATGGCTCAGATATGTCCTGGCCATACAATTAGAAGAGCAAGTGTTTTCAAATATCCAGTCTAAACTAGAAGGGGAAACGATTTAGAGATTTTTCTGACAAAGTCAGAGAAGTCAGAAAAGACAACCTTCAGAGTATTCCCTAATTTTCTAGAACACACTGTTGGGACCACAGAAGAATGAGGAATAATCCATGTTCCTCACGAGTGCCCACCCCAGTCCCTGCATGTCCCTGATTAGCCAGAGATGCCTTTTATGTGTGTGAGCTGCCCAGACCTGAGAAAGTAACACACTCATCTAGGATGAGAGTTGCTCCATGAGTATGTGTTTTTCAATTTCAGAAAACCAGTTCATGCAAAAACCCAGGAACTGAGAAATATAACCTCCAGCATAACACCACTAAGGTATGTTAACATTCTCCATACTTACAAATCTAAAGATGCCAAGTGTACAATGTATGCACCCTCCCAAATCCTGTGAGAAGTAGGTACCCCAGATTCAACATGGGTAAGAAAGGCAAGGAAGGGTGATATCACACCTGCTGAGGATGTCTGTGGCATTCTGGCATGGAAAATCCCAGTTCACTATTCTACAGGAGTTAAGACTTGGGTAACAACATACTCATCAAGAATTTAGATTATAGGAAGGAGGGAGAAGCAGCATATCCCCAAGCAAAAGCATGTATCTTTTCATTCCTATGTTCTTTAATTCCAAAGTAATCCCATTTTAATTACATTTATAAATATAAAATGGTTAATGTTGTACCATGTAAGACACCCACACCCACCTTAAAACCGCACTTTAATTTCCAACTCAATTGCACATATAAATTTGAAAACTGAATACGGGGCAGATGAGAACAATTTCACAGCCTCCCTCACATGAGCCGCTTTGAAAACCACAGTTGCACTTTAATTCCTTCAATTGCATGTATAAATTTTTAAAAAGTTAATGCCATACTGTAGAGAAGAGCTTTAATTGAGTGTTAACGAGCTGCCAGATCAGCTTCTAGCCAGCCCCATTACACAGTAGGGAGTCTCAGAGGGGTCCCCGTGATACAGAACTGAGAGCATCTAGACAAACCATATACGCCAGCAACCTTCCACGCAACTCACACTGGCCCTTGGCCCTTAGGCCTGGTCTTTTCTTTGAAAGAAGATGGAATTGGGTACACATAAGAGCACATCAGTTTCAGAGGGGAAGGCAACTTCAGGTGATCCTGGGATTCAAGGACATTCTGTTTCATGTGGCCATGCACTTTTACCCTTTAGAACTCTAGACTAGAAGGGTCAGAAAAAACCTAAAAAGGCCTCTAGGCATAGACTGCCTTACTTTGTAAATGAAGAAACAAGAAATTACTTACAGCAGAGTTTGAATGATTTCATCAAGGTCACACTCTAAATTAATGGTCAGAATTAGATATCAACCTCATGTGTGTTTGCTTTTCTTTTTCTCAATTTATAATTCACTGCAATACGGGGGGGGGGGATTTATTTTAACCAAATAATAGACACACATCATTTTAAAAGACTCAAAAGCTGTAATTCAGAGCACTTACCTAGCATGCACAAGGGTCTGAATTTGATCCCAAGCACAGCAGTAGGAAAGAAGAAGGACAAAGAGAAGGAAAAGGAGAAGGAGAAGGAGGAGAAGAAGAAGAAAAAGAAGAGGAAGCAAGGCCTATGATAGACACAGCTCTCTGGCCCACTGCTTCTCATGACTCATCTCTAGCCTCAGTCCCCCAGGGTTCCATTCCCTCTTCCTAGAGTGACTGCTATGCAGCTATAATCCTCCATTTTTCTACTGGGAGTTCCTTTTGACTCCAGGCTACAGTTCCCCAGACCCCAGGTCTTCAGCTTCAGATTTTGTTCTAGTGTCTGAGTTGCTGTTGACAAGATTTAATACCATTCCGATCCTCAACAGTTTGTCACCTCTGATACCACAACTGCCCTTTTTCATAGGAAGCTTCTAGGAGCATCTCCTTATCTATTGCTAGTATCCTGAACATTAGCAGATATGGACCTTGGGTAGATCTTTTTGCCTTTATTATTCTGGGTACTGTTTAGTCCTTCCAATAAAGAGAGAAATTGCCTTCAGCACTGTGATATTTCTGGAAATAATTCTTTGAAAAATATCTTCTTTCTGTTTTACTTATCTTCTCTCTGTGTAACACCTATTAATCGAAGGATGGGATTTCCTGATGGATCCCTGTGGTTTTTTCTCTTCTGTATGTCACTTACTGGATGTTCTGTTCTCCTTTATCAACCTTTTCTTCAAACTTCTCCATTGAATTTTAAAATTTCTTTTATCATGCATTCAACTGTTAAGGCCGGTTCCTTGTCTTTTGATTGCTCCTTTTCATGGCAACCTGTTCTTCTTTCAGGAACACAACATTTTTATTCCAGGATCAATTAGAAGATCATTTTTTAAGTTCCTTCTGTTTCTTGCATTGTTTGTTTTCTTCCTTTATAAACCTTTGTTTATATTGATCTCTTATATGTTTTCATCATTGTCTGGCTGTTCTAGTCTTTTTTCTGCCATTATAACAAAATATCACAAGCTAAGTAATTCATAATGAAGAGGAAATTATTGGTTCATGGTTCCAGAGGCTGGAAAATCAAAGATCAAGGGAGAGGCTGTATGTAGTGAAGGTATTCTTACTGCATCATCCCATAGTAGGAAAGCAAAGCAGGGAAATAAAGAGAAAAAGCACAAACTCATCATATTGGAAAGAATACACTCCTATAGTAACAGCGTTAATCCATTCATGAGGACAGAGCCCTCATGTCCTAATCACTTCACATTAGGCTCCACCTTCCAATACCGTTCATTGGGGATTAAGTGCTTTCTGGAGGGCACATGCAACCCAAAGCACTTAGGATTCTTGGTGTTCTGTTCACATTTAGAAGAAAGGCACTAAAAAGGTAATTAACACCAAAAGAACAGATAATCCAATCAATAAATGGGCTAAGGAACTGGAAACTTCACAGAAGAAATACAATCGGTCAATAAATACATGAAAAAGTGTTCAACATCTCTAGAAATTAGGGACATGCAAATTAAAGCCACACTGATATTTTATCTCACTTCAGTCAGAATGGCAATTATCAAGAATACAAGCAAAAATTAAATGTTGGCGAGCATGCATGGAAAAGGGTTCACTCATACATTGCTGGTAGAATTTCAGATTGGTGCAACCACTAGGGAAAACAGTGGAATATTCCTCAGAAAACTTGGAACAGAACCACCATTAGTCCCAGCTATGCAACTCCTTGGTTTAAACCCGAAGGACAAAATCAGCATACTACAGTGACACAACCACAGCAGCTCAATTCTCAATAGCTAAACTGTGGAACCAACCTAGCTGCCCTTCAACAGATGAAAGGATAAAGAAAATGTGGTATGTATACACAATGGAATATTAGACATACAGAAGGATAAAATTATGGCATTTGCTGGTAAATGGATGGAACTGGAGAATATCATGCTAAGTGAAAGAAACCAGTCCCAAAACAACAAAGGTTGAATGTTTTCTCTGATATGTAGATGCTAATTCACAATCGAGGGATGGAGTATGGGGAAGAATAGAAGTACTTTGGTTTAGACAAAGGGAAATAAAGGGAAGGGAGAGGGAATGGAAATAGGAAAGATAGTAGAATGAATCGGACATTTCTATTCTATGTGCATATATGATTACATAATAATGTAATCCTACATCAGGTACAACCAGAAGAATGAGAAGTTATACTTCATATATGTATATGTCAAAATACATTCCACTATCATGTATAACTAATTAGAACAAATAAATTTTTTTAAATAAAGTAATTTTTTAAAAAGTTAATTGGAAACTTTGTGTGGTAATAACTGGGACAAATGCCTACATATTTTGCTTCTCCTGTTTTCAGGCACATGGTATGACTTTTAACCACTAAAGGTAGTTGTGGTCACATGATTTACTTTTACCAGGAGATGTGAGAACAGATGTGAGTTCTCTTCCCTATGACAGGGCAGTAGCAAACCCCCAGTTGGTGGCCACATCAATTTCTATCTTAATGCAAGAATAATTCAAAGAACCCTAAATGATTCACCAGGAACAGTTAATGTAAATAAGGGGGGAAAAATCAGTTGGTAAAAGTCATTGATATTTAGAATTGTTTGTATTATAGTAGAACATATACCAACCTGAAGGATGCAGAAAATGACACACAGAAGTGAGGATCTGCCATATCAAACAAATATGTGACATTATCTTAATGGTCTGGCAATGGGCAATAACTCATCAGGGCTTAGAGAAACAGTAATCACATTAGGTATTGCATAAACATTTGGTGAAACTTTCACTGGAGAAACCTTGGAAAATAGATACTAACTTTAATGGTTAATTTTTTGTAACTTGACTAGACATGGAGTGCCCAGATATTTTATTACATGTTATTCTGGGTGTGTCTGTGAAGATGTTTCTGAATGACATTAACATTTGAATCCATAGACTGAGTAAAGCAGATTGCCTTCCTCAGTGTGGGAGGATCTCATCCAATCTGGACTAGAAAAATGCACTCAATAACAAAGATTTATTTTTCACTGCCTATTTGTATTTTAGCAGGGACATCAGTCTTTTGTATTCAGCCTCAAATTTGAACTAGAACTTACATCACCTGCTCTACTGCTCCTCAGGTTTTTAGACAACTTTGATTCTACTATATTTTTATTGATGTTAGTTTCATCATGCATTAAGTTAAATATGAAAGATAGTGATGAGTTTAGAAAAGAATTCATGAGTTTCTAATCAGGAAATCAAAGGAACAGAGGGTCAGTAATTTGAGCATTTTCATGTTTAGAAGAGAGAGCTGATTCTCATTCAAATAATAATAGAAAAAATGAAAAGGCTGATGACAAAAAAATTAAAGGATGATTACAAATTAATCTTTAAATAAGGACCACAACAGCATGCCCACCATACCCAAAACTGGAAATCCTGAAGAGACAATGATGTTCATTTAAAAAGACAAAGGAGAAGAAAGGGAAGGGGAAGGAGGAAATGGAGAAGGGGAAGGAGAAGGAGAACACAATGACGATATGGCATCCAGAAAATCCTTTCAAATTAAAACAATGTCTCGGAGAAGAGATTAAAGGAATGGTTTTTCCAACCATCAGAAAGGCCTGATCAGGTCTTTCTATGACACTTTTAATTAAATTAAAAGGAGGCATTGAATTCAAAAAGCAAACATACACAGAGACATATATAGCAAATTTAAGAAATTTTTCTGCAAAAGAACTGGGTGTGGCTCTTAGTACACAGAACTGACTATAATCAAATATATAATAAGTTAAATACATTTTTGAGAGATTTCTATGATTAAAAGAACTGTAAGTCTGAACTGTGGCTCTTCAATACTTAAAATTAGTCATGAACTCCCATTATCTGGGGATAAAAAGCAGGTTCAGAGACCTGATCCATTCCAAAAACATGTATGTTTCCCAAGTTCACCTCAGATGAGGCAAAGCAATGAAATGGAAGAACATTGAAAAGGTCAGAGCAAGGAACCACAGAAACCAGTGGACAAGGAAATAAGTCCAGGACAAGGAATCAAAGCATAATCAAAAGACATCCTCTTCCCTTAGACCAGGGAGCACTGAACATGGATGCCCTATGGGATTTACCTCTAGTTACTGCAGGACTCTCCTTTCTGTGTATTAAAGTTGTTCTGTCCTTATACCATGACTATGTATCTGTGTGCTTAATTCCAAGGTCACCAGATTGCTGGAAGCCATGTACATAACTGAAATGGAGTCCTGAGCAGCATCCATTAAGGAAGAGTTAGTACCACATACTAGAGGTTTGTTTGATACCATCACTAGATAAGAGTAAAGTGATATGCCTCAGGGAAATAAGTATGCTTTGCATATGGGAAGAAAATTACATAGAATATTTGGTGATGAGATGGGAAGACCACTCTGCAAGTTGTTCATAAATATCCTAGTTCTCCTCATTTCAGGCACTGGCAAAATTTCACTCCCTTACCACTTCTAAAGTTATACATGGCCATATGACTTGCCCTGACCAATGGAAAGTATGTGAGAATGTGTGTCATTTCCATGGGGAACTTCAAGAATCAGTACATACACTGCTGGTAGGAATGTAAATTAGTATAGCCATTATGGAAAACAGTATGGAAGTTTCTCAAAAAACTGAAAATAGAACCACCATATGATCCAGCAATCCCACTTCTGGGTATATATCCAAAAGAAATGGAATCAATATGTTGAAAAGATATCTGCACATCCATGTTCACTTCAGCATTTCACAGTATCTAGGATATGTAATCAACCTACGTGTTCATCAACGGACAAATAGAAAGAAATTACATGCACACACACATAAAATTGAGTACTATTTAGACTTCATAAAGAAGGAGTTCCTGCCATTTATGACAAGATGAGTGAGGTTGGAAAGAATTATTTTCAGTGAAATAAGAAAGGCACAGTAAGATAAATACTGCCTAATCTCATTTATTTGTGGAATCTAAAATGTTGAACTCAGAAGTAAAGAGTAAAATGATAGCAGAGGTTGGGGAGGGAAGGAGAAGGATTAGAAAGACATTGGTCAAAGGATGCAAAGTTTTATTTAAACAGGAGGAATAATTTCAAGAGATCTATTTTACAGCATCATGATTACAGTGAAGAATAATATGTACTTGAAAATTGCTAGAAGAGTCAATTTTAATTGTTTTCATCACAAAGGAATTGAGGGAACACAGATGTTAATTAGCATCATTTAGCCATTCCATAATCTAAACATATATCAAAACATCATGCTATACACTATAAATATATGCATTTTTATTTGTTAATGTTTAATGTAATTTCATTAATTTTATTAAAAATTAACAGCACTTAAAATATGCAGAATCCACCACACATTATTTTCTTCTGCCACCATGATGGCCCTCATGCCTGATAATAGCTGCTCCATTAACTTGAGCCCCTGGGTAAGGACAACGTGGAGTAGAACCCCAGTCAATCAAAGATGTTCAAGTGAGAAACAAATGCTTTTTGGTGCAAGTTAGAAAGATTAATGGCTTATATGTTACTACAGCATAACCTGGACTGTGCTGCCTGCTCAGTTTGTCAATGCTAGGCTTACTACAGACTGGCAAAAATTTGATTGTGCTATACTCAATATCTGAAAATCTTTTATTAAATGCCAGTAAGTTTTCCTAGAGAAGAATCTTCCAATGTCCTGTGTAGGAGGACTGGTTGCCTGATTTGGGGAGTAGGATATGAGAAGGAGGCTGGAAGTCTCACTGTTTAGTATACAAACTTTCATTTGGTCCTGCCTTATTTTCAGAACAATTTCTCACCTCTCCTCCTCTGTGAAAACTTCCCAGTTTCTTCTGGGTAGGAGGAGAGCAGTCACACAGCTACAGAGGCGGTGGGGGGAGAGGTGCGGGTAGGCAATCTGGGTTCTAGTGCTTTTTAGCAATCAAACCTTCTCTTTTCAGCCACAGGGGTACTTGTGCATTCAAATCCGAGGCCTGAGATTGTTCAGTTTAACTGTCTTTGTTTTCCAGTTCCTAATGCTCATAGTCTTCTCTCATATACTAGTGTCTCTTTTCTTAATCTCTTTATATATTAGTGATGTGTCTTACTTTTAAAATCCTTTACTATCATTTTAGTGGGCTATGGGGGAGGAACCAAGATAAAACCATGCATCCACAACCTCAAGTTTAACCAAAGATTCCATACCAGTTACTAATTCCACTTAAAATTCATAACATCACTTACTGCCATGAGGGAATTAGGCTTATTTATCAGTCAATTTATAAGTATTTACTGAGAATTTCACATACCATATGGAAGACACTGTCATAGGAACAAGATAATGTGAAAGCCAATTTTTTAGGTGTCTCTCAGATCTCTGTCTCTCTCTCCCTCTCTCTCTTTCCCTCTCCTTCTCCCCTACCCCTCTCTCTGTCTCTCTCTCTCTCTCATTCCTAGAGTGTAAGGAATCATAATCATTTTTATTCATTCATCTCTCTGTGACCCCAGAAAAAGTTCAATAATGATTATTAAATAATCAATGAATGTTTAGAATATCCACAGCACAATTCCAGCCCTCAAAAAACTTCAAGTTCATGTGAAGAATATATATGTTGTAGACTAGTAGATGTTAAGGAGGTAAATACTAATGATGTCAAGCTGATAATTTTTCAACAGTAAAAATTTTTCAACACAAAAATCAGAGGCTCAGAGGATTTAAGCCAATTTTAAGCACTCTGACATATTGTAAATATAAAGTACATATTTATATAAACATAAAATACTATAATTACTATCTACTTACGTATTTAAACCATACTTGGTTTTTGTCAACTAGCCTCCAGTCAGCTAATGGCATATGGGGACAATTGGCATTCAGGCAAATAACTTTACTCTTAACACAGCATCTCACAGAACTCAAGACTGACCTTGACCTTGTTCCATGAAAGCTTCAGGAAGAAGTTGCAATTTCAACAGGAAGCCAAGTGATCAAGAGGATGCAGCATACCCCCAAGGCAACTCTGAGGCAGAGCTCACAATATTAAAGTATTCTGAAAAGTGTAGGTGTTCTCATAAGACCATGGAAGTCATTCTTCCCACCAAGCCCCTTGTCTGTTTGTGCTTCTATAAAAAGAATACCACAGACTGGGTAATTTATAATGAGCAGAAATTCATTTTATCGGTTTTGGAAGCTGGGAAGCCCAAGTTCAAGGTGCCGGCATCTAGTGAGAACCTTCTTGATGTATCATAACATGGTGGAAGATATCATGTGGGGTGAAGGTTGATCTCATTCATTCAGGAAATAACAAATCCACTCCTGTCTTAAAGGCATTAATCACTTCATGAGGGCTAATCTCTTCTTAAAAGCTCCACCTCTCAACACTGTTGCATTAGAGATTAAGTGTCCAATACATGAACATTAAGAGGCATGCTCAAACCTCGCATTCTACCTCTGACCCCCAAAATTCATATGTTGGACACTTAATCCAGTGGAACAGTGTTGAGAGGTGAAGCCTTTAAGATTAGGCCATGAGGGCTCTATCTTCAATAATGAATTAAAGCCATTTTTTAATAAGAGGGGGTGCCTAATAAAAGGATGGGTTTGGCCCCCTTTCTCTATGGGATGCCTTCTGTCATGTAATGATACAGCAAGAAGGCTCTCACCACATATGGCCCTTCCACCTTAGACTCCCCAACCTCCAGAACCATGAGCCAAATAAATTTCTGTTCATTATAAAATACCCAGTCTCTAGTATTCTGTTACATCAATACAAAATAGACTTAAACACCCTCTAGTCCTTTCTTCTAAATTCCCAAAAGCCCAGACCAATTCAAGTCCCTATGTCCTCAGAGGGAACAACCAATCTGGATGATTAAATCTAGGGTATGTGTGTCATTTATTGAGCATCCTCTCCACTCACTTTCCAGCAAAAGAAGAACACAAGACTTCCTCAAGGTCTAGCCCAGAGATCTGATCCCACCCACCGCTTCTCTCACTAAGTATGCTTCCTCCATGCACTTTTATTTTAGATCTCACCATTTCTCAAGTTTCCATTTTCTCTTCCATGTTCCCTATACTTGCCTTACTAAATCAAGCACCTAGGAACAATGGGAGAGCCCAAAAGCAGGGAGAGAAAGGACTAATAGCAATGGAATTCCTGAATCACCAAGACATGCTGAACTTTAAGCCCAGGGGTCTGTATAAGAAGTCAAAATAACCAACCAGATCTGACAGATGCCCTGTCCCCAGCCTGACCACAGGGAGAGGTGACAGGAAAGATCTATAATCCAGGGTTCCTTAACAATGTCTCTTGTTTGAGAAAAAAGGGAAGAATCTAGGGGCCACAGCAGAGGCCATGCAGATACTTACAGATGAGCGAGTAGGAGGCAAGGGAGAGGTGACGAATAGAAGAGGGAGGCACTGGGTTCCCTGCTTTGCAGAGGAGAAACCACTGTACTATGTTTGCAGAGATCATTTCCTAGAGTGCATCAGAAGGTTTGCACAGAGGCGGGTCTGTGAACTCCCACCCAGATGGCTCCAGTGTCTGAGGATGGGAACAGTCTTTCAAACCTGCCTTAACTCACAGATTGGAGTAGGAGGACTGAGTCTGAAACAGTCAAGGAACTGGTGTGCAGTGACATGCTGGAGTCTTCAAATCAGGTTGAAAATCCTTCACTCCAGGAGTCCGATTGCTAGGATTTTGATGGCTCAGGTACTAGTTTTTACAGTCCCAAGAGTTTCAGGATTCCACTCCTAATCCTGGTTAGAATTAACCACCAGAAGCAGATGTGTGAATCAGGCAGAAAATCACAATAAACTTACACAAAAAGAGGGATCCAAAGCAGAATCCAGTAAGAATGAAATTGCCTGACCCTTCCTGCTTTGGTTCATTTTTAAAATATCTAGCTATAGTGGCAAATTTTAGGTGTCAACTCAACTAGATAAGAACACAAAGAGAACTGATAAAGTATTAGTTGGGGTGTGTCTAATTAGTTGTGAGTGTTTCCAGCGAAGATGAGCATGTGAATCTTAATGCACTAGGTAGAGAAGATTTGCCCTTATTGTGAGTATGCACCACTCAATCAGCCCAGCCCCGAAGAGAACAATGCAGTAGGTAGATTCTCTTCTCTGAAAGTTGGGACAGACTTTTTTTTCTGCTACTTTGGACATCAGAAAACCAGGTTCACCAGCCTTTGGACTTCAGGACTTACACAAGTGGTCCATCAAATCTCAGTCTTTCAGTTTCAGCCCGAGATTTCCACTGTCACCTGCTCTGATTCTGAGGTCTTTGGACTTGGCCTAAGCCATGCTACTGACACTGAAGGCTCTCCAACTTGCAGTCTATCATGGAACTCAGCTGCCAAAATCACGTGAACCAATTCCTCTAATAAATCCACTCTTATGTACCTATAAATACATCCTATAGGTCTTTTGAGGGAATCTTGAAAACCCTAGGTCTTCTAAATCAATGGGTGAGGTCAGATAGGGTCGGCCAATGTGAGGAAGGATTGAAGATATGAGATAAAGTCAACAGGAAGGTAGTGGAAGACCCTTCTGTGATGGAAGGAGACCCCACTTGCTAAAGACTTCCTCTATTCCAAATAGCAGTCTGAGAACTTTTAAGGAAGTCTTCCTATTTAATCCTAAGGGAACCTAAAGAAGGTATTCACAGATGAGGAAATTAAGTTTCAGAGTAGTTAAATGGCTAAGAAGATAGCAAATATAGCAAATTGCAGTTGAGTTCAAAACTGATTCTGAAGATTATACTATTTCCTCCACACCACACAAGAAGAGAAGCACCATGTTCTGAAATTCCAAACCACATCTACAGCAAACAAGATACTTCATCTCAGTCTCTCATGAGAAGAGTTCAAATTGGAGAAAGTCCTAAAATATGGTATCCCTAGGATGCCACTCGGCTTCAACTCTTTCTGCCATCTTCTACTTGTAAATTAGGATGGGCGAAGCATTGGGGAAGAGTTAACATTCTGTCTCTCCTTCTCTCTGAAGCATTCTCTCTCTCACCCACCCCCTTTAGTGAGTGAAGTCACTCAGTTTTTGCCAACTCATTTCCCCCACCCCCACCCCCAGCTCTAACATTCTCTCTTGCCTTCTGATCTTCAGCAATGTATTCATGTATTCATTTAAAAGTTCTGTCTGTGCTGAAGCCGGTGCTGCTTGTAATTGCTGGCGGCCAAAAGCTGTTCTGTTTTTTCTGGCTGAGTGTACCAGGCAATCATCAGCTGTAATTATTTCGAGTCTTGTTACAGATGGAACTTCGAGGTTTTCAGTCTTAAACAGAATTCATTATTCAAATGTCTCCAGAACTGACAGTAAGGGGTATGGGGCAAGCCTCCCAGTGAGCCCAGGAAACTGCAGAAAGTTCAGGAGAAGAAAAACCGCACAGTCACAGCAAAGTTAGGAGACACACCCTGGTGACCACATGTAGCTTTTAGTCCCATTTAGTCCCAGATCTGGAAACCTTAGCCTCAGGCACTTATCCCATCATCTCACCTTGGGTCTCCATCTCCTTCCTTTTAATTCTTCAGTTTCTGCACCTCAGCCTTTCCCAGGGACATAAAGTGTGGCCTGGCACATCTCCCAGCTCTAAACCTAGAAGACCATGTTAGGTGTATCTTCAGTTCCCATCTATATCATAGCACATTTTAGGTTAATAGTGAGGTTCCTGGGAACAGAGTTCTGTTGAAAGATGGTAACTTCAAAGCTTTGAGGGAAAGAAACTATTCTCAGTGACATCAACTCCCCTGGTCCCAGGCTCTAGACCAGTTTTAGAAACTGCCATGAGATATTTCCTGGAGTGTCATGAAGAGGTGGGTAAAACATCTAACCAACTCCCCAGAATTAGGGGGAAGAGGTCACCAAAGTGGAGAGTGAGGAAGAAAGACCTCAGATCAAGGTTTTATTTCTTAGGAGCCCTCCCAGAACCAGATTTATATAGAAAGCTGCCATATGGCCATGCTCTGGAAGGAAAAAATGGGGATAATATCTATTAAGAGTCTGGGTCCTTTGTCAAGAAGGTGATTCCCTTCTGAGGAGACTCCATTGGCACATGTCTGCATCCCCATTCCAAAATGACAAGGTACAACAGGCAGACAATCTCTCTCTGCATCTTGTCCCAGAGGACAGAGCAAAATGCCCAGTGTGGATCCGTATGCTAAGAAGCCCAGTGCTCCCAGACAGGACAAGACCACACTGCTGATGTGGGACGTCATTGCAGCCCAGATGCTTCTTTCACTGCTCTGGGAAATTTCGATGTGTCTTCAATCTGCCCTTTCCTCCTGCTGTGCCCTGATATCCATCTCTCATCCTTTGGCCCTCTAACTCTAACTCTAACTCCTGAATGCAGATTCTTGCTTGTACAATTAAAGTTTTCTCTCTCACACACACAGATTTTCTCCACCTTCATCCTTCTCACCCAGCCCTCTTCCTCCATTTCTCTTTCAGATTCCCCTTTTCTCACCCTCCGCCTCGTTTCCTTTCTCCTGCCCATTTTTTTCTCACTTACACTCATTTTCTCTGACTCCCACTCACTCCTTATCCCACTTCTCCACAGGAGTCCACACACATCTAACCTAGGCCCTTCTCAGATCCCTATCTACAGGGATCTGAGAATGGGTCCTTCCTGGCAGAGAACCCTGGGATGAAGCAGGAACAGAGGGGCTTAAGATGGGACAAAGGCAGGGAAGAAATAGCGGGGAGATGCAGACACATATGGCAAGGCAGCTCCGGCTGCACAGAAGTGGAGGCAGCATCCCATACACCTCACCCCACACCCCTTCACACCCTCCCCCACATCCCCATGGCTTCCATCTTCTGCAACAGCAAACCTCTATCTATTCAACTTCGCAAGTGTCTAAGCATGATGAACCTACTATGTGCATAGTGCTCAGCAGGTAAGCAAACAGGTAAGAAAAGTGCTGAGAAGGCCAGAAGCTCATCCAAGTGATTGATCTACAACCTAAGTGGGAATTCTGCAATGACCCAGATGGTTTCCTGGAAGAACTCATGTCCATGCCCTGCAACCAGGGAGTAAGGCACAGGCAGACCTGTGCTGCTGGTTCTAAGTAGAACTAGAAGATGCACCTGTGACTTTCTGTGTTTCTCTCTTATCAGATGATACCATGCAGGTAGTATAGAGCATATATGATAATGGAAGGCTATGAAAATAACCATTGTCATCAGAAAAGGAAGGAAATAATATCTCTCATAAACTTTCCATGCAACAAGCACCATCCTAGAAACATAATACATATGAGCTATGTAATCTTTAAGAATCCTATTATGTAAATATCCCCACTTTACTGATACAGAAACTAAGTCTGAAAGGTACTACATACCTTGCTTCTAAATAGTGGAGCAGAACTTAATCTTTGGTCTTGCCAAGGCCAAAATATAGACATTGAATGAGTGGTGTCTATAGCTCCATGTTCATTCATTTCTATACCTAGCACCCTAATGTACTGCCTAGCCATATTGCTTAGCCTTAAGTATAAATAGCTATGGCTGAATCAGCATCCAGCAATTGGAATTACAAATCCAAAGATGAAGTTACTGATGCTATTGAGCAATAACTGTATTTGGGGCATGGCTTGGTCTCTGCTTACAAGAGGTGTTACAGTTATATTAGGCTACATGTGACATAACAGAATATTCATATGTGACAATGTACAATTAAGTCCCAAAGTGAATATTACATGCCATGAACGTCAGAAGATTCTGCAGCTTGGAATGACTGACTAGGCATCTTAGTTCGTTCATGCTACTGAAAAGAAATACCATAAACCAGACCATTCCTAAATGACTGACATTTATATCTCCCAGTTCTCGATACTGAGAAGTTCAAGAACAAAGCATCTCCAAAATCAGTGTCTGGTAAGTACTGAGTTTCTGGTTCATAGAAGTCACCTTTGTGCTGCATCCTAACATGGTGGAAGGGTTAAGGCAGCTTTCTGGAGCTTCTTTACAAAAGCACTAATTTCATTCCCAAGAATTCTACCCCTATAACCTAGTTACCTTCCAAGTGTCCCACCTCCACATTAGTGACTATATTGCAACATTTGAACACTGGGGTGACACAAACATTTATTAGATCATAGCATGAGGATTTTTTACTTGTTCCACATGGTTGGGGATGGAACCAGAGCCTCATGCATGCTAGGTAACAGCTCTACCACTGAGCTACATGCACAGCCCCAGCACTAAGCTTCTAATAAGAGAAGACAATTTCCTGAACCCTGAATGTGGATAGGTGGATGGACAGCAAGAAACCTGTCAGGGGAGACCTAAGCCAAGGCCAACTGGGTATAGCACTAAGTGCTATGAGCAGAGTGAGCCCATACTCAGCTAGAGAAGATGGATTACACACTGGGAAACATGGAAAACTCAGTCCTGGGATGCTAGAGCAGTCAGGCAGAGTGAACTTACCTGTTTACTGAGCAAAGGAAGGCCATATGACATTACACTTCCGTTAGTGGAGATGAAACAAGTAGCAAGTAAAGAGAATAGCAAAAAAAGAGAACTCCAAAGATGCAATTGCAATATCCCAGGTAAAAAGTGATGAAAGCCAGAATTGAAATGGTAGAAGCAGAAACAATGAAAATGCAATTTTAAAAAACAATAGGACTTGAGGACTTGAGGAAAAGAAGGAACTGGAGGAGAAAGTTGGGGACAATAGGCCTTTGGACAGTATGTAAACAAGAGGAGCTGCTAATGGGGCTGAGGGTCAAAGAGAACAAAACTGGGACCAAGGGGAGAGCTGTGAATTTGCACATTTACTCGTTGAACACTTCATTCCACATAAAGGACTATACTCAGCATCCAGTTGGGAAGATAAAATATATACATATGAAAACAACCAGAACACAAACTGCATATGGAAGAGATGAACAAATGGAAAATGCTGTAGTGTAAACTCTATACATAAATACTAAAATTGCATTTCTAAAGGGTGGGAAGTGAGGCTCAGCAACTTTTCCTGCATTTAAGGATAAAAGAATAAATTGAAACAATTTTGAACACTGTTCTTTTCTTCTCTCATTTGTTCCCTTAATCCCTCCCTCCTTCACTCTCCTTTCCCTTTTACTCCCCTCTCCTGCACACACCCCCACCTCACCCCTGTTTCTTCCCTTCTCTCTGTTTCTGCCTTTGCCTCATGAATTTTCATGCTCACACTACCAGGAAAACAGACGGAAGGCCTCCATAACCTCTGATGGGCTCTACATCTTTCTGTTCCTACCACACCCAATTTTCATAGTCTTCTTTTTTGTTTTTTCAATTTCATTGTGTAGCAGTTCTGAGGGTTTCAGGCTGATGTTTCTCCTTTTTAAACCGTGGAACAATTGAAGGGAGGCAGACTGGACAGGGAAAAAGGATGACATACATAAAAGTGAATTTGAATTTGAGAGCTTTTCTGGTATCTTCCCTCAGGAGCCCTGGTGAGTGAAAGCAGCACAGAACAAGCTAGGGTGTGAAAGGCCCCAATCTGCAGGGACTGCCCTCTGGGAAAGAGCCAGCATCTGGAGACATGCCCAAGAAAAAGTCACCATTAGGCTACGGTGGAGCAAGCAGTCACAGGGAATGACCCAAGAAAAAGAACAGGAGGGTTTGGAAGTTGAATGGAGCCAGTGGTGTAGAATTCAGAGATGGCCGTACTGGGGACCCCAGAGAGAAAATAGCACCAGGCATTGAAAGCTTTGTCTAACAAAATCAGTCTCAGCCAGACTGGGGAGCAGAATAGCATTCCAGCTCCAGGGACAGGACTGGCAGGAAGAGTCAGGGTTGCATTCCTAGGAAGGGCTGAGAGAGTTACAGTGTTGTGCCGCACACCTGTAATCCCAGCAGTTAGGGAGGCTGAGGCAGGATGATCACAAGTTCAAGACCAGTCTGGGCAACTTAGGGAAAACTTGTCTGAAAATAAAAGGGACTGGGAATATAGCTCAGTGATAGAGTACCCCTGGGTTCAATTCCCAGTACTGGGGGAAAAAAAAGAAAGGCCAAAGGAGTAATAAATAATACTTATTTCCACACCTTAAGTACTTCCTCTATGATAACCCCAGACTCTTTACTATATTAATATATCAACATACCTTAAATAACAATAATAATATCACCATGAAATGGGGTCATTACCCTTACTCTTGAAAGAAGGAAACTGATTTGAGAGGTTTCCTTTGTTGTTTTTTTTGTTTTGTTTGTTTTTTGTTTGTTTGTTTGTTTGTTTGTTTTGTTTTGTTTTTTGCCTAAGTCATACCTAGCAAGGAGCAAAGCTAAGACTCCAGTTCCAGTCCATATTACCTGAAGAGGAGGAGTTTTAGAGAAAGGCAGGAGAGAAATTACAAGAACTTGAGGAAGTCCTTGCTCCTCAAAAAGGAGGGAAAACAAAGTCCAGACAGAAGCTCCACATCAATCCATAAGTATCTTGATTGGTGAGCCTTAAGCATCTCTCTTGCCTATGTGAGAATTGAACCCAGGTTCCTGCACATGGTGCCCATACTGCCCTAAATGGAAATGAAGGAAGGAATCCAGTGGCTAAGAAGTCAGCTGACTTCAACTCTATTTACCTAAGATTTTGGAGGTATTTCAAAGCCACTTCCAGAGCCATGATTTCCCAAAAAGGAAAAATTGTGACCCAAAAGGATTGATCATTCAGGCAATTTGTAAGTTTTCTGGGCTTCCAGTGAAATAAGAAAATTTGAAAGCACATTCCAGCAATATGATCTGATGATCAAAGAGTCCATAGCTTAACTAAAAATGTGAGCTTAAATGCTTTAGAATCTGACCGTGTCTTTAGCTGGCTCTGGAAGAGTGAAGGATCTCCTTCTCAGATCTTTGAGAAAAACTGAACAGATATCCATGGCAGAATGATCCTGGAGGTGGTCTTCCTACTCCTGTGACTCCCAGCCAGTCTGTAGTAACACAGATAAGGCTAGACCCCACAGAGTGTAGGTGTTTTAAAGCATCTTTCCTCTCTAGTCTTCAAGTGTCTTTGAATCCTCTGGGCCCCTTCCATCTCTGCTATTCTATGATCCATGATATGTATATGATGCTACTGCTGATGTATTAGTTGAGTGAGTTTATTAAACAAAGCATTTATTAAACTCCCTACTATGTGGCATGTGCTGTACTAGTGAGCAAGTAAGTAAGCAAGTGGGTGGATGACAAAATACTACAGAACCAAACAACTGTGACTGCCTTCTCTAAACAGGTTTCCATGCCCCAGACCTTGTCCCTAGAACTCCTGTCACTCAAAGAGATAAGCAAACCACATCAGCACCTTCTTTCCTCGTGTAGTTCAAGATAAACAGTTGGTTCTACCAGAATCTTTGCCACTTAGTACACTGACTTTGTTTTATATATGTTTATTTAAAAAAATTAAAGCCCTGAAGATATGCAATTAAAACATTCTAATCATTTGCATTGGAGTATTTGTCCATATAAAAATATATATGCAGACCCTATTAAAAATATATATGCAAATTTAAGAGTTTTTAGCATTCTCACGAGCCTACTGCCGCTTTCCAATCCCAACATACTTACAGTATGGAAATGTGCTGGTTGGGTTTCTTTAAAAATTATTGTTATTTGGTTTTGAAGGGTCACCCCTCGTCTTCTTCCCACTCAAACAGACAAATAATTAATCAATTGCAGAGGGTTTTTGTCTTTGCGTGTTTTTCTTTCTGGACCAGATTGGCAAATCAATAGGAAAGAGTATGGTGGAATAAGAAATGTAAGGAAACACCTTTCTTATGGGACTACCTATCAGATATTTTAAGACTGGCTAAGAAGAAAAGGTCATCCAGGATTTTCATATTATCTTAATTTTTTGTCTTTTTCCAAAATCATCAATGAACTTCATAATATGTTACGTACTCTAGAAATTTCCCTGGAAGACAGACAGAGAACTGGCACTATAACTGAGGAAACAAAGGGTCAGAACAGTGCAGAAACATGGCTCCAGGTCTAAGGGACTTGAGAACTTGACATGTACCTGGTACTCTGGTGGAAAGTACTATCCCAGTTTTGCTCAGAAAATAAGAAGGTTCTGTATTTCTTCCTGAAGTTTTCTTTTTCCATCACTGGGATATCCTTTTCCCTAATATTAGATAGCCTTCTTTGTTAAAAACAACCAATGGGGCATTGGTTTACTTATGTTTAAGAAGGGGAAAAAAAGCATTCACAGGAAGAATCCTGTCATACCTCACTAATCCAATGAAAACCCTCAACATTCAAGCCTTGGAAGGCCAGGAAACAGCACCAGACTGAATCACAAATATCTCTGATGTGGCATCTCAATGGTTCTATTCTGGCCATCTTTCTCTCCTCCTCATCCTGTACTCTGGGAGATGATCTGTCCTAGGCCAGTCTGACTTGGGTGTTCTCAGCGAGTCTGAGTTCTCTGATGGGCAGCCCTGCCAAATACATACGGAATGAAGAAGGGTTAGCTCCCTGAAGGAGGGGTTGACCAGTGTTGTTACCACCTGGAGGTGGAGACAAAAGAGTGGTCAGATATGCAGTGTACCTCTCTTTTCACAGATAAGCATACCCACATCTCTAACCCAAGCATCTCTCCACTGGCTCAGGCCCCTCTCTCCTGTCCCATCACAGTGCTCCCCATCAGTTCCTGGCCTTCCCCCATGTCTACTAGCAACAATCTTCTAAATCAAAATTGAAGGTCTCAATGTCAAGGAGACAATAATCTTCTGGGACTCCCTCACCACTGAATGGCATGTCGGAATGGAAAAGGAGGCACAGAGAAAGGGCAATAAGAAAACTTTTCATATATCCAGATTTCCCATGTCTCATTTTCCCAAACATCTCCTCCTTCTTGTCAGCTGGGTAGTTCTGTAGGATCTTCCTCATTTCCTAACTGTCCCCATTGCTTTCTTTCTCTTGTTAGGAAGTGATTAGGCAAGTGCACTCAGAATCCCAGGTAGTAGAGAGTCAGCATTAATTTTATCCTCTCCTTTATTAGTAGGTCAATTTTTCTCTCTTGAATCTTTTTTCCCCATAATACAATTTCAACTACAAAAAGACTGCCTGAGTCTCCTTAGGCAGTTTTTCTAGCACTGTGGAGTGAGGCCTTTCTTCTGTTGTGATCTTGATCTCTCCCTCCTGGCTTTCTCAAAGGAAGCACATTCAGTGTCTCCGCTGTCCTGCACATGTTCCAGAAGGACATGTTCTTTACCTGGAGATCTGATTTCAAGTCATCTTTTATGAGGCAAGTCTGAAGGGATCTGATCCCTGAATTCTTTCCTCAGCAAAAGGAATATTTATTTCCTATACTGCAAGGACAAAAACCTTCCTTAGAAGACCTCATCTTTGCCCCCAAGGATGAAATTTCATTCTCCCTGATGTTTCTCAGTAGTTTTCTACAAGTTCTAAAGTATTGTTTTAGGAAGTCAAGCATTTGTGAATCAAAGGTTCACAAAAGTAGGGTTACTGAATTTGCGAGTGCCCACACTGAGTGACTCCAGAGAAACATTCTATCTTAAAACTGGTGACTGGCTGAAATCTTCAGCCAAATTTAATCATATAAAACTCAATAGAAAAAAGGGTGAAGTACTGCTTAGGTGTCAAAAAGCAAAAAACAAAAGGAACCCATTGTGCAAGGGACAAGGTGAGATCATGACATAGCTCATGGATTCAAGGTGCTTAGTCCATGGTAAAGTGACTGTAAGGAAAATGTATTATCCCAACCATCTATGGTTAAGGAACAAATCACCCCCAATTCCAACACTGTGTTTTTTCAGGAATTGATAACCATATTGTAAAATTTACATGGAAATGTAAAATCCAAAACAGTATATTTTTTAAATGATAAATTTGGAGTACTCACACTTCCGGATTCAAAATTTACTGTAATGCTACAGTTATGGAGACAGCATGGAGATAAAAATATAGATCAATGGAACAGAGTTGAGAATCCAAAAATAAATCCTTATGTTTGTAGTCAATTGATTTTGCCAAAAGTGCCAAGGCAATTCATTGGAGAGAAGGTACTATGCTCAACAAATGTTGGTGGGACAACTGGATAAAAAAAAAAAAAAAAAAAAGAAAGAAAAAAAAAGTGAATTTAGATCCTTACCTCCTATCACACACACAAAGAAACAACTCAAAACAAATCACTCCACATAACATGCATGGAAATCATCTGTTTCTACATAATCAAATGGAGCAGAATTTTAAAAAGTGGATAGAAACTATAAGAGGAAAGATTGAGACACACAAGGAAGAACATTTCAATAAAATAAGAAGGAAATATTGAAAGCTCCATACCTAAGAAAATTCAAGAATTTGAGTGGTAGAACAACCATTTGGCAATAACTAATGGAAGGTAATAAGGCATTACATTCAGAACTCTAACTATACTGCTGGAATCTCTTATATACTTGCTGCTTTTTGATCTGTTCAACCTATCAGTTATCAACAAATGATAAAAATTTCCCACAATGAAAGTGAATTTTTTAATTTCTTCCTGCAACTCTATCAATTTTTGCTTCATAGATTTTGACGGATTTCTCTTACATGTATACATATGTGTTCTTGTGGTGAATCAAACAGTTTATAATATAGTGATCCTCTACTTCTTTTCACGTCCTCTCATTTTCAATTTTTCTGTTTCTTCATACACAGGCAACTTGAACTTGGGTCAACAATTTGTTCCTGACAATCAGGCATACTGTGTGAAAACAACAATCAGAAGCCTAATCTACATTATTTATTTTTTCTAATAATCTACTATGCATCAATCAAAAACCCTAATCTAGTTCCTAAAATAAATATACACAGTAAAATGCCTGTTTGTCAGTCACAAACTCATTAGGTTGCAAAATATTTAAAATGTCCCTTGTCAATCACCAAAAATCAACATGATTGTTAATAAAAAGTTTCCTCGTTGCAGTAATATCTCCTCCATTTGGTCATTTCTTATATTCACGTTGCTTTCTTTACCACAATTTCATTCAACATATTCTTAACTTTTTGGGGGACACTTCATGTCTTCTAACATGAAGTTAAATGTGAAAGGGACTATGGAAACATGTTCTGTGCAATCATACAGTGCAGAGAATTGCTCAGCTAACTCTTGAGATGACTTTCAGCAATATCTAAAGTGAACATTCTCCCTGCTAACACTTGTCAAAATTTTCAAAGTCTCTACACATGATTTTGCCAATTGTATTTAGAAAATAACTTATTTTCCCTGAAATCATTCTGCTAAAAATTGAGTTGAGTTTGATGGGTATAAATATAAAATTTCCCCACATAACATTAAATGAAAAATGTTATACTGAGAGGTTTGTATATTCCATAAGTTTTGGCTTATGGAATAAGAACTTTCAACCAGGAAGATTTAAACTGGAGAAAAATTTTACAATTATGCTTGAATACTTTCATTTCAATTTGTATTTGTCTTATATATGGTGAGTTTGGCCTATTTATTATTCTTGTAATATTTATGTATTGTTCCTGCCATATAATTTGCTTTTTTGGTGTACCCCACATGTTTTATATTTTAATCTATATTTACCTTTTCAAAAAAAATGTATTTACCCTTAATGAAACAGAACTTTCAGTTTGCTTATATATCCTTTGACATCCTTCCTAATATCTGTCATATGTATGTTACTCTAGATGTTTAATTGTGGGTCATGACAAATAAAATGCCCCTTTTAAAGACAACACACTTTGGTGTTGTGTTGTCTTTACTTCTACATTGTAAAATATTCTGGATTGTTCTCTAAGTATTTAAATATCTCATCTCAAACTGTTTCCAATGAGAATGTCCATGTGACAAAGCCTCAATGGTTTGTAAATATTTGTATTAAGTCTTTTTTTTTTATTGTAAACAAATGGAATACATGTTGTTTCTCTGTCTGTACATGGCGTAAAGGCATACCATTTGTGTAATCATAAATTTACATAGGGTAATGTTGTTTGATTCATTCTGCCATTTTTTCCCTTCCCCCCTCCCCTCCCACTCCTCCCCTCCATCTATACAGTCCTTCCTTCCTCCATTCCTGCCCCCCTCCCTAAACCCAACTCCAACCCCAACACTAACCCGTCCCACCCCCCATTATCTGTCATCATCCACTTATTAGCGATATCATTCTTCCTTTGGTTTTTTGAGATTGGCTTATCTCACTTAGCATGATATTCTCCAGTTTCATCCATTTGCCTGCAAATGCCATAATTTTATCATTCTTTATGGATGAGTAATATTCCATTGCATATATATACCACAGTTTCTTTATCCATTCATCAATTGAAGGACATCTAGGTTGGTTCCACAATCTGGCTATTGTGAACTGAGCAGCTATGAACATTGATGTGACTGTATCTCTGTAATATGCTGATTTTAAGTCCTTTGGATATAGGCCAAGGAGTGGGATAGCTGGGTCAAATGGTGGTTCCATTCCAAGTTTTCTAAGGAATCTCCACACTGCTTTCCAGAGTGGCTGCACTAATTTGCAGCCCCACCAGCAATGTATGAGTGTACCTTTCTCCCCACATCCTCGCCAACACCTGTTGTTGCTTGTATTCTTGATAATCGCCATTCTAATTGGGGTGAGATGGAATCTTAGGGTGGTTTTGATTTGCATTTCTCTTATTACTAGAGATGTTGAACATTTTCCCATATGTTTGTTGATTGCTTGTAGATCTTCTTCTGTGAAGTGTCTATTCATTTCCTTAGCCCATTTGTCAATTGGATTATTTACATTCTTGGTATAGAGTTTTTTGAGTTCTTTATAGATTCTGGAGATTAGCGCTCTATCTGAAGTATGATTGGCAAAGATTTTCTCCCACTCTGTAGGCTCTTTCTTCGCATTGCTGATAGTTTCCTTTGCTGAGAGAAAGCTTTTTAGTTTGAATCTATCCCAGTTATTAATTCTTGCTTTTATTTCTTGTGCTATGGGAGTCCTGTTGAGGAAGTCTGGTCCTAAGCTGACATGTTGAAGCTCTGGACCTACTTTTTCTTCTATAAGATGCAAGGTCTCTGGTCTGATTCCGAGATCCTTAATCCATTTTGAGTTTAGTTTTGTGCATGGTGAGAGATATGGGTTTAGTTTCATTCTGTTGCATATGGATTTCCAATTCTCCCAGCACTATTTGTTGAAGAGGCTATCTTTTCTCCATTGCATATTTTTGGCCCCTTTGTCTAGGATGAGAAAATTGTATTTATTTGGGTTTGTGTCCGTGTCCTCTATTCTGTACCATTGATTCACCTTTCTATTTTGGTACCAATACCATGCCGTTTTTGTTACTATTGCTTTGTAGTAGAGTTGAATATCTGGTATTGCGATACCCCCTGCTTCACTCTTTCTGCCAAGGATTGCTTTAGCTATTCTGGGTTTTTTATTCTTCCAGATGAATTTCATAATTGCTTGCTCTATTTCTGTAAGGTACATCATTGGGATTTTAATTGGAATTGCATTGAATCTGTATAGCACTTTTGGTAGTATGGCCATTTTGACAATATTAATTCTTCCTATCCAAGAACATGGGAGATCTTTCCATCTTCTAAGGTTTTCTTGAATTTCTTTCTTTAGTGTTCTGTAGTTCTCATTGTAGAGGTCTTTCACCTCTTTTGTGAGATTGATTCCCAAATACTTTTTCTGCATCTATTGAAATAATCATGTGATTCTTGACTTTAAGTCTATTGATATGGTGAATTACATTTATTGATTTCCTGATGTTGAACCAACCTTGCATCCCTGGGATGAAACCCACTTGATCATGGTGCACTATTTTTTTAATATGTTTTTGTATGCGATTTGCTAAAATTTTGTTTAGAATTTTTGCGTCGATGTTCATTAAGGATATTGGTCTGAAATTTTCTTTCCTTGATGTGTCTCTGTCTGGGTATCAGGGTAATATTGGCTTCATAGACTGAGTTTGGGAGAGTTCCCTCCTCTTCTATTTTATGGAATACTTTGAGAAGTATTGGAATGAGCTCTTCTTTAAAGGTTTTGTAGAACTCAGCTGAGAACCCATCTGGTCCTGGACTTTTCTTTGTTGGAAGGCTTTTGATGACTTCTTCTATTTCATTACTTGAAATTGTTCTATTTAAATTGTGTATGTCCTCCTCGTTCAGTTTAGGCAATTCATATGTCTCTAGAAACCTGTTGATGTCTTCGAAATTTTCTATTTTGTTGGAGTATAGATTTTCAAAATAGCTTCTAATTATGTTTTGTATTTCAGTCGTGTCTGTTGTGATATTTCCTTGTTCATTCCGAATTTAGTGATTTGGGTTTTCTCTCGTCTTCTCTTTGTTAGTGTGGCTAAAGGTTTATCAATTTTGTTTATTTTTTCGAAGAACCAACTATTTATTTTGTCAATTTTTTGTATTGTTTCTTTCATTTCAATTTCGTTGATTTCAGCTCTCAGTTTAACTATTTCCTGTCTTCTACTACTTTTGGTGTTGGTCCGTTCTTCTTTTTCTAGGGCTTTGAGCTGTAGTGTTAGGTCATTTATTTTTTGAGTTTTACTTCTTTTATTAAAAGCGCTCCATGAAATAAATCTTCCTCTAAGTACTGCTTTCATAGTGTCCCAGAGATTTTGATATGATGTTTCTTTGTTCTCGTTTACCTTTAAGAATTTTTTAATTTCCTTCCTAATATCTTCTGTTATCCATTCATCATATAGTAGCATATTGTTTAATCTCCAGGTGTTGGAGTAGTTTCTGTTTTTTACTCTTTCATTAATTTGTAACTTCAATCCATTATGATCTGATAGAATACAAGGTAGTGTCTCTATCTTCTTGTATTTTCTGACATTAGTTTTGTGGCATAATATATGGTCTATTTTAGAGAAGGATCCATGTGCTGCTGAGAAGAAAGTGTATTCGCTCTTGGTTGGATGGTATATTCTATAAATGTCTGTTAAGTCTAAATTATTGATTGTGTTATTGAGATCTATGGTTTCTTTGTTCAATTTTTGTTTGGAAGATCTGTCCAGTGGTGAAAGAGGCGTGTTAAAATCACCTAGTATTATTGTGTTATTGTCTATTTGGTTTCTAAAATTGAGAAGGATTTGTTTAACATACATGGATGAGCCACTGTTTGGGGCATAGATGTTTATGATTGTTATATCTTGCTGATTTATGCTTCCCTTAAGCAGTATGAAATGTCCTTCTTTATCCCTTCTGACTAACATAGGCTTGAAGTCCACATTATCTGAAATAAGGATGGATACTCCAGCTTTTTTGCTGAGTCCATGTGCATGGTATGTTTTTCCCCATCCTTTCACCTTTAGTCCATGGGTATCTCTTTCTATGAGGTGAGTCTCTTGCAGGCAACATATTGTTGGATCTTTCTTTTTAATCCAATCTGCCAGCCTATGTCTTTTGATTGATGAATTCAGGCCATTAACATTCAGGGTTATTATTGAGATATGATTTGTATTCCCAGTCATTTGGTTCATATTTAAAATTTTTGACACATCTTGGTTCCTCCTTTATTTGACAGTTCCTTTAGGATAATTCCTCCCTTTGCTGATTTGCTTCTTTGTTTTTTATTTCTTCCTCATGGAATATTTTGCTGAGAATGTTCTGTAATGCTGGCTTTCTTTTTGTAAATTCTTTTAGCTTTTGTTTATCATGGAATGATTTTATTTCATCGTCAAATTTGAAGGTAAGTTTTGCTGGGTATAAGATTCTTGGTTGGCATCCATTTTCTTTCAGAGCTTGAAAAATGTTGTTCCAGGCCCTTCTAGCTTTTAGAGTCTGGATTGAAAAATCTGCTGATATCCGTATTGGCTTCCCCCTGAATGTAATTTGGTTCTTTTCTCTCACAGCCTTTAAGATTCTGTCTTTATTTTGTATGTTAGGTATTTTCATTATAATGTGCCTTGGTGTGGATCTGTTGTAATTTTGTGTATTTGGAGTCCTATAAGCCTCTTGGACTTGATTTTCCATTTCATTCTTCAGATTTGGGAAATTTTCTGATATTATTTCTTCAAATAGATTGTTCATTCCTTTGGTTTGTTTCTCTAAGCCTTCCTCAATCCCAATAATTCTCAAATTTGGCCTTTTCATGATATGCCATAGTTCTTGGAGATTCTGTTCATGATTTCTCACCATCTTCTCTGTTTGTCCAACTTTGTTTTCGAGGTTAAATATTTTGTCTTCAATATCTGAAGTTCTGTCTTCCAGCTGTTCTATCCTATTGGTTATGCTTTCTATGGAGTTCTTAATTTGGTTTATTGTTTCCTTCATTTCAAGGATTTCTGTTTGGTTTTTTTTCAATATCTCTAACTCTTTATTGAAATGATCTTTTGCTTCCTGAATTTGCTCTGTTAACTGTCGATTGGTGCGATCGTTCAATGCCTGCATTTGCTCTTTCATGTCATCGTTTGCTTCCCTAATCATTTTAATTATGTACATTCTGAACTCCCTTTCTGTCATTTCTTCTGCCATGCTGTCGTTGGATTTTATTGATGTAACATCTAGATTTGTTTGGGGCATTTTCTTCCCTTGTTTTCTCATATTGTTCAGTAATCAGTGGGTCATTAAGATATTGCAGATTTCCTCTATCAACTTATAATGTCCCTGAAGATTGCTAGTATATTCCCTCTTATCCTTCAGTAGCCTGAAGTCTTGGAGGAGGTTGATAATGCAGAGCTCCACGAAGAAGCTGCCTCTCTAGGGGTGGTGACCCTCAGGTGGCGTATATTCCCTGCTAGTGGGCAGAGGTGCCTCCACTTGTTGACCAATGGTCATCCAATGGGGAACTAGACTGCGGGCTGAGGCAAGGCCTGTTTGTGCCTGTGTCTCTGGTTTTACCGTCCCTGTGGGAAAACCTCCCCCAGCCGGGAAGACTCACTCGGTGGGGACGTCTCGCTGGTCAGTTGCCCTCCTAGAGGTTCCCCTCAATCTACAACTACCACCTGGGCTGGGCTGTCTTCCTCTGCAATGATCCCAGGGGCCCGGACCTACGTCCTGGGTCTGGGAGCCTCACCCTTCGCAGGCGAGTCTCCTTAGGCTGCCTCTCCCAGAGAATCTGCCCACCGCCCTGGAAACTTTGCTCCGCCCCTAGGCGTATCTCTGTGCGGCTCTTCCAGCAAGAAGCCACCTAGCTCCTGGGACCCTGCTCTGCACCAATCGCCTGGCTATGCAGCCCCTCCTCTGAGCCACCACCTGGAGCCCCGTACAATAGCTCCAAGACCCAGAGACCTGCCACACACCTCCTCCTCCGGACAGCCGCCCGGTTTCCGACGCAGTCACTAGGAGTCCAAACAACTCACTTCGGGTCTCCTCCTTCCGCCAACCACCCGTAGCCCTAGGCAGTCACTCCAAGTCCAAGTGACCCACCCTGTTCCTCCTCCTCCTCCTCGGGGTAGCCCCCCGGGTGTTCAGGAGCGGTGGCTCCGAGACCAAGTGACTCACCACGCTCCTCCTCCAGGCAGGCCACCAGTGTTCAGGAGCAGTCGCTTTTAGTCCAATCAACTCACCACTCACCTCCTCCTCTGGCAACCACCTGTGGCTCTGATGCAGTCACTCCTAGACCAAGCGTCCCACCGCTTTCCTCCTCCAGGCAGGCCACCAGTGTTCTGGAGCAGTTGTTCTGAGTTCAAACAGCTCACCACGCAGCTCCTCCTCTGGCAACTGCCTGTGGCTCTGATGCAGTCACTCCTAGGTCAAGCAACCCGCCGCACTCCTCCTCTTCCTGCGGGCAACCTCTCGGTGTTCAGGAGCGCTCGCTCTGAGTTCAAACAGCTCACCAAGCAGCTCCTCCTCTGGCAACCGCCTGTGGCTCTGATGCAGTCACTCCTAGACCAAGCGACACTCCGGGCTTCTCCTCTTCCTCCGGGCAACCCCCCGGTGTTCAGAAGCGGTCGTTCTGGGTCTAAACAGCTCGCCACGCAGCTCCTCCTCAGGCAGCCGCCCAGAGCCCCAGTGGTTGCTCCGAGTCCAAGCGCTGTGTGAGCCACCTCCTCTACGATGATCCCCGTTGTCCATGTTTACCGCTCCAGCGAGGGGAGGGGTGTCTCACCGAGCAACTCTACTTCACAAATTCCCTGCGTTCTGGGGCTACCGCCCCATCTGGGACGCCTCCCCAACAGGAGAGACTCACCCGGCGGCTTTGAGTTGGTCCCAAGTCTCTCACTATCTCCTCTTTTGAATCTTGCGTCCTGGAGCAACGTGAAATGCAGCCGCCCTCTAGTCCGCCATCTTGGCCCCTTCCTGTATTAAGTCTTTATATTTAAATTTAACTAGATCAGTTCTAGAATAAAATGCTCTTCATTATTTTAAAAAATAATATTCTAGACGTCCACTTTCCTCTCAGTGAGGCAGAGATCAGGACAGAGGACTACTCCACCACCCCATAAAGAAAATCAAGGGGCTGGGGAGATAGCTCAGTTGGTAGAGTGCTTGCCTTGTAAGCACTAAGGCCCTGGGTTCGATCCCCAGCACCAAAAAAAAAAAAAAAGAAAAAAAAGAAAATCAAAAAAAGGGGAGGAACAATAAACAAGTTTATGATTTTTCTTAAAGCAGTTGTAGTGCTGAGCTCATAGGAATGCCATCAGACCTAAGGTCTAAGAAAGGATGTGTGCCTACTGGAGATAAGAGAAACAGGTTTACCTTGACAAGAGGCATTCAGTCAGTAGGAAGGAGAATTCAGCCAGGAGAACCAGCAAATTGGAAGATGTGGGCACTGGTGATAGGTGATTAAGCCTCTAGGGAGCTCAAGAACTAGGGTGTCCACACTCTCTCAGTGTCTTTCTTTACAAAACCTACTGAATACACACAAAATGATTGGGAGACACTCGATAAAGTCCCCTTGTGGTGCAGACCTGAAGGAGGGAAAGAGAAATCACTGCAGGAGGAGCAATATAGCACCAGTCCCTTGTTCTCTATCCTATTTCTAGAACAAAAGCCTTCATTGGTGGACAAGAAATACTGTCACCTTTGGGACACTGGTGAAGACCCACTTCAGCTAGAGAAAAATGACAGGAAATAAAAACCCTCTCTGCTTCAGGTGAAGGGAACCACAATGGGGAGGAAAGTCATAACCCTGAGACCCAGGGAAATAGTTTCTGCCAAAGATGTAAGGCCAGTCATAGCAAAAAGAATGTCCTTCACCCATGTGGTGAGACAGCAAGCATGGAATAACAAAGATATTGCAAGAGACAGACCTTATACCAGGTATAGGACACAGTGGAGACCTGAGGCTGGAAAATGGAGCACACATTGAAAAATATCTTTGGGCAAACCTGTCCCACCCTAAACAAAAAAAATTGCTAGAGAAATGTGAAGTCTGCAATTCACTAAGCATAACCATAGCAACAAGAAGCCTCAAATTCAGCCCAATTTCTAGTTAGATTAACCCAAACTGCTGTTTTAAAGTCTTAGCAGAAAAAAATAAACATCTCCTTTTTATACATGAAAAATATTTACCTCAGTCCCTAATGTCCTTCGCAAGATGTCTGCCTTCAAAAAAAAAAAAAATCACAATGCATACAAGAGGAAAGAAAAAGCAGCACATTCCCAAGAGGAAAAGTAATTACCAGAACAGATTCAGATGTGACATGTATGTTGGAATTATATGACAGTGAATTTTAAGTAAGTATGATTACTATGTTAAGGGCTCTACAGGAAAAGGTAAACCAAATGTAAAACTTAGTGGGTAACATCAGTAGATAAATGTAACTATTAGAATCTCTAAAATGAAAATGCTGGAAGTGAAAACTGCAGTAACAGACATGAAAAATATCTTCAATTGGTTTATCAATAGAATCAATAAGCCAAAGAAAGAACCAAGGAACTTGAGGAGCTCAAGAAATTACTCAAACTGATGTATGTATACAAAAAGAAAAAGAAAAGCTGAACAGTGAATCCAAGAGTCAGGGACTCAATCAAGTGGTCTAAAAGACAGGAAGAAGAGAAAGGCAATGAGTCAGAAGAAATAATCATGAATTTCCAAATATGAATGACAGATGCCAAACTACACATCTAAGAAACTCAGAAAACACCAAACAAGTGTTTTCCATTAGTTTCAAAACAAACTAATAACTAAAAACACACATAGCATTCAAATGGCTGAAAATAAAAGACAAAGAAAAATCTTGAAGACAACTAGGGTGGGAAGGATTGCATATTGGGGAAAAAAGATAAGAATTTTATCATTTGTATCTCACTTTGTTGCCAAAACCTCTGTCCTTGTCCCCCGATACCAATCCAATAACAAGGATATGAGGATACCAGTTTTGAGAAAAAGTAAAAGATTTATTGTTTTGCTAGCAAGAAACACAAGGGACTCCTGTCCCAGAGGCTGTGATTCTGCCCATCAGCAGGAACAGGGACCTTTTAAAAGAGGTGATTCAAAGGCTGCATTCCACATGTTCTCTGTTGGAGTTGTAATTCACTTGAGATGGTCATTTCTGAGATCTTCTGGTACCATCCCCCAAATCTGGATCTTTTTGTTCCTATGGTGGATGTGTACTCAAGAATGACCTGCCTCAAATAGTGAAGAAAGGTAATCCTGTTTGCCCTGAGATTAGGGAGAGGGATAGATTTCAGAGGAGCAGGGAGAGAGGAGAAAGAAACATGTCCATTTTTAAAATAAGTGCAGTGGCAGAGCAGCAAGGACTATATTCAAAGCATAAAGTGGACCACTGTTACACCTTGAAAACTAGAAAACAATGGAGTAACACTTTCAAAGTGCTGAAAGACATAAACACTGTAAACCAGAATTCTACCCTAAGCAATAATATTGTTCAAAAATAAATGAGAACTAGACTTATTTAGATAAAGAGAAACAGAAAATTGACTACCAATAGATCTACATTACAGAACATATTAAAGAAAGTTTTTCCATCAAAAAGAATATGATGCAAGTCAAAAACTTGGATTTTGACAAAGAAATGAAAGAGCACCAGAAATCGAAAACATGAAAGTAAAATTTGTAAAAATTATTTTTCCTTGTTTTCATGTACTCTAAAGAATAACTGATGAACTAAAGCAAAAATGGTAGCAATGTTATTGGGCAAAAGCACACTATATAACAAAGGATGAGAAGGAAAAATTGGAAATACATGATGGTAAGGTTTTTATACTACACATGAAGTAGTATACTTTTTTGGAAAATCTACTCTAATTAAAGGGATATATTGTAAACCCTATGGCAACTATGTTTTAGAAGTTTTAATAAATATAAATAATAAATCAATAGAAAATATGGATGGCATAAAAATTGCTCCATTACCCCATGAGTAGACAGAAAAAGAACTGAAGATCAGAACAAATAGAAGTTTGCTAACAAGGTAGAAAAAAGTAAATCCAAATATAGCAATAATTACATTAAAGTGAAAGGAATAATGATGTACAATTAAAATATGGAAACATCAGATTGGATTTTTAAAAGAGGATGGTGAACACTCAACAATATGCTTTTGTGCAATATAAAGACAAAGGTGAATTAAAAATAAAAGTATGAGATTTCTGCTTCAGAGAAGATGGAGTAAATATACTTTCCCTTTTCTTCTCATCAAAAAAAATCTTAAAATCCCGAAAATAAGAACAATCTGGAAAGTAGAGAAGGTGGCAGACCATGTAGGCATCTGAAGACTAAACAATAATACAGTTGTAAGTTTCTTATGTTTTCCTTTCTCCTTACATGTTCTGAATTTTGGGTTGAAGAATCTGGTAACCCAAAGACACCAAGACAGAATAAGCTTCCAGAAAGTCAACTTTCTCAGTTAAAGGACCATGAAAGAGGTAGTGTAGCAAGACATCAATTTTTTATACAATAATCACTCTATTCCCGGAAACATCACTGAAAATTCTTCGACTGCACCCACATACATTCTAGCAAGAGTCAAGTAGGGAGTCCACATTTCCACCCTCACCAGTCTGTACAAGGCACCTCAAAGTCCCTGCTGAAGTGGCATCAGGAAAATCCAAGTAAAAAGTCAGAACTTCATCCCCTCCAGCTAGTAAGGTAACCTCCTCCATCAATATAGTTCCGGTGGAGACTATGTGGAGAGCCATCAGTGGAAAAGGCATTCCTTCCTTCCCCTGCTAGAGTGGTATCAGAGGAAGTATAATGGAGAGTCAGGACTCACCCAATAAAGAATGCCAAGTCCACATCCACTGCAGTGGAGACCATCTGAGGAACTAGAACTCCCAGTCTAGCCATCAGTAAAGCACAGCTCCTGTCCTAGGTGTCAGGCTGAATGGGGAACCTCTATTTCAGCTTCCACCTGCTAGTAATAAGGCAGCAACTCCCGCCTTTCCCTTGGAGAGCAATGTCAGCTAAAACCAGTTCAAACAAATGTAAATAGGACCCAGAGTCTTATAATATTCTATGAAAATGTTTCAATTGAGAATCAATGGTCATACCCAGAATCACGGAAATCTCAACTAAGTTTAAAAAAGAAAGCAAAAAGGTGCTCTCTAGATGCCAATACTAAAATGTTGGAACTGTTCAACAAAGATTTCAAAGCAGACATGATAAAAACCATTTTAACAAGCAATTATGAACATACTTGAAAAAATTGAAAATGGAGTTTCACCAAAGAAATAGAAAGTCTCAGCAAAGAAATGGAAAATATGAAGAAGAATTTCATTGAAAACTTAGAACTAAAAAATGATAGAGATAGAGATGATTGATAGATAGATAGATAGATAGATAGATAGATAGATAGAAATAATAACCAGGAAGGAAAATTTCAGAAGTCAGACTTACTAGCAGGAATGCAAGAGACAAAGGAAAGAATACATGAATTAAAGGTTAAAGCAATAAAAATTACCCAATGAAAATAACAAAAATAAATCATATTGGAAAAAAATCAGAAAGAGAATCAGTAATCTGTGGGACTATAATGATAACCAAAAAAAAAAAAATCTAATATTTATGTTTCTTGAAATCCAAAGAGAGAATGCAAAGAAGACATAGCTGAAAAAAGTACTCAAAGAAATGATGACTGTAAACTTCCCAAAGTTGGCCAAAAATGTAAATCTAAACATTAAAGAACTGAAAAAAAGTCCAAAAATGTATGAATTTAAAGTACTCCAAACCAAAACACATCATAATCCAATTGAGAAAACTGAAGACAATGGGAAAAAATCTTATAGCCAACAGAGAAAATTGTCACCATACTTACATGGAAGAAAACAATTTAAATGATAGTGGAGTTATTATCAGAAACAATGAAAGACAAAAGAAAGTGCACAGTATTTTTTAAGTATAGAATAGAAAGTGTTGTCACCCCAGAATCCTATGCCCAGTAAAAACACCCTTCAGGGATGAAGAGAAAATCAAAATATTCTCAGATTAAGAAAACCTTAGAAAAAATGTTACCAACAGACATAACCTAAAAGGATGACTTAATTATCTAAACAGAAATGAAATTAGAAATAAGGAAATCTGGAACATCAGGAAGGAAGAAAAAACATGGTAAGCAAATATATGGTTAAATAAGATAGATTTTCCCTCTGTTGTTGAGTTACCTCATTTGTGTTTAATAGCTGAAACAAAAAATAATAACACTGTCTCATGTGGCTCTAAACTATGCAGAAAGAAAATATTAGGACAATTACATTATAAATTCAGAGAGCAAGGGACATAGGGGGGTTTCTACACTTCACTTGAATGAAAAAATAACACACCAGTACATTGTGACAAATTATGTGTGTTTAGAGAAACCACTAAAAAAGATATACAAAGAAACACTCAAAAACATTATGGATAAATCAAAATGAAACTGAAAAGTGTTTAAGTAATGCAAAAGAAACAAAATACAAATGAAACATGGGAAAGCAAACAAAACAAAATAGCAGACTTAAGCCCTAATGTGCTGACAGTAACATTAAATCTAAATAATCCAAATAGAACAATTTAAAAGATACTGGCAGAGTGGATTTTTAAAAATTATTCAACCATTTTCAGTTTGCAGGATATTCACTTAAATATGGCAATAGAAGCAAGTCAAGAATAGAAAGGTAGAGAAAGACATCACACTTACATTAATCAGATGAACAGCTATGTTAGAATCAGATAAAATGATATCAGAGCAAAGAAAATTACTAGACACAAAGAGGAACTTTACATAAGGGTTTTAAAATGTATTCACTAAGAAAATACAACAATCCTACATCTGTATGCACCAAACAACAAAGTCGCAAAATATGTGAAACAAAACTCACAGGACTGAAAGGAGAATTAAACAATCTCCAAATTATAGTTGGAGACTTCAACACAGTTGATTAAACTACAAGACAGAAAATCAGCAAGAACTGAAAACACCATCAACTCACAGGACATAATCTATTACATACTCCACACGACACTAGTAGAATGAATATTTTTTTCCAAGAGACCAAAAAATATTTATGAAGACAGACTATATCCTGGGCCATAACTAAATCTCAACAAATCTGAAATTCTTGACATCATAAACTGCTTTCTATAATTACAATGGAATAAATCTACAAATAGATAATAAAAAGATAAAAATATCTTCAAATATTTAAAAATTACATATCACATTTCTAAATAATCCATGGGCCAAAGAGGAAAACTCAAGAAAAAATTTTAATAAAATACATTTAACCAAGTGAAAATGAAAATACAATAAAAATATGTTAAAGCAGAACTTAGTGTGAAATTTATAACACTAAATGCATGAATCAGAAAAGGGGGAAGTCTCAAATCAGTAATCTAAATTATCACCTCAAGCAAGAAAAACAAGAACAAACTAGACACGAAGCCACCAGAATGAAAGAAATATTAAAGATAGAAGCAGAAATCAATAAAATTGAGACAAAAGCAATAGAGAAAATCAATGAAAGAAAAGAAAAAAGATAATAAAATTTATAGATAAGACACAAATTATAATATCAGGAATAAAATGTTATGTAAATACAGACCTTGCAGTCATCAAAAGGATAACATGAAAATCCTAACAACTCTATATGCATTTGAAAACAGATAAAATGAAACAAATCCTCCAAAATTGCAAATTACCACAACTCACCTAACATGACACAGATAATTTGAATACCCTTATAAATATTAAGAAAATTAAATTCATAATTATAAAACTCCCCCCAAAAAAAGATATCTCCAGGACCAGATGGTTTTGGCGTTCTACCAAACACTTAAACAAGAATTAACACCAATTCTGCACTATTTCTTCCAGAAAATAGAAGAGGGAGGAAAACATCTCAATTCATTTTATAAAGCTGATATTATCCTGATACCAAAATCAAAGATGTTATGAAAATTAAAACTCCAGACTGATATTATTCATGAATATGGATTTAAAACAAATTCTTAACAAAATATTAGCAAATAGGATTTAGCACTATATAAAAAGAAATATATACCGTATCCAAATGGGGTTTATTCCAGAAATGCAATACTCAAATTTTCAAAATCAATATTTTGTCCAATATTTCAAAATGAATAAGTGCAAACCACCATATCAACAGGCTAAATAGGAAAAATTACATGATTGTATCAATTGATGTAGGAAAAGGTTTTGCCAAAATTCAAAACCCTGCAGCAACTAAAATGTGAATGGATATGAATTAGTAAGTGAACGGATGAATGAACTACGGTACTTCTAGACAATGGAATATTATTGAACACTAAAAAGAAATGAGTTATCAAGCCATGAAATGATATTGAGGAAACTTAAATGCATGTAAAAAGTCAAAATGGAAAGACTGAATATTGTATGTAACATTCTGAGAAAGACAAAACTATGGGAACAGTGAAAATATCATGGGTTTCCCAGGGTTATTGGGGTTAGGGGAAGAGTGCATGAGCAAAACACATCGGACTTTTAAGGCAATGAAAATATTCTGCCTGGATAGGGTAATGGTGGGTACACACCATCTTACATTTGTTCAAACCCACAGAATGACAGCACCAAGAGGGAACCCTAATGTGGACCTTGGGTGGTAATGATGTGTCAATGTAGGTTCATAAATTGTAACAAATGTTTCAGTCTGGTGGAGATATCCTCCAAAAATAAGGTGAATATAATTTTTTAAAAATTCAATGCCCGTTCATGATAAAAATTTTCAGAAAAGTAGTAAAGAAAAGATACTTTCTTAACTTCATAAAGAGAATCTACAAAATAACCACAACTTGAATTACCTGTAATGGTGAAAGACTGCTTTGCCCCTAATATCAGAAACAAGGAAAAATGTCTACTTTCACCACTTGTATTCAACATAGTTCTGGAGGTAGGAAATAAAAGGCATAAAGATCAGAAAGAAGAAATATTCTCTTCTCTACATGCAGACGACATGATAGTCTATGTAGAAGACTTCAAGAAATATTTTTAAAAATACTCTGTAATTGATATCTAAGCTCATCAAGGTCTCACGATATAAAATAATGTGCAGAAATCGACTATTTCTATATGCTATCAATGAACACAGGGACACTAAAATTAAAATGCAATACCACAACAATATCTAAAAGAGAGAAAAACCTAGGTATAAATCTAACAAAATAACATAACATAGTCTTATATGCTGAAATTGATTCAAATGTAAATCTTAAAATATATGTACAGTCTTATATGCTGAAAGTTACACAATTCCAATGAAAGAATTTTTTTAAAAGATCTTTAAAATGAAGAGACATACAATTTTCATTGACTGAAAAACTTCAGAGCATTAAACAGCTACAGATCTGTACTGTGTGGTATTGGTGCTAAGACACCCAGATCAATGAAACGGATCAGAGAACCCAGAAATTCTTTCACATGGTGGCCAAAAAAATTTTTAAAAAGGAAAAAAAAAAGCCTTTTCAATAACATCCATAGACAAAAAGAAAACAAATCTCAGTCTAAGTTTCACACTTCTATAGAAATTAACACAAATGATCATGGAAAATTTAAAGTGTAAACCTATAAAACTTTTAGAAAAAAAGTAGGAGAATATTTGAGGTCTCTAGGACTAGGCAGAGTTCTTAGACTTAACACCAAAACACAGATTATAAATGTAAGAATTAATAAAATGAATATAATCAGAATTTTAAAATTGCTTTGTAAAAGATTTGTTAATTGAATAAAAGACAAGTGACAGAATGGAAGAAAATATCGGCAAATCACATAGTTGAGAAAAGACTAATACATAAAGACATTTCAAAACTCAACAATGATAAAAACAATCTAAAAATCTTAGGAAATGGGCACAGAAAAAGTAAAGAGATATTTCACTGAAGAGATGTTCAGCAAAATTAACCATCAAGGAAATTCAAATCAAAACCAGGATTTATCACAATGGCTAAAATAAAAAATAGGGACAATACCAAATGTTGGTGAGAATGCAGAGAAACTGGATCACTCATATATTCAATGCTGGTAGGAATCCACAATATTGCAAATATTCTGGAAAAGTTGGGCAGTTTCTTGAAAAACTAAACATGCAACTATCATACAACTCAGCATTTTCTCTCCTGGGCATTTATCCCAGAGAAATAAACATACCTTCATACAAACATCTGTACATTATTTTTTTAAATAATAGTCCCAAACTGGAAGCAACTGAGATGCTCTCCAGTGGGTGAATAAACAAATTTTGGTATACCTATATTCAGTAATGAAAAATAAAAAACTATTAATGCACACAATTTGTTTGGACCTAAAGGGCATTGCACTGAGTGAAAAAATTCAATCTCAAAAGGCCAGATATTGTATAGTTCCATTTAGTTCCAGTATAGTTTTGAAATGGCAAAAATTATAGCAATGGATAGTAGGTTAATGGATGTCAAGGGTTAAAAGGGGTTAGGTACAGGAGTGAAGTAAGTGTTAGCTATATGAGGGTGCTCTGTGGGATTTTTGTGCTGTTGGAACTGTTTTATATCTCGACTGTATCAATGTTAGTATCCTAGTTGTAATATTATATTATAGTTTTACAAGATGCTACCATTAGGAGAAATGTAGAAAAGGGTACATGGAACATTTGTGTTATTTCATACAGCTGCATATAAATTATCTCAAAATAAAGAAGTGTATTAAAATAAAATACTATACAAGCTACAACAACATAGAATAAAATTCATATCCCAAGTGCACTGGAAGCTCCCAGGCCAACACGATGCCTAAAGATCTCAGCATGTAGTTGTATGCACAGTCAAGGCTTATTACAACAGGTAATAAGAACAGACAGATCACAAAAGGAAAAGCCAGAAGCCAAGTGTGAAAGAATCCATATTCAGGTTTCCTTATACTCTGTCCCTTCCAGGAGTCCTCATATGGCACATATTTCCCCTAGCAATGAAAATGCAAAACACGTATGTGATATTTCTGTCTGAAGAAGTCCTCTAGAAAGGTCCTAACTGGGGGCTGGTCCTGTCAGCACCCTCTGCCTAGTATATACCAAAATCCAGACTCTCAGAAGGAAATCAGATGTCCAGCATAAACCACATTGCTTTTGGAGCTATCTTTTCTAGTAAGGGAATTGTGGGACTACCCCTGAAATCCAAATTCTCAGTTGCCAGGCAAGAGCCAATCTTGCTATAGGCCTCTACAGGGATAGCAGCCTCAGGTCCACTGTTAACTTTTCACTGTGCACCATGCACACACTAGCCAAAAGAGAGCTAGAAGAGCTACTTTAATTAGACAAAGTAGACTTGCAAACAAAGAATATTATCAGGGATAAATAAGGGCATGACATAATAACAAAGGGTTCAATTCTCAAATAAAAAGAAAGAAGAATTCCATCTGTGTATACAACAGAGCTTCAAAATATAAGTTAAAGCTTATGTAATTGAGATGGAAATAACGCAAACCCACAATTACAGTTGGAGTTCTCAACCACCTTCTATTCACGAAACAAGCAGGCAGAAAACTGCAGAGGATTTAAAATCCTGAACAACACTAAAAGACAAATTTCACCTGTCAGAATATGTATGTACCTTAAATTTACATAGACTATTCACAAAAATGTACTGTGTTCTTAGACATAAAACAGGTTTAACATACAAAGCATAGTCTTAATCCATAAAGTAATTAAACTAGACATCAGTAATGAAACATATTTGAAAATTATCAAAATATTTGGAAATCAAACACACTAGTAATGATTTATCAAAGAGAAAGTCTCAAGGGAAATTTAAAAGCATTTTTAACTGAATAAAAATCAAAATACAGAGTATCATCATTTGCAGGATGCAGTGAAAACAGTGCTTAGATGAAAATTTACAGCATTAAATGCGTATATTTAAAAATAAAAAACTAAGACCTAAAATCAGAATATAAAATTCCTCCTGAAAAAGAGCAACTTTGACCCAAAGCAAGAAGAAAGAATAAAAAATTAAGAGCATAAATCAGTGAAATTGAAAATGGGAAAATAGAGAAAAATCAATAAAATCAAAAATTGAATGGGGGGAGCAATAAAAAATGGATAAACCTCTAGTCAGACTGCTCAATTTAAAAAAAGAAGAAAGACACAAAGCATTCGTATTAGGAATGAAAGAGAAGACATCACTACTACTTGTATATGAATTAAAGTAATAATGAAAGACTACTGGGGCAATCTTATGCTAGATGAAATAGATTAATTCTTTAAAAGACACAAACTTCTAAACTTCACTCAAGAAAACATAAATAACCTGGATAGTCATATACCTACCAAAGAAATTAAATTTGGAGTTGAAATCTTCCAAAAAATGAAAACCCCAGTTCCATATCCAGCAAATTATATCAAACATTTAAGGAAGAAAGTATACCAACTTTTACACAACCTCCACCAGAAAACAGGAGCAAACACTTTGAAATTCTTTTGAAGCCAGCATTACCCTAATACTAAGACCAAGTAATTACAAATGTGTAATTCCATAGAATCCAACTTGGTTTTCTTTTCTTATTTGTTGCACTTTTGATGTTTCATCTAAATGTTTTTGCCTAACCGAAGGTCACATGTATGTATTTTATCTGTTCTTTGGGAGTTTATAAATTTCCACAAAAATGGGCAAGAAAATATTTGTAAATCACATACCTGACCTGTTTCCAGAATATATAAAGAACTCTCAAAGCACAAGGAAAAAAAATCAAGTTAAAAAAATAAACTAAAATCATGAACAGACACTTCCTAATGTATATGGCAAATAAGCAATGACAAAATTCTCCAAGTTATTAAATCTTTAGAGAAATATAAGTCAAAACCACAATGCAGTACCACTATATACTTGTTAAAATGTCCACATGGATAAACTTATCCACAACGTGTTTGTGAGGAGGTGGAGCCATTGGAACATACAATCAATAGTTTTGTCATCATATTTTCATCACTGGATATAATTTGATGAGCATTTTTAAATTTTTTTATTTTTAAAGAACTGTAGACTTATATAAGAGTTACAAAGGTAGTAAAGAAAGCTCACTACTCCCTCCACCCAGTTTTCCTTAATGTTAGCGTCTTACCTAGATATAACCAAATTAATGAAACTAAAAGGATCCAAGATGGCAGGCTAGAGGGAAGCTGTGTTCCTTGTTGCTCCATAACTCAGGCTTCAAGCAGAGGAAAATCTGTTTCTCTGTGAGGCAGTCTTTGCTACTCATCCATCCCCTGCTGTTTACCCCATTTGTCCACCGCGATCACGCCCATCTGCCAGCATATTGTCTACTTTTTGAGTGCAGATCACTCACTGACTGCCACCTATCATCTGGCATTTGCCCATTTGCCTGCCTCTTGCCTGCTCATTGCCTGCCTTTCACCTACTCATCACCCACCACCCAAGGCCACCACTGATCATCCACCAGTAACTGCAGACTGCCCACAGACTGCCAGCAGGTCACCAGCTGCTGGCTGTTGCCTGGAAGTCCATTGTCACTGTACCCCTAGATTTGGTTACATGTGACTGCCACCATTTTGGGACAATAGCCAGGACCTGCAGGACCTGGGCCTAACCGTCCATGCCTCACACGGACTCAGCGCCCGCAACCCACACTGCTGCTTTCCATTTGCCAACAGGTTTGGAAGCCAGTGCAGCCAACGTGGATTATCCTGGAAGCAGAAGCTGCCATATTTAGGTGGGACCAACACAATCCCATCCTGAGACACCTGCTGTGGACTGGAAGCTCACTATCAGGTATCGCTCATGCATCAGGCTACTGAAGACTGGGAGGTTTAAATAGTATATGACTGTTATAGTGTAGATTTTTTTTCTCCTTTTTGAAAATTTTTAAGTTTTTGTTTCTTTATTTTTCTCATTCTATTTTCCTTTTGTTTACCTATTTCCTCAGAGTCTCTTTCTCCCTTTTCTCATGCTAACAATCAACTTCTTTTGATTCTGTTTTCACTATTCCTATGATCTAGTAATTGTATACACTCTTTTCTTATTCCCATTAAGTTGCATTCGACACCCCTCCCCAGACTCTTTGTCCACCATTAGAAACCATAGACCTCCTTGCAAAACTATTTGTTATATTGTAGATAATAATTGAATCATACTCTCTGTTTATTATGATAATACTGTTAATGTCTTCATAGGAGCAATTTGGTTTAGGGCTGCATATTGTCTGTACTGGATGCTGCTAATATTGATCTTCCCCTTTAAGAAGAGGTTTGGAAACACGCAGGGCCACTATAAGCCTATAGGGGTGAAACTGCAATACCCCAGATGTACACTGCTAGAGGGGAAGATATGTGAACAACATGAAAAAACAGGGGAAGAAAGTGTTGCAAACAAACCAAGATTCTATATTAAGAGAATCCAATGACAGCATCGTACAAGAAATGTCAGAAAAGGAGTTCAGAATATACATAATTAAAATGATTCATGAAGCAAAGGACGAGATAAGAGAGCAAATGCAGGCAAGAACAATCGTTCCAATAAACAGATAAAAGAGCAACTGCAGGAAGCAAAAACTCATTTCAACAAAGAGAGATTTTGGGGGGAAAAAAAAACAGAAATACTTGAAATTAAGGAAACAATAAACCAAATAAAAAACTCAATGAAAAGCATCACCAACAGACTAGAATACTTGGGAAACAGACCTCAGACAAATGAAGAAGTAATATTTAATCTTGAAAATAAAGTTGACCAAACAAAAAAGATGATAAGAAATCATGAACTGAACTTCCAATAACTATAGGATATCATGAAAAGACCAAATTTAAGAATTATCAGGATTGAGGAAGGCACATGGATACAAACTAAAGGAATGAACAATCCATTCAATGAAATAATATCAGAAAAATTTCCCAAACCTGAAGTATGAGATGGAAAATCAACTATGAGAGGCTTACAGAACACCAAAGGTACAAAATTACAAAAGATTCACACCAAGGCACATTATAATGAAAATGCCTAACCTCCAAAATAAAGATAAAATTTTAAAGGCTGTGAAAGAAAAACATCAGATTACATATAGGGGGAAACCAATACCAATATCAGCAAGTTTCTCAGCCCAGACCCTAAAAGTTAAAAGGGTCTGGAAAAACATATTTCAAGCTCTGAAAGAACATGGTTGCCAACCAAGAATCTTATACACAGCAAAACTAACCTTCAGATTTCAAGATGAAATAAAATCAATAAAATCCTTCCATGATAAACAAAGGTTAAAAGAATTTACAAATAGAAAGCCTGCACTACAAAACATTCTCAGCAAAATATTCCATGAGGAGGAAAGGAAAAACAACTATGTAGGCCAGAAAAAGGAGGTACTACCCTAAAGGAAAACCCATTCAAAGGAGAAACCAAGTCAAGTTAAAAACCAAATATAAACCAAAATGACTGGGAATATAAATCATATCTCAATAATAACCCTGAATGTTAATGGCCTAACCTCATCAATCAAAAGACATAGACTGGCAGAATGGATGAAAAAGAAAGACCCAACAATATGCTGCCTTCAAGAGACTCATTTCATAGAAAAAGACATCCATAGATTAAAGGTGAAAGGATGGGATAAAACATACCACACACACAGACTCAGTAAAAAAAAAAAACCAGGGGTTTCCATTCTTATATCAGATACAGTGGACTTAAAACCAAAGTTAGAAGGGATAAAGAAGAACATTTCATACTGCTTAAGGGAATCATAAATCAGGAAGACATAATGATTGTTAATATTTATGCCCCAAACAACAGCACAGCCATGTATGTCAAACAAATCCTTCTCAACTCCAGGAATTAAATAGACTACAACACAATAATTCTGGGGGACTTTAATACACTGCTGTCAACACTGAATAGATCTTCCAAACAAAAACCAAACAAAGAAACCATAGAACTCAATAACACAATCAATAACTTAGACTTACCAGACATAAATAGAATATTCCATCCATCGAGAAGCAAATACACTTTCTTCTCAGCAGCACATGAATCCTTCTCTAAAATAGATCATATGTTATGCCACAAAGCAGTCCTTAGTAAATACAAAAAATAGAGGTACTACCTTATATTCTATCAGATCATAATAGAATGAAATTAGAAATCAATGATAAAATAAAAAACAGAAACTACTCCAACACCTAGAGACAAAATAATATGCTGTTGAATGATGCATGGATAGCAGAAAACATCAGGGAGGAGATAAAAAAAATTTAGAGGTAACTGAGAATGATGATACAACATATCAAAATCTCTGGGACACTATGAAAGCTGTACTAAGAGGAAAATTCATTGCATGGAGCACATTCAAGAAGAGAATAAAAAGTCAACAAATAAATGACCTAATATTACATCTCAAAGCCCTAGAAAAAGAACAGAACAACACCAAAAGTAGTAGAAGACAGGAAGTAATTAAAATCAGAGATGAAATAAATGAAATTGAAACAAAAGAAACAATTGAAAAAATTGACAAAACAAAAAGTTGGTTCTTTGTAAAATAAGCTAAATAGATAAACCCTTAGTCACACTAACAGAGAAGCGAGAAAATTCAAATTACTAAAATTTATGATGAAAAAGGAAGTATCATGACAGACACCATTGAAATACATAACATAATTAGAAACTACTTTGAAAATCTATACTCCAGCAATATAGAAAATCTCAAAGACATTGACAAATTTTTAGAGACATATGATCCTCCCAAACTGAACCAGAAGGACATATACAATTGAAACAGATGAATCTCAAGCAATGAAATAGGAGAAGTCATCAAAAGCCTACCAACCAAGAAAGCACAGGACCAGACAGATTCTCAGTTGAGTTCTACAAGACCTTCAGAGAAGAACTTATAGCAATAGTCTTCAAAGCATTCCATGAAATAGGAGAGGAGGGAACCCTTCCAAATTCATTCTATGAAGCTAGTATCACACAGACACCAAAGCAAGATAAATATAACATCTAGGAAAGAAAACTTTAGAACAATATCTTTGATGAACAAAAATCCTTAACAAAATTCTGGCAAATCGCATACGAAAACATATTTTAAAAAACAGTGTGCCATGATCAAGTGGGGTTCGTCCCAGGGATGTAAATTTGGCTCAATATCCAGAATCAATAAATGTAATTCATCACATCAATAGACTTAAAGTTAAGAATCATATGAGTATTTCAATAGATGTAGAGAAAGCGTTTGACAAAAACAGCACCCCTTCATGCTCAGAACACTAGAAAAAATAGGAATTAGTAGAAATATACCTTAACATTGCAGAGGCTATTTATGCTAAGCCAACATCATTCTTAATGGAGAAAACCGGAAAACATTCCCTCTAAAACCTGGACAGGGATGCCCTCTTTCACCACTTCTATTCAACATTGTGCTTGAAATACTTGCCAGAGCAGTTAGACAGACCAAAGAAATTAAAGGGATACAAATAGGAAAAGAAGAACTATCACTATTTGCCAATGACATGATTCTATATTTAGAGGATCCAAAAAACTCCACCAGAAAACTCCTAGAACTATTAAGTGAATTCAGCAAAATAGCAAGACATAAAATCAACACTCATAAATTAATACATTTCTATTCATAAGCAATGAATCCTTTGAAAGAGAAACTAGGAAAGCTATTCCATTCAAAATAGCCTCAAAAAAACAAAATATTTGGGAATCAATCTAACAAAGGAGGCAAAAGACCTCTACAATGAAAACTACAAAGAACAAAATTTAAGAAAACCTTAGAGGATGAAAAGATCTCCCATGTTCTTGGGTAGGCAGAATTAATATTATCAAAATGGCCATTTTACCAAAGGTGCTATACAGATTTAACACAATTCCAATTAAAATCCTAATGACATTTCTCATAGAAATAGAAAAAGCAATTATGAAATTCATTTGGAAGAACAAAAGACCCAGAATAGCCAAAGCAATTCTGGGCAGGAAGAGTGATGCAGAAGGTATCACAATACCAGACCTTAAACTCTACTATAGAGCAATAGTAACAAAAACGGCATAGTATTGGCACCAAAATAGACAGGCAGACCAATCGTACAGAATAGAAGACACAGAGACAAATCCATATAATTACAGTTATCTCATACTAGACAAAGGTGCCAAAAACATACAATGGAAAAAAGATAGTTTCTTCAACAAATGGTACTTGGCAAAACTGGAAATCCATATGCAATAAAATGAAATTAAACCCCTATCTCTCAACCTGTACAAAACTTAACTCAAAATGGATCAAGTATCTAGGAATTAGACCTGAGACCCTGCACCAAATAGAAGAAAAAGTAGGCCCAAATCTCCATCATGTTAGCTTAGGACCAAACTTCCTTAACAAGACCCCAGAGCAGAAGAAATAAAAGCAAGAATCAATAAATGGGATGGATTCGAACTAAAAAGCTTTTTCTCAGCAAAAGAAATAATCAATAATGTGAAAAGAGAGCCTACAGAGTTGGAGAAAATCTTTGCCACACACACTTCAGAGAGAACACTAATCTCTAAAATTTATAAGGAACTAAAAAAAAAAAAAAAAAAACCTTACACCAAAAACACAAATAAACCAATGAATAAGTGGGCTAAGGAACTGGGCAGAAACTTCACAGAAGAAAATATACAGGTGATCAACAAATATATGAAAAAGTGCTCATCATCTCTAGTAATTAACAAATGCAAATTAATCCACCCTAAGATTTCATCTAACTCCAATTAGAATGGTTATTACCAAGAACACAAGCAATAATAAGTATTGGTGTGAATGTGAGGAAAAAGGCACACTCATACATTGCTGGTGGGATTGCAAATTTGTGCAGTCACTTGGAATGGACCCATCATTTGACCCCGTTATCCCACTCCTCAGTTTATACCCAAAGGACTTTAAATCAGCATACTACAGTGACGCAGCCACATCAGTGTTCATAGCTACTGAATTCACAATAGCTAGATTGTGTAACCAACCTAGATGCCCTTCAATTGATGAATGGGTAAAGAAACTGTGATATATACACACAATGAAATATTACTCAACCATGAATAAGAATAAAATTATGGCATTTGCTGGTACATGGATGGAGTTGGAGAATATCACACTAAGTGAAATAAGCCAAACCCAAAAAAACAAAGGTTAAATGTCCTCTGAAAAGTGGATGATGATACATAACAAGGGAGGGTAGCGGGGAGCAGGCGAGGGCAGGTAAGAGAAGAATGGAGGAACTTTGGATTGTTTAGAGGAAAATGGGATGGGAGGGGGTGGGGAAAATGGACTGAGACAGACATTATTACCCTATGTACATGTATGATTACATGAATGATGTGAATCTACATTGTGTACAACCATAGAAATGAAAATGTTGTACTCCATTTGTGTACAATGAATCAAAATGCAGTCAGTAAAAATAAGAATTAAAAAAGAAAAGAAAAAACAAAAAAGGAAACTAATAAATTAATTGTAGCATTGTACAATACTATGGACTAAACTATAGACTTTTTTATATATTTTTTATTTTTTTCACTAATGCTTATTTTTTGTTCAGGATCCCACATTACGTTTATATATTATGCCCCATAGTTTCCTCCAATCTGTGATAGTTCTTCAGTTTTCCACTATCTTTCATGACCTTGACATTTTTGAAGAACACTAGTCAGGTATTTTGTCAAAGGCCTTCCATTTGGACTTGCCTAATGTTTTCCAATGAGTAGATTAAGGTTACAGAATCGGGGGAATAATATAGCAAAGGCGATGTGCCATTCTAATTACATTCAACCAGGAGTAAATAATGTTGATTTAACATTTGATTAAGTGGCATCTTCCAGGTTTCTCCATTATAAAGTTATGAATCCCCCCTTTGTAATCAATAAGGTTTGATTATTTTCCCTTCTAACTACACTTTGGCATTCTATGAGACCTTTCAATCTGAGTTCTCTTCTTCTCCTCCTTCTCCTTCTCCTCCTCCTCTTTTCCCTCCTTTTCCTTCTCCTCCTCCTCTCCTCTTTCTTCTCTTTCTCATCCTCCTTTTTCGTATTTCTATTTTTGTTTTAGTTTTACCTCTCTCATTCCATAAAATGCATGTCTATTACTCCTGCCAAGAGTTTCTTTTCCAGTTCTTTTTCTTGTATACTTTGATCTCCATGCTGCAGCTTCCTGATGCCCCTAGAGGCAGAATTTCTGTTCTTCCACTGCTTTATTCCATCTCTCTTAGATTTTCTATTTCTCAGTCCTTTCCATCACCTTTCTCAGAAATGTAAGTGGATTTTGTATTCCAAATCACTAACTCATTCCTCAGCTATATTTGTTTTACTAAATAACTCTCTTTATTCAACTATTCATATCTAAATTTTTTGTGTGTGTGGTGCTGGGGATTGAAACCAAGGGCCTTGTGCTTGCAAGGCAAGCACTCTTCCAACAGAGCTATATCCCCAGTCCATATATCTAAATTTCTACTGTTTTATGTTTTCTTATTCTTTATTTATCTTTTCTCTTTCAGTATATTTATTAACCTCATTTTAAAAAAAATTTTAAAGTGAAATGAATTTGTTTATTTGGATATTTCTAGAAACCTGTAACATGCCAATGTGAAATGAATTACCAAGAGGGGAGACAGAGGATGCAGTACCTTTCAAGTTAATTTGACTGTGTAACTCCTGGCGTTTCATAGAATATACTTCCTAACAAAAAGTTCCTGGAAAAAAGTACTAAAACTAAATGTAAGCCACATAAAACTTACCTGGAAGTTAACCTATTTCTTTTTTTTTTTAATTTATTTTTATTGTAAACAAATGGGATACATGTTGTTTCTGTTTGTACATGGAGTAACGGCATACCATTTGTGTAATCATACATTTACATAGGGTAATGGTGTTTGATTCATTCTGTTATTTTTTCCTTGCCCCCCACCCCTCCAACCCCTCCATTTTAAAATTTTGATCTAGATGTTTCTGATTCTACCTTTCTTATGAAACAGCTGTACTTCTCACGACTCATTGTTTCAACAACTGGGCTCCTTATCCCTAATGGCATCATCTACTCTGTGAGATATTAGTGTCGGAAAGCCAGAACCCCAGTCCACATTAGCCTAATTAGCTCAAATGCATGACCCCAGATTGGAGAATGTTGGGTGCCCGAAAACTACACATAATCAACCTCTGCTCCACAAAGCAACTACTTATTTTAAGATGTTACTATTTGTCCATCCAGTAGAACAACAGTAAAGCAAGACAATTCTTAGAAAATAATTCATCATGGGGTAGGCATAGGAGGGATAGGAGAGGGTTAGATGGGAAGAGGTAAGAGCAACAACCCAAAGTATATGAGTTCCCACCTATTTTGGCTAGTTCCTACCAAGTAGAAGGCTTTTATTCTGCACTAATTTTTCCTTAAGAACAACTATAAACTAGAGATTGAGTTGCCATTCCTGAAGAAATGATGAAGGGAAAGCAAGAATAGACTCCACTGGTTCTCATCTTCCTGTCACTATTCTTTTTTTTTTAATTTATTTTTATTGTAAACAAATGGGATACATCTTGTTTTTCTGGTTGTACAAGAAGTAGAGGCATACCATTTGTGTAATCATACATTTACATAGGGTAATGGTGTTTGATTCATTCTGTTATTTTTTCCCTTCCCCCCACCACTCCCATCCCTCTTTTCCCTCTATACAGTCCTTCCTTCCTCCATTCTTGCCCCCCTCCCACCCCCCACTATGTGTCACTATTCTTACAGTTGCCCCAGTTCAGCACTTTCATTTCCCTCACTCATGAGTTCAAAAATTCTCTTCAGTCCCGGGAATTTTCTCACAGTTTTCCATTCAAGTTCCTGTTTTCACTCTGGAGCCAACATCTCAAATTCACACCACTTATATTTGAGACCAGATAGTTCTTTGTGGTGTCAGCTGCCCTGAATATTGTAAGATTCCTGCAGCTTCTCTGGTCTCTATCCACTACATGCAAGTAACATTGGTTCCCCAACTGAGACAATAAAAAATGTCTCCAGTTGTCTCCTGGGGAACTTCCTAGGGTGAGAGCCTGTGCATTAATATGCTCTAGAGTTGATCTTTACCCATTTGATGTCTTGGTAGAAAATATCAGGCCTCAAACCAGACCCACAATGGTGCTGGGGACAACCAAGTGGAGAAACTATAAGGGAGGTCATTAGCCATCTGCTTTGAGGACATGTGACCCAACTAGGACCTTGATTGAGGGTGAGGGGTTTCTCTGCCTGCTAGTGGCATAGGGTCCACTGGTCCACAGAAATCCCTGTCTCCCAAGGCCTGGTGCAGCCACCAGAGCCAAGAAATTCATGCTGGACAGCTCAAGGCATCAGCTGATGGCTGTCTCATCTGGGCAATGCACAGGCTTCAGCTCCCCTGCATTTAATTGGTATTAAAGATTAAAAAGCAAATTACCAAAGCAATCACACAGAATCCACTTGTCTATATCTCACTACGGCTCCCAAGCAGTTTGATATTTACTGTCAGCTGGCATTTAATTACTCAGCCAGATTTGGAGGCCATAATTGACAGAATGCTGAAGACTAATTCTTTAAAAGGACGCTTTCCCCATACAAGAACACTTGGGCTCAGAGGTGGCACCGACTCCTGTTCCAAGGATCAGGGAGACAGACACCAGAGCAGATTGGTTCCCTCTCCCCACTCCTCCTGACTGTTCTGTAGTAGATTTTGGTCCTTGTGCCTGTTGAAGTCAGTGGGGAAAAGCAAATGAGACACTGAGACATGAAACATTTCCCCTTCCAAATTCAATCTAATTCCAATTTTACAGAAAAAACCCATATCCTGGAGACAGACCTGCTCCCAAGTCAGAACCCCACAGTCAGTAGAACTACATTGTTTCTGGATACAAAGGAAGACTCTTCAGTTAGAGGCACAGTTGGAGGAACATCAGGCTACTGCTGATTATTTAATCACATATTTCTGAAACGTCACTGCACTTTGTAAAAATCTGCAGCTCACCCTTACTGCCCATGTCTCATGTCCCTTCATGTTCATTGTTCTGACTTCCTAATCATGCATCAATTACATCATGTACTGTTTAATAATTTAGACATTTAAAACTGAATTGGGCTCAGCTGCATAAAATACAGAGAAGAGGGCATGCAGTTCTAAGAAAATATGGACAAGATAGTAACATATTAGTTATTCCTCTCTAATCTTTCAAGGTTGTTCATCAACACTGCTCGATGTTATATTGAAAATAGGGAGATCTTAATGTAAAGAGGAAAGCACATCAGTTCCAACATTTGATTTTGGGGAAGGGATTTTTTTAAATAAAGATTATCAAAATTCCAAATAGGGCAAGTTTTCAAAAGAAAGAAGAAAAATTTCCAAATGTTCCTAAATTTTGACTGATCAGGGTCAAGTACCAATCTGAATAAATATGCTTTAGTTTTCTGGCTTCTTTCTTAAAACATCATTTAAGCTCAAGAGGGGAAAACACATTATTTTTAAAAAAGAGGGATAAATGTTAGAATTGCTTCATTCTGAAATATTGAAAACTCAGGCTGTCCTGGCCTCAGCACTTGTTGCCCTCCTTTTCAACATTATTTTGACATCTGCCTTCCTTTCCTGCATTAGGGAACTGTGGGATCTGTTGCAGTCATATTTGAATTTGTACAAGGCCAAACTCTTCAAACCTAGATGAAATATCATAGCTAGGAATTTTACAAACTAGATTTGCATACAAATCCACCTGGCTTGAAATGGAGAGAGAGACAAACTGGTGCTATTTTGAATGTCCCATTTAAAGCCAGCATTGCCCTGTGGTGTGCAGTCTGGGCTTAGGGTTTGCAGCGCAGCTGTCAGCGTGCCTGGGCAGGACCATGGAGAGCAGATGCTCACCATGCAGCACAAGTTGGGGTGGATTAGGTAACTGGCTTCCCTCCAGCAATTCTGTGCCTGCATATCTGGCCATGCTGTTCCCCTGCCCTGATTTCCCTCACACACCTCTTTCCAAAGTGCTCTTCTTCCAGAAACTTCCATGGACACAGCTTCCCTTTCAATCCTAAGAGTGCTATTGGGAGGCTGATTGATAGCCTCTTATGAAAATAACAAACGAGCAAGTATAATTTTTCCTTTCAAAAGTTTCTTTTTTTACTACACCATGTTTGCTCATACAAAAATGAAAGCATGAACCCCATTCCATTTCCATAGCCCTTTGTTTCACCTTCGATCTTTTAGCTTTACGCAGGGAAGCTCTGCCCACCCCCTTTTTATTTACATCTTGTTTCAGGTAGTTTTCCTTATTGACCCTAATTATACCAGACTGGAAGACTCAGAGCCTCAATAATCTTCAGATCCCAAGGAAGAATGTGCACTTTAAAAATAACAATAACAATACATGTTCATCAAAAAATAAAGTAAAAACCAGGATTTTTAGTTTTAAAAAAATAAACAAAATACCCACAATCCCAATCACTATTATCTTTTTTGATGCATTTCCTTCTATTGTTTTTCAAAAATAAAATTTATTTTTTGAACTGTTAAGATGATAGAATTATTTATTTTTGGACCCTGCATTTCTTAATTTTTTGAAAGAATTTTCCCATTGAAAAGTGTTCAAAAGTTCCATTTTTAAATTGAAACAAGCCCTCTGTAGGGTGGAGGCACCCTCATTTATTTAATCATTTGCCTATTGTTAGGCAGTTAGGTGGTTCCATTTCTTTCATTATGATGAATAACCTAGAATGAACATCTTTGGGTATAAATCTCTGACCCTATCATTGATTACATTCACAGGTTTCTAAGAGTGGAATTACTGAGTCAAAAGATATGAACATGTTAAAGCTCTTAAAATAAATTGCCAAATTTATATCCAGAAAGGTTGTTTCAGTTTGCTCTCCTACCAACATATATTATCTTCATTTAAAAATATATTTAATAATCTGATGGCCCAAAAATTGTATATTGTCAAACTTATTGATCCATTCCTTTGTGATTCTTTCCACCATTTGAAAGCTAAAAAAGGCCACCCTCATTCATTCCAAAGGCAGAAAAATAATCATCAGAATATTCTCTTTTTTTGCAAGAGTTTATTTTTACATTTAACTCTATAGTCAATGTAAAAATTAGTGACTGGGTAAAAAGAGAATCTTTTGTGGGGAGGGGACTTTATTTTCCCATTCTTACAATCTCCCATGTAGGAGGGCTGTCTTCCTCACATTTGTTTTTTGTTTTATTTCTATTTGATTTTCTTAATAAGATACAGATAAGTTACCTAATGGATATAGGTGAGAAGTGGGAAGATCTTTTTCCATCTCCTTTGGGCCTGCCCTCCCTCCAGGAGCTCTCTGTCCACTGTGCACCTCTGCCCTGCAGCTTCAGAGGAGGTGGCCCTATGGGAAGGACCAAAGTGTTCAGTGCTGCCAGGAGCTAAATATGGGTAAGTATGCCTTAATCAGGTGTAAAATATTAGCAAGCCTTCTTTTCTAACAGATCTAGACCCACATTCTCTGTTCAATCTTTATCAGTGATCGGTGTAATTAATATACAGTCAGCCTTCCATATACACAGCTGCACATCCTCCAGTTCAAAAAAAATTGTGTCTGTACTAAAGATGTAGACTTTCATCTTGTCATTATTCCCTAAACAATACAATATTACAACTATTTGCATAGAATTTACATTCTATTGTATCATTATTAGTAATCTAGACATGATCTAAAGTATACAGTAGGATGTGCATAAGTTATATGCAAATGTTACATTATTTTGTATAAGGGAGCATCCATGGAGGTCCTGGAGTAAATCCCTCATGAATACCAAGGGACAACTGTATTAATCTGCATCTTTATGACTCTGTGTCCATCTCTCAACTCATTTTGAACATGGGCAGTATAGAGGAGGGTTTTATCAAACCCCCTAAAATCCCAGTAATTTAAGTTGATTTTCAAAAATAGCTAGGCAATATTTCTAAATAATAGCTCCCCTCCTTGCCAATCTGAGTCTTCATTCACTGGTTGTTATATTATACTTCAGACTATTTAGTCTTTTCTGTACCATATTTACAGTACTGATTTTTCAATACCATACAATACCATAGATACTATAGGGTATAATAATATTGATGCTATCCTACATATGATACTGCTTCAAAAGTCAGTATCTTATGAATTTATAATACATTTCATTATTTGTGTTTTAAATGCTGCAATCATGATGATATTTATTTGAATTGCCCAAAAGAAACCCTAAAGACAGTTATTCCCAAACTTTGCTGCACATTAGAATCATCAGGAGAGTTTGTGAAAATAATGTTGCTGAGGCTGCATGCTATACCACAAATTAAATCAGAAAGTCTGGAGATGGAATCCAGGCATCCATATGTTTTAATGTTCAGGTGATTCCAACCTGCAGCAAAGTTTAACAGAAGACATCTTCTCCCAACTAGAAGAACAGAAGCCAGGGTTTTATGCCAAATCCTTTCCTGACTCTCAGTCTTCACCCACAGACCACGACTATATTAATACCTGATCACTGCTTCCCACACTAGTTTCCATTAATAAAAATGTTTTTAAATTTTCTCACTATCCAAAAGAAAAATACTGAATTATCTTTAGTCACAAGCTTTGCTAGACAGTACAGATATATTGATATAGACTTGATGTCTGTTTTCTCAGGGAATAATATGGTATAAGAGACAATGGAAGTATAAACCAATCATAAACACAGACTGCATCAAAAAGCATGATGCTTAAACCCTTAAATTAAGAGTAAACCACTAAATAATTATAGTATGGATTTATTTTATTTATTTGAAATATTATGAAAAGGTCAGGTAATTTTTCCTTTTTGTCTATAACATTTGCAGAGCCTTGAACTTGGTCCAGAATACAGATAAAAGCCTAGATTTAATACAGCATGTTTCTTCTAAGGAGTCATCATCTCCACTCCCAGCTTCAAATGTGTGTCTATAGTTGAAGTTTTCTGAGCATTTCTATTAGTCCATCTTTGTATACCAGAATTATGGCAGCTTTCTCTGTATAGCTGATGCCCACATTATAATCCAGCTGAATCACAACTGCTGGGAAGAATTTCCATACATTGTCCTAATGCCCTTTGAAAGCTGCAGGAGCTTCCTTACCTTTCACAGTTTTGGTGCCCAAAGAAAGATTCCCACTCTGAAAACACTTTCTGAACACCGATCTGACTGAGTTCCACATTGGGCTATGACTTACAGTCATTTCATTGTAGTCCAAAAAGTATGTCAAGAAAGTATATCCTGTTTCCACCTCTGCCCTTTAGGTTGCCCCAGAATCCATTATTCTACATAGTGTTCAGATTTGGACTTGACCGCTCCATCCCTTATTCTCCTACAACTCTGCCTCCTGGCTTCCTTTTTCCATCTTCTCCTTTACTCCTTGCATGCCATTAAGCTGAGGTACAACTGAGCCAGCTCCCTATAGGGGTCATGTAAGCTGATTGTGTCAAAAGACCCACTTCCTTTGGAGTTTACACAAATTATAGTATTTTTCCATATCCTGTTCTGTCAAATGAAACACTACCATCAGGGTTTCTGGATCCCCATTTTCTTTCTAGCCATTTTCTGCCTAAGTACACATGTACTTCAGAGTTTTGTCTGTAACCTCCCTCTCTCCTTGTTTTCAGCCTATTCCAAGATCAATGATTCCTATTCGTGGTTTTTAAAACTACACTGTGGCAAAGTCCTCATTCTCCTAGCATTCTTCACAACTTCAGGTGTATATCTTTGCTGACTGCCAGAGATCCTCCAGTGCCCATTCCCATGGCCTTAATTGCAAAGACTCTAAGGCAAAATTCTCTCACTTCCCTTGGTCCTCTTACAACCCTCTCATTTTAATTTAACTTAGCCCCTTCAACCATAGCCAGAAGCAGGATATTGGTAGTAATAGCAAGAACAACAACTAATGACATTTATCAGATACTTATAGGGGGTCAGCCACCATGCTGAAATTCTTACATTCATCATCTCATTAAGATGGTTCTACCACTCTTTCCAGCAAGCAGCCTCATCTCCATTTTACAACTCCTCAAGCAAAAACTTAAAGAAGTTAAGTACCTTTCTCCAAGCAACACAGCCAATATGTAAACTCTGTCCAGGCTCTGGAAAACTTATCTCTGCAGGGTGCTGAGTTACCCAATTCCTCACCCAGGATCCTGGGAGTAAAGTGTGTCAGCACTGTGGACAACACCCTGGCATCCATCCCACCACAGGGAACTTAAACCAGTCAGTCACATCTCTCCCTCTGCCCTGTCTGGTCCAGAGATAGGATGTAGTTATCAGTTGTATAGTCTTCATTCACCCCCATGTCACCCTCCAAAAAAAAAGATATGTAGTCCTAACTCCCAATAATCCAGAATGTGACCCTCCTTGGAAATATGGTCTTTTCAGAGATAATCAAGTCAAAATTAGGTAATTAGGTTATAATCCCATTCCTAATCCAATATGACTGCTCTGTAAAAAGGGAAAACTTCTTGCTTCACAAGAAAAACATCACATGATGATGGGAATTTTTTGCCACACTCAATGAGGTATTATCGGGAGCTAGGAGAGAGGACTGTAACATTCTTCCCCAAAGCTTTTAGAGGGAGTGTAGTCCTGTCGATAACTTGATTCCAGACTTCTGGTCTCCAGAATTGTGAGACAATGGATTTCTCTTGTTCTAAGCCACACAGTTTCTTGAACTTTGTTACAGCAGCAATAGGAAACTAGTATCACTGATTTCAGCCACCTTGAAATAACAACACTCGAGAGGAGAGCTGCTCAAGAAATCTGAGAATAGAAGTCATTCCCCTTCTCCCACTGGTTGAGAGAAAAGGAGCACAATGTCCCCAGTCAATGCTGGTTACCATCTTGCAAATGTGAAATGGGGTAAATGGAGTAGATCCAAGAAGATGGCCATGCAGGGCTCAAAGCTCCTGACTCCCTGTATCTGAGCCCACCCAAAATGGGGGTTTAATGTCCTCTGATGCTGTAGGTCTTTGCAGTTCAGTTTGAATTGTAGTTGCAGCATCAAGCAACATATCCCCAAATTTCAGACAACTTCAGGAGGTGAAACTCTGTCCAAGAACCCATAATTAATATACGGCAGAAGTGGAATTTGAAGAAGTCCATCCAAACCCAAACTCAGTGCTCCTGCCCACTATGCAATAATGAGTTTCATTTAATGATTTTGGTACTCTAGGCTGCTTTGGGCAGTAGCAATCCTCAAGCTTCTCCATTTGTTTACCTCTTCACCGGACTCTTTTCTTATTTTAGTGCATCCTTAGTTTATCCCATAATCTTGGTTCTAACACAGCATGCTTTTCTCTTTAATCTTTGGCACTTTGCTTTAGACATATACCACTGACCTGTGGTACCTCACACCTCTGGCCATTCTGGGTCACCAGGACATGTGAGCAAGCCCTGTCCTTCCCTCTGACTGGATTTGTTGAGCTCCCAAGGAGGCTTCCAAGTTATAACCAGGCACAGTACATAACAGAATCAGTTTCTACCAATGTAGTTGATGGAGAAAGTCACTTGCTAATTCCCACTCTAATCGCTAAGATGTTTCAAGGACAGCTGACTGCAGACTCAGTGAATAAAAGCTTTATGGGCACTTCACATTTAACATACCAAGAATCTAGAACAAAGATTCACAATAGACCAAGGTTAACTCATGTAAACAATTTGCAATTATAATCTCAAAATCTGTCTTTTAATTCTGACTTGGATTTGAAGACTTTTGAAACTAAAGGCAATAACTCTTTACTTTGCCATTATATATTTTTCTACTGATTTACCAAATATTTGAAGACCTAGTGTGGGGAAGTATTGTGTTAGATGGGGATACAAGGGACCCTGTTCACACTGAGCTGAACTAACTGTCTAGAGAAGAGAGAGAAAGAGAGAGCAAAACTTGGGTTATTCAAGGAAAGAAAACACATTTCATATATTTGGTACATGAAATTGTAAAAGATGAAATTGGATACATGGGTAAAAAGCATGCCTTATAAACTATGTTAATTGCTAAAGACTAATTATTAAACACCTTCATGTATGAAGTGTTACTCATTCACACTAAAATACAAATGTGTAAATTTTCTCTTCACTATCAGGAGGAGAATGAGCAACCCTGGAGATACTAGCAGAGAGTTGTAGATGCCGACTTAGAAGACAGGGTTCTGCCTCTTTTTCTGCCTCAGTCAGCTAGTACTGCTGATCCAGGGAGAAAGATTTTTTTAAAAAGCCTGTTTTCCATCAGCTTTTCTGGGCTTGGCCCCAGCCCTGCTGAGCTACAGGGCACTGGGCTGTAAGAGCCACGTTGGAAGTGAATCCTTTGATGTTTTCAAAGGTCGGAGCACATTGCTCCCCTTTTGGAGTGTCACTTGGCTGTAGGCAGAGGATGTTTCAGCAACTGGGAGAGCCAATTAGAGCCAATTATAACCCAACTAACCTCCCATGACACCGAAATTCCTTGTAGAACTTGCCAGCTCCTTGCAAAAATAGTGTGCATGTGGGCCTAACTCCAGCATGGAATATGCCCCAACCATAGGATCACTGATGATTCATTCATTGTCCTCCATAGCTGCATACTGTAATTACCTCTGCAGATTTTTAATTGCTGACACCTAGAATCCATGCCCAGACTGTCCAATTTAAATAGTCTGAGCTGTGGGTCCAGGCATCAGAATTTTTAAAAATATCCCCATGTATGAAAATACCCAAAGATATAGCTGGACTGCTCTGAAATCTAACTTCTGCTTCTCCTCCCCTGTTATGGATACATTTCTCTGAATTAATTGGCACCTACTTTCATTAACATCATTATATTTCCATTTTTGATGGTGAGGTGACTGGAAATGAAACCCAGGTCCTCAGGTATGCTAAGCAAGTGTTCTACCACTGAACTACACCCCCAATTCTAGTATTAACTCAGATATGTTCCAAATAAATTTATATTTTCATCCTATTTTATTCTTAACAAAATAAGTGTCTGGTGTCCTAAACGAAGCATGTGGACAAAGTAAAAATTTTTGTAAATGTTTTTCCAAGATAGCCTTGAAAAACTATTTTTATCTAATAGAAATTGAATCCATAGCTTCTAAAAATAAATTTGCATTTTTTGACAATTATAGGTACATGTTTGTTATAAGTATGCATACTTTTCTATATTTACTTAGAAGTAATATCCCTTTTTCTCATATACACACATACAAATATCTTCCATAGTACAAAGTCTTGTGCAAGGCAGATATCCAATAGGAAGTAAGGAGTGAAGAGACTAAGAATGGATGCATGGAAGCTAAAACTACAAGATAAATAACTTTTATTTGCACATTATAGATATATGAATATGTAGCTTATATGTAAATACAACCTTATTTCCAGTTGGCATCTGATAATAAGAAGACATCTGTTACAAATTTCAATTTTTTATTCAATCAGTCTATGTAAATAACTGATAAATGCAATATAGCAGGATGTGACTTTTACTTTTTTAAATGTTAGTATGTTACATTGATGGCTTTAATAATGATTAAAACTAAACTTCATTATATTCTTAAATGGATATTTTCAAGATGAATGTTAAATTATAAAGGGAATTCACTTGACTCCAAGATGTCAAATGTAAAAAAATAATAATTTCTAGAATAAATCAGGCTCCAGATTATGAGAATAATGTCAAACAGCATAAGAGACAATTGAGTCCAATCATTTTTTCAAAGGTTATGGTTTGGTTTATAGCAGCAGAGCTCTTTCTTTCCACAAAATGTTTAGCAGAAGAGAAATGTATATACACATACATGTACATACACACATATATGTATACCCATAAATACATAAATTATATCATATTTTTGAACTGAATACACACCTATACACATAAATGACCTTTATTCTTTTATTAACATAAAGCCCTTATTTATAAAATATCTTTTATATCTTTTATGTGTATACACATATGTATTCATTGTATATAATAAAAGAGAAGCCATGTGATTAGCATGCTAGTAACTTTAATAACAGCTAAGATTTTTCATTAAGTGTTTTATAATATACTCTCATTTAATCTGTACAACAAACCAATGAAATTAATAATTATGTGGACAAGGAAACTTAAAGTCCTAGTTCTTAATGAGATCTAGTTATTTGCTCAAGGTCATAGAAATTTAATTGTCTAAAATGAGAGTTAAACATGGGCCCATCGATTTGAGTGCCTGCATTTTTAACCACCAGAGTATAAAACAGAAAATATGAAACTACTCACTTGCCTTGATTTTAGGGGCCCTCAGTTGAACCCAAGTTCCTAAAATGTCATCCCCAACTCACCTTCCCAAAACTTGGAGTCTTTTTGCATCCAGAAAACCCATCTTCTGGCCAGAAAACCCTTCCAGCCTCCTTGAAGAAAGCATTGCTATAAATGACTCACATTAGCTCTCTTTGTTTTGTGTATTTATTTCTTTATTATTTGCTCTCGTTATCTAGAAATCTATATTTTAACCCTAATTGTCTCCCTGCGGTAATGATTAAGGCATGACTCTGAGATTTGCATTGCAAACACCATGAGGCCTTCAACAGGAGCAGATGAATTCTGAACTTGGCATCTAACAGCATTTATTGCTTCATTTTCATGTCTTCTCAGCTTCGTTCTGGGCCAAAGTTGTTAATTTTTTTCAAGTTCCAAAAGGATGGGAGGAGGTGGAATTTAGGATAATGATTTCAAGTCTGCATTGACTCTACCCAGTAGATCAAAATTGAACTTTTCATTACTGCAACCATATTTTTGAACAAGAAAACCCATGGATCAGTGCTTTATGTACATTTTACTAATGAATATTTATAGGACCACCCATGGAGTGTACAATCTCAGACAAGCTACTCTATTTAGACAATGGTTATTTGGGAAAACCGGAAGAGGCCTTAGAAAAAGACATGCTATAAGTGAAATGTATTTTTATCCTTCCCAAGGGGAGGTGAGAAGACTCCAATGATATCTACACTTCTTCAATTTTGTTGTCTTAAAAGTTTTATTTATTTTAGAAATAGTTACAACCTAGCCAGGTAAATACATGGCCATAAATTCCATTTAACTTTTTTCCCTCACTGGAATAGGCTCATAAAAGACAACAAAAACCTGCAGAAAATTCAATGAGGGAATAAGATTGTCAATACAGTGTGTGTATTTGAAAATAAAATGGCACAATCAAGTATAAAAAAAGAGTCTGCATTCAAGTTAATAAAAATCAATCTAGAAGAAAGCAGACTGCATTTTGGTGTCTAAGTAATCCTATCTTTTAATAACAATAAAACTTTCTAAAGCTCTTTCTTTGGTGTCTCTAAGAGTTTGTCATCCAAGTGCTGGGATAGGAAAGACAGAGCGTCCAGAAGCTACAGATACATTCAAAATCCTTCTCTTGGTCTCCATCTGTAAGGATGAAGAGACCTCAACCCTGGGGCACATGTGCTACACAACAGACTCCCCAATATTTTCATGTCTCAACTCACCAACCAGGAATGTTGACAGACAAGTATTATTCCAACTACGAAAACAAGTATAATTAAGAGGAAATGAGAATTCTGTAGAAGACTGTTTGCATGAGCCACGATTTTGTTGCAAATAATGGATGCACTTAATAAATGGTAACTATGCCACATAAATAGAAGACTCTAAATACTCAAGTGAAAATAATAAATCTGACCTCCAGAGCCCAATAAAACTATTTTATTTTTATTGAACTATATATTTTCATATCTCTAAGAAACACTGATCGTAAGACATGTCTTCTATTTAACAACTTTCCAGGGAAAAAGGAAAGAAAACATGACTGCATTGAAAAAAAAAAATATATATATATATTCATATTCAATGATTTTAGAAATGTTAAAACAGGGAAAATGGGCCTTGCAAGTGATGAGATAAATTTATACTTAGTTCAAAGAGTATTATTGTATCAATTACCTAATTTTTACCAACTTCATAAGGGTTCTTTGATTATCATTTCCATCATACAGATGAAAAAGAGCCAAACCTGAGATGTCCAGTAAGTTTCTTGAAATCACATAGCTAATAATCCAGTACTCTTAGCTCTTTGCTTCTAAATTCCATATTTTTCTATCATCCCATTCTGTCTTAAAATAGTAGAACCTTTTTATTTAGACTATTTTGTTGAACACTAGCAACGAAAAAGACACATGCTTTAAAAGACTGGTAGAGTCAAATCTTCTCAACTGCTCTTGAAATTCTTTCATGTTTAGCTAAGATTTTCTTCATACCAACCTATAAACCAAGTTCTCTACTCATGGGAAGCAGTTGTGTTGACAAAGAGGCAGGTATCCCACAGGAATGCTGTCTTCCAGGAGAAACTAGAGATCACTGACTGAAAGCTCAGATGGATTCCAGAGTGACTGGCTCACTACTATTTGCTTCATCACTTAGCTCTGGACAGAAGACACCTGCTTTTGCAGATTATAGTTATGAATTAGCTACAGTAATTACCCTTGGGTCTACTGAGTTCCTTCTTTCTAAATCCTTGGCCTAATAAAATGTGCCATGCCTACAAAGCTTTCATTCATTCCATGTGCAATCAACTGTCCCTACCACATCTTAATTATCAGAGTAGTGGTTTGCAAGAGAGTTTCTCCATCAACTAGATTACTAGAAATTGATTCTATTGTGGGAATTTGGTTGTGTCTGCTTATGACTTGAAAGATTCCTAGGAGCTCAGCAAATCTAGACTTGGCGATACATTTATCTAATAGAGACATGCGCCTTGGTAGCAGGGCAAGGGCCTGGGCAAGGGAAGGATGGCACTGACAGCCACCACAGTACTTGCCAGTCAGCACAGTGACTACAAAAGGCAGAGAAGTAAGTACACACCTTCCTCACCACAATCAGTGCACATCTGAAAGAAAGTAAAACACCTTCAAGATAATGAAGGATATTCTCTCTGCTCCTTCCCTCCAAGTACCACACCCTAGACCACTTCCTCAATCATGGTTCCACCTTAAACCAAAGGTAAGTGTGTCTTGCAATGAATCTTCCATCTCACTGCAGGGATGCTGTCCTGGACACTATAAAAGCAAGTGAGGAGTTTCTATTTTTGTCCAAGGAAGTATCAATAACTATATGAGACTATTTATTTATTTTTATTAGTGAAAGATTCCCTACAAACTACAAGTTTTATGGTAATTATTTCAAGTTTGGAATTGTGATCAGTATTCAGAGACTGGCTTTGTACTTTAACCTAATGCTCTTATTAAGTCACTTTTGAACTTTTAAAGAGAAGGGAAAAACCATAATTGAATAAATAGTGTGGGAAAGGTACAAAGAATAAGGACAAAGAGGGAGGAACTTGGATGATGATGATGAACTGGTGATGAACTTGGAGCTCACTGGGAAGTTCCAAAATAGCACCAAAGTGACCTTTTTATGTGATGATCAGATCCTCTAGGAGTCAGTGGGCCCTTTACATACGCTTAAATGAAAACAACATGAAAAAGGGAGAGAAATTTTTAAATGCAAGAGAATTTGTATTTGATTTTTGTCTTTTAATATGCTTTAAAAATAGAATGATACAAACAAACAAGAAAGTTGAAATTGGTCATTAAAAATCCACAATGAGATATCATGTCTGTTAGAATGACTATTAACAAAATGACTAAAAGATAACAAGGATTGGAGAGGATGTTCAGAAAAGAGAATCCTTGCACATAGTTGGTGGGAATGTAGACTGACCCAGTCCTAATGGAAAACAGTTCTCAAGAAATTATACCACATGATCCAAAAATCCTGCTTCTCTGTATATACAAGGTAAATGAAATCAGTATTCAAAAGATATCTACACTCTCACAACTCTCACATTCATTGCAGCATTATTTACAACAGCCAAGATATGGAATCAACCTGGGTCCTATCAATGGATGAATAGATGTGTGTGTGTGTGTGTGTGTGTGTGTGTTTATGCATGCACGAATGCTATGCAGCCTTTATAAACAAGGAAATTCTGCTTGCAACAACTTGGTGGAACCTGAAGGACATTGTGCTAACTGAACTAAGCCAGGCACTGAAGGGCAAATACTGTATGATCTTACCTACGGGTGAAATCTAAAAATGTTGAAATCACAGAGAAGCTCAGAGTGGAATGGTGGAACTAAAGACTGGAGTATGGCAAAAATGAGGAGGTATTAGTCAAAGTACAAACTCACAGTAATAAGACCAAGTTCTGAGTATTTTAAGGTACAGCATGAGTGGTAAAGGATGAGTTAATTAATTTGTGGTAATCCTTTCACAGTTTATGCTGCTATAAAAATTGAATATATAAAACTTCATCACCTAAATATTTTTAATTGACTAATTTTTAAGACAATCTAAACCAGATACTTCAAGAGAAACCCTTTCCCTAGTCCCTGTAGAACTGAACTGCTCCTCTGTGGTATGACCTTCAACCCCATCCAGAGGCCAAGGAACGGGCAAGTACTTTAGCAGTCCCAATCACCTCAGGAGATGTGGATTTTACTCTTCTGTGGACTCTTCCCTCTATTGTAGATAAAGAACAGATGTCCTCCAGGCAATTTTTCTCCAAAGGACTTTAGAAAGCAGCATCTGCTACAGGCTTCAGCTACCACTTCCAGACGCTTCTGAAGATGAGGGAATTTCCTTCCTTCCTTGGCTGCCCCTCCCTGAGTCTCCACCCACAGAGCAGAGCTTGCCGGTCTGCTCCACCACAGAGAGCAAGGACAGATCTGATATACATAAATCAACATATTACTCATTTTCTAGCACTGCCTTTGACAGCTGTTACATGAGCACATTGTTAGAAACTGTCAAGCAATGATACACAGTGCCTTTTACAACATATGTTGACTTTTATCTAATGTAGTTCCATAATTAGCCCCAGGGAAAGCGAATCCAGGCATCCACCTGGCTGTGTGATCTCAGTTAACCTTTGCTTTGCTCAGAGGAAAGTTAGCAGGATAGGGGTGGAGACCCAGGCAGCTGGGGCCCCAGCACACAGAGAAAACAAGTGCTTGAGCTGAGTAGGGGACGATATACTTCTTATGCCATCCCACTCTTTAGCTCACAAAAAAATATGTCATCAGTCGGAGACCCTAGGATCTGTAGAACTAGTCAGGTTGCTTAGGTCATGCCAAGCCTGAATGAGTTCTGAAATCATTACTGGAAAAATTCTTCCTGGAACCTGGACCATTCAGTATGAAAGAACTTGAAAGAAAAAACTACGTGCTGCTTCAAACATTATTCTTCGTGATTCTCTATATTTTTCTTTCAGAAAAAGACAAAACTTGCAGAAGACACATGGGCAGGAAAACCATATTCCACTGAGCTGCAGGGCTCAACAGGTTCTTTAGCCAGGCAAGATGACATGTGGGTTTGGGGTAAGAGGGTCTGAATTGAATTCATTCACTCACAGAATAACTAAGAAAAAACATAATTATGTTTTTCAGGGTCTCCATTTCCCCACCTTCCAGTGGAAATAAAAGCTATGTCAATGTCCCTAAAGTTAGTGATACAGTAGTTGTTTTCCCTGGCTCCTCCAGCACTCTGGACAATTCCCAGATTAAGAACTACTTTCATTAGTGAAACATAATGACAATCCTTAAACAAACCTACAAATTTATGGTGAAAACAAAAAACAAAGAACTACTTTCTTTAAATTAATTCATACAGTTGTCTTCTAATGATGACCAAATGAAAGGTGTGGAAACATTCTGAGACAGAAAAATTCTTGTTCAAATATGAGTTTTCTGACTTAACTTTCCATTTCTGGTGCTGGGAGCCAATTAGGAATACAACTTTAGTTATCTTAGAAGCAATGAACCAAAATAAATCTGAGGGAATCTGAAAAGCATACATTGTCCCAAAGGCATGAGAGTTTTCTAAACTTATATTTATAATATCCCTGTATAGATACACCTCAAGACAAAAAAGGGGGGAAAAGGATAAATTCACAAAAGAACCTTCTTCAAAAAGCACTGTACTTTCATCCTCATTCTGCAATTATGAATCTTGTCTAAGCTAGCCATGAACATCAGCTCTACCTTCCTCTCTTCATGAGCATCTTCTTCATGCACTACAGTATCAGAGCAACTATGGGAATTCACAAGTCATACAAGCAAGGTACCCATTCTTCAGGAATGCATTCTGCAAGTCTCTGGGTTAAGCCCAGACACTATACTTGACTTCAGGAAGATAACAGTCCAATGCAAGAAAGAATCTAATAAAGTGGCAACAAAGTAAGAGCTATGACACATAGATATTAAGGGGAAAAGAGAGCTGAAGGTAGAATGTAAAAAAATAGATATTTAGGGAGTAGATGAAGAGGATGGTCCAAAGTAAAAAGAAAACTAGGAGATAAAGATATCCTAGAAAACACTAGAGAAGAAAATCTCAAGGGTTATTCCTTGCATACCAGGCAAAAATGCTATAAAATGCAAGTAAAGATAAGAATTTAAAGAAAATCAGGGGCTATAACAACTAGCAATGAGCTACTAATTTTATTAAGATGTGTGAAAAAATTAAGGATCATTATACTGAAGAATCTCTAACCAGGTGTCAAATGAAAAAATGATCTTTCTATAAGAACTTAGAAGATAGAGGAAAAGATCTCTACAGAAGAGAGGGTATAAGGAATGATAGATTTAGAAAATATGAATTGAGAGGAGTCTGAAAAGATTAGTAGAATTCAGGGTGAGGGAAGCCATCAGGGGAGTAGCTTATAGTTAGGGTCACAGGTTTAAGTACAGCACAAGGCTATGTCTAATTCTGTTGATATCAAAGACCAAGAGAAGAAAGTGTGGGAGATGAGAATGGAAAGGCATTTAGGATCAAATTGAGAAAGGACATAGATGCTAGAGGCCCAATTTATTCCATGGGATTTGGGCAGGGTCTAATGTGATGAACTCAAACATAATGACTAAGGTAACAGCTGTGTACTAGATGGATTGGAAAGCTTAAAAGCAGCTGGCTTAGTCTCAGTGCTAGAAGGAAGAGATCAGGTTGAACCTGGAAAGCATAAAGGTCACTCTTTTATCCATTAAAGCAATATATTCATTATAAAAGAAATAAGAAACCACTTGCCTGTCTATTATGGCAAGGAACAAATCTTCTTGACCTTGAATCAGTATGCTGGATTTTCTTGGTGTTTAAGTACATGAGCTCTGAGTCCAACAGAGGTGGTACAAAGACCAAATCAGTGACCTCCCTATTCTTCGACCTTCTTAGGTTGCATAACTCTTCTGTACATCAATTTCCTCATCTGTGAAATGGAGAAATCAATAGTATCTACTCAAAGTGTTTCAAGTATATTAAAAGAGGTAATGCATGTAAATGGCTGACAAAGAATAAACACTCAATAAATGCTATCTATGATACTATTTCATTATTAAAAAATATTGCTCAACCAGGTCAGAAAAATATCTGCAAACAATGAGCATATGAAAAAATGCCTCAGGAAGTATGAGTCACCAATGAATGTATGAAAAAATTGCCAGTCTCCAGACATTCAAAAATTAAACAATCTAATAATTGAAAATCAAACTGACAATACCAAGGGTGATTAGCAGAATTCTAAGGTGATCTAAGACTCCTCACCCCCTCATGTACACATCCTGTATTATCCCTTCCCCTTGAGTGTGAGCAGAACTTGTGAATAGAACATCAATCCTATGATTAGATTAGTAATTCATTGACTTTTAGTTAATCAAAAGGATGCTTATACTGGGGGGTGGGGCTGATTAATAAAAGTCACCTTTAGAAGAAGGTCAAGTGCCAGAGAGGTAAGCTCCTCTTGGTCTTGAAGATGTGGCCTTCCTCATTCCCACAGCTACAATGAAATGGTTTTCACCAGTAATCATGTGAGCTTAAAAGAGAGTCCTGAGTCTCAGATAGGACCCCAGAACAGGCCAACATCCTGAATGTAGCCTTGTGATAACAAGCAAGGACCCGTTAAACTACACCCAGACAATATCCCATGCAAATAGTAAAATAATAAATTCAAATTCTTTTAAACCACCAAGTTTGTGGAAATTTGTTAGGCAGCAATAGAAAATTAATACACTAAGAGATGGCAAAAACAAGAAGAATTGGGAAATTTTATCCTCCAATTTTAGGAATATTCTTGGGTTCAATAAGGAAAGCAGTTTGACATTATATACTAAGCTTGAAGATGCACATATGTTATGTCCATCCAATGCAGACTTCAGTATATATTCCAGTAAATTTCTCCACAGGTGCATATATACAAAAATGTTCATAGCAATGTGGTTTCAATAGTCAGATGCCAAAAACAACCTAAATTAAATATACATCTTGATAAGAATAAATAAACTGTGTTATATTCAGAAAATAAAATAGTAATCACAACAAAATTAAACTAGTTACTATATGAATGAATCAAAAAAATAATATTGAGTAAAGAAGCAAAATGCAAAAAAATTTACACTTCCCATTTCCATAATGTTTGCAAACAGACAAGACTAAACTATTCTTATTTAGGGAGGCATTCAGAAGTATTAAAACTAGGGGAATTTTTTTTAAGAGGCAAGAAAATAATTTTCATGAACTTCATTCAGAATACTGATTATCTCCCAGTGGAGAGAAGAAAAGGATTGCATTTTGGAAAGGGTAATGAGGGAACTTCTGGGTGCTGGCAATGTTTGTTTTATAATTACTTTTTACACAGGTGTGTGCTTTACAATTTTAAAAATTATACATATAGGGCTGGGGATATAGCTCAGTTGGTAGAGTGCTTGCCTTGCAAACACAAGGCCCTGGGTTCAAACCCCAGCACCACAAAAAAAAAAAAAATTATGCATATATGTCATATGCATACCTCTGTATAGAAGATCCATCTCACAATGTAAAGGAAACAGAAGAACTCCGAGTGCCAAATCTTACACTTTATCTGAGACATCTGTCCAAGAAAGTTCTGGGAACACAGATTTGGAGGATGCCCTGATGGGTGGGAGCCCCCAATGGGAGTCAGGCTTCCCAGGAGCCTGCACAGGGCCTGAGGCTGATGGCTCAGTGGATCTTCCCCTCCCCCTCCATACATACAGAGCCATCAGCTTCCTGACACCTGTGCCTGCCCAGCAGCTGCAGTGGGAGGAGGGAACTGTCAGGAGCAGTCACTGGCAGCAGACTAATAATAAGATTCATTTCTCTGAGACTCCCAGGACACAACCAAGGGAGACTGGAGAATGCTAATACTGCCTGCTAGGGCTCTGGGGACTGGTTACTTATTTTTATTTTTTAAGGTCAATTGTTTCAGGTCGGTACACTTATTAGAGGAGGGATCCATGAAAAAAAGAGCATGTGCCTCTGTTATAAGCCTAAAAGGAAAAAAGAACACATTCATTCAGAATCAAGCCTGAGTCCTCTTTTTTACAGGATACCTGCAGGGGCTGGGGCAGAATGAAGACCTATAATCATTCTGGAGCTTGAAGCAGGGAGATCTTGAGTCATAAGATTGGGATACAAAACTTGGGACTTTTCCCTGGCTTTCTCATTGTTCCAGTCCTTACAGGAAGTTTGTTTCTCTTTTTTCATTAGCTTCACTGTATCAGTGTCCTACTGCTATTTAATTACCACACTAAATGGCTTCAAATAGCAAAAATTTTTATCACAAGATTTTCCTAGATCAGAAGTATGGGCATGGCATGGTTGGGATCTCAGCTCAAGGTCTGATCAGGCTGACATCCAGGTATTGACTAGGGCTGTGGTTCTCATCTGAGGCTAAATAGAATCTGTTTCTAAGCTCCCATGGTTGTGGTAGTATTTAATTCCTTACAGTTATAACATGGAGGTTCTGGTTTCCTTGCTAGCTGCCATACAGAAGTTGTCCTTAGTTCCTAGCTGATGCTCACACTCTTTATTATATAGTCTTCTGTGACAAGTTGACATATTTGACTCCATGGAAATGTTATAGACCAGGCTATATGGGCAATGACTAAATAGACTCCATTTTACCTTGAGACTCCATGTTATATAGGAAATGCTTCTCCCATGGGAATGTCCAGTCTCCATACCCACCAACAGTTGCTTAGCATGACTTGTTTGGCAATACAAAATGATGAAATGGCAATTCTTTTATAATGAAAAATTGTTCTCTTTTGATTCCTAGTTTCCTAAACAATGTACCATGTTAATGGTGATGTCAACAGTGATTGTTTAGATGTTAGTAACCATTCTTTAGTTGTACCTAAGTGAGGTCATTTTGAACCACTTCTACCTCTGCTAATGATTTCAGATCCCATGATGTCAGTTTGTAATTTTGAATCATAGCAACAGACACTGATGATTGATGTACTGATTTATAGAATTAAAAACCCCTGGTCAGGGCTGTTCTCCCAATAGCCATTTTTGGGGCATTGTGTGATAGTCAGCAGGCAAGTTTAATAAAGACTCTCAAATTTGGACTTCTCAGTGGTGATTGGTCTGTTCTCAAGTTGCGCCCCATAACACTTCTTCCATCGTCAAAGTCGGCGACAGAGAATTCTTATCCTATAATACCCTCATGCTGCAAATCTCTGAATTTTTTTCTTGTGACTAGATAAAGCACTCCACTTTTATAGGGCTCAAGTGATTAAGTCCAGCCCACCTGAACAGTCTCCCTATCCTAAGACCAATTGATAAGTATTTTACATATATCTGCAAAACCTCTACACAGCAGTATCTAGATTCATGTTTTGACTAACTGAGAAAACATGGGTATACTAGAGGCTGGGAATGAATCTTGGAAGATGTCTTAGAATTCTGCCTATCCCAAACACCAAATGCTAGTATTGTTATTCTGAACACAGAGTTCATAAGAATGCAAAGAAAGCAATGTGCCCAAAGAGATGAGGAATGTCATGGAATGTTCTATGCAATAGGAAGATATATTAGTTATTTGAATTGAACTATACCCTGAAATTGGGAATAATGGTTTTCCTTCATTGACTCATTTGACAAATATATTAGGTACTATGAAGGTGACACAGATTAATAAAACACACACCCTTCTATGACATTTATAGCTTAAAAAGAAAGCAAAAATGTAATATTCATCCATTTAACAAATATTTATTGGGTGCCTACTATTTGACAAGTACTAGATACTGAGGATATTGTTAATGATTCTAACATATGACTGATGCAATGCTATAAGAGCATAAAAGAGATACAAAATCTCAAGGAAATTCAAAGCAAAACGATAGCTTCCCCAGTCAGGGAAATATGGTAAAACATTACCCTTGCAGAGTAGGAGACAGTAAACTGTGTTTTATTTGAAGAACTGGAGATAGGAGGAGAATGGTTTGCTAGTTAGAGAAACTGATGTAAGCAGAATCCCAGAGATGAGAAAAAGTGAGAGAATTTAGACAACAATATAGACCACTTTGGGAGATTACAAGTGATAGAGGAGGCATCATACAAGATAAGAATATAAAGGAAGTATGGGGGCGGATTTTCAAGGATCTTGAAGGGCAATGAAAAGCATTTACTAGGATGTGACATGCCCAGAACTTCACTCTGGGGAGGTCAATTTAATAACACCATTCATTTACTCCTTCAATATTTATTGAAAATCCAGTATGTAAACCCAGGCAGTGTTTGCAGAATACAAGTTAAAATTCCTGACTTCATGACATTTTCATTCTAGGGGAGGAGATGACAATAAACAAGAAAATTAATAAATAAACAGGACAATATCAGCGATAAGTGTTAGGAATACAAAAATACAGCAAGATTGAGTAATAGAGATTAGGGGAGAACTGTTTTAAATTGGATGGTCAGAAAAGGCCTCTCTGAGAAAGTGATAGTGGAGGAAACACTTTGTATTCCAGAAGGTAGTAAGCCCTGCAGAGATCTGGGGTAGCTGACAGGCAAGGGACCAGGAAGGCTCCTGGCATAGAATTGCATCTGAGCAAAAGCAAGAGGTCAGGGTGTTCTCATGCTGTGAGTGAGGGACCATGGAGGAAATGATGTCAGGAAGGCAACAGGGCCAGATGGTATGGGACTTTGAAGACCATAAGAAAATACTTTGAATTTTATTCTAAAGGCAATGAGAAACTCCTGAAAGATTCTGCATAAGGCAGAGAACTGAAATTACCTGATCAGTCAGGCTGAGATGGAGAAGCCTCCGGAAGCAAGAATGAGACTACTACTGTGGCGGAATGAAAGGCAAAATCCTCTACGACTGTGAGCGTGGCTGTAGTGGTGGTCAGTTTGGGAATATATTTAAAGAGAGCCAAAATGTCTTACTGATAGATTAAGTGAGAGTGAAAGAGGAAGGGGGAAATCAAATTCAGAGGGAGAAGAGCAGAAGGACCAGGGAGGAATCTCCTGCCATTGGTGCAGGAAAAGAGACAGAGAGGCTAGGCTGAGACTGGCAGCAAGAGGAGAGGCCCAGGGATGAAAACTCCATGCGTGGAATAGACTGGACCGAATGAGGGAGTGCCTGTGAGGTCAAAAAAGAAACGGGTGACTTCAATTGTTCTAGCTTAGGTCACCAGGGGAAGAATTGTGCCCATTAAGAGAGACAGGGAATTAAGGAACAACAACATACCAGGATAGATGGTGAAAGAGTTGTGGACATCAAGTCTTATAGGTGACAGGTTCCCCTATGTTTAAAAAAAAAAAAAAAAAAGAAAAGAAAAGGAAGAGTTCACTTGGGACTTCATAAGCTACATGAAGCTAAGTCAGAACCTGCTAGCTACAAGGTAGTCTCCAAAGTCTAGAACCATAGAACCATTCATCCACTGTGATTCTCCAACATCAACTGCTGCCCCTTTTTGACTTCTCATTCCATGTACTGAATGCAAAACTGTTCAATCATTTCATTTTATTTTTTGCCAAATCACGAGCATTCAGGCTTGAATGCTAAGAATTCAGGTGAAAGAGCCAAGGGCCTGTGATTATTCAGAGCACAAATACAACCAGATACCTTCATTAGCACTAATAATCTGATATGCAACAAGTCCCAGGGCTGGCCATGTGACCACTACTCCATGTTGGCTCCAGACCATATCTGAATTCTGTCAATGCCTTTGTTTTCTTGTTCTCCTCGATTTCTTACCTTGAGCTCATCCAAAGTTGAGCTCATCATTTCACTATTAAACCTCTTCCCAATCACCCTGTCCCTGTGTCAGGATGCGTGCTGGTCCTGCAATACCTCCTACACACACACACACACACACACACATACACGCACACTGTTTTTGTTAACTTTTGAATCCCTCCTAGTAAAAAATGTTGATAACTGCTTCATTCTAATTCAATTCCTTTATAAGTATCTTGATTTCTCTCTTTAGTCCTTTTATTTTTTTTTAATCCTGGATACATTGTTATTTCACTGTGAGCTATCTACATGTTGATTTATATTTGTATATTTCTACTCATTTTTTGCCACAACATTCAACCTCAAAGTATATACACATTAGTCCACTTTCTTGTGCTATAACAAAATATTTGAGGCAAGTTATCTTATTTCTTTAAAGTAGGTTCATTTAACTCACCATTTTGGGGAGTAAAAATCCAAGATCAAGTGACCCCATTGGTTTGGCCTCTAGCGAGACCCTAATAGTAGATGGTATTGCAGTAGGAGCACACGTGGAAACAAGAGATCACCTTGCAAGATAGGAGAGCAGTTTAGGAGTCAGTCTTCAGGGTTTATAACAACATTCTCTTTGGAGAATTAACTCAGGGACTTCAAGGGAGCCACCCTAATATCTTGTTAGGACAGCACCCCCAATAACCCAAGGACCTTTCACTAGTCCCTACCTTAAAGTTTCCAAACCTTGACCACTCTGGAGGCCAAGCTTCCAAAACATGATTCCTCAGGACAACACTATGTATCATAGCACTATATTTTCCTTTAATTTTAGAAAAATCCTAGTCATTCTCTCTTCAAAATGTTCTCATCAGCCCATTTTCTCCCTTGTACCCTCTCTTTTGTATTCCACTCCTTCTCCCTGAATTCCCTTTCCTTGTTTAAATTAATAAACTTCAGGTTGTAGAGAAGCTTCAGAGCCACAGAAAAAATTAGCAAAGGTTTCCCACATACCCTCTACCACTCCACAGGCACAGTCTTCTCCACCATCAACATCCCACACTACAGTGACACATTTGTTACAATAGGTGAACTCCATTGATGCATCAGTATCATCCAAAGTCCATAGTTTACATTGGGGTCCACTGTTGGTAATGTACATTCTGTGGGTTTTGACAAACATAATGGTATGTATCAGGATCATAGAAAGAATTTTTTACTTCCCTAAAAATTTTCTGTTCTCCTCTCATCATCCCTCCCTTCCCCTAAACCCTGACAACCACTGATCTTTTTTACTGTATGGATACTTTTGCCACTTCCAGAATGTCATATGGTTGAAGTAAACAGCATGTAACCTTTTCAGACTGGCTTCTTTACTTAGTAATATGCATTTATTTTCCTCCACATCTGTTCATGACTTGATAGTTTATTGCTTTTTAATGCTGAATATTATTTAATTGTTTGAATGTACCAGTTTACCCATTCATGTACTTGGTTCCTTCCAAGTATTATCAATTGTAAATAAAACTGCTATGAACATAACATACCAATTTTCTTTGGACATGAGTTTTCATTTCATTTGGGTAGGTATCAAGGAGCATGATTACCTGGTCATCTGGTAACAGTATGTTTCATTTTACAGGAAGCTACTTAACTGTCTTCCAGAGTGACAATGCCACTTTGCATTCCCATTAGCAATAAATGAAAGTCTTTTGTTCCCCACCCTTACTAGGATTTGATGTTCAATATTTGGGATTTGGGATAGTCTAACATATATGTAGTGATATCTCAAAGTTGTTTTAATTTGCAATTCCCTAAAGAAATATGATCTTAAACATCTTTTTGTACAGTTATTTGCTATTTATCTTCTCTGGCAAAATATCTATTGAGATCTCTAGCCCATTTTTTATCAGATTGTTCATTTTCTTACTGTTGCATTTTAAGTGTTCTCTATATTTTCAAAACAAGTGTTTTTTATCAGATGTGTTTTTGTAAATAGTTCCTACTAGTCTGTGGCTTGTCTTCTCATTTTCTTGATGTTGTCTTTCACACAGCAGAAGTTTTTAATTTTAATGAAGTCTGGTTTATCAATTATTTCTTTTCTGGACCATGCCTTTGCTATTGTATCTAGACAGGCATTGCTAAACCCAAAGTCATCTAGTTGTTCTTCCATATAATCTTCTAATTTTATAGTTTTGCATTTAGGTCTATGATCCACTTTGAGTTAACTTTTATGAAGGATATAAAGTCTGTGTCTAGATTGGCCTCTTAACATATGAGAATCCAGTTAATTCAGCACCTTTTATTCTATTCAGTTTTTAAAATTTTTATTTGTTCTTTTTAGTTACAGATGACAGTAGAGTCTATTTTGACATATTTATACAAACATGAAGTATATCTTATTCTAAATAGGATCCCAGTCTTGTGGATGTACACAATGGTGAGAGTCACTGTAGGGCATTTATATATGTACATAGGAAAGTTCCACTGTCTTTGCTATTCCTATCCTTCCTCCCTTTCCTTTATTCCCCTTTGTCTAATCCACTTATCAGAGAGAACATTTGACCTTTGGTTTTAGGGGATTGACTTTTTTCACTTAACATAATAATCTCCAGATCCACCCATTTACTGGCAAATATTCCAGCATCATTTATTGAGAAGACTATTTTTTTCCATTTTATTGCTTTCAGTTATTTGTCAAAATTATTTGATTATATTTATGTGGGTCTATATCTGGGATCTTTATTCCATTCCTTTATCTTTTCATTCTTTCTCTAATAGCAAACTATATTGATTACTCTAGGAAGTCTTGGATAGTGTAAGTCCTCTAGTTTAGTTCTCCTTCAATATTGTGTTGACCATTATGGGTCTTTTGCCTCATCATATGCACTTTTGATTTTTCAATATCTATAAATAACTTACTAGGATTTTCATTAGGATTGCATTAAATCAACAGGTAAAATTAGAAAGAACTAACATCTTGACCATATTCAGTTTTCCTATCCATGAACTTGGAATATTTCTATTTAGTTCTAATAATAAACAATAACAAAAAATGAATAAAATAAAATAACATAATAAAGAGATATACCAAGAATATCTAAGAAATATATATGTTAGAAATTTTAATGCATTGTTAGGTAATACTGTATAGAGCAAATCACTAGTCACAAAATAATGAATTGAATAAAAAAATTATGTGTTAAATCTTAAAGAATGTAGCTAAAGTCATACTTAGAGATAAAAATACAACCTTAAGACACATTTACTAGAAACAAAGATTGGAAAAAAACTAAATATAAAGAAGATAGAATATCCAAAGAAAGTTTTTAAAAGAAAACAATACAAAATAAGATCAAAATATAAAAAAGAGAAAACAAAGTATTAGAACCAATAAGAATGTTTGTAAGTTGGTCACAGAAAAAGAATCAATTTATAAAAATTAAATGTGTTGCTACATAAAAGCAAAGATAGTTTAAAACATTTCTTTTTTTAATTTTAAAGGTGCAAAAAGTAGAAAATACTAAGTACACAGAAAATAATAATAATAAGTGATATATATTATATTTCTGAAAAAATAAAATGTTATTGAAAAATGCTCTAATGGAAAATATTAAAGAGTACATAAATTAAAGGGATATGTCATGTCCAAAGGAGGGAAAATAAAATAATGAAACTGTCAGTTCTCAAATTAACCTATAAATTTTGTGTAAGTCTAATTAAAATTAGAGAACGATCTCTAAGAACCATGACAAACTTGTTCTAAAATACATGAGAAAGTGAAAATACCAAAGATTGACAAAAATTTTTGAAGAATGACAAAGTATAAGTAATCATTATATTAAATACAAAGACATTATAGAGTTATGGCTAAGGTAATGGGGCATTGCTACAGAAATAGATGAAACAAAGTAGAGGGGCCAGAGATAAAAACCTGAGCACGAGAAAACTTGGTATATGACAGAGTGGTGACATAAAGCACTAGGGAACCTATAGGACAATGAATAAATGGCACTGGGACAACCCAGATGCTCAGTGGGAACAGAACAAATTGTAATCTCACTCCATACCAAAAGTATATTCCATGTGGACTTTTTTAATGCTTAAAATTTTATTGAGTTTTCATCTAACATAAAATTAGCCATTTTTATTCCATGTGGGTTTTAAAAGTAAAAGTCATGTTTCTTTCACATGTAGAAGCCAGAGAAAAAAGAAAAATAGAAGGAACATAGAATAAGGAAAAGGGGATTGAGGTGAAGGGAGAAAGGAAGGAAAAGAAGAGGTACTGAATAATGAAATTGATCAAATTATGTTTTGTGCATGTATGACTATATCACAATGAATACCACTTTCATATACAATTATAATGCATCAGTTAAAATAAATAAATAAATAAATAAATAGAAAGGAGACCAGTAAAGTAGAGAAAGGAGGAAATGAAAAAGGGAAGTACCGGAAAATGTAATGGAGCAAATTATGTGCTTGAACATGTCACAATGAACCCTACTATTATATAAAATTATAATGCACTAATAAAAACATAATAAAAATAGAAGTAAAAAAATAAAAGGAAATGCAAAATCAAGTCTTTAAAAACCTTCACAAGAAAATTCTAGAGACTATATGATCTCAGGATACAGAGATTTTTTTCCTTTTTGGTGCTGGAGATCAAACACAGGGCCTTGTGTGTGCTGGGCACATGCTGTACCACTGAGCTATATTCCCAGCCCAGGAAAAGGTTTCTTAAGACACAAAAAGCACAAGACATAAAGAAGGCTTAATATTTTCACTATATTAAAGCTGAAAACCTATGAACATAAAAAGTTGTCATACACAAACTGAAAAGACAAACCACATATAAGAAAAAGACAGGTGAAGCATACAATCAACAAAAGATTTATATACAAAATCAATGAAAACTATCACTCAACTAAGCAAAAGGGAAAACCCTTATGGAAAATTAGCATCTAGAATCAACAGGCAATCCTCAGATGGGAAAAGTCAAAATGACTAGTATACATATGAAAATAGAACAAATTCCACTAGTAATCACAGTAAATGTACATTACAACTGTGATTTGCCATTTTGTATCTATCTATTAGCAGAGCTTAAAATGCCTGGTGATAGCAAATGTTGGTGAGAATATGGAAAAATTGGAACTCCCAGCAAGACAAAAGTAGAACAATCACTTTGGAAAACAACTTGGCTGCATCTAATTATGTCGAAGATGTGCAGAGCCTTAAGATCTGGCAACTGCAGGTTCAACACTTTTCCCAGGGAAGTGTGTGTCCAAAGGAGGCACACAGGAGAATACTTGCCAAAGTGCTTCTTGTCATTGAAAAAAAGTATGAGAAAACATCTAAAAGACCATCAGCTAAAGAATGGATAAATTGTGGTATTTCATGCAACAGACTATAGCAGTAAAATACAAAAAGCCCTCCGGTGAGTAACAGGGACAAGTCTAAAATATATAATGTTGAGTGAAAAAAAAAATTACAGAATTTTTCACAGAATGAAACCAATTATATAAAGTTTAATACCAAGCAAAACAACACTTTATAATGTCAATGGGCACATTAAACAGGGTAAGATCTTTCATAAGCAACAAATTTTGAACTGGGTATCTCTCAAAGAAAGAAAGAAGAGAATGGAACTGGGCAGGGGTATAGTGTACCTCAACTAAATGCAGCAAAAAGATGTTTTAGTCAGCTTTTTCACTGCTATACTAAAAGAACCTGACCAGAAAAACTGTAGAGGAGGAAAGTTTATTTGAGGACTCTCAGTTTCAGAGCTCTTAGTCCATAGAAGGCTGGCTCCATTCCTCAGGGCTCAAGGTAAGGCTGAACATCATGGCAGGGGAGGGTGGAGGAAGCAGAGAGAAATTCCACTTTCCAGATACAAATATATACACTAAAGCCACATCCTAATTCTAACCTTCTCCAGCCACACCCTACCACTTCAGTTACCACTGTTAATTCCTATCAGGGGATTAATTCACTAATTGGGTTAAGACTTTTATAACCCAATCATTTTTAATCTGGACTTTCTGGCATCACCTCACACATGAGCTTTTGGGGGACCCTCACATTCAAACCATAACATTCTGCCCCTGACTCATAACTATTTGACAATACAAAATACATTTAGTCCATTTCCAAAAGTCCCCATAGTCTTAACAGTTCTGAGATGGCTCAAAGTTCAAGTCCAAAGTCATCTCTGTGGCAAGACAATCTTGCATTGTGAGTTCCTGTAAAATTAAATGCAATTTACAAGCATCCAATATATAATGGTACAGAGTAAACATTTCCATTCACAAAATGAGGGGCATAGAAAGAAGGGATAGAACCAAAGCAGGATGAAAATCCAGGTGGGCGAACAAGTCCTGTAGCTCCATGTCTGGTATCTGGGGCACATGGCATCATGATGCTCTCTCCAAAGGACTTATGTAACTCCACTCCTGTGGCCTTGTTGGTTGCAGCCCAAGTGGCCTTTCTTTTGACTTGTCTCTGCTCAATTCCTGCAGCTTTCCTAGAATGATGTACCACATTACTGGCATTTCTTAATCTCAGGGGTCTCCACTGTAGCTTTGGCTTCCTTCTCACATCTCCACACTTCGACTTCTCAGGGGGTACCCGCAGGTACTCTAACCCTGTTGCACTTTGCCTGTCCTCCCAGGCCTCCCTTTGAAATCTTGGTAGAAGCCTCCATGACCTCCTAACTCCAGCATCCTGCATTCCTGCAGAACCAGCACCATGTGGTTGACACCAAGGTCTGCAGCTATCTAGAGTAGTAGCCAAGCTTCTAGAGATCCTTGCTACAGCAACCTCTGAGTGTCTGGGTGGCTGAGCACCTTGAAAAACTCCCTAGGTCCCCTTGTGCAAGAAGGGTGCCCCACTGGTCTCTTCTTAAGAGAATTTCCACCTTTACTACCTTGAGCTTGAGATAGGTATGGTCTTGCCACCTCCTGAGATGCCCTCATGCCATCTTTCTTATTGTCTGTAGGCAAAGTCTTTAGCATTTCTGTAGTGGCACTAATGTCGTTAACAACCTCTATATCCTTAGCCCTAGTTTTACTCCTGCCTTTCAAGTTCACTTTTTCCAAAAATTTCTGCTCTTCTTTCAATTCCTGTTTACCACAATAAATCTGGCTAAACATCCATGCCACTGCCTAAATGTTATGCTGCCTAGACATTTCTTCTGCCAGGTTAAGAAGTCCATCACTTTTAAAATCAGCCTCACAGAAAGTCTCAGGACATGGGCATAATGCAGACAACTTCTCAGCCAGAACATAACACGAGTTGTCTCTACTGCAAATTCCAATAGTGTCCCCCTTTTCCGTTTGAGCCCTGTCTTCACTATTTACAGTCCATTCTGATGTTCTGAGTTTCCAGCAGGATCATTCACTAAACTCTGCTTACAACAATCTAGAGCATTTTCAGCTTGCACTGCTAAACATCTTGAAGTTCTTCCCACCATTTCCAAAAAGTTCAAAAAGTTTCTGAACCACATGGTCAGGTTAGTCACAGCAACAACCCCACTTCTCAGTACCATTTCTGTTTTATTCAGTTTTTTCACTCCTGTGACAAAATGACCTGATCAGTACAATTATAGAGGAGGAAAAGTTTACTCAAGCATTCACAGTTTCAGAGGTCTCAATCCATAGAAGACCAGTTCCATTCCTTAGAGCTCAAGGTGAGGCAGAACACTATGGTGGAAGAGTGTGGCAGAGGGAAGCAGCTCACATCATCAGGAAGCAGAGAGAGAGAGAGTCCACTTGCCAGAGTCCAAAGGCCACGCTGTAATTCCCACCTCCTCCAGTAACACCCTACCACTTCAGTTACCACTCAGTTAATCCATATCAGGAGATTAATTCACCAAATGGATTAAGACTCTCACAACCCATTTTTCCTCTGAACCTTCTTGCATTGTCTCACATGTGAGCTTTTGAGAAACACCTCACATCCAAACCATAACAAGGGAAAATATTAAGACTTGGCAAATCTACTTGGTGAGTACACAAACATTCCATAATTCCTTCAGAATTAGAAAATACATGAAAAGTTTTAAATAAATTGTGACTATTTCTTTCCTTGCTTATTTCTACATAAAGAAAAGGAAAAAAATTCACATTCTTTATGTGTGGTAATTAACACATAAGGAGAAAGAAAATAAGAACCTTCCAACTCCATTGAATGGAAATAGAGCTGGACCTTATAAAGATTTATAAAGCAGCCTCTTCTCTCCCTCCAATTGGTCTCTCATCTCTACTTTTTATGTATCTGTTTCCTCTTTCTGACTCTTCACCATGGGTCCTCTATACTCCCATGACTTCAGTTGAAAGCACCTACATTAACCAAGTTTCTATGTATCTCAGTGAAAAGTCCTGACTGACCACAGCTAAACACATTGATTATCTGGTCTTGGGTCAAATATATATATCTAATTCAGTTTAGGCTAAGAGAAAGGGAATAATATAATCAATAAGGATCCCTCCTAGGGTTTTGTGGACAGAACAGAAATCTCAAGAAAGATATGGAAAAGTCATTCAAGCTTCCCTGAACCAGTTCATCCACTTACTTTAAAAGGAAAGAAATTGCAGAAACCTGCTCAGAAATAAAGGATGTGCTTAAGGCAGAAGCCTCTGTCAATTCACATTACCTCTTGAGTGGCCATCTCAAAGCTAAAGAAAGATAATTGCTCACATCAAATTCTTGGCATGGACAACAAACTTCATGCATGTATGAGGGCCAGATGGAAGAGTAGCAATGTACAGAGAATGGGAGCGTGAAAAGCCAGAAGTTTTCTGGGGAGACCTTACAGGCAAGAGCAAGAAATCAGACATGACACTAAAACTACTACTGGAATAGCCAGGGCCCAAGTTGAATTCATCTCCATCTCCAATCCATGCAGGAAAAGCCTTTTCTGAAACTCTTATCTCAATAAATATAATTTCTCTCCTAGCCAAAAACCCTAGGGGTAATCTTCTATCCCACATAATCCTAAGCTACCTCAACATTCTGAAGCTTCTATCCCCTTTACATTGATCACTGCCTTCTCCCACCTGTTTCAACCTGCTTTTATCTGTCACCAGGTTTTCCACAAGAGATATTCCTTTAAAAACTATAAAATCTATGCATGCATTTATTCCACCATCACTTATTATATTTCCACAATGTGGCAGACACTGTAATGAGCATTAGACACAGCCTGGTTCGAAAAATCAGAGATCCAGGTATTCTCAGTGGTGAACAGACAACCATTAACAAATAAACATGGAGAGTTTCATTGTAATTGGATATTGTTTAACCAGGGGAACCTCATTTCAACTGAGGCATTCATGAAAATTTTCTCTGAGCAGTGACATTTGCCCTGATATCTGACAGAGCTGCAGTCCACTACTTTCATCACTTCCCCTTTTTAAGGATGAAGATAATACTTGGCAAAGCCAGAAATAATTCAACTTTTGCTTCCCTTCCTCTCTGACTTCATCTTCACTTTCTTCCTTTCATTCCACTCTTCAGCCACCCTAGACACCTCTCTGATTCTGCAAATATTGAGAAAGACCTTCTTATAAATTTATCTCAGTCAATCATTCATCAGGTATCCATTAAATGTCACTTATTCCAAGAAGCCAAACATGAGCATCCCTTTAAAAAGGGATCTGCCTGAGTTTGAGTATCATACATATAGTTAATTCCAAATGCCAAATGCTCTTGTGATCATCTCTTCAAAATCAGTTAGAACCCTATCTTTTCTATTTCATATTTCCCAGGAGATTGGAAAATTTAGAAAGAACAGGAATTTGTTTCTTATAGTTTTGGCGGCTAGGAAGTCCAAGGTTGAGGGCCAGCATCTAACGAAGACCCTGCTGTATTACCCCATGGCAGAAGGAAGAAGAAAGAGTGTGAGAGACCAAGCGATCAAACTCACAGCCTAAGTCCTCTTTATAATCAACACTAATCCATTCATGAGGGTGAAGCGCTCAACCTAAACACTTCTCAGTTAGGCCCCATCACTCAGTAATTAAATCCCATCATTGGGAATTATGTTTGAGGGCCACATTCAAATACTTGTAAACGCTAAGCTCCATGTGTGCAGGGAAATTGCTGTCTTGTTTCCCATATATCTCCAGAGACTGACTTATTAAAGAGGCTTAAGATATAACTGCTAAATGATCAAAGAAATAAATGAATGCCCTCACTGATGTGGCTTTGCAGAAACTCAGAACCTTAGAATTTAAAAGATCCTCAAGGTCATCTGTTTTTATTCCCACCAAATTATGCACAGCACACGTCACACTCTTTAGCCAACATCGCACCTATCTCCTCAGATGATCTTGAGTTCCTCAAGGGCAGAGACAGTGGCTCATCCAGCTTGGCATCTCCTTACCCTGTAGGATCACTAACCAAAGAGTTCTAAGACAATTATTATCTCCACCCACAACCTAGAAGCCATAATGTATAGAATCAGCAAGTGACCTGCCTTCAGGGATTCTAACAGATCCAATTGCAAAAGCATTCACCTGGCCTCCTTCTGATTCATTTCTCCATCTGCAGTTTCATTGAAGGTTACTCTAAACTCACAGCCACCCTGCCCTGCAAGTCATTCCATAGTGCCTAAGATTGCCACTTGATGACTTTCCTTTCTCTTCCCAGAATACCCTTGCCAAGTGTCACATGGCCTCTGCCATTCTGGATAAAGGCTTAGTTAAGCCTTGGGATTCTCCTCAGCACTGCAATTTCTATCATAGGGAATTAACAAGGAGCCAAAATTCAAGGCACGTGCATGCATGCGCAAGCAGACACAGATACATACACACACACACACACACACACACACACACACAGATCTCCAGAAATGGAATCTGCTTCATTTCCCCATCTTTAGGGCAGCCTCCAGCTCCAAGTCCTCCACTCTTGGCAGCAGCCTTTGCCTTTGGGAGAAAGACAAGCAACTTTAGAGTGATATGGAAATCACTCCCTAAACATTTGCAAGCCTTGCAGGACTTGGAGCTGGTCCCAAACCAAATTCAATCAGCCCTTTTTTTCCCCCCACACTTGCTGCCTCCAGCTGAGACCCTTCTCATACAGTGAAGCCCAGTGAATAGGGTGCACCTGATGAGTCCCAAGAGACCCCTGCCCCATAGAAAGTCACAGCAAGAAAGGAGAAATGGGGGAGGGAAGGAAACAGAGCCAGGCCTGGGACAGCTGCCATAATGTGCTTGCTTTTAACAGAGGCCTCTGCCTACACTGAGAAGGACCTTCGGCTAAAAACACAAATGTACACAGCAAGGAAGTGATGCTGCTGGCCTGTGGGGCCCAGTTCCTGAGCTTTTAAAGACTGAAAATATTCGGCTTCTCAATGTTTGACTCAGAAAGCCCTAAATCCTCCTGGCTTCTCAGGTTAATAAATGGTATTTGCAACTGGATGCTGTGATACTGGCTCTTCTCCCCATCTCTTATCCATAGAAACCTAATTGTAAAGCATTCATCGGATTCGATCCTCTGATGAAACAATGAAATTTCAAAGGATCCATAAAGAGAAGCTGAAGAAAACCTCCAGCACACATCTTATGTGCTCTGAAAATATAATAGTGAATGCGTATAATTGTATCTCCACTAACAATAGTAAAATTGGGTGATTCATGAGAAAGGCACAATCTTAAGGACCAGAGACTGACCACATGAGTATAAGGTAAATAATTCCAGAGGGCAGCCACCCAGGACCTAATTCAAACTGTCTGCCCTAATCCTTCTCAATATTGATGGTTATACGATATGTTCTCCACCTGTCACACATTGCAAACTCTCTGACTGCCATGGGTACACACAAACCCAGGATTTTCCTAGCAAAGCCCCCACCAAATCCTGTTGTATCAAAATAAGTATCAAAATATTTGGAGGATTTGAAAACCCCTAAGTGATGTCTCTCTTCTCTCATGGTCACTGTCTAAGAGTCTAATGTAGAATTAGAAAAAACAAATGATGGAAATGCCTCCCTCTGTGGGGTTAGAAAGCTGTCATGGTCCTTCTAGCAACAAGATGTTTTGTTTGTTGTGTTCTGGAGTGCTTTTTGTTCCTATTGTTTCTGTGTTTAGAGAAATAAAACAGGAACATCGGGGTCAAATGGTCATGATTTTGTGACCTGAGACAAAACTCTCAGCTTCTTAGTACCTTGATACCCTGGGGTAGGAATAAGGGTAGGGATGGGAATGATACACTCTGACTTGTTGTGAGGCCAGTAAGTGAGATGAGAATGATACACTCTGACTTGTAGTGAGGTCAGTAAGTGTTGTTATCAGTGACATTTGTGATTTGTGAAACCTGCTATGTTCATCACAAAGTCCCCATGACAGGAAAAAGATCCCCAAAGCCTACCCTGCTCAGGCAAGGCAGTACAACTCCAGGACCTACAAAGTTACACAAATGAGAAAGCCCTGTTTGTTGATCCCTGCTGGTAAATGATACCAAATCCTCATGAATTATACAAAATGCTTCATGTGTAAACAGAGATATCATTTAAAGCAACAAAGTCACTTCTGAATTGTGTTTCAGTGGCTATGAACTATGGATTCTTACTTAGCTGCAATTTCTGAGTTCCTAATTAAATCCTACCTCCCAGAAAGGAGGCTGAAAGTATATGTTACCTCCCCCTGGAGGACAGTCATCTCTGAGAATGGACTTGAGAGCACTGGTCACCCACATGTTCCTAAGGAACCCTGCTCCTTCTGCCATGCATTCTAACAATGGAGCTATTTCCCAGACTCAGGGTCCATGCAGACTGCTGGGGTCAAGTTCATTTCCTGCCTGCAGTCTGTTTCACTACTTCTGGGTCCTTTCTCCTGCACTGACTCAAGGATGCAGCTGTGTTTGTGCTGACATTCCTGCAGAGGGGAGAGAACATTACTACAAGGCAATAGAGGATGATAATTAAAACAAACAATAAAATGAAAATTTCATCAGCATTTTCAAAATATGAGTTTTTGACCAAAAGCATTTTACACTGAGCTGGGACAATTCCATTTTGGCAGACATCCTAAATCCTTTGAAGCAGGGAGACTACCCGTGTCCTTTCAGAAGAAGGGTCTGACTGGGCCCTCTGGGGAACTGGCCAGGAAAGCATATGTTGATCATGGCTTGGGCCTTCCTCTTGCTGTGAGTTTGGGCTATACTACTTTTGTAATGTAATTGCAAGAGCTCTGAAATATCATTGCCCTAAGAGACAAATGGGAAGAAGAGACATTCATCAAAAGGAATTGAGCCAATCATCTCTACTTTGGGAAATCTGACAAATATAAACCAATGGGGAACAAGATGCAACCAGATTGGACAGGACAAGACTGGAGGAAAAGATAAGAATTCAAAAGGCACAAAAGGGTAAAGCCAGTCTTAAAAGCTCACCAGGTAGCCCTCAGAAGAGTCAATAGGCCTGAGAGAAGAACTTCCAGAGTCTGGAGCAGGTGGTATAAAAGAGAAAGGAAATGGGATACAGTGGAGTAGCAGGGCAGTTGGAAGATGATTAAAGAAGGGATTGCCTGGGCTTTTCAAAATGATTTTAGTCAGCTAAGACACAGCATAAGTGAGGTCCAGTCCTAAAGAGGCACACATAAATCTTCCAAAGAGTCAGCTGCAGCCCAATGGAACTATAGCAGAATGTAGGGATGGAGCACCAAGACATGAATCCCACAGCTGGTGCACAATGGGAAGAAGCAAGAGTCTTCCAAATAACAAAAGCTGCTTCAGAAAAGGGGAGGCATGCCAAAGAGAAAGCCCCTCCAACCATAAATCTGCCATGTGCATCCTCAACTATTTATAAGTTTGTTTTGTATTCATTCCTCAATTTCCTTTTAAGTTATATTGTATATTTAAAATCTGATTTTTTTTCTAATTACTAAAGCAATATATATTCGGAGCAGAAAAAAATAAATACAAGAAGCATAAGAAAGTGTAAAAATTACCTATACATCTCCCCACTCCATGAGATAGTCATTGTTTACATGTTGATGTTTATTCCCTATTCCTTATATGTCTATATTATAGCATCACAAGTTCAAGATCATAATGCACAATCTATTTTATAACCTGATATTTCCACCCAAAATGTCATAAACACTCTTCCACAATATTTTTGTCTCAATCAACCATTGTTTATGAAAAATGAAGCCCACCAAAGTAGAAGATCATAGGAATCTAGGACATGAATCAGGACTCTCTCACAGAATGTAAGGAATGACAGCAGGAATATAAGGAACCAACACTTAGGACCTTCCCTAACTGTGCCAAGCACAGGGTCCTCTCCACTTTCTCTGCTCAATGCATGGTGCTCTCTGTAACCCAATTCCCTGCTTCTATGCACAGTAAGTAGCAACCAATGGCAGACCAGCCCCACCAGCTCCAGAGGACCTCGCTCATCCTGAATGCATAACAGTAAACTCCTAAACAGTAACTTCCTAAACTCCCAATTCCAGATGCCCACAGTAGGCAATCTGATGGACTCCATGTATGTCATCTGCACATCCCTAAAGTAATCAGCATGACTGGTGGGGCTAAAAGAAGCAGGAACTGGTGCACCAGTCCATTAGAGACATGGACTTACTTACAAATGTTATTTACTGTTTCTTCAAAGGATATGCCAGGAAAACAGCCTGCATTAGTCAGGGGAAACAAATTGCTGTTTACAAAAACCCCAATGACTTATTTCTTGTTCACATCACAGCCTACACTAGACCAGTGGGAATGGTGGGGGTGGGAGTCAGGGGGTCATTCAGTGACTGTGGCTCCTTCCATCTGTGGCTACCGCATCTTATAGGACTTTGGAGTCCTCTACTGGACTCTTTCAAATGAACCTTTGTGTGGAGAGCAAATGAAGAGGTCTATGTAGAGAAGCATTGAGGGCTCAGCAAACAGCCAGAATCAGCCAGAAGATACACCAGTGAATGAGCCTCTGATGCTTCCAATCTCCAGCCACCGTTCTTCCTGCTGACCCCTAAACATCAGGGGAGCAGAAACAAGATGTCCCTGCTATGTCCTGCTTGAAGTTCTGATGCACAGAAGCTAGAAGTTTAATAAATATCTTATGGTACCAAGTTGCAGATTTGTTACAGTCATAATAGCAAAAATATATTTGATGCTTCCACATTTCCATATTCTCTCTATTCCCTTATTTTTCTTACAAATCAGCTCATTCTTTCCTAATTCCTTTTTCTTATACCTTGTAAAGGCAGTCAATAGAAGCCCACCATATCTGCATATGTACACACTTCTAATATTCTATTTTCCAAACACTTCTGCTAGAGCTAAAATCTCCCTTTCAAATACCATTTGGTGAGGTTTTACCAATTTTTTGCCACTGCAACATAGAATTCTCCAGACTTTTAGTCTCTGGCCTGGGTTTCTTCACCACCCACCACCTGATTGTGAAATCAGTGACTCATGCTTTAAACTTTTTTGTTACAGAAGCATCCACTTCTGAGACCAATTTCTATACTATTCAAGGTAGACTAACTTCTGTAGCAAGCCCACCATTCAACAACTTAACAACACAGAATCTTATTTATCACTCAAACTCCAGCCTAAGCCTTGTGGAAAAGTCATTGCTTCTTCTGTCCAGTTGATTCTGCATCACCAGCTCTCAGCAGTCATCCTGGGTCCCGTGCATCTTGCCATTGCAAGGAATCCTGGCATTGACAGGATACCTGGCTTAGAAGTAGCTCCCTCATCTCACCCACATTCCATTGGCCACAACTCAGTCATGTGACCCTTCATAGCTACAGTTAATCTCCCCTTACCTGTGGTTTCCTTTTCTGTGATTTATAACACCTGAGAAATTGTGGTCTGAAAATATTAAGTGGAGAATTCCAGAAATAAACAATTCATAAGTTTTAAATTGTGCACTGTTTTAAATCACACAGAGTCTTGCTCTACCCTGCTGGGATCATCCCTTTGTCCAGCATATCCATGCTGACTACACTGCCACCAATAAGTTATTTAGTAGCTGTCTCAGTCATCGGATGAACTGTAGCTTATCCCAGAGCTTGTATTCAAGTAACCCTTTTAGAGCACCCTAATGCTACTTTGTAATGCGTACACCATATACCTCACTTCATCTCATGAAGGAGTCATTGTATCATCTAACATCATTGCAAGAAGGTAAGTACAATACAATAAGATATTTTGAAAGAACACATTCACACAACTTTTATTACAGTATATCGTTATAATTGTTATATTTTATTATTAGTTATTATCATTAAACTCTGGCTGTTCTTAATTTACATTAAACTTTACCATAGGTGCGTATGTATAGAAAAACATGGTATATATGAGATTTAGTACTACTGTGCTTTCAGAAATCTACTGAGGGTCTTAGAAAGCATATCCCATGGACAAGGGGGACTACTATATAAAGAAGTCTTATGCAATTAGTTGTGCCCCCAGGAAGAAGAAATGGGTTTAATGAGCATCTAACCAGTATCCTTTACACAAGTGACAAAGAGTTTTGGCATAGTCACTTTTAGGGAAGTAGGGAACTGGAGAACATCATATCAAGTGAAATAAACCACTCAGAAAGTCAAGGGTAGTATGTTTTCTCAAAAAAGGAAACTAGAGTGAAAAAAAAATTGGAAAAGGGGGAACTCATGGAAATTGAAGGGAGACCAGTTGAGGGGAAGGAAAGGGGGAGGGAAAAGCGAAGTACTGGGGAAAGAAATGGACCAAATCATTTTGTGTGCACAATGAATTCAACTTTTATAATGTACCAATTTTTTTTAATTGTTTTCTTCCCTCTAACCCTTGAGGTGATGTCTCATAGCCTACCAAATGCCAAATTGAACAGGTTTTAGAGAGTTTTAAGAAAGTTTTTCACATTCAACATAGTATTTCTTGTTGTTCTAAAGACACTGAAATGTCTTATTATCTGCTCTTTCAAGAATTTCTCTTCCCATTTCCTATCAGTGAATCATTCATAAATTGAAGGGGGGGAAACAAAATTTTCAGCACAGTATTATCATCCTGCATTCATGAGGTGCTCTGACCAGTTGCCTGCCCAGAATCCCTGTCCATGAGATCAGGCCTTCCAGAAGCCCATTCTTGGAGACTTGCTAAGGTTTGTAAAGGTACTGTCAGGGTGGGAGGCACATTATTGAATCCCCGAAGATGTCCATGTCCTAACCCTAGATCATGAGAATATATCACCTTAATGGGAAAAGGTGACTTTCAGATGCAAGGTTAAAGGCTTTGAGATTGGCCTAGATTATGCAAAAGGGCCCAATCTAATGACAAGAGTCCTCAAAAGCAGAGGAATCTTTCTTGGCTATGGTCAGAAGGGGAGATGTGCTCAGAGAGAGAGTTACTGTCTCTGGCTTTGAAGATAGAAAAAGGGGGCCCAGGAGCCAGGGAACCCTAGATGCTGAGAGGAAGAAGCAAGCACAAAAAGGAAACCAAGAAAACCACACAGCTCTGTTGACATGTTTGTTTTTGTTCACTCCAGCTTCTGACCTATAGAACAGTAAGATAGTAAATATGTTTTAAACCCACAAGTTTTTGGTCATTTGTTACAGCACCAATAGAAAAACAAAACAACCAGTAACTGCTCTAAGCCCTATAGGCGGAATCTAACATTTTACTAACACACAATACCCAGTGCTCTGTACTAGGAGCACACTGTAGGAGTACACGCCATGTTCCTCAAACTAGAATGTGGAAATTCCAAGGGCAGTCTTTTCTGGAACTCTAGATTAGCTTACACACACACACACACACACATACACACACACACCACTCCATCCCTCTTCTCTTTCTTCCCTGACCCCAAACCTCTGAGAGTCATGCCACTGGTCCTGAAAATATGCTGTCAGTAAAGCAGTAAGTGAACATCCATCTGAACACCTTTCCATGCCACATGCTGTGCAGCTCTGGACCTGCTTCTGAGCTTGGCCTCTGGCATATAGCAGCCTTCCATCCAGGAGCCTAGAGGGTCTCCCTGCATCTACATAGACCCAACCTGCATGAAGACAATGTGACCACCATTGTCCTACCATCTCCAACAACTCCCCTTAAGAAAGAATCTGGAAATTATCCCTCTCCCTGTGCCTATGAGTGATAAAATATTACGTGGTCTGTCATGTGCCCATGGAGATGGGTCCATTTAACATCAGCTATGATTTAAACAAACAAACAAACAAGAATCCTCAAAGTGTAGGATTTTAGGCAACATGAGAAGTATGAGTAGGATTTCCAGTCTTCCATAACCGATATGCTACCTGCCCACCTATAAATTGAGTCTATCCTAGCTATGAAACTATGTACACTATTAGGGTAAGAATAAGGAGAATAGCTAGACAGACAGGAGGAGAAGTAAGAACTGCAAGTATATGTGTAGAACTAAATGACACTCTGGCTAAAGCATGGGAAATGTAGCCCATGGGGTTTTAAAGGGTGTTTTAAGTTCTGTGAGTGGGAAGAGAGAAGAAAGGAGCAGGGGATGGATGATTGGCTCCCATGTTTTACAGTGTTCTGGTTTGTGGTCAGGTGGCAGCTCCTTCAGGCAGAGCAGAGCCAGTGTCAAGCACACATCCTACCCAGCAACCCACCCAGGAACCCCAACTGCTTTTTCTGGAACCACAACCTTCAGAAGTTCCCAGGTCTCCTCTCCTGGCTCCTGACAGACCTGTTCTACTTTTGGACTTTTCCTTAATTCCCAGGGCCACACTTCCTCAACCACTGGATGGGACAGGCAGTGACCTGGAGAAGCTTCCCAACTCTGTGAGGTCTTGGGGTGTTCTTCTAAGAACCTCCCAGGTCCTGGAACAGCCTGTCCAGATCCTCTGGGGAATTCCTGACATAAACCCAACCAGGATTCCCTCTGATGAGCCATAAAAATTGATTAGCATAATTAGATCAGACATACTATGATATCATTATAGTCTCCTCTGCTGTCTTCTCCCTTCATTAATAAAATGCACACTCAGAATATAATTGTCTAGTGCTGTCTTTGCTGGCTCTGAGTGAAGTCCTGTGTGGACAAGGGAGGTAGAGAAAGAACAAAACTAGGAGAAGACTTTTGACCCTTCGCTCTCACATTCCTTCATGCCTCCTCTCTCTGTGCCTGTGTACCCCAGCCCAACTGGACCTGCCAGGCACCAGCTTCCTGCAGGAGGGGAAAATGCACACTGAACTTGGAATACTGGTACTAAGCCTGTTGGCCAGAGTTGGCTCAGGGAGTAACATTCCCGAGGCCAAAGGAGAACCCAGCCTACATAAGTATAATAAGATGAGGGAGTACAGAAGTCAGGAAAGCCCACACAACCTAGAGGCAGAGACACCCAGCCAGTAACTGTGAAATGTTCCCAACTCAACCACAGAGAGTAATATCAGGAAAAGTTTGAATTCAAGGGACTTTGCACATTATCTGGATCCCTCTGTTTAACTGAAAATTATTAATGGGTCTTTGTTCCTCAAAACACATTTCAGTTTCATCTCTCTAGCCCAACTTTTGAATGATCAAAATATTGAAGCTTTCTTCAAATATTGTGCAAAAAGAAATCCCATTATTCCATGAAATAAAGAATCTAAGGCCAGTGACATCATAAGATTCAAGGACCAAGGTGATCCAGTGGAGAGGAGAGCAAGCTGAACCTACAGGCCAGGTGTCCTCTCACCCAGTTCCAAGTTCTCATAGTTGTATATACATTGGAGTTGCTGTTCAAGAAACTGGTAAAAAGTGAAATATGCTTGAGTATTTTACTGTAAAAGTCTTCTGCTTTCTGACCTATAGATATATCATTTCATGACTTCTGAGACAAAGAGTGCATGGTATGGTGTGTCTCCCAAAGGTTCATGCCCGTTTGCCTTCCCCAAAGACTCATGTGCTGAAAGTTGGTCCACAGTATGGTGGTATTTGGAAGGTAGTAAGGCCTTTAAGAGGTGAAGACTAGTGGAAGGTTGTTAGGTTACTGGGGTCTCCATCCTTGGACAGGATTGATACTGATCTTGTGGAGTGGACTAGTGACTAGTTCAGAGGGCAATCAGTTATAATGCAAGTTTAGCGCTCTCTCTCTCTCTCTCTCTCTCTCTCTCTCTCTCTCTCTCTCTCTCTCTCTCTCTCTCTTTCTCTCTCTCCTGTCTTGCCTTGTCATGTGATCTCCCCTGCACTTGTTCCCACCAGAGCAAAGCAGATGCTGGTACCATAGTCTTGAACTTCCAGAATTGCAAGTTAAATAAACATCTTTTATTTATAAAGTACTTGGCCTTAGATATTTTGTTATAGCAACAAAAAATGGACAAATACAAGGAATCAAATTCAAAATATATCAAAAGTAAAGACATGAAAAGGGTCAGAGAGATTTTCTTCTGTGATAATGTTATTAACAACCACCCTACCAAGTAAACGTAGCATTGGGGGTTGGGGGACCACTTAGACATGCCAGATCCTCTGTTAAGTATTTTTTTATGCATTCCATTCACCAATCTCCTAAACATCCCAGGAGAAAATGACCGTTAGTGCCCCCATTTTCCAATGAAGCAATTAAATAATAGAAAGAAAAGGTAACTCTCTTCATGTCACTCCATTAGTAAAGCACTGAGCAGGGATTCAAACCAGACCTGGATGGCTCTCAGGCTTTCTGCTCCATCTCAGTTCTGATTCAACCCCTGGATCCTTTCCCTCAGTCCTGTGGTGGAGGTAGACTCCAAACTCCTGAAACCACTGGGAGACAGGTGTCCATTGAATATATAACCAGTATTCTTATAGGCACTGACAGTAACAGAACCAACAGAGCAAGCAAGACCTCTGCTCTCTCGGTGGAGCCTGGTAGCACTGAAAAACAGACCAAAAAAAACCACAACATGAAAATTAGAAAATTACACACTCTGTGAGAAGGTGATAAGTTTAAATGGAATGGGGGAAAAGGGCAGGAAAGAAGAGAGGAGAAATGCTGGAGCAGTCTAATTTTAAATAGGGTGTTCAGGGAAGGCACACCTAGAAACTGACATTGGAACAAAGACTTGAAAAGGTTAGGGAGCATGTGCATGGTGTAGAAGCTGTTCAAGGAAAAGTTCTCCCCTCCCAGGCATAGAAGACCCTAATTTCTCAGAAACTCAACATTTATTTCTTTATAAAGAAATACAGGATGTGTGATAGTGACTGGCACAGAGTAGGTATTCACCATATGCTAATTTCCTTGCCTCCTAACAAGGAAGGGTTTTCTTTCTAGGAAGAATATTTTAAAAGAGTTCAGAAATTTGGGTCATTGAAGGACTGGAATAGAGATGAAACTGAAAGGGGCTTTGAGGAACAAAGTCTCATTAATAATTCTCAGTTAAGCAGAAGGACCCAGCCCTGTCACAAAGATCAAATTAAAGATGCTGCCTTTCCTTCTGTAATGGAAGGGACATCATATGCTTAAGGCCTGATCCTCCATATCTCAGAATGTGACCTTATTTAAAAATAAGGTCATTACAGATGTAATTATGTAAGATGAGGTCATACAGGAGTAGGATGGGCCCCTATCTAATATGCCTGGTGTCCTTTTAAAAGGGAAAAGTTGAACACAGAGACAAATACACAGGGAGAATGACACATGAAGATGGAATAAGAGGTAGGGTAATAGAGCAAAAGACAAGGAACACCAAACATTGCCAGTAAACCATCAGAGGGTAGGAGAGTGGCCTTAATAGAGTCTCACTCAGCAGGAACAACCCTAAGGACCCTTAAATCTTGGACTTTCAACCTCAAAATTTATTTTGTGGAAGCCCAGTTTGCAGTACTTTGTTATGGCCACTCTAACAAACTAAAGCAGCTCCAGGTCTATCATTTCTGATTTCTCATGATGGCTGTTATTAGATTTAGAAAGAGGGGTATGGAATAAAAAAGGAAAAAATTAAGCATACTTGAGAACCAAATCTTGAAAAGAACTTCAGGTGCTGATTCTAGCACTTGGAACTGATTAGAAGCAAATAGTTCAGAAACCTATCAAATGTTAATGAAACTGAGTACCAAAGAAGCTACAAGACCTGTGAGTTAAAAGCCCCTACCAGTAGAAAGCACACTCCCTGAGGCTGTCCTCAGATGTGAGCACAGAAGGGTACAGAAAAGGATGAGTCTCCAGAGGGTAGGGCAGGAACTCTGGAGAACAATGCACAAGAACTTTTCTCTCCAAGAACAGAAACAGGGTCCAAGTAGGGAACAGTCCCATGGCCAGATAGAGCATTTTCACATGGCCTGCCCAACCTGATGTCGTCCCTTCCATGGGTGCTGTGTGCCTCCAATTGACACTGTCCAAAGTTATCTTGTCCTCTCTTTCATCACTTGTATCCTGAGGGTAGGTAATTGCCTTTCTGCTTCATAGGTTGCCATAGGAATGCTTGAGAGAATACATCCTGGAGGCCAGGGTGTGTGAGGGTGTTTTGCATGGGGAGGAGAGCACAGGCAGGTACTCAGTGTCTGAGAGGGCCACCTGTGGCAGTTTGCCAGCTGTTCTGGGCATCCAGGTTTCTGTTTTCCTCCCCTTTTTGAACACATGTAAGATTATATGGTAGTCTTCCCTCATCTGCAGTTTTGCTTTCTGCAGTTTCTGTTAGCTGTGGTCAACTGCCATCTGAAAATAGTAAACAGAAAATTCCAGCAGTAAACAATTCACAAGTTTTAAGTAATTTCTATTAGAGGATATTGTTAAAATTGTTATCTTATTAGCAGGTTTTGTTCATTTCTTCCTGCACCTAGTTTACAAATTAAACCTATATGTATGTATGTATAGGAAAAACACATAGTGTGTTTAGTGTTTGTTGCTTATCTATGATTTCAGGCATCTGTAGGCTATCTTGGATCTTATCCTTCATGGATAAGGGTGGACTTCTGTATTTCTTAGTCTCTCTCAAGGTTAGATTTCTCACTTAGGTGAGCTGTCCCCCATAGAACATGGGTGAAATGGATATGCTCTTTTCCTAGGCCAAAGCTTCTAAGAAGCCTCTGTGCCCCTCCCAGCTCTCAGGCCTTCCTCCATCTTCAGGAAGAGACAGCAGAGACTTAGGAGATCACAGAACCGAAGGATGAAAGATCTTGAGTTCTTGAATCATTGTGGGATGGAACGCCATCTGCTGATCAGAAATTCTGTTTTGGACTTACATGAGCAAGAAATAAACTTCAATTGTACCAAGCCCCTGACCTTTCAAAGCAGCAAGGGTTACCTTACATGCAGCAGCTCATTCCATGCAGGAGCAGAAGCTCCTCTCTCAAGAGACATCTTGGTGTCCTGAGCTAAGCCCAAGAGTAAAGTTATTTCTAGAATCAGCTCTATCAAAAACCATCTTCTTGTCCAGAACAAGACAGAGGACATCCTGTTTTCACACCTGCATGCCTTTGGCACCCAGCAGTGTGGCCTTAAGGGCTGAGTGAGGTGTTCCAGGCAGCATCTCCACTACAGAGAATTGCCTGCCTTGATTGTTAGGTGTCTTGGGCTATTATGTAGAATTTTTTTCTGAGGACAAAGAAACCTGGAAGCCCCTGCTCCAAGGGCATCCCTGAGGATCTTTGTCTTGGCCCGAGGGACTCAACACTTCCAAGTTCCCCCGCTGATGAACCTCAGAGTCAGAATGCAGACCTGACTCCCTGAAAGTCAGATTTGAGCAGTCCTCAACCTGTCCTCATAGCCACTTTTGAGGAGCACAGGATCATTGAGCAATGGAGCAAGAAAAACATAAAAACAGAGGGCCTCACGTGGGACAGACACTCTCCATTTAATTCTCTAAATTTACCCAACAGGCAGTATTTTCCCTTCCATACACATAACAAACCTGAGGCTCAGAGAGTGACCTAGCATGCCGGAGGTCACACTGCTAGGTTACACAGCCAGAACTGCAACACGCATCTGCTTGACTGCAAAGCCTCTGACACCAACCCAGTGTCGCATCCACATGCTCTCTGTGTGGCCAACTGAAGGGACCTGGTGTCTTCTCTCTGCCCCTCTGTTCCTCACCACACTGTCCATGACCACCAAGCCAGGAGAAGCCCCTTCCTCACCTGGGAGGTGGCACAAAGGTAGGGAGGATCTTCTGTGTCAGGGGACAGGCTGTTTTTCCAGAGTTCCTTTCTCCTATCAGTGTGAAGGTGACATGTAGATTCTTCTGCCTTCAGAGCAATGCTTGACTGCTCTTCACAAATATCTTAAATATTCACTGTGATTTAATGTAAATGTGCCTATTTCTATACCTGTTAGGACACCATTTCGAACATTATCCAAGGAACCTGGATAAACCACCTCTCTACTATTTCCTCCTCCCCTTCTTCCCTTCCTTCCTTTACTGTTTTATTTCGTTTTGTTACCCTAAATCCCTTCTGCTACCAGTCCATCCAAGTGCTAAGGCATGCTAAACTAATACTGGTAAATTCCTTGGATAAAGAAATGAAATATCATTTTGTCATTAAATACAAATTATTTTATTATCTTCTATTTGACATTACCCACGAGCAAGTGCAAATCAAAATTTAACTGAGAATGGGAATGTTCAGTTTTAACAATGACAGCTTATGGAACACAAAGACATGCAGGTCATGTGAAGGTCATAGCCATGGGATACATGGGGCAGCTGTCAGTATCCCCACTTAACTGATAAGAAAATTGAATCTCAAACATATTATGTGAATTTCTTGAGGAGTATGAGGTAGCCAGGGAATGGGAGCATTTCCTGAGGACCTGTTCGCTTAAAGATTGAGAAACTCTTCACCCTTCCACCTCCTCCACTCTTCACCACCTGTAAACATGCAGGTCCAGCCCAACAGCTGATCTAGGAAGATCAAAAAAAGTTTTAGCAGCACAAACCTCCAGCATATTACTCATTTGAATGGCAGTGCATAACATGAGGATGAATTTCAGAGTTGGAACCAAAGATTGAACTTAGAAGTGGGCTTGTGCTGGAATATTAATGTCAGAGGTGGGAATGGAAAGGACGAGGGAGAGAAAGCCAGAGAGGGAAAGAGAGCTGTCTACTTCTGTCAGGCGGGAGCTCCAGAGCAATAGAGATATACTGGGAGTTCAATTTCTGTTTGCCTGAGCCAGGGAGAAAATCTAATTAAATATGGTGTCTGAGTTTGGAGAAGCCGGGATGGGGCTGGAATATAAAGTGTGGCAGCTACCCATAGATCAGAGGGCAATATTAATAAACCCACAGAAAGGGACAGCAGGATCCGCCAGTAGTATTGATAAAATGCAAAGCAAAGACAAAGCAGGCTGGGAATATTGCATGATAATGCTGATAAAAGCGCACTAGGGACGCCTCCCCCACCACCCCACCAAGGCTGGGACTGCTGCCTGAGGAGGTTGGAGGTTGGCTGCTATTTCCTTTTTCTCTTCCTCCTTCTCCTCTTCACCCTGACTCTGTTCTCACTTCTGCTTCCCACAAGCATGTGAACTCAGCATCAGTGAGCTTTCCTGAGAACAACTGAAGCCAGGACGGGCTACAAAGAATGAACAAGAGGAATAAATGAGTCTCCATTTCGGCAGAGAACATTTGGCAAAGGAAGAAATAATAAAGGCTACAGAACTCCTGTCTCTGCAAACTTCAAGAAAAGGCTGGCTGCACATTTGATTCACATAGAGTAGTTGTTGTGCTTAGAGTCTGTGGGCTGCCTATAAGTGACCGTACAGAAATGTCCTTTGCTAAGCTGCCCATGATGTGTTGGCAATTTGCAGTATTTTCCAGCCCTCTGACACTTTCAAAACTAAAGCAGGAGCCTTGAGGACTTTTCAGAAGTCCAGTTTTGCGAAAGCCTGGGACTCCTTGAAAGTCTAAGGGTAAAAAAAAATTAAAAAGTTTAAGGGTGTAGTTTTCAGGGTGAACCTGGGAATGAGTTACCACTCTTTCCTGGTTCCACTGGTTTCCTAAGAACTATACCCAAAAAGGGGTAGACTGGGGGCTTTTCCTGGCAGATGAGGACCCCCCACACCCTGTCTTTCTCAGTGGCCATCGTGCAAATTGAAGCAAGTCTCTAGGACCTTAGCTTTTGTCATCTGTAGTTAATGGCCATCAACTGGCATGTTATGATTTCACCTTCTTTTCCTAAGCTTTCTGTGTTATAACTGGCAAAGAGTATTTGTAGCATTTTTATTGTGCATTTCTGTGCAGCTTATAATGCTGTATCATTTTCCAAAGACTGTGTATGTGGCAGTAATAGTAGTCATTGCTCTAATCTTATATCAATCCAACTTTAAATCTTTTACCCTGAACTCCCCCATCCTACCTACACCTACACCTACACCTCTTCTTGGAAACTGAATTTAGATTTAGATGGTTTTCATTGAAAACTCATCTATTGCAATTGCTAGCTATATGTATTAACCACTCTGAATTCCCTGAACCTCAGTTTCCTTTTTCATTAAGTGAGAATAATAATCATTTCCACCACTCTGGATAGGGTATGAGGATTTGGTGAAGATTATCTACAAGAAAAGAGTTCTTCAAGTTCTGAGACTGGTTTCTGGCCACAAGCCTGGAGAAATGGAAATTTGTTCCACCATCAGGAGAGGGCCTAATTATTGGGATAACGGATTGTGTTTTGTTTGCATTGTGTGTCACAGCTTCTAGCAGCCCTTATCAAACATTTCATTTGATCTTGACAATCTCTTATGAGGTTTGGCAGCACTGTCCTCATTTTATAGATGAGAAAACTGTATCACAGACTGACAAGAGATCTTGTAAGACTCCAAGCTGATCATAGCATTCTGCTGTTTCCTTAAACTTTTACCTTAGGAAAAAGACCATCCAGAATCCTAATCAGAGCCCAAGGCCCACTGAACCTCAACCAGGACACCCTCACCAGGCTCTTCCTGGATTATTTGTCCTCACTCTCTCCACTAACTGTATCTCCTTGGACAAGGCACTTAACAGCACTCAACTCATCTGCAAGTTCCTGCCCACTAGGTCCCTTTGCTCACTCTGCTCAAGGTGCAAGAGCTGCTTCTTAGACAGGCCAAGCCCACTTATGCCTCAAAGCTTTAGCAGGTACTATTTCCTGTGCCTGGAACACCTTTCTCTAACTAACCTGTGATTCACTTCTCACCTCCTTTGAGTTCACCCCCAAATGTTACCTCCCTAGCAAAACTCTTAGTGATCACACCATCTAAAACAGCAACCCCAAACCACTGTCTGTCAATTTTCTGCTTTACTTTCTTTCAAAGCATATATCATCACTGGTCTTCTAACTATAATTTATCTATCATTTATCTACCTCTCTATCATCTATCTATTATCTGCCTGTCAATCTATCCACCTTTCATCTATTTATCATTCTGTCATCTCTCCTCTGTCTGTAAATGTGCTTATTGGGTACCCCTGCCATCCCCAAAATGTAAGAGCAGGTCCTTGCTTTTGCTGACTGCTATGACTTCAGAACCTATAAGAGTGTCTGGTAACTAACAAATGCTCAGAACATTGCAGCAGTGAATACTCCTGTTATTCCACTTCATTCTTACAATAATTTTAACCACCAAGAGGAGGTATACCTAATGACTAGATATACAAGTTAAGAGCCAGACAATAAAAGCAGAAATCTCCTCCCTTGATAATCTGTAGGATCTTGCCCTAGTTCCTTGGATTCCCTGGATCTCAGCTCTACCATTTTATAAAGGTGCAGATAGCACCAACGACACAAGGTTGTTTTGGGGAGCAAGGGATGATGTAACTGAGCATGGAGTAAATGTTCAGTGGACATTACCTATTACCATTATTATAACTGTCATTATTGTCATGATCATTACCACAATCGTCATTGTTAGCTTTAACCCGGTGAATTAGACCTAACAAATACAATGCTAAAAATTAAAATTAAAAATACCCAGAGAGGTTAGTTGTCCCAAGAAACAAAAATGTGTCTCTTGCAGCTGAGACCAGAGCCCATCTACCTATCTCCTAGCCAAGATTCCTGCCATGATGATCCCTCTTTGCCACAGGTGGGTACAGACCATTCAAGTGGCATAGGGAGCAAATTCCTTCCCTTGCACCATCCCCCCCATAGCAGCCACAGCCTTTGCTATGGAAACTTCTCCTTCCCAAGCCTTGTAACAGATACTGTTTGTTGCCTCCTGTAGCCATTTCCCCTCGTCTTCATTGCCTCCAAATCTTATTTCTATTTTGATAACAATGTACCCAGTCCCCAGAATGAATCATCACTGCCCTAAGTCAGTCACAGAAACCTCACTCTCCCTTGACCACTACTGACCCACGAGATGGAAAGGGACCCTGCTGAAGCAGGGAACACTTCCTTTAAGAAACAAGAGAGAGCCACCCCAAGAGAAAATTCTTTTGCACCTCCCTTTGTGTCTCCACTTGGGATGCTGTTGTGTGCTGACATGGTGCTTTGGACTGTGGTCGCCATCTTGCAACCACAGGCTGATCACATAAGGAAATAGGGTAGGTAGGTGAGCTGAATATGCAGGGGGAGGGACAGAGAGAAGCCAGCCCTGAAGCTGTCTTCTCTGGGCAGCTAGCCTAATCCTGGAAGCTGTGGTGTGAGAGGATTATACGGCTTGATTGTTCAGCCAATGCTAGTCTTATGTTCTATCACTTGCTACCAAAAGCGTTCTGATACCACTCACCCCATCCTTTTTCTGGCTTCAGCCCTTTATGGTTTATCTGGTTTTCTGTCTATTGCTTGTAATGTCAGTCTGCACTGGCACATCTGAAACAGGCATGGAGCCTATTTTCTTGATGTGCACAATTCCCAGCAATGGTGTGCTAAAGCCAAACTCTCCTTCACCAGCTTTCTTCAGCATCTTCCCAGAAGAAAAAGACCCTAAGCTTCAGTCATCTCATTCATCATGTTCACTTACCCTGGTGTCCAGCCGAGACCCTCCCCAGCAGAGTTCACACATTCACTTGTGACCTGCCATGTGACAAGAACTGAGCAGTTCACTGGAAAGACAGCTGTGAACAAAATACACAGGGTCCTTACTTTCATGGTAGGCACTTTATGTTGTACTTTACAGTTCTCCATCTTTCAATCACACTGTTAAGATAGGGCAGAAATCAACAGTTCAATAGTTCATTGGAGATATATAATTTTAAATGAGTCTCAGAGAAATTAAGTCACTTGCCCTTAATCACATCTAAGAAGGAACCGAGTTAGGATCTCAGGCTTGATTTTCTTTCTGCCATATGAAAACCCAAATTCTGAATAAATACAATTCAAGTCTACTGTAATACAAAGAGGACTTCTATGGTCAAAGACATCCTGTAGAAACGAAAGATACTATGTTCCCCTGTAGCCACTAACTTCATGTCATTTTAGCACCAAGAACAATTTAACATCAAGGTCCTGGCCAGGCCCACTAAGCAGAAGGGAGCAAAAACACTGCCAACACTGTAACATGCCTCCTGTTTTCAACCCTACCCAACAACTTAGCCAGGACCAACTCTGGGTTGGGGGCACTTCAACAGTCCCATGTCCCAGAAAGGTAAGCTGACACTCTAGCTATACAGAATGACTTGCCTTTTCTCTTTGGAGAAAAGAAGTACAAGAAGTGGGCTTACAGAAGTCCAGTGACTGAACCACAGTCTCACAGCAGCGTGGACCTGGCTGGGCTGCCTCCTTCCACTTCCTCCATGCAGCTCACCAGGGCGTTGACCTTGAGAAGAAAGCTGGAAGGGTGCAAACTCAAAGAGCGGCACTCTTTTTACTTCTTTCACTTCATGAGCATTATTCGTTCCCCAGGATAGTGAAATGTGAGCATGTATACGCACATTCACACACACCCTTTTGCCCATGTTTCTGCAATATGAATGGTGATAATTCTCCTGATACCACCCAGGGAAAGGCCACACCCACGGTGGTGGGGTGGTCTTCCTCTGTTGGAAACAGAGCCAACTCTCTCCTGGAAGAACTCAGAAAAAGCCTTAGATGGGATGGATTCAAAGTGAGGAAGCCAGAATGGGAAGGGATATAGTAATGGGCTCAAGCTCAATAGGTTTTCTCTATAACTTATTTCTCTCAGTTTCTCTCTTTTGTTAACCCTCTTGGACCACAGCTGAGCAGGATACCTGGAGGGAGTCTCAGGTTTAACTTGCCAAAAATGTCCCTAAAGACCAGGTAAAGGGCAGTAAAAGAAGCAGAATATCCTGCTGCTGACTGTGGAGTTGCAAATTGTTTAAGAGAAACCACATATTCATCTCTGTGAGTCCCAATTGTAGCCTGAGGACAGCTGTTTCAGTATCGCCCTGAGGGCACTAATAAAATAAATGCAAGTTCCTGGGCCCCACCCCAAACCTATCAGTCAATATGAACCAGGGTGGCACCCAGTGATCTGTATTTTTAATAAATACCTTTGTGGCAGGGTACTTAATGAAGAGTCACTTTACCCCAGGCTCTGATGAAGTGACACATGACTTAGGTCCCAAAAGGAGGCTCCTGAGTCCTGCAGTTGTGATTCACAGCAATGCTCCTTCCTTTGTCTATACCTGCCCTGCCTGACCCCCCATCTCCGCCCCTCTCACAGGCATCTTAGCTGGATCAGAAGCCTCAAGTGTTGGCAGGCAGGAATGTTTTGTCTGTGGAATGATCCAGTGAATTTACTTCGGTGGTAGTCAGCTCCAGAACCTGCTGCAGCCAGAGGGAGCATGCACTTGTCCCTCCAATAGAATAGAAGGCCAACTCTCCTCTGCTCCCTGCTGGAGTCACTTCTGTCTTGAGAGGGCAGAGGAGGAGCTCGCCCCACTGGAAGGATAACCACAGAGTCAGCTGTTGTGTCAGTGGGAGCATGCTGCTGCTTTGGGTATGGAGCGCTGGATGGAAAATGTCTGAACACTTAGTTTGGTATTGACCCCGACAGTTCGGTCACCAAGAGAGCCCAACAGCTGGTATCATTGTGTCAACAGCACCATCTTCTGGCCACAAAGCACCATAGCACCTTCCTCCAGGTCCAGGGCCAGGGGAGTCTTTTCTCCCTGCACTCAGGCACTGTTCCCAGAGTGTGGGAAATCCTGGAGCCAGGCCCTCCCCAGGAGCACCTCTCTTCAGAGCCCAAAAAGCCAGGAACTCAAGGACAAAGAGGAACTGATCCCATCTTGGCTAAGCATGAATCTCTGTTGACAAACTCCCTTCCCACACTGGCTCCCAAATATACAGTGATTTTTTCCCCCCAGTGCTAGAGATTGTACTCAGGGTCTCATGCATACTAGGCATGAGACCAACCACTGAGTAACACCCCCAGTCTTAACACTAAATATTTTTCCTAGATATTTGTAGTTCCCCATTATCTTTACAGGCTTCCATAATCTTTCATATTACAGTATAAGTTCCTAGAGGGAACAGTGACTGGGTACTTCTTTATGGAGTGACTAGGTCACCAGTTCACATTGTAAAAGACTTTGGAGAGAGTTTATGAATGTGAGGAATAATAACCAGCAAATTGTCACTTCTAGAAAGCACTGTGCTTCCTCTGATGGTGCTTCCCTCTTCCTGATTTGAGTCATCATGGGTATTCCGTGCTGAGGCTTACCACATGTCAGGTGTGTGCTGCACACTCCACAAGGGTTATCTCACTTGATCCTAATGAGGACTCCAGAAAATTGATTCACAGAAAGATTAAGCAACCTGCTCAAGATCACACAGCCACCAAATGGAGAGCCAAGATTCCAGCCTGAGCAATTGAAAGCCGGAAACTCCCATCTTAGCAGTTATGCTATACTCTTCCCAGAAAAGCCCATGCAGGCACACTCAATGCTAGTAAGTGCATCCCTTTTGCTAAAATTATGCCATGTGCAGTCAATTCCTCATTGAGACTTCCAGCATTCTACCTATCAGATGGAAACTGCCATAACTCCCTTCTCCCTGTAATCACTTCTCACATATCTGTTCTTTCTGCATGACCCAGGTGGCCTCATTTGCCTGACCTGCAGGTTCACCCACAAAGAGGGAACTGAGAGAGTGAAGAAGGCCCTAGAACCAAAGTGAGCACTCGGAAACTAGTTAACAAAAACCCTGGACACCCAACTCAGACATGAGACCCGTGCAGTCACTCCCTTGTTCTACAAATTTTTATTGAGCACCTACCAAGTACCATGTAGGGGGAACTGAGAAAACAGCAGTAAACAACAAGGGTAGGTATGTGTACAAATATGTAACAACAAATCACACCACTATGTACAACTATAATGCACCAATTAAAATATGTGAGAAAAAAAAAGGGGCCCTCCCTGTTCCTCTGGGGATGTACATCCTAATGGTGGAGACAATTGGCAAATAAAGAAATGGGCAAATAATCATAGACAGTGGTTATGCCAAAAGGGCTGAAAAGAAAGTGGATAGTTTGCTCTCTGCTTTCTGATCATCTTGGGAGTTGCTTCCCTCTGCCACACTCTTTCACCAAGATGTCCTGCCTCACCTTAAGCCCTGAAGAATGGAGCCTGCTGTCCATAGACTGAGACCTCTGAAACCATAAATATGTCAGAGTGGAATTGTTGAATCAGTACCATATGTTCCAGTGAAAGGTGTTCTCTCAAAGAAAGAGGCTTAGCAGAGTGAAGAAGACTGAAAGATCAGCCTTAGACTATGAGCTGGTGAGAACACTCACAAATGTCCTCCTTTCTGAACTCTCAGAAAACTGGATGTGAACCTGTTTCTGCATAAAAAATAGCAACTGAGGATATTGTTTCCATGTCTAGTCAAAAATCTACATCCTCAAGAAGATTATCAGTCCCTATGGAATTCAGTGTCTCTACCTAGCCTCTGAGGAAACCTCACCACCTACAAGTGGGAATCTTTCTGGTTCCCTGGAAGAGGTGTGTGTTGCTCAACTGGGACTGTGCAAAGCCTTCTGGTTAATTGATATGATAGGAGCATGGGGAGATATAAGGAGTCAACTCCAGATGAAGAAAGCATCTTAGTAGGTAACTGAAAACCAAAGATAATGTTCCCAGCTGGTCTAGGGGTGAGGAGTGGAGCCAGGAGAAGAACAACACATCTCTGACCTCAACGGAGACCCAGCAGATGAATGTGAAAGAATGATCCTCACCACCTGGGTAATCCATGGTTGGAAAATGGGTAGTTAACTGTACTCACTCTTCGCTAAATAGCATGTTATAGCTACTCAATATCAACCATGACTGAGACCTGCTAGAGTTTGTAAACAGCCGGAAGAGCAATAAGAAAACTCTCCATTGCAGTTGTCTGTATATTCCTTATAAAAGTGATTGATCTCTGAGAAGAGGAGAGGGACAGGAAAAAAAGAGAAGAATGGTAAAATGAAACCTACCAGACTATCTATCCTATGTACATATATGAGTATACACAGTGAATTTTACCTTTATGTATATCTATAATGCACTGATTTGAAAATAAAAACTATAAGTAAATAGAAGAAAGGCCAGTAAAATAGAGGAAAGGGAACAGGAGAAGGAAGGGAAAAGGAGTGGGGACTGAATTGGAGCAAATTACATTCCATGCATGTATGATTGGATCAAAATGAACCCTGACATTATGCATAACTATAATGCACCAATAATATATTTTTAAAGTGAAGAAAAAAAAACAGAAAGTGGATGATTGGCTGCCACTAGGCTGTTTCCATAACTTGTCTATTATGATTGTACTGTTATATACATTGGAACACCTCCAATATAGTTTGTTGATTTTCGTTCTTCTGGATAAAGTAGGAGTAAAAAAGCTCATCAGATGGTGGTTCCATTTCTAGTCTTTTGAGGAGTCTGATAATGATTTCCATAGTGGTTGTACAGATTTGCAGTCCCACCAACAATGTGTGTGTTATATATACACAATGGAGGTCTGCTCAGCCATGTCATCTGCTGTAAATGGATGGAACAGGAGAACATCATGTTAAGTGAAGTAAACCAGACTAGAAAGTAAAAGATTGAATATTTTCTCTCATATATGGAAGCTAGAGAAGAAAAAAAGGAATACAAAAAGGGGATCTTATGAAAACAGAAGGGAAAACAGTAGAGTACAGGAAGGGAATGCAGATGGAGGGAGCAAGGAAAGGGAAATGAAGTCAATCAAATTATACCATGCACATGAACAAATGTATCCCAGTGAACCCCACTTTCATGTATAATTAAAATGTACTAATTTAAAAAAATAATATAAGGGAAAACAGTAAAGAAAAGGGACCAAGGAAAGGGAGGAAGGGGGTAAAAGCAAGTACTGGGGAATGAAATGGAGCAAATTTATGTGCATGTATGAATATGTCACAATGAACTATTATAATGCACTAAATTTTTTTTTTTTTTCTCAAAAAACAAAGTGACTGATTTGGAGCTCCTCCACAAACCAGTCCCTGCCTTTGTAGGCAGGGGGCAGGGAGTGGGGCTGTGGGCCTGCAGCCTGGGGTCCCCAGGGCGAAGCGTCCTCTTGTATACCATGCGCTCAGTTCCCAGTTCCGGCTGGCTGCCTCAAAGTTTCCCAACTCGCAAGAGCAGCTGCCGCTTTCTCTTGCCTTTGTTTTCCCCCCTCTCAGGATGGAAAATGAATTTCGAGCATCGCTGCGGAGGCTGCCAAGTAATTGGAAAACATGTCGAACAATGTGTCTGGTTGCTCCGCGGGGGCGCGGTGCCCCCCTTCTGGTGGTTTCCTTGTCGCTCCGGGAGAGGACTAAGCAGCACCCTCCCCAGGCCGTGAAGTCCCCAACACGCCCACGGAAGGAGAAGCTGCAGAAGCAGCTTGTGTGGCGAGAAGGGTGTCTCTTGGGGACGTATATAAAAGAGGACGATTTCAGAACCGCGGGGCGTGCTGCAAACAGAAGCAGAATCAGTCCTGGTGTGTGCACGCTACACCGTGGGAGCGCTGACCGCTGACCGATAAGTCACCAAAGGCGAATCTAGCCCAGCGGCCAGAGCGTGGACCTCCCACCGGCCTGCGCGACACCCTGATGTTAAGTCAGATCCCACAGGGGCTGGAACCAAGGTCCCTCTCTGCTCTCTCCACTCCTTCTCCATCTCCAGCACCATCGCCATCCATCTGCCACTTTTCCCGGGTGGAGCACCAACCTGGCAGCTCACAGGGTGCTCCTAACCCTTTGAGAGTATGGCCCATTTTTATATGCCGGTTTAGCCGGATGCCTAACCTCCTTCTCTGGGGATGAACCAGTGCCGCACCCCATCTAGCAATGATACCAAGGACACTGGCTGCGTCTTCTCTTTGAGAGTCCCCACAACATTTGGTGCAGTTTTTGAGAGCATCGTTTTAAGTCCCCCTTCCATCTCACTCCACCGTGACTCTCTCTGGAGGCTCCTGCTCATGGCTGATGTGAACAAATGGATCTCCACTTTTGCTCCCAGTCTAGGCTTTGCATAAGGTCTGTCTTGGGTGAGATATACCAAAAGGCCCGAGTTGAGCCTGGGTCCCTGTCTATCTAGAATTAACAAGGCCCCATGAGGAAGTGACACACACCTAGATGATAAAGACAAGCCAGTGCCCCTACCCCACTACCACCACAAGAAGTTCCGGGATACCTGTGCAAGCCTGGACCCTGCACACCTGCCCAGCCCCATCTCCTAGCCCTCCCCTCAGGGAGGGATCCATGACCCACAAAGCCTTTATTAGCTCTTTCAGCTCCATTTAACTACACAAATGGTTTGGTCACAGCTGACTGATCCCAAATTTGCCAGTGATTTTCTTTTAATTTACCGTGGCTCAGTCCCCCTGTAATACAGGTAAAGGAGGCATATTTGTTCCCAAACTCCCCTCCTGGGGTTAATCATGCACAGAACAAAACTCCATTTGAGCCACTTAATGATTTCATTTCCACCCTAAGTTTAAAGGCACTGTGGCTATAATACTAATGTAGGTCCCTCTCTCCCTGAACTCCAGATGTTTGTATATGCAAGAGAGTGGGAGCTTGTCATTTCCTTAACCATTCCCTATCAGGCCAGAGATAGTAATAGTAGGTCTCTTTCACTTTCTGCATGGGATGGGCCCCCTCTTTTCCTAGGCACATCTCCTCTTCCATAAGAAGCCATGTCTGTCTCATAGGATTATTTTTACACCCACCTGTAGGATCTGAAGTCACCTATAAGCCACTTCCCCTACCATATACTTCTCCCCAGCCTCCTTTGCATTTCAGACACTCAGAGCCAGGCCTATTTCCCTAAACATCTTCACACTTCCCCATAGGAGCATTTCCTATGCCTTGAGGGTCCCTCCTTTATCATCAGAGCCCGATAACACCTCCCAAACTCTGCTTAAACATCATCTCTGCTGGCAGTCAGTTGATTCTTTAACTCTCCAGCACAGCAAGTCAATCCCACCATCTATATTCTTTTGGCTCATTTTCACACAATATTTCCTTTTGGTTTGCATGGCAGCCCCTCCACCCTCTCTGAGTTCCCTAGTTCTCTGGCTATCCTACATTCTAGTACAGTACTAGGTATAAATGCTTGATGTGTTTTATTTGAATGAATAACCCCTATATCTTTTTATGTATCTGGATATGAATTGTATTCATAACTAAAATGAGATATGCAAAGGCAGTCCATCTGCTTAGGCTTACCAAATGGTGCTAAAATCTATACCAGGCCCTGCACAGGAGCTGACTCAGGAAAGACCAGGTCACCTTCAGAAAATGTGGTTTTTGCATGCAAATGGCGCCATCTGGCTGTTTGAGGCAAAACAGCACCTCAACCCAGGATAGTGAACAAAAGGCTTCATCCCTTGGGTCCTGAGATCAGTGTTCCCATCAGAACGCTGCTCCCTACCCTCTCTATCTCTCTCCTGCTGAGATCTAGGTGGAGACCTTCCTTAAAGAGTCAGGGCCCATCCATCCCAGCAGCTCTAGAACATGCAACTTCTCCACTTTGAACATTCTCCAAGCTCAAATCTCAATTTATACCTGCAGCCCGGTCTGGACTTGTGTCCACCCTCACCGGGTGCAGGACCCAAACTGAACTCCTTCCCCCAGCCTTGGTCTATCCTATCCAAAAGCAGCAGCCATTCCCCCCAGGACCCTTCTCCTCAATGTCCATGTAACACAGGGTGCCAAGTCACTGATCCTATCCCAAATCCACCCGCTTCTCACTTCCCCCTGTCCCAGCCCATACTAGCATCCCTTCTAATGTTCTAGGAGCATCCACATCGCCTTCAACACACAGTGCTGAAAATGGCCTGTCATCTCCCCTTCAAGGTTGTCAGCCACATGAATCTAGAGCCAGACCCTCAAGGCTTCCAGCATTGAATGAATGGATGGATGGGTGAATGGCAGGCATAAGTATCTGTGCCAACACCAGGACAGGTTGTTAAATAGCATGTCTCTTTATTAGCAGTTCAGCAAGAAGATTCCAGCGCTACCACTGTCAAAATGAAGGGCTCACCCACTGGAGTCTCTCTGCCCAGGTCTGGTCACCCTTCAGGTCAAGCAGGAGATGGACAGTCTTCTGACACAGGCTGCTCCTTGACCCTGAAAGCCTTCAACCTGGGAAGCAGACAGATGTTCAGGGAACCCATCATGCAGATGTGATGACTTCTTGTAAGCCTACTGTTTTCCATATTCACATTAGGAAAACTCACAAAAGAAAAGTGGCAGTGGTGTATCAGACTGCTGGGATTGAAGCCTGGCTCTTCTTCTTCCAACTTCAGAAGCCCCTAAGAGTTGCTGACTACCTGCTCCTCCCACCCTCCGCAGCACCTTTGATTTCTCCTCTCCATGAATATTAACAAATAATTGATGTACATTTATCCTGTGCTGGACACTCCCCTCAGGACAACCCTCTGGAGTAAACATTCCTATTGTAGATGAAGAAATTGAGGCACAGCAGCACCTGTCATGGTTCAAGTGGATTAGTCCCCACTGTCTGCTCCCCTAACTTGGTTTACCCTCTGCTTTCTGTGTAATGGTTGATTTTGGATCAAATGAGAAACCTTGACAAAGCACCTTATGCAAAAGCTGACATACAGGACGTGCTTGATAAATGCTAATATGACATCTCCATAGACTTCCTTAAGCACATAGAGGCTGGCTGTGGGTAAATCATGGCTTTAATCCCCACAACAACCAGTGCAGTATTTCAAACCAGAAGGGATGCTGTGACTGTTTCCAGCAAGGGTTCTGTGTTGGGATTGCCCTGACATTGACCTTCCACCTTCTGAAACCACATGAACAGTCACTTTTATGACAAGTGGTATTGAGCACAATTAAAGAGGCCATATGACCCAAAGTCACGTACAATATCCTTGATCCTAGGTCCAAAATCTATCTACTCTGTCTCTCTCCTGACTTTGATCCTGTGACTCAAAGTGAAATTAGTAGACCAGCATGAGGCATTACAGGAGCCCGAGCAGCACCTAACCCAGGAAATATTAGAAATGTAGAAATGCAGTCCCACCGAAACCTCAAATATGAGGTCCTGAGCCTGTGAAGGATGGAAAAACACTGGTCTCTGGCACCAGTTAAAAAGAGACAAGAGGCCAATCTGAAACTTAGTGGTAGGTCCTTCCAGAAAAAAAAAAATTTTTTTTGAACAAGTATCACTTTATTTAATTCCTCCTACTCCACAACATTCTCTGTTTGGGCATGCTGACTCCTGGTACCCCATACACACTTTTAAGTGATTTTGCTCTTTAAAAAGTCAACTGTAAAACAAACATCCAAGTTTCTTCTCTTTCTCTCATACACACACACATACACACACACACACACACACTATGAAATGATACAACATTCTTAACATCTCAGGAGTTTACTCTATACCTTATTCTTCCCTTTCCCAGATGTGACCATTATCCCAACTTTTGTGATAATCATGATTAATAGTTTTATCGTTTATATAATTTACATATGCTATCCACTAACAATATATCTTAATTTTCCCTGTCTTCAATTTGTATTTTATTTATTTATTTATTTATTTTTACAGACTTAAGAAAGTCTTTTGCAAGACCCTACAGCAGCTGCCTTCTCCCTGGACCACACTGCCTCCCAAGCGCATCCACTCCACCCACACACATACACACACCGATAGGGATAAGCTATGCCTTTATTATCAAGTTCCCCATCTCAGAACTCTTTCTCCATACCCAGGAATACCATCTGCTAAGCCCACTCCCTCACCTGCCTGCTCCCTTACCTGCTACTCTTAGCAGCTTGAGAAGGAAGATCGGAAGCTTACGTCCTGACATGAGTCAGTCCTAAGATGGGATATGCTGTAGGAGACAAAGGAGAAGAGTGGGGTGGAGGGGAGGCTGCTGGGTGGCAAAACCCAAAGCAAATGCCCAGACCACAGCACAGGGGTAGGGCCTGCCATGGGCAGGTTGTGGCCGGGCCGTCAACACCTGTAGACCTAGGAATGAAGTCCTAGGAAGAGGGTCACAGCCCAGAGTCCTGTGAGTTGGCAAGCACCAAACGGTAACCCTGGGAACTGCATGTCCCCACTCTTGATGTAAGAACAAACACCAAAAAGAACATAACTGAGTTTGGGCAGGAAATTCAGCAGTGACCCCACTCCAACTGCCCCAGGTGAGAAATACAAAACATCTGGTCTCATTGGCTTACCTTCGTCTCACCTGCTCTATTCGATCTTGTATGATGTCCTCCATCATCTCACTTGGCACTTGGAAGATACGGGTATGGCTGCAAAATGCAATTCAAACATGGGGATTCTGAGCTTCTTTTGAACTAGGCATAGTGATACTGCCAGAGTCAAGATTATAGGAACAATGCTCTTGCCCTGTTGCTATGAACTTGAAGCTGGCTCCTCACCCTTCTCATGTAAGGTTGTTTTGTTTTTGTTTAGTTCTGTTCTGTTTTGTTTTTAACTAAGCAAGTACTGGTGAGTCACCCAATAATGCTGAGCAGGTAACAAATTCTTCTAAAGAGAATTAAAAAAAAAAAAAAAGAAAGAAACAGAAAGCTTAATCTTTACTAAGGACAGCAAGCCAGTGGTCTTGTAAAAATCTCCTCTTTTGAATTCCCCTCTAGCTTCATTTTCAGCTCTTATGAACAGGATTATTCCATATATATACTATGATTTAGAGAAACTTCTAGAAAATTCTGTCACAAGGAAGCTGCAGGCACACACTTGCTATCATTTCTGTTTTATTTCACCAAGCTGTACTTGCCTTCACCTTTCTGGCCCACTTAGCACCCTTTCAGATTCCATATCCAGTTCTCCCTTCAGAAGCCTGTGCTCTGTCCACTGAGTACCCCACTTAAGTGCCCATCAAAACTGCCCTCCTTAGGTAATGCCCTATTCCTGGTGCTATGGGGTTTTGAAGGTGATAGCAGCATTGATACTGCCTCCACTGGGTCCTCTGCCCACAGGGAGGTAAAGATGTGATCCTGAATATGGATCCTACAAGGCAGAGACAGATCAGCACCCAGATGAGGAGATTAAGCCTAGGCCCTGGATTACACATGCGATACCATGGGTGCCCTGACTCTCCTGCTCCTTGAAGTTCTCACCCTAGCCCCTGTTTCTCCAGTAATGCCCAGTTCAAGAGCCAGTCCTTGGCAAAAGGCCTGCTAGGGACTTTTCCTAGAATCCCGGGCAGCAAAGCCCAGCATTTGACCTAGTTCCCCTATGCTGTGCTTGCAGATATACCTCATGACTTCCCTAACACTTTCTTTAACTTTCACACACCATATCCACCAGATCAGCTTTTAACACTCTGAAATTAATGACTGTGTCTTGTTCTCTTCTCTCCTCCAATGGGGTCAGCAAATATCGGTGGTGAGTACATGTCTATTAAACCATTTGTATGTGTGGGGAAACCGGAAGATGCTGTTGGTTTAAATTCTCCATTGAAAATCCAGAGTGAAAAACTCATATGTAGAAAATCTACTGATTCCTATATGCTTTTTCAAAAGCTTAAACCTAATTAAGCTATACAGAAAAGGTTTAAAAATATTGGAAGATAATTTGTATATTATCTAAGGAATACAACAGTATTCCATAGTGCAACTGCTATGGAAAACCTTGGATTACAATCAACAAGATTAATGTTTTAAGGAGTCCTGGCAGGTTTCTCATCCACAAATCTGCTTTCTGGAGTCTCAAATAACCATTAGTTATCCCTTCCTATTGTGCAGTTAGTGCACATTTAAATCCTCCTAAAATACAGATGCCACTGGAAAAGGTTAGCACATGTAAACCTGATATCCTAAAACAAAAATATATTTCTTGAGCAATATAGCCTTCCTGAGAGCAAAAGCAAAACCAAAGATTGGTACAGAAATGATTTGGGAGATGAGAGTACTCTTTAGTTTTCTGTAGACCAGTTTAAGCCCACAATCTACTGGGAAGGGATTTTGGGTTGTCCAAAGCTTCAGATACCAAATTCAGATACCAAAAAGGAAGTCAAATGCCTCTGTCCAAAGAAAGGGGCAGTTTCATGCCAGCTCTCTCTGCCCTAGTCTTAGCATCTTCACAGCCCAGAGAGGCTGGCCTGCAGAGAATAACGAAGCCACCATCATGTGGTTTTGTCACAGAATTGTAGCCTTGGGCGTTGGGAAACTACCACACACCTCAGTTGCAGAGGAGGGCTTTGGCTTTTGCATTTTAAGAGCTTATTTTTTTGCTCTTAAAGTACAGGCACTTCTGAACAATTCAAGTGCAAAAATGACAAAAATCTGCAATGTATTCAGAAGCATTTAGGAAATGGAGAGCAAGCCCAGTTTCCCAATCCCTCAAGTCATTTAAAAATATAGGAATGAGCTGGGCTTTCAAGATAGCAAAAATATTCCCTTAAGACCCCAAAGCAAGACTGAGTTATTTCTCAGCCAAAGGAGATGGCATCTCTAGAGAAGAGCAGCTGTGGGTTTGTGTTGGCCCAGGGGGTTCTGAGAGGAGTACTTGTGCTTTCTCACTGGCCCTCCCCACCCCCTTGCTCAGGGCAAATGGGATGCTTTACCTCCATCTTATGAACTGGATTCTTGTTCTCTCCTCCAGTACCTCTTGACTCTGGTTTGCTAGTAGATCAGATTTTGAAAGATGGTGCTTCACCTAGGAAAACCGGGCAGGGGTCCATGTGACTACTGTCCAGCATGGACCCTCATAGCTGGAGTGGGTTGAGCCCTGACCCAGCATCGCTCACAGTGGGCCACCCTGCCTCTCCCCACACCCTCAGTCCCAGGGCAATCATCTCAACCACAGTTACCACATCTCTGGTCACATGTACATCTTGCCCATGAGTAGGAGAGGAGTTGGTGAACATCTTCTCCTTTATGCCCCGGGAAGCCTCTTCTTCGGTCTGAGAGGAGAGTAATTTCCTTTTGAAAGTGTCATTCTCCTTTTTTTTTTTTTGTACCAGGGATCGAACTTAGGGATGCTTAACCACTGAGCCACATCCCCAGCCCTCTTTATGTTTGATTTTGAGATAGGATCTCACTAAGTTGCTTAGGGCCTCACTAAGTGGCTGAGGCTGACTTTGAATTCACGATCTCCCAAGCCTCTGGGATTACAGGTGTGCACCACCATGCCCTGTATCACTGGTTTTAATCCTGGGTCTTCCTCTTCTATTCCTTCCCCTTTTTCTTCTCCATCACATCACATATGACACACATCCATGCATACATACTCCATATCTCACAGTTCCTGCACTAAGCTCCATTGTTGCTACTGTCTTTGAAGGCCCAAGGAACTTCCCACGTCCCTGACCCTATCCCACAGTGTTCCTGAGACACAAAGCTGGTTTGTGTTGATGCTAACATGTCTTACCAAGACAAGCGTCTCAGTGTCCTTGTGGACATTGGGTGAATTGGACTCAATTCTAGGCAGGATGTTTCATAATGAACTTGAGTTTCCCATCTTATGGAGAGGGAAGTGCAGATTCCTGGTCCCACAAAACTCACTCTCTAGATCTTTGAATACCCAGGATCAGAGAAGAATCCTACTCACCTTTTTCAACCAATGCTCTACTACCGATACAGCCTCACTTGCCACAACCTCAATGTCCTGGAACAAATAGAAAATTGGATGATCTCAGAAAACCTAGAATCCAGCCCCACCTCATGTCTCTTATCCACACATAAATATTTTAATCTCTCTTTGAATTGCAGCAGGGATGCAGAGGGGAGAAGGTAAATGAGAAAAAATTTCGTATAGCTTCCACCAACACTACTTACCGAACTCATCCTTGGTGGGAAGCGGAGCCCTACGCCTTTCCGGGCGAGAATGTACACAATCCATGTTGTAATGATCATCTTTGAACTTATATTAGGCCACCTTCTTAGGTCCCTCCTTCCATTGAAGCTGCCTAAGAACCTCTATGGGACAGGGAGGTCATTGAAGGGAAATACCCACCTGATTGGCTGATCAATGATGATGTGACAATGACCTCCCTTAATCTCCAGGCTCAGAGTAGAGATGGAAAAGGGAGGCCAGGAAATTTCCACCTTAGTGATGGCCCTAGCTCAGAAGGGTGGTGGGGAATGAGAGGTAAGGTTAAACTATTGCTGATAAGAGCCAGAAAAGACACCAAGGGGAATTTACCCAAACCCTGGATAGAGAATCTCAGGGTCGGGCCTGCAGTGGTGGGTTGATTGATGACTGGTCATCTAGTCCTGAGCAATGCTCAAAAAGAGATTTGACAAATCAAAAAAATAAATCTGTGGCAAAATGACCTGAGACCTCTAGATAGTCATTCACAACAAGGTCAGAGGTATTCCCTGTTCTCTTTATGCATAGGAGTACAAAAAATTTATTGTCCACCCAGAATACACCAAAGATGAGGGAACAATTTTCTCACCAGGGATACTTGCTTTATTTTTTGTCTTCTTTGTTTACCCAAGTGATTTAAATCATTTTTAAAAAATAAAGCAAACAATCAGAAGTAGAGAATAAAAAGCGAAACCCCATTTCTTTGAAAGATATTTCCTGAGGACTTCAGTTCACCCTGGGTGGAAAAAGAGTAAAGTGAAAATGACAAGGAGATTTCCTGTTACTTGAGACGGGGGCAAAACCAGACCTGATGAGGGTTCAGATAGCTGCTTTACCCATCTAGACATTTTACCATGAATCAAAAGAAGCTCAGAATGCCCCAAAGGACCCTGAGCCATATGCAGCTGCTCTCAACAGCAGCTGAAGCTCAACTCAGTGAATCCTGAGATATTAGACTATTCTCAAGTTCTCAGAAACTAGGCCTATAATCCTGTCTCCCTACTAATTTGTTACATGTCCCTGACCTAATCTCTGGTCCTAGTTTCTTTTTTCTAAAATGAAAATAAAATGGGGTCTCTAGTTTCCATCTAGAAAACTTCGAAGTACAGTTGAAAACCTTTCTCTCTCTCCCCAATTTTCCCAGTACAGCCACTCTGTCTCCTCACTCTCACCAAATCACCTCAATTTTATATCTTCCATGTTTGGGGCAGAATAGAATAAACTGTGCTGAAAGTTAAGGAAACAAATGATCCCCCAAATCAGAAAGGTTTCTTTCACACGTTCAAAAGTGCCAGTGCAAGGCGGGCAACTCTTCAGAGCAACTGTGCGTGGTGACTCAGAGCTGCAGGAAGTTTCCATTCTGTGACTGCACGCCTTTCAGGATGTATCCTCTATTACCAAACAGGGGAAGAGAGCACAAGGAAGGGTCAAATCAGCTCTTCTGGGTTTCTACCCAGAGGCTGCTGGTACTTCAAGAAACGTTGGGCTAGTACTAGTCAGATGGCCCCAACATATCTCCAAAAGAGACTAAAAATTGTACGGTAAAAATGATTTGTCATTATATCTATGTCTGCTACCACCTCCTGAAAATTATGTGTCCATCCTATTGAAATGATTCCATGTTTTAATAGCAAAATATTATTGTGACTCAAAAATCAAAACTATGTGAAAAGGATAAATTCAGAGAAATTTCATCTTCTCCCCTAGACCTTCACCCTCATTCTAAATCACTTCAGAAATAAATTTTCATAGTTTCTAAGATATATATCCTGTGTTTTTATGTTATTGAAATGGAGCATACATAAATCTACTCTTGCTTTTTTATTACTATCATAAAATGCATTTAGTAAAATATCAAAATATATATATAACTCAAAAAAATTTTTTACACATACACCTATTTGACCACTTCCAGATCAAGATATGTATCTTTCTAACACACCAGCCGACTTCCAGGCCATACTCCCCCAAATGCATTTTTACCTCACTTGCTATAATTAAGTTCTGCCTAGAAAAATACAGTATGTATTCTTTTCTCTCCAGCTTCCTTCACTTAACATTATGTTTTTTCATGAAGCTGTAGTGTATCATTTCTGGATAATATTCTGTTCTATTATTGTAGTGTCAATTATCAAATTTATTATTAATATGCATTTGTATTATAGCTAGCTTGATACTTTTAAAAATAATGCCACTAGGTCTTGGGTTGTAGCTCAGTGGAAGAGTGCTTGCCTCTCCTGTGAGGCACTAGGTTCAATCTTTAGCACCACATAAAAATAAAATGAATAAAAAACTAAAGATATTTTGTCCATCTACGCTGAAAACATTTTTAAAACTAGTACTACTATAACATTCTTTACTTGAGTATTTTTTTAATATTTCTGTATTTTTTATTTTTACAGACTGCATTTTGATTCATTGTATTTGACATACAACTAAATCTTTCAAGGATATACCAGAGATTGGAATTGCTTGTAATAGATTTCACAGATATTCAACATTAGTGTATACCAAAAAGTAATGCCAAGTGTTTGCACCAATCTACTGCCCATTAGCAATGTGTGAAAGTAAAAATTGCTCCGAATTTGTGTCAACTCTTGGTATTGCCACCTCTCTAAATTCAGCCAACCTGGTGGAGTGATAATTTATAATAGTTTACTTTGTCTTTAACTGATTTAATAATCAATTAAATATTTAATCAGGGATTAAACATCTTTTTACTGGTAGATTGATTCTTTGGGGTATTCTTTTCTGTGTGTGAAATGCCTCTTCAAGTCTGGTGCCCTTCAAATATCAGTCTTTTTCTTATTGATTTTAAGATTTTTTTTTCTTTATTTGCTTGCTTTTGTTTTTGTTTTTGGTGCTGGGGATTGAACCCACTGAGCTACAACCCCGGGCCTTTACATTTTTTCTTTTGAGGCAAGATCTCACTAAGTTGTCGAGATCGTTGCTAAATTGCTAAGGCCAGTCTCCAACTTGCAATCCTCTTGCCTCGGCCTCTTGAGTCACTGGGATTATAGGCATGCACCACTACACCTGGCTGTAGGATTTCTTTGTGTATTGTGGATGGGACTCCTTTACAAATATGTGATTACAACTATTTTATCCCAATCTATGACTTGGATTTTAGCTCTTAGTTTTGGCCTTTAAGAAACAGAGATTCTTAATTTTTATGTTTGCTGTTTTTGGTGTGTGTGTGTGTGTGTGTGTGTGTGTGTGTGTGTGTCTATGGTGCTAGGAATCAAACCCAGGACCTTCTGCGTGCTTGGCACATCTATACCACTGAGTTATATTCCCAACCCTGAGACTCTTAATTCTTAGAGTGAGTTTTATTGATTAAATATTACACAATTCACCATCATAATATGTAATTAAATGATTTTAGTAGATTTATAGAATTATGCAACCATCACGGCAATCTAGTTTTAAATCATTTCTACCACCCCAGAAATGTCTGTCATATCATTTGCAGTCAATTCCTGTTTCTATTCTCTGCCCACAGTCTGCTTTCTACCTCTATAAATTTGCTTTGGGTATTTCATACAAATGAAAGTATACCATATTGTCCTTGACTTATTTCATTGAGCATGATGTTTTTTAAGGGTTGTTTACAGGGTGGCATGGATCCTAAATGTGTTCCTTTTTATCAAGGAGTAGTATTGCACTGTATGTATGTACCACACACTAGTTGACAAACATATAGATGGTTTCCAGTTTGGGTCCTTTATGAAAAACACATTTGCTTAAAAGAAACAACAACAAATATATAAATATACATATGCATATACATATTTGCGTGTCTACATGTGTATTATTTCTCTTGGATAGATTAACAGGAATGTATTGGTAATTTTATGCTTAACATTTTTCCCCTTTATTTTTCATGATACTGGGGGTCAAACTCAGGACTTCATGCATACTAGACAAGTACTCTATCATTGTGATATCCCCAGTCTTCTTTTTTTTAAACAGTTTTATTGAGACATAATTCACATTCCATAAAATTCACCTATTTAAAATATACAGTTCAGTAGTTTTCAGTATACTCACAGAGATGTACAATAATCGCTTCTATCCAATTTCAGAATATGTTCATCACCCCAAAAAAGAAACTTTGTACCCATTAGCAGTCAAACCCTTTTCCCCCTAACCCTTCCCTCAGCTGCAGACAACCAGGAATCTACTTTCAGTCCCTGTGGATTTACTTATTCTTAACATTCCATAGGAATAAAGTTGCATAATACCTTGTCTTTTGCGACTGGTTTCTTCAATTCAGCACGGTTTTGAGGGTCATCACATTGTAGTGTATATCAGTCATCTAATTTTCTTTTTGAAAAGAAGTATTTCATTGGCTAGATACGCCACATTGTGTTTATCCATTCTTTGGTTGACAGATATTTGGATTGCTTCTATGTTTTGTTATGAACAATGCTACCATGAACATTGTGTACAGACTTTTGTGTGGACATGTTTTCATTTCTCTTGGTTTATACCTGGAAGCAGAACTGCTGGATCATTTGGTAACCCAATGATTAACATTTTTAGGAAACTAAATGTTTTCTAAATGGTTGCACCACTTTAACTTTCCACCATCAGTACATGAGGGTTCCAATTTCACCACATCCTTGTCAACGTTGTTGTATCCATTACTCTGATTTCAACCATCCTAAATGAGTGTGAAGTGGTGTCTCATCATAGTGTTGATTTGTATCTTCCTAATGATTAATGATGCTGAGCATTTCTTCATATGTTTATCAGCCATTTGTATATCTTCTTTGGAGAAATATCTACTAAATCCTTTGTCATTTTATAATTGGATTGTCTTTTTATTAATGAGTTGTAAGCACTCTTCACATATTCTGTAATATATGTGACATACATAATAGTATATGATATATGGCTAGCAAACATTTGCTCCAATTTTGTGGATTGTCTTTTCACATTTTTGGTGGCTTTGTTTGAAGTTTTGAATTTTGAAAAAGTCCAATTTATCTATTTTTACTTTGTTTCTTGTCTAAGAAACCATTGCCTCCTCTGTGATCATGATGACTTACTCCTATCTCTCTTCAGAATTTAATGGTTGTAGTTCTTATGTTTTTGTTATGATCCATTTTTAATTTTTATAGAATGTGTGGCGTAGTGTCCAGCTTCATCTTTTTGGATGTGGACATCTCATTGTTCCAGCACTGGTAAAAGAACATTATTCTCTACCCTTGTGGAAAATCAGTTAACCATAAATCTAAGAGTTTTGGGGGGAGCATCTATAAGATCCATAGCTTAACATCTGTGCAACCATTTTAAGTCCTCATTGCTATTTTATAAAAAAAGTTTCATTTTCCTGCCATAGAGAGGTACTTGCAAAGAAACAGGAGGTCAGCAGGTAGCTCCCCCATCCAGGTTTTGCTTTCCTGACTTAGAGACATTTACAAGACAATGAAAAGTTAGCAGATAGCACCCCATCCTGCTCTTCACCTATTAACCAACTTAGCTGAAACACCTCTTTGTTCTCCTAGGAGCTTACCACAAAACTTCACAAGTACGTCGCACACTAGAAATAGCTAACCGCAAGGTTTTATGCAAGCAATTCCTAGGAATAGCCCACCCAAGGCTCTACTAGGAAAAGACCACCACAGGCTTCACATAGACAGCTCATGCAAGCCTACGCAAAATAGCCCTGTCAAACACCCCAGGGTTAGATTTTCCTTGCCCTCTCTTGCCGGGGTCCAGTCCTAGCAGCAGTTGGGGGTCCTAGGTGGATGGGAGGCATTGGCATGGTGGAGAAACAGCACAGAGAGACACCAAGTGTTCTGAGGCTGAATCTGAATCTTTTTTTGTTTACAGAGTCTTTTTGTATGTTTTTTCTTTGGTATTGATTACATCATTTCATGGTTAGTACAAAGAAATGTTAAGTAAAAAATCTTCAAGAATTTAATTAATGATCTTATTCAAGAAACATGTTTACTGTATGATAGCTTAAATAAAAAGAAAAACTCAGTTCCCAGCAAGGTAAAGGGCACCATGCTCCGTTTAGTTTTAATTTCCCTGAAAGAATACGTCATTAAGTTTCTATAGAAGTTACCCCTTCCAAGAACTCTAATGTTAGTTATAAACAGTGGAATGTTTTTGTTATTACTAACAGAGAATAGAGGAATCAGCTTATAGTTAATATTTATTCTATTTCATGTACTCAGTGGCAGACTAAAACTCTAACTAGACATATGAAGAATACAAATTGTACTTATGATTAATCTATTTATTTTTTATTAAGTGGGAAAAATATCCTTAAACTTAATCATAAACACTAAAAAAGCAATGAAGACCAAACACCACATCAAAGCTCAGAGGAATACACTCTCATACACCTATATATAACTTTTAGAGAATTTGTATACTAAAAGAAATCCCAGGTTCCTTACACATTTCAGCAATTCGTAATTGCTTATTTATATTTTCATCTAAGTATTAATACTAAACTTTATTGTATGTTATTTTGTGTCCCAGCACCATGAAATCTCCCCAGTATTCTCTATAATCTGAATCTAAGGATTATTGATATTTAGTATTATTGATATTTAGTGCCACGTCTATGGCCCCCAAGAGGAAGGGTGATCTTTCAACAGAACTCTGTCAAGTGTTGAATCCTCTACTCCAACAGAACCATGTCAAGAGTGGTAGGAAATAAATGCGGCACTCTCTCATCTTTTTGAGTGATGACCTTTGTCAGGCTCTGACTGGCAATCAGACTTTCTGGGTGTGGATCTCTGTGCCTGGTTTCTGAGTTGCTCTCCCACATTTCACTTTCCTTTTAGTGTCACTTTACTTTTTTTTTTTTTTTTTTTTTTTTTTTTTTTGCCTGTCCTTATACAGTTTTCATAACTGTAGCTTTCTGGCATGTTTTGACATTGGAAAGCATGAGTTCTCTAACTTTACTCTTTTTTCCCCCCAAGATTGTCTTTCCTATTACAGGTTCTTTGAATTTCCATATGAATATTAAGATTAGTTTGTCAAGGAGTGGAGTAGCTGGGTCAAACGGTGGTTCCATTCCAAGTTTTCTAAGGAATCTCCATACTGCTTTCCAGAGTAGCTGCACCAATTTGCAATCCCCCCAGCAATGTATGAGTACCTTTTTCCCCACATCCTCGACAACACCTATTGTTGCTTGTATTCTTGATAATTGCCATTCTAATTGGGGTGAGATGGAATCTTAGGGTATTTTCGATTTGCATTTCTCTTATTACTAGGGATGTTGAACATTTTTTCATGTATCTATTGATTGCTTGTAGATCTCCTTCTGTGAAGTGTCTGCTCATTTCCTTAGCCCATTTATTGATTGGGTTATTTGTATTCTTGGTGTAAGTTGGCCTATACCCAAAGGACTTAAAATCAGCATACTACAGTGATGCAGCCACATCAATGTTCACAGCTGCTCAATTCACAGTAGCTAGATTGTGGAACCAACCTACATGCCGTTCAACTGATGAATGGATAAAGAAACTGTGGTATATATACACAATGGAATATTACTCAGCCATAAAGAATAAAATTATGGCATTTGCAGGTAAATGGATGCAGTTAGAGAATATCATACTAAGTGAGATAAGCCAATCCCAAAAAACCAAAGGCTGAATGGTCTCTCTGATAAGTGGATGATACATCATGGGATGGGAGGGAGGCAAGAATGGAGGAAGGATGAATTGTAAGGAGGAAAAAGAGGGGTTGAGAGGGGTGGGGGAAGGAAAATTAACAGAATGAGACAAACATCATTATACTATGTACATGTATGATTACACAAATGTCTACTTCGTGTACAACCAGAGAAACAATAGTTATATCCCATTTGTGTACGATGAATCAAAATTTAAAAAAAAGATTAGTTTGTCAGTTTCTACCCCTTCAAAAACCTGCTGGTGTTTAATTAGGGATTGCATTGAATATGTTCATCAATTTGGGGAGTATTGTCATATTGACAATATTATGTCTTCAATCCATAAAAAATGGAGTGTCTTTCTATTTATTTAGATTTTAAATTTACTTCAGCGAATTTTTGCAGTTTCAGTGTATAAGTCTTGCACTTGTTACTATTCTTAAGTATTTATTCTTTTCAATGCTATTATAGATGGAATTTTTTCCTTAATTACATTTTGGGTTTTTCATTGTTGCTGTATAGCAGTATAGTAGATTTTTGAACAATGATCTTGTACCTGTGATATTGCTGAACTCACTTATTGTAAATATTTTTTAATGGTTTCCTTAGAATGTTCTAAAGACAAGATCAAACAATTGGCAAATAGATATAATTTTCCTTCTTTCCAATCTGAATGCCTTTTTGTTGACCTACCCCACTCACCTAATGATCCCAGCTATACACTAGTAAGTAAAACTGGAGAGAGCAAACACCTTATTACCATTAAGATGATGTTAGGTAAGGGTTTTGTTTTTTTTTTAAGATACATTTTATCTGATTGAGGAAGTTTCCTTCTTGTACCTAATTTTTTTTAGTGTTTTTATTATCAAAAGCATTGGGTTTTCAAAGGACAAATGATCTCACTGATAAGCAGATGATGATACATAATGGGGGGTGGGAGGGGGGCAAGAATGGAGGAAGGAGGGACTGTAGAGAAGGAAAAGAGGGGTAAGAGGGGTGGGAGGGGTGGGGGGGAAGGGAAAAATAACAGAATGAATCAAACATCATTACCCTATGTAAATGTATGATTACACAAATGGTATGCCTCTACTTCATGTACAACCAGAGAAACAACATGTATCCCATTTGTTTACAATAAATAAAAGGTAAAAAAAAAAAAAAAGCACTGGGTTTTGTCAAATGCTTTTTCTCTACTGAGGTGATAATATAGTTTCTGCCTGTTATCTTTATTAATATCACATGTTACATTATTATTTTTATTTTCAGATGTCAAACACCTCCCAGGATAATCTCACTTGATCCATGGTAAATAATTCTTTTTGTTATGCTGGAGTTAACTTGCTAGTGGATCTTCGCATCTCTGAGAGATACTGGCCTATGGTTGTGTTTTCAGGTGATACCCTTGTCTTGTTTTGGCATCCTGGTGCTACTGAGGTCATAGGATGAATTGGGATATGTTCCCTTCTCTTCTGTTTTTCAAGAGTTTATAAAAAGACGAGCAGCAGTTCTTCTTTAAATGTTTGGTATACATTTAACTTTTTAATAAATGCCCAAAGTTTTTCAACAAGACTATTATGTTACTCTCTCATCAGCATTGTATGAAGTTCAACCTTCTTCCCATCTTCACAATATTCATATTGTCCTTTTTATCATAGCTTTTCCAGTGGTGTGTTATGGTTTGGACATGAGGTGTCCCCCGAAAGCTTACGTGTGAGACACTGCAAAAAGGTTCAGAGAGGAAATGATTGGATTGTAAGAGTCTTAACCCAATCAGTGAACTGAGTGGTAACTGAAGTGTTAGGGTATGGCTGGAGGAGATTGGAATTGGGGTGTGGCTTTGGGGTATAGATTTTGTATCTGAAGAGTGGAGACTCTCTCTCTGCTTCCTGATGATATGAGCTGCTTCCCTCTGCCACACTCTTCTGCCATGATGTTCAGTCTTACCTCAAGCCCTGAGGAATGGAGCCTGCTGTCTATGGATTGAGACTTCTGAAACCGTGAATTCTCAAATAAACTCTTCCTCCTCTACAATTGTGCTGGTCAGATCCTTTTAGTCACAGCAGTGAAATAGCTGACTAAAACAGTTGGGGTATAAAAAGATAAATCATCTGTCTTAATTTGAATTTTTTAGATCTGATTGTGTTATTAATCTTTTATGTGCATTATTTCCTACATGTATTAGTGTAGCATCCAAATCATTTAATTTTTTTCTTTTTATGGAGTTACAAGAGTTGTTTACATGTACTGAATGCAGATAGTTTAACAGATATGTGATTTGCAAGTACTTCTGTCTGTGGCTTGTTTTTCCATTTTCTTAATGTTATCTTCTGAATGGAAAAAGTTTTAATTTTGATGAAATCAACTTTTTTCCACTCGTGGAATATATTTGGTATCACATCTGCACAATCTAAGGTCAAGTAGATTTTTACCTGTTTTCTTCTAAAAGTTTTATAATCTTAGTTTCCATATGAGGGTGTATGGTCCATTCTGAGTCATTTTGTTGTGTATACTATGGTTTGAATGTGGTTTGTCCCACTGAAACTCATGTTGAAATTTAATCTCAGTTATAAGATAGTAAGATATGGAATCTAAAAAAGATGATTATGGCTCTTCCCTCATGAATGTATTAATTCATTCATGTAATTAGTGAATTCATGAATTAATATGTTAATAAATTATCTCCAGGGTATATGCTATAAATTGAGTTTGGCCAGGTCTCCTGCATACTCCTTGCTCTCACTATATGTTGCCCTGTGCTATCATGATCCTGCCCACAAGAAGGCCTCTACCAGGTAGCGCTCCTCCATCTTGAACCAGAACCCAAACTTGACCTGACGTGAGAGAGCGTTCTAGCCAATCATGGCAGAATACACATTCTTTGTAAGTATGCTCGAGATATAAAAAAAAAAAAGTGCTATGTCATAAGATAAATCTCAATGAATTTTTAAAAATGGAATAAAACATATATTGTATGAATACAAAAGCATTAAATTAGGATTCAACAATGGAGAAAATTTGGAAATTCCCAGTTATTTGAAAGTTAAACAATATACTTCTAAACAACACAGGGGTAAAATGATTTAACCAAATTAGAATATGTTTCAGAATTGAATTTATATGAATATGCAATTGACAGAATACAACTAAAGCTATGTAAAAAGGAAATTTATATCTAAACACCTATATTAGGAAAGAAGAAATATTTCAAATCAATAATCTAATATTCTGCTTTAATAAATTAGGTAAAGGAGAACAAACTAAACCCATATGAAGGGAAAAAAGTAATGAGTAAAACAAGAATTAGAAGTCAGTAAATTAGAGAACAGAAAATCAACAGAGGAAAAAAATGAGGGATATCAATATAAACAAAAGATGATCTTTGAAAAGATGTCTTTAACAAACTTCTAGTTAGGATGAACTGGAAAAAGGAGAGAACATATAAATTACCCAAATTAGGATGTAAAAAGACAACATTATCACTGACCTCATAGACATTAAAAAGTCTCTGTGGAAACACTATGATGCGCTTTATAAAAGTAAATTTGACAACTTAAGTGAATTGATCTATAACTTCAAAATAATGCTTTACCAAAATTCCAGCATGTTTTTTTCTTCATTCTGTTAATGTGAGGTATTGTACGGATTGATTTTTGAATATTGAACCATCCCTGCCTTCCAGAAATAAATCCCACTTAGTCAGGGTGTATAATCTTTTTAGGATGCCATTGAATTTAGTTTGCTATACTTTCCTGAGGATTTTTGTGTTGATATTCATAAAGTATATTGGTCTCTAGATTTCTGGTTTTGCAATCTCTTTGTCTGACTTTGGTATCAGGACATAAATGACCTAAAAGAATGAGTTTAGGCTAGGTGTAGTGGTGCATGCCTTTAATCTTTGTGGCTTGGGAGGCTGAGGCAGGAGGATCACAAGTTCAAAGCCAACCTCAGCAATTTACTGAGGCCCTAAGCAACTTAGGGAAATCCTGTTTCAATATTAAAAAAAAAAAAAATTTAAAGGATTGCAAATGCGCTTCAGTGGTTAAGTGCCCCTGGATTTAATCTCCAGTACAGGAAAAAAAAAATGAGTTTAAGTGTTCCCTCCTCCTTACTTTCTTTAGAAGGGTTTTAGAAGTGTTACTGTTAACTCTTCAAATGCATGGCACAATTTTGTCCTGGGTTTTTCCTTATTAGGAAGTTTTTTATTATTAGTTCAATTTCTTTAATAGTTATAAGTCTGTTAAGATTTTTGGTTTCTTAATGATTTAGTCTTTGTAGATTGTGTATTTCTAGAAATTTGTCTATTTCGTCTAGATTATGCAATTTGTTGGCATTAAATTGCTCATAGTACTGTCTTACAATCAGCTTCAGTTTTATAAAATTGGTTATGATACTATCTCTTTCATGTCTAATTTTAGTTATTTGATTACTCTCTTTTTTATTTTGTTGACCTAATTAAAGTCTTGTCAATTTTGTTGATCTCTTGGTTTCATTAGTTTTCGCTATTTTGTCTATCTCTGCTATGATTTATTATTTCTTCCCTTCTGCCACATTTGTGTTTAGTTTATTCTTTTCTTTATTCCTCAGAGTATAAACTTAGCAGGGATTACAGGCATGTGTCACTGCACCTGGCAGTTTTTGTTCTTTTTAATGTAAGTATTCATAGCTCTAAATTCCCCTCACCACTCTTTTCATTGTGACCTATAAGCTTTGGTATATTGTGTTTTCATTTTCATATATCTGTATTATTTTCTAATTTCTCTAGGAATTTATTTTTGCCCCACTGGTTGTTTACATTCTGGAAAACATTTATGGATTTTCCAGTTTTCCTTCTGCTATTGATTTCTAGTTTGATTTTATTGTGATGAGAAAAAATGCTTAATATGATTTCAGTCTTTTTAATTGTATTACAATTTGTTGTGGGGCTGGGGCTTAGTGGTAGAACACTTGCCTAGCATACATGAAGCCCAGGGTTCAATCCCCAGCACAGAAAGAAAGAAAATATTTGTTTTGAGACCTAACATATGGTCTATCTTGGAGAATGTCCCACGTACACTTAAGGAAAATCTGTATTTACCTGTTGCTGAATAAAGTGTTTTTATGTCTTTTAAATAACAATGTTTTATAGAGTTGTTCACATTCTTTATTTCCTTATTAATCTTCTAACTGGTGGTTTAGATGAATTTTTCTATTTACCCACACATTTGCTTTGACCAGTATTCTTCACTTCTTCATGTGACTTTGAGTTATCATGTAGTTTCATTTCCTTTCAGTCTGAAAGAATTCTTTTCATATTCCTTATAAGGCAAATGTGATAGGACACATTTTCTCAGTTGTTTGTTAGGAAATTTCTTTATTTCACTTTTTTTTTTGAAAAGATTGTTTTTCTAAATATAAAATTCTTGATTGACTTTTTTCCCTTTTGTCATTTTCAATACAGGCTTTATTCAGTATTCACAGGATGTTGGTTCCAGGACCCTGTGTGGATACCAAAATCCACAGATGTTCATGTCCCTTAAAATGACATAGTAGTTTCATAAACCTATTCACATCCTCCAATATGCTTTAAATCATCTCTAGATTACTTATAATACTCAATTCAATGTAAATCTTATATTGTCATACTATATTGCTTAGGAAATAATGACAAGGAGAAAACTGTGTACATGTTCAATACAGATACAACTTTTTAAAAATATTTTCAATCTGTGGTTGGTTCAGTCTGTAGATGCAGAACTTGTTGATTTGGAGGGCTAACTGTATGTCATTCCATTGCCTCTGTCCTCCATTGTTCCTTTTGGGAAGTTATCTATTAATTATAGTGTTGTTCCCTGTATATGATAAATCGTTCTTCTCCTATTCTTTGTGATGGTTAATTTTACATGTCAACTTGGCTAAGTCATGGTGCACAGTTGTTTGGTTAAATGCTAGTCTAGATGTTGCCATTACTATCTTCTGTAGATGTGATTAACATTTACTATCAGTTGACTTTAAGTAGACTAAGTAGTCATTTTTGTGTCACTGTGACCCAAATACCTGACAAGAACCATTTAGAGAAGGAAAAGTTTATTTGGAGCTCACTGTTTCAGAGGTCTCCATTGCTCTGGACCCAAGATGAGCCAAAAGTCAGGGTCACTTCATGAAGGCCAGGAAGCAGAGAAGGGCCCATAGGAAAGATAAACCCTTAATAGGAAAACCCCAGTGACCTTCAGTCATGCCCCCCTGACTATACCTACCACCCAGTCAGTCCATTCAAATTAGGATGGACAAATTAAGATACAACTCTCATGATCTAGTCATTTCATCTCCAAACAATCCTGCATCAACACAGGAGCTTTTGGGGGACACCTCATATCTTTACTATCCATAAGATGGGTGGGCTTCATCCAATCAGTTGAAGGTTTTAAGAGAAAATGCCAAGTTTCCCCAAAGAACAACAGATTCTACATCAAGAAGGCAACATGGAAATTCTGCCCAAGTTTCCAAACTGCTGGTCTTCTCTGTAGACTTTGGACTTTCTGGAAACCATAATTGTATGACCTAACTTGACCTAACTCTTTAAATATTTTGCTTGATTGATGATAGATAGAGAGATGATAGATAAAGGTATAGATGAAGGTGTAGCTATAGAAGTTATTTCTGTTTCTTCAGAGAACCCTGAATAACACAGATTTTGGTACCAAGAGTGGTTGAAGAGGACGGAATATTAAAAATAAATTTTCTGAATGGTTCTGGGATTTCTGTATTTGGTTCTCCACTAGTAAAGAGAGCACCGATACTCCTAGCACAAGGTGGCAATAGAGATATGCAAAATATAACCATTGGTTTCTCCTAATAAAATACTTATAGAAAACAAGGTTCTCAGTAACCTTGTATTTGATATGTTAGAATTTTTTTGTCAAACTAAAAAATGTAATGACTTTGCCTAATGTCTCTTAATTGTACTGGACATAATAGGAAAAGGAAAGTATGTGTGCAGGGACTCATATTTTTAGGTTAAGCACTGCATAAATGACATGAAAGTTTCTATGTCTGCCATGAAAGAAAGTCTTATCTCTTTTGATCACAGAGAGGAGGTTGCTGGACACCAAACCAAGTCTCACCTTGTGAGTTGCTGAATTACAACACAAATTGAATCCACAATTCTCTTACTTCTTTCAGAATTCTATATCAAAATACCTTAGACTATACAATTTCTAAGCAAATGGAATTTATTATTCACAGTTCTTGAGGCTGGGAAGTTCAAGACCAAGGCACTGACAGATTCAGCATCTGGTAAGAGCTCATTCTACTCCATATGTGGTGCCTGTGCATCCTCACGTGGTGGAAGGAAAAGGCAGCTCCCTTCAACCTGTTATAAGGGCACCCATCCCACTCATGGGGGTAGAACCCTCACAACTTAATCACTTGCCAAAGACTCTAACTCTTAACACTACTATATCAGGGATTGATTCCAACATACAAATTTTAAGAGGAAACCAGCAATAAGAGCATCAAGTGTGCAAGGTGTTTGCTATTGAAGTGAGCACATTGATTGTGAAATAGTGGGACCCTGAAGTTCAAAATAAGAATATATTGAAAGATCTTCATGTAGCTGTGGACATGGAAAACCTAAATTCTTCTGAGTCTTCTTTGCCATAAGAAGCTGTTCTTCCATTCCCTCTGAAGAAATTAGCCCTGCTTTTCCTAAGTAACCCATAATAGGTTCCTGAAGTATCTGCCTTGCAAGACAATGTTGAGTCCCTCAGGAGCTGTGCCCACTATCCCTTTGTTTCTTGTCTGTAAGTACATTCAAGTCATGACAGTCATCAAAAGTTGAGGTACAAAGTGTGGCCAATGAGGAAATAAGCAAGCCTCAAAAAGAACTATATGATTTTCTTAAAGTGTATTTGGACAGAAATTTGGGGAAGATGTATTTAAAGGAATATTCAGGATATGGGAGAAAGGTGGAAGGAACATAAAGTTGGATTAAGCTGGGTTTATTCATAGGGGCCCACTAAGCAGAGGTTCTGGATTTAATGTTACAGCTCAAAGAGTAAGAAATGGCCATTTATTTTTTGTGTGTATGTGACCATTTTCCTATTGAGCATTTAATTCTGTTATTTGGATTTTGAGAGCTTTCTTATGCATTAGGTATACTAGTCCTCTATCTGTAATACACTTTGCAAATACATATTTCTCAGTTTACTTTTAGCCTTTTTTATGGTGTTTTGCCATGGAAAATTTTTCCTGATTTTTATATAATCAAATGTATTTATTTTTTTAATTGCATCTGAATTTTGAGTTATAGTGAAAATGCTTTTTGTCACACCCCAAATCATGTAGGAATTTACCTATGCATTCTTCTAGGACTTGTGTGGATACAATTTTTACTTTGAGGTCTCTAATCCTTTGGGAGTTTATTAAAAATATCAGTTTATCTGAGTATCATTATTAATTGTGTAAAAAATGGTGCAATAAAATGAACTATAAAATTTCAGTGAGATAGAAAAATTGTCTTCATTAATCATAAATTCTTGGAATAATAAACACATGGGAACAAGTGTTGACTCCTACTTCTGGAATCAATTAGGCATCAGATAGTTGTCTCTCCATATATTGTCCAGGGTCACCCATATATCTGGGGATCAGCTGACCTATACTGGTTTCTTATCCAGGTTTCATTCCAATTGGAGCAATGTGGCTTTGCTCTCTGTCTTAGAAATCTGCCAGCAGGCAACATGGGTATGTTCTCATGGCAATGGCAGAAGCACAATAGAGCAAGCCCTAAAACAGGCTCATTTCAAACCTTCACTTGTGTAACATCTGCTGACATCCCCCTGGGCAAGCCTAGTCAAACCCAGGGTAGAGGATAGGCTCTAGAGGATTTGAATATAGAAAAGGTATAGAATAAAAGGCATCTTTGCAATATACTATATCCTTTAATCTCCCAGACCTAGTTTGTTCTAGATTTTTCATCATCTCAGGCTTCTTGATAGAGTCATTGTCACTATCTCCACTTCTCATTTCCCCTTTTACCCAATCCACTGCAATTTGGCTTTCTCTTCTGATATTTCAATCACACCTATTTTCAACAAGGTTGCCAATGAATGGGCTCTGAACTGCCAATCCAACACGCATTGTTTGATGTTACAGCACATTAGTTGAGCATAAATCTAAGTCATTCATTCTGTAGTCAGGTCATGTTTGGCCAGACATCTTATTGTCCCTCAAAACCTACTTCCATCCCTCCATTCCCTTTCTTCCACTACCTGGGTCACATCAATGGATTTTTATACCTTCTAGTTTTTTTCTTGGTCTTTACCTGCAGGAATTCTTGCCTGGAGATAGGTGAAGGAAAAGAGAGAGAGATCAGGGTATTTGTTCCCTTAGTTTCACATCCGTGAGATCATCTTGGGCTGGCTGAAACTCTTATCACCATCCCCTTCAAACAGAGACCTGCTCTGTTTGACTTCTTCTCTTTCCTAACTATAGATGCCCTGCTTTCTTCTTACCTTCAGGCTTGGGATGGTGATAGCCAGTCATTAATTGCCCTGTTTTTGTTTGTTTGTTTGTTTTGTTTTGTTTTGTTTGGTATCAGGATTGAACCCAGGGGCACCTTACCACTGAGCCACATTTCCAGTCCTTTTTAAAATTTTATTTAGAGGCAGGGTCTTACTAAGTTGCTGAGGCTGGCTTTGAACTCGTGATCCTCCTGCCTCAGCCTCCGGAGCAACTGCACCCATTAGTTGCCCTGGTTCTTGCACTGCACACATGGTCTAAGTACACCCTTTCACATCTGTGAAAATTGTCTCTTTATGAACCAATGTTTCTCAAAATGAATACATTTGTATTCAATCAAATGTATCCATCTCTTGTTGAAACCCCAACTTACACAATAGGGCATCATTCAGTGCTGTCCTTTCCATCCCTAGTATATACCCATTTGCATTCAGGACTTGGATATTATTTCTTCTACTCATATAATCCAATATAATAAATTATATTGATACATAAGGGAAGAAAATGGAAAAAGTCCTTGACCCCTACCCTTTGAGATTCTAGGAATTGGTTGTTCTGCCAGGCAATAAAAATAAGCATGTAAAACAGAAAAAAACTAGAACTTCATGTAAACAGTACATGGTTCTCTCCAACCTATGGAGAACAACAGTCATACGTGCATTTTTCACATTTGGATATGCTCATCTCTATCTACACTGATAATAGCAGGAGCAGGAAACATCCTGAGCTATATAATCAGCTGCTGTAAAGTCCTTGAATGAGGGCTATTGAGTTTCCATCCTCATCAAAAACAAGATGTCCAGGATTGGTTCTGTACTTCATGTAAACACTCTGACTCTGAGAAATAGAAGAATAAGGGACCCTGAAAAAACTGCCCTTCCTGTTTATTTGGCAAATGAGACACATTCATTAAAATGTATGATTCCAATATAAAGCTAACCTGATTTCCACATCCGCTTGTGAAGACATACAGGCAATATTCATGACTTTTCTCATTTTGACACTGTGATCATTTCTCCTTTACTCTCTGCTCCCTGGTTCTCCTCCTATCTTTCTGATCTATCCTTCTAGGTCTCCTTCATAGTTGTTCTTTTCTCTGCCTGCCCCTTCAACTTTGGTATTCACCAAGATTCTATTCTTGGCCCCTGTCCATCCTTCTCTCCATAAACAAACATGTTCACTTTCGTGGTTTAACTGGAGGCTCCACCTGTTGTTCCTCTGCAACATAATGACTTAAGAACAAGTGTTGGAAAAATCCCAGGGCCATACAATAAACTCCACGTTTCTGAGAGAAATCTTGGTGTGTAGAGATAGCTGAACTCCAAGAGAAGACAATTACAGCTCACAACTCCATGCCTATTTTCTCTGTCCTCCAAGGAGCAGAGAAGGACTGGGCAAGGGAGCTCGTCTCTCTGGCTGATGTCTTAAAGGATGGTTGGAAACCTCTTGCTGCTATGTTGCTGACACAAAGGGTCAACAATGTTATTTGCAAAAGTGCATGCTCCAGAGACTGCATCTTCTATGAACATATCTAAGAAAAGAACTTGAAAATACACTTTACTCTAAAAAAAGAAGAAAAGAAAAGAAAAATCAGAAAATTTAAGATACAGGATTGAAAAAGAGAAAGTAGTAAGTAATAAACAAGAATAAATTCATATATATATAGGTATGCATTCTTAGATATCATTTTGTACACACATATAGTTAAATATATATTAAAATAAGTATCTGAGAATACATAATCTGAGAAATAAGAATTGTAAGACTAATTCTATTTTAATAACTTAAAATAGATGTACCGAACTCTCACAAAATCTGAATATTAAAATGGGAAGATAGATATAAAAAATGTTCAAAGGTATCTTTCAAGTTAATAGGGAATGAAAAAATTTCCAATAACGTTCAAGATAGAGGGACCAGTCAGAAAACAGGGTGTCTCAGTGGAGGAAGAGGTGGGTATCTGTTATTTAATAGTGGCAAAGAAAATACAGACTTGATTTGGTACTTGGAAATGAAGTATAATCTTTAGTGGAATAGGAAATGATAGTTAAGTGCCCAATTGTAATGAAAAAGTAAAAGAGCAATAAATAGCAACTGAAAAATGATCAGAATAAACCAGCAAAAATAAGAAAAAGGAAAATCAGGAAATCACAGAATAAGATGAATTCAAAATACAAGATAAGATAGATTTTTGTGTAAAGTGTAACTGTCACTCCATGTGAATTAACTGAATGCTACTTTGAGAAACAGCCACCATCAGATGGAGTTAAATACTATTTAACTATCCTATTAAATATTCCATTTAGGAAAAAAAAATAGCATACTTTAAACAAAAACAAAGAAAGATTGGAGACTTCCAGTGTTGGTAAGAGGACCAAAAAGATCATCCTAAAAGATTGAATGAGCCCAAAGATTGAATGCCCCCGAAGATTGAATAAGCTATAACAAGCACACTTCTGAATGCATAGCTAAGTTTGTATTTGCCATTAGCCAAAAATAAGAGGGAATTGGAAACCAGAGTTCTAAGCATAAGCTGATGCCCCAGTTGATCTAGGCAGAGAAAGAGAGCAAGGGGAAAGGGGAGAATCCAGGCTGTAAGGAAAAATGGGTTTTATCACTGGGGGAGAGGTGTCAAACACATAGGCTTGGGCAAGGCAGATTGTTGGTCCTGATGTGCCACATAAAGCCAGGATCCTCAAAGGACCAATCCTTCAAGAAAGAAACAACACAGGAAGACAAAACATTCATCTGTCTTGACCTGAGCTCCACAATTATTTATTTCTTCTCTATGTCTTTCAATTAAATCTTCCTGTTTGCCCATCTTTAATTAGATTTATTCCTTTTTATCTTATTTTATCTTATTTTTATCTGTTGCCATCATATTACAAATGTACCTTTTAAGTCATGCTATTTTTTACTGGTATAAAGCAACAACATCACTCTCAGATCCAGCCAATTTTCCTCATTATTTTGCTATTTCTAATAATTTGTCCATAGATTCTCACAGATTTTCTATATAAATACTTATATTATTTGAAGATAATGAGAGTTTTGCTTTACTTTCCAAATTCCAAAATTCTTATCAGTTTTCTTTTTTAACAACACCAGTTGAATTTCCATACAATAGTTCATGTTGAAGTTGATGCCTTTTTTCTTGTTTCAGACTTTAAAAGGAACACTGCTCATATTTCACCATAGATAATGATACTTCCTGTGGAGTTTTTGTAAGCGCTCAGTACTGTAACAGCATGTTCAACCATCAGCATTAGCCTCTGAAAGACAGTCATTGTAGAGCTTCTCATTCATGCTGGGACCCCGTCCCCAACCCATCCTTTCCTTGGTGAATGTAGAACCCTCTAGCCCAACCAAGAAACAGTCAGCTGGCAGATTTTCTGGTTTTCTTATAGTAGATCCATTTTAGCATGCCATTTTCTCTGGGCTTTTTGATTATGTCTTCCATATTCTGCAATGAAGTTCTGATCTATCTATTTCATTTCAGGTGGACCATTACTCTCATCAAGCTTCCAAGAACCATTCCAGCAGCTATTCAAATCACCTTCCAAGGCCCTTGAAAAATTGCTAAATCCTATGTCATGGGTGAATGTCCCCATATTAAAATCTCCCCTAATGAGCTTTATACTCTGGAATCCTTGACCCAATAGGCCAAGGATCTACTCCAGGGTACACTCCTCCAAGTTCCTGCCCAGTACACATTAGCCTGGTTCCACATTCCCTTGAAGAAATCCTTCTCTTCCCTCAGCAGACTCACCACACCAGTAGGGTCAGTGACAGAGCTTTTGTCTAAGTGATAAGAAGGGTCAAATGGGGCAGCTGCTGCAGAAGTCAAGTGCCTCACTTGAGGCATCTACCTGTTCTTTAAGCAAGAAGGAGCTTCATCTTCCAACAAGAACTGGAGGTCTCAGGGAGTCTCAAGGTCTTCTAACACATTTGTCTATATATTCCTATCACGGATTGGAGTGTCTCACTGTTTTCCTATTAGGAACACGATTTCAGCATAGGAAATTCATTTGGGCTGATATTCCAAAATTATGCCATTCTTATAATTGCATACTAGTTCTGGTTCTCAGTTTTGTCTGACTTTCTACTGCTTACAGGGATCTCTTTAAAGCTGACAAAGAGATATTCTGACTTGCTTTATATTAAATTAGTGATTGGCTATCTTGATCCTGCATTTTCTCTCTTCAAAGCATCAATGGTGTTCTGCAACAGCCACAGTTCCTAGAAAAATTATTTCTCCAGCATCTCTCAAATATAAAATGTTCTACGAACCAGTAAATTCCTTTTGCCTGTACCTGTCTCAGCTCTGCATGGGTAACAATTGTAACAACTACACTATTAGGATACAAGAGCGACTACTAACAATGCACCTACTACTATGATAGGATCCTATTGCTAACCAGTTGATGAGGGATATAGCTGTAGAATTCCATCCTTAGAGACCCCTGGAAATATATATTAGAATGGGATCTCTATAGGCAGAGTCTAAGACAGGCAATCAGGGGTGTGTGCTTTATTGTGGGCTTTCCCCTTCAAAAAAAAAAAAAAGGTAATAAAGAAAGCTATACAGAATTAGGGTAAGAAGCCACCAAAATAGTCTCAGGTGAATTCTAGCCTTAGTCTGACCCTGGAGATTGTAATAGAGGTGCCCTACTCCATGGCAAGTGGGGCAGGGGTGGGCTTTTGTATTCCTATACCAGCCATAGCTTTTTACATCACTTCTTGGGGGAGGAATATAACCTCTTAGGCAAAGAGGTTCATGCCAGACAAGGCCACCTCTCCAGTAAGGAACCTGTGAGCCATTTGTCATCAATAGTAAAAGAATGTTCAGTGCTCCCATCCAGTAAAGGAGACCTGAAGGGACACTACCATGCTCCTAAATCCTAAAGCAATGTCTTGGGAAACCCATTCAGTGATTAGCAAGTTCTCCTATGTTATCAGAACATCCCCTCTGCCTCCCAACCTTTGATTAGTCCATAGTCATTGTTCATGTTTCTCTTCAACCCAGTCCACCGCAAGTGGCTTTTATGGACCCCTACTCTTCTCCATCTGCCCTCTCTTCTTCACATTTAAATATCATCTCCACCCAGTTTCCCACTAGAGTTCCAAACTCATAAATCTGGGGCATCTCCAATGGAATGTTTAGTAATAATTTCCAACTTTGTGACTCTTGATTTCCCTCCCCTTTTATATCTCCTCTTTCCTCAGTCCTCTCATTCCCAGTTGCTCATATAAAAACCTGGCAGTCATTCTTGATTCCTTAGTGTTATGATTCAGATCTAAAAAATGTTACGTGAAAGTTCATTTGTTGGGCAACAAAAGTAGGTTCAGAGGTGAAAAGATTGGATTTTAGAGTTGTAATTTCATCAGAAGGTCAATTCAATTTATAAATTAATAATTCAGTGAATTACTGGGTGGTAACTGTAGGAAAATGGAGTATGTCTAGAAGAAGTAGGTCACTGGGAGCATGTTTTCAGGGACAATATCTTGTCCTTGGCTCCTCACACTTTCTCTCTCTCTCCCTCAACTCTCCTTCCTTCCTGGCTACAATAAACTGAGAATCTTTCCTCTGCCATGCCTTTCCATCATGATATTTTGCCTAACCTCAGACCCAGAGCAATGGAGTCAGCTAAACCTGAACTGAGACCTCTGAAACTGTGAGCCCATGTGAACCCAAAATAAACTTTTCCTTCTCTAAGTTGTTTTTATCTGGTATTTTGGTCACAGAAATGAAAAGCGAGTAGACTCTCTTTCCTTCACCTCTTAAGTTCAGTCTCTCAGCAAGTCTGACAACTCTCCCTTAAAACATACCCAAATTGACCTGAACTCCCTCCATCCCCACCACAGCTACCCTAGTCTAAATGCTATCTTCTCAACTTTGGGTGACACTACTGATCTTCTCACTGGTCTCATTCTTCTGCTCTCACCTTCTTATAGTCCACTCTCCACCAGCAGATCTTTTTAAAGGAAAAATTAGACCATGCCTTTTTCCCACCTAAAACTCTCTAATGATTTCCCATAACCTTAAGAAAAAGAATCGACTCCTCATTCTGGCTTACAAAATCCCTTACCACTGCAGCATCCTCTTTCCCACTCCTTCCCTCCCCACTCATATCTCTTTCTATTCATCAGAGACAATTCTATATTAACTGCATCCTTAGGTTCTGTATTAACTGCACCCTCTCCCTAGGATGCTCTTTTTGACAGGACTTCAGTTGGCTGGTCACTTCTCAGGAACAATGTGACAAGGCTTGCAGGTTACTCTGGAGAGTTCTTCCCTAACTTCCCAACAGAAAGCAAACAACCAGTTGCTCTATGCTGCACTATCACACTCAATTCTGCATATTCCCATTACAATTTAATATTGACTAATTAACTGAGTGGATGACTGATTACTGACTCTCTACACCAGAATGTAGGTTGCAGGAGAGAGAATATCTGCTGGTTCTAGGCCTTTCCTCCCTCCTTACACCTGCTCCTCTGAGATTTGTGCCCTTGAGATGGACCATCTTACCCTACTCTCTGTTGTTGTCATCTGCCATGGTCAAGATCCCCATTTTATTCAATGAAAACTTTAGCACCTGCCTCAGTCTTCCTCTCTTTCCAACTTAAGTCATTATTCTCAGTGATAAATCCACCCAGGTGATCCATGCACCACCCTAGTCTCCTAATTCTTGGAGCACCTCATCTTTGGTGAACTTTTTTTTATCCTACCTGAGCCCTGAGTCATCACCTTTTCCCACCATCACACTGTGAACCTGGTAATTACCAGAAATTCTTTAAAATGTTAACACCAGAATCTGACTACAAGTTTCTTTTCTTTAATCACTGTGGTTCAACACTGTCCCTGCCACACACAAAAACTGAGTAGTAATCAAGACTCCGAAGCAATGGACCCATCACTTTGTCAACAGTCTTATCCTCTTATTTACTTATCAACCTTCAGATTCATTGGTTTCTAATGATTATTATTTTATAATATCCCTCAACTACTTTGTTCCACTCCCTTCATGTATTTTCCTAAAAAATCCATAACTCTGGGTAAACCACAACCTATTAATAATCACCAACTTCAAACTGACACAAAACCTAGCCTAGCAATTCTTAGCATTTCCCTAGGAAGCTCATATATTCTTCACATTTTCCCCCACCACTGTGGCACCTCTGGCCTTTCAGCTGATAAGCTTGTTTCTCACTGCATGAGAAAACACAAGTCTTCATATGAGAGCTCTCTCCAACTCTCATGACAGCCCAGCCTCTTCTTCCTTCTGGGCAATCCATCCATATGTGGTTTGGCTCCCCTTCACTCTTATTGCATGAGAAAGTCAACATCTTTCTGGTATCATCGGTCACTTGGATGATTTTGGAAGCACAAGAACATGGTTAAATATTGTCTAAATAAAAAACGAATGATGCCCATTCTCTTGGCACATGCTTTCACATGTGCACATTTCTCTGCATCCCTTTGCTTCTAAGTATGTTAACCACATCTTTATTTCCTGTATTCCTAAGATTTGACATGTGGGCCTTGCTGACCCTGGAGGGATTGACCTCCCAGGACTAGCCATTTCCTTAAAGAGAGGAAATAACTCATCCGTGAATGTAATTTTTAAATACAAACTAATACAATGCAAAGGTGATACCCTTACCTCTTACTCAACAGGAATCTCACATGCTGAGCCACTGTCCACTTGCTCTGGTCAACTCAGGACCAGACACCAGACAACAAATATCCCTATGCCCAACAACTCACTATAATTATTGGAACTAGCCAATCCTAAATCTTCTTACCTGGTCTCATCCATTCCTTCACACAGAAACCACATTAAAGTCTCTTGTCCATATTCTCCCTCTCCCTCTGTCTCCCAGATTTTCCCTTTGTACACCCATGGCTTGGCATGGCTTGGCATGCCATGGCATGTCCCTTTCTCTCAGTAACTGTAACTACCATTTCAAAGATAATTTGTCTTCTTATCTCTTGGCCTTGCTATACATCAAATATTCTATTAAATATTCCATTTTAAAACACCAGGCTTCTCAAAAGTGTTGTCCATATAACCTTGTCTCTCTAATCTCTCATTATCTACTCTTTGCTTCACCCTGATTTGTTTTCTGCTTCCATCATTCCACAGAGGCTATTTTTACCAAGGGCACTCATGACCTCCAAATTAAATGATGTCAAATATCAAAGACATTTTTCTGAACAGTCATTTATCCTTTTGATAAATATGTATTAAGCTTTTCTTTTGTGACCTATCACAGTCTGATAGCAGCTGGGACTTCAACAATGAATAGGACAGAGAGGGCACCCACCTCCAAGGAGTTTGCACACTAGTGAAATAGACATACGATGAGCAAGTAAAACAGTGTTGAGGGACACTTCCTATTGCCAATGGTGACAAATGCCCCAAACTGAGGACACACAGAAGCTAAGTATCTCTTTTCAAGAAAGCTAGATGCATCCAGCACAGCTTCCCAAGAGGACTCACAGTTGGCCCCAGCACCACCTCACCATTTCTATGGTTGGTAAGACAGAGCTAGAGAGGGAGATGAAAGGGAGGGTTGAAATCCAGACTCTCTGGTCTCATGAAGTGCACCTGTAAATGCTAAGAGGTATTCCCATCCCTCCTTATATTAGTGGAAACTGAGTGCTTCCCCCTCAAAACCAAATGAAATACTAGCGACTCAGATCAGAGTTGCCAGCAAGGAGAAAGTGGCATGCCCCTCCTTGGAATGGCTGCCACTGAGCTGCAGAACTTGGTATCTCAACCTGGAGCTGCTAAGGGAGTCCCACAGATTTTGACATGTGTTCCCTGGTGTTTGAGAGTATACACAAACACAATGAAGGTGCTCCTCCCTGTCCGTGTTTCTGGAATAATGCTGGATCCCTCCTCCAGAGTTCCTTCAGAATGGTTAGGTGCTGTCCCCATGTTCATCTCTGAATAAATGACAGACCAGATCATAGATTTCTTCCTGGGAGGGAACAGAAGTAAGTCCTAGTAAAGGTAGATGGTTTACAGACATGGACTGAGGAGTCAGGGGAAAGCATTGTTCTTTAGCAACAACACAAAGAAATTACGATCTGGGACTTCAGGGTCCTGCCCATTCCCCCACTGATGAAATAACTAGAGCATCTAAAAATTCTTTTGCACACTATGTTTATAGACAGAGGGTCCTCGGCCCCTGGCCAAGGAAGAAAAGGATTCCATGGAAAGGGGGTAGGGCCCCCCAAAGGGGAGACCAGGGACACAAAAAAGACTTTGGCTAATCTGTAGGACTGACTTGGGTACCTCCACAAACCTAAAAGCAAGGGCTCTTGACCTGTGACATCAGTTGTATTGAGGTTTATATAGCCTATAAGTTTTGCTATCACTTGGGCTCCCCACAGCTCCTTCTTCATCACAGTAGTTTATCTGAATTTTCACTAATAAATGTATTATCTTGCTCAGTTAGGTTCCCAGGGGTTATATGATCTCACTTGGAGGAACACAGGAATCCTGGGACCATGCCATGTCCATATGAAAGGAATTCTAAGGGGGAAAATGCTGGAGCCTCATTTCTACTTTCTAGGCAAATTCTTGGCGGCTTAAAGCCTTTGTGGAACAAGGGTAGGAAAGGAAGGGAGGGAAAGATGGAGGGAGGGAGCCAGGAGGAGAGGAAAGAAGAGTCATTGATTAGCTCACTCACTGTTTCCCACCAAAAAAGAAACAACCCAGATGTATTTTACTTAACACATAAAATTACTCTGAGTGCCAAATGAAATAAGCGTGAAGATATTTTGTAAACTATGGAGTACTTTGTCAACATGAAGTTAGAACCAAATTTTAAAATAGGATAAACTTCAGCCAGGCACAGTGGTGCAGGCCTGTAATTCCAGCAGCTCAGGAGGCAGAGGCAGGAGGATCTCAAGTTCAAAGCCAGCCTCGGTAACTTAGCAAGGACCTAGGTAACTTAGTGAGATCTTATCTCAAAATAAAAAACAAAATGGGCAGGGGATGTGACTTAGTGGTTAAGCACCCCTGGGTTCAATCCCTGGTACAAAAAAAAAAGCTAAAATTCTTTGAAAGTTTCTCCTAAAAAATTATTTTTTCTCACTCCTCTATTTATTTATTACTTATATATTTTACTTTCCCTCAGAGATTGCAAATATAACAAAAAGGTCTATCTAGTCAACAAGCTCACCTGTAAAAGATCCATTCCCTGAGAGGACCCAGGGGACTAACTATTCACAACCTGATGTGGGTGAACCTCGGGAGTATGTGTTCATAAGGTGGGTTTGGCAATTTGGACCAGGTTCATTTGTATAAAATGGAGGCAGCAAATCACTCCATGTATGTTCTTTTAAAAATTAAGAATGGGATACTAATTAGAATAAGTTATACTCCATGCATGTATAATAGTCAAAATACACTCTACTGTCATGTATACCTAAAAAGAACAATTTAAAACAAACAAACAAAAAAAGCAAATAATCCAGTTAAAAGCAGGCTAACGACCTAAATACACATTTCTCAAAAGAGATCAACAAGTATGAAAAAACATTGCTAATCTTCAGGAAAATATAAATCAAAACCACAATGAGATATTGTCTCACTCCAGTCAGAATAACTATGACCAAAATGATGAAAAATAACAAATACTGGTGAAGATGCAGAGAAAGGGGAACTCTCATACATTGTTGTTGGGAATATAAATTAGTACACCCATTATAAAAAAATATATATGGAGGTTCCCCGCAATATAATCTAGCAATCCCTCTACTAAGGATCTATCCATAAGGAATTAATTGAAATCAGTATGTTAAAGAGACACGTGTACCCATATATTTATGGCAGCACTATTTGCAATAGCCAAGATATGGAACCAATCTAGTTGTACATGGATGTATAAATGTATAAAGAAAATGTGGAATACATACACAATGAAATATTATTCAACCATAAAAAAATACAAAAAACATTAAGATCAAAGTGTATAAGAAACAAAAAAAAATGTTATTTTTATTATGGTCTGCTAATAAAAGGACAGGAAAGAAGAAATGGAAATGAGGTAACAATGAGAACTGTGACTGGCAATTGAAACAGGAAAACTGTATGGATTCTAAAAGGTTCACCCGGTACATCTCCACCTGACAGTTTCTAGGGAATTCTAGATGCAGACTATTCAACCATGACAGATGTTACCAAATTTGTAGATGGACCTGTTTCTTGATTCACTGTTTTCTTCACTTGGAACAACAGGCATAGAAAGTTCATATTTCAATATATTTCCCTCCAACAAAGTCCCAAATAAAATGAAAAGTAAGCATAGTCAGAGTTGACAGCCTTGGGGCAGTACCTAAAGACAGTATGTCAACAATGAGAATGATGATGTGGTCAGGGAAGGAAAGGACTTCAATCAAGACAGTCAACTGTACCAAACCCCTGGAGAATAAGGTGGCAAAGCCTGCTAATCCCTTCAAGTGGAGGAAAAGACACAATTCAATGGAAAAAAGTCACTTTACCTTGACTCAAACATGAAATTTTGATGAAGGTCAGCCCCTGTTATGGTTGAAGGACTCATTTAGACAAAGATGAATCCAAACCAGAAAATGACCTTCCTCACATCATTGCATAGTCAGCAAAGATTTCAGGAAGTGTAAAAAAAAAACTACAAAGTAAAAGAGGTTTATAAAGTACCTTCCACACTAAAATTAGCTACCCTCTTGCACTTCTTGCTCAAGTGCTACCTTCCTAGTGAAGCCCACTCTAATTACTCTTGTTTAGCCTCCAATCAACTTCGTCCTCCTAGACATCAGTTGCTCTGAACCTAATTGGATTTTTTTTCCTCCAAAGCACTGACCACCTTATTGCATTCTATGTAATTTTATTGTTGCAATAATCATTTATTACCTGTTCTCCCTACCATTAGAATATAAATCCTCCAAGAGCAGGAACTTTGTCTTTTTTCTTTACTGGTGGATCCCAAGTGAACATTTCAGTGATTCACACATAATAAACCCTTGGCATATATTTGCACAATGAATGAAAAGCACCTACTTCAACTCTACACCTTAAATCTTCTCAGAATCATTGGTGAGCTGTGAGTATACAAAGGATTGATTAGGGAGACCTAGGGCCAGAAGTGAAACCAGGTAACATCAGAAAATACTTCCTAGGTACAAACAATAATTAGAAAATGAATTTTTTTAGCAAATGTTTATTTATATCAAAATACAAAACATTTCTGAAGCAGAGTAATGTTACATGAGGAGCAATTAAATACTAAACTTCTTTTAATCAGTTTACCTTGCAACACTCCCAGGGCTACCTTCACTGGCTACACATCTGGTCATTTGATGTGCCTTTTTCTTCACTCCCCTTTTGTTTGTTTGCTTATGTACTTGTTTGCTCATTTTGACTTTTAATTCAGGATATGAACATGCAGTGTTACTGGCGATGAGTTGGATAGTATTCAGCAAGCCTGAAAATACCAGCGAGTGGAGCCGGGCAGAGCAGCCTGAACCAAGGCAGACTGCAAATTCTCTCCCTAATTGAGTTTGGGGTATCACTTGATTTTTAACTGGCAAGTCTAAGGCCAAAGGAATCACTGTCATTGGTAGCCAGAGCAGGCATTATTGCTTAGGGCCATGGAGTAGGTGTGGCTTTTACGGGTCATCTCCAGTGGGGTCTTCTCAGTGGGTTGGGAAGGAGTAGGACAGCCAATGGCAGCCCACTTAGAGAGGTGGCAGCTACAATAGGCCCCAGGTCAAGGAAGAGGAGGTGCAGGCACCCTGCAGGAGCAACTTTCTTCCCCAAGAAACCAAGCAAGGGTTAGGGAAAAGAAAGTTTCCTTCCAGTCTTGGAAGTCTGTGATTTGGTGGCTGGAGGTACCTGCTTCTTGGATGGGCCCTTTATAAATGTTTAGAGTTTGAAGATTTTAAGGAAAAAGCACCTGGTTGAGAGTGTAGCTATTTCTAATACACCTCCACTCCCTGACAGAGAAGAAAGAGAAGGAGATGGGAAACAGAAGAGAGCATGTCCCCCTTCGTTCCCACAACTGCCCCACTCCCAGGGCCAACCTGGGTCTCCCTTTCAAGCCTCCAGTTAGCACATTCACTTTGGCATCGTGCACCTATAAGCTTTCTCTCTCTCTCTCTCTCTCTCTCTCTCTCTCTCTCTCTCTCTCTCTCTCTCTCTCTCTTTCTCTCTCACACACACACACACATACACACACACATACACACACGTGTGCACACACACACAAACACCTGGTTCCCCTTTAGCATTTGCTCAGGAAATAGAATATCACCCCATCTTTGCCATCATCCTCTACTCCCAGGGGACCCCTTGGCTCACAGGTCCCTAAGACCCAGCCCCAGGCTTGGCACATGCTGGCATTCCCAGGCTTTTGAGAAGAGGGTGATGGAGCAGGGAGCTCCCCAGAGACAGGTTATACAGAGTGTAGAATATGTTTGAATAAGGCTTTGGTACAGCACCGATTTAATGTTCTTATAGTTTGATTTCTATGTTACTTTTTAGAAGAAAAAAAAGCTTACTGAAAAAATAGTTTTTATTTACTTTTGCGTTACATACCTGAAGTTCAAAAAGTAAGCCTCTAGTTGCCATCCAAATTCACAGAGAGGTGTTCTGTGCACAGCTGTACAATTTGTTGGTTTGTCTTTAATTTGGAACCAAAGTCAGCCAACCAATACCACAAAGTCAGCTGCCCATGATAACTCACTTAACCAATGCATACATACAGAAAGAACACAAAGAGAGAAAACACAAAAGCCACCCCTAAGTCTCCCACCCCAAATCCCTAGAGGAAAAAAAACTCAAATAGAAGATAAAATACAGCAAGATCTAAGGAACCAGTAGGACGAAGGCAGTTCCGTCCAGCTGGCATCTTCAGGAACAGCACCATAAAGCACCCTAGCGCAGTGATGTTGTAATACTCAACATTCAAGAAATGGAAATGAGGTTTGAATGGTCTTCACAAGAAGATCTGTCATGGATAGGGAACCCCCAAAGTAAGTTGAAGTAAGGGAAAAAAAGTTCGAAATGAGAGCAAGAAATCTCATGACGAAACTGAGTCATATCCAGACTTGCTAAAAAAGAAGAAATAAAAGCAAGAGGCTGCTAGGCATCTGGAGGTATGGAGTCAGTAAGGGGTCTTGTGGAAGAAGCTTTGGGAGCCCCTTCCTCCACATCATCTCTTCACCCCCACGCTCTGTGTCTACAGACCACAGGATGACAGGAGGAAAGAAATTCACATCAAAACAACCTCAAGGTGTGCCATGTAAGAAATATATCTAGATGATATAGTCCCGCCTGGTGAAAGAGATAAAGTTGATGACAAAAGGGGCCAAAGTTACTGACATGAAGCAGGATATAGTCCCTTCATGTCAACAAGTTGGATAAGAACAAGCAACTGGGGAAAGCGTACCCCCATCCACATGTTCAATCGCTGGTCCCACAAATGGCAGTCAGAAAATGAAATCTGAATGGAGCTTTAAGACTTTCTTACACTGATGTATATGAACTTAGTAAATGGAGTGTTAGATCAACCATTCCCCATTCAACACTTCAGTCTAAAAATTTCAGCAAAAGATCTTTCATAAAGTCACCCTTCCCAATTCCTGGACTCAACATTAGTAGTTTACTAAACAGGAGAGACCCCACACATTCCAGTATCATGATGAATTCCTTATGGGGAGGAAGTGAGCCATATGTAGGCTCACCTGTTCCTCCACCTACTACATTGATATTGCCCAAAGTGGTTCAACATGAACAAAGAGTAGTGGGAGGACCCAGCCAGAGCCAAGGAGAAATGGACAAGCCTCTCTTTTTCAAGTTCCTGACTGATAACTGTAGGAAGACAGATCCCACCCTGGTCCCTGGGAGAGCAATTCTAAGCAGGTCTACTCCAGTCTTATTCCACATAGTAGACAGAGAAAGCAAAACTACAACTCTACAGATTTCCCCCCACCACCTACTCAAAAAGAAAGCACCAAAATTCAGTATTCCTTCTGCTATACTGGGGACCAAGAAGTAAGTCACAGCTGCATCTGGAGCAGCTCATAGTCCTAAAAGTGGCTGTGGGTCTCAAAGTCCTCATCAGAGCACCACCCCCATCTACGAGTTCCATTAACTGAAAGGTTCAAAGACAAGATTTCCTGCTGACTCCATATATAATCAGATCTCAATCCCCTTTGCTCCATGAGCCTTTGTGAAAGTCTGGTTCTTCCAAGGAATGGGAGATTGATGCTGTGCTTAGCAGTGCTTTCTTCTCTAAAGTCACCCTTTGCACCATCTTGCTGAGGACAGTGTCAAGGAAAGGACATAGGTAACACATCCCCTCCAGGCTCTAAAATTGCAAGGTAGGGGAATATAGCTCTGCCTTCTCCATTTTCCCCAAAATGAAGGGTCCTGTTGGACATTGAAGAATGGGATGGTAATGTGCACTCTCCCAATCTTATGTACCTTGGTGCTGCTGAGGTTTCTAAGGATCAAGCATTTGGCTCAATGTGGAAAGAGTAGTGCTGTAGGAGCCCTGGGGCCTCATGGAGTATGAGTCCTCTAAGGTGCCCACGTGCTGACTGACTCTGCTGGTGACATACCAGAAGTGGGACAGAGTCTATAGAGAAGAAGAGGTGGTCTCTAAGAGCCAAAAGAATAGTAATGGAAATCCCTCTATGGTAACATGGAAGGGGTTGCAACCTGGAAAGGGACATCGAATTTGCTGTTTTTCCTCTTGCTCAACCTCCCAGAAAAATCTTATAAGAAATACCTGGTCATATACTCCGTTAGCCTCCTGAGGAGACTACAGGAAAGACTGGTCACTTCCAAGGATGCACCAGGTATCAAAGCCCTTCCAGTATTACATGGACAGAGCCCATTTTCCTGCAGTGTCCTTAGAAAATAGGAAGTATTCTGAGCAGATAACCCTGGAGACCCAAGAACATGCCCTCATGAATGACAGGGTCTCATAAGGTCTAGGATCAGGATTTAGACTCAAGCTTCTCACCAACCCACTCTTCCCATAATACCCCAAATAAATAAAGAGCCCTTCCCATAGCATTTGAGTTCCTCTAATGATCAAACTACATACAGAGCTCTTACATAGCATAACATTTGTTTGAGAAAGAGGGGTTAGTATTGCCTTTTTTGAGTGACAAGCAGGAATAAGAGCTGAGAGATTGCAGTTATGAGTCTCTCCTGGCTGCATGCATCATCTGGCACTGCACCAATTTCAAACACATCCCTCTGAGTTCTTGGCAAGTCAGATGGACTAGCAAGCGCCCAGGAGATGCTGGCCAAGGTTACAAGGCATATGGCCTTTGCAGAGTGTGTGAGGTCTTGCATTTTCAAAGAGGTATTCTTCAGGGCACACGGTTACTTATTCAAACACAAATGAACTCCTGCTCCCAGAGTGTCCCATTCTTGGTCATATTCTTTCAAAACACTTCAGTTTTTTAAGTTCCAGGCTGAGTACAGAAGGAGTCCTCCTAGGATCCATCTTCTCAGTCCTGCCCCAATTAATCTCTCATTCCTGATCCTCCACTGGTCCTAGGATTAGAGCATCCCATTTCCAATGACACTTTATTTTCCAATTAAAAATAAATGAAAACAGCAGAGATGGCATATTTTTACTAGATAATCACATTCACACTGGTTCCAAGAATCTATAGCAATAATTATCAGGGTGTCTCTTCATCAAGACTGTCAGTCTCACAATCTCTCTCATCACCATATCCTCTAGGAGCTGCTGAACCCAGGTGCTATAAACTGGAACAGGTGTTAACTCTAAGTCCCTTGATAGTCTCAATCTCCCCCTTTCCAAGCTACTGAGCTGGATTCCTTCCAAGGAACTGGGTACCAACCCATAGCCATAGGGAGATGGAATCACAGTCTCCAACTCTCCATTATCCTTACTATGTATCAAACACCCCTTTCAAATAGTTCAAATCAGTGTCCCCTCCAGTGGCAAGACACATGTGGATCTGGGTTTTTTAGGGCTATTCGATCCGATATATCCCACAACGATCAGCTCACTTGTCCTTTCTGCAAGTGAGTTCTTTGTTTTGTTATTTTAAAGTTTTTTTTCACATATTCATATCTCCATCAGAGATACCCAAGAAACTCTGAACAGAGAGTGTATCTCAGGAAAGATGGAGAAGAGGTGGCATCAAGGCATGAGCTAGTACCCTAGACCACATGGGGACAGTGATACTGCTCAAAGTATCTCTAAGCACAGGTACAAAAATAAAGCTAACTATGACAGCATATATATATATAGATAGATAGATAAGATAGATAGATAGACTTTATATAGGTTTTCTTCATATTTATATGTGTGCAGAGGGCATGAGTCCCCACTCATCCTGCCCAGTTTGCATTTCTTACCCACCCACTCCCAACTTCCCACATGGACCACTTGCCTGAAGCTCCCACTGTTAGTCACCACTATTGCATCTGATCCTTGCCCCCCCCAACATAAGTTCCCCTCTTTCCTTAAAATAGAACAAGTTATATATATTTATATAATTTTATAAACAATCTCCATAAAAAATACACTTAAGACAGTGTATTACTAATTTAACCCTCCTACCCCAAACAAAAGTTGTCTAGTAAAGAAAAAGCCAATCAAAAAGAGTGTCTCCTAGGCCTGATGCTACTCAGGCAAAGCCATGTGTTCCTATAAACCTATTATGCACACATACAACATGCATACATATATGCACTCACACACATCCCATACCACCAACACCACACCATACACACATACACTCAACACACATACAGACACCACACACACCACACACTCACAGGTACCATGCATACACTACACACACATACACACAACACAGACACTTACATACACCCATCATACTTACTTCCTGAACCCAGGAAAGGAACACTGAAATAGACAGTTGTCTGGAGGTTAGAGAACAGGAAGATAACCTGTTGCCTGCAGAGGGACAGGTGAGGTAATTCCACTTCTCTGACCCAGCCAGGGCAATGTCAACTCATGACAGGCCTCTCATTGATTATGGTAGGCAATATAAATATTCACTGATAGAATGATTGACAGTTTCCCTTTCAAGGATTACAAGATGACCATAAGGTTTATTCCTCTCCACCAGATGTAAGGTTTCATAAGTCCCTAAGTCAAAAAGAAGCAAAATGCCCCTGTGCCCTCATCACCAAAATGAGAAGCATAAGGCATTTGCCCCTACCATCTACTTATGTGAAAACCCCAAGGGTGCCCAAAAGCATGCTTGCAGTATTTCTAAGGCTGCAAATGCAAATTCCCCTCCCCAGCCCAACCCCTGCACCCTCCCCGATTCCCTTCCCCACCCAAACACCTCCCTATCATAAACCATGCACAAGTTCAAGATCCCTGGAGCCCTATAGAAGTGGGGGACAGAAGGAAAGGGAACCTAACTGATGTGTACAAGAAGTGAAGAGGGAGAACTTGCCCTAGTTCCTAAAATAAATCCAAGAAACCCAGAACCAGGGGGAGATGAGATTGGTGGGGCATATTTCTTCAAGACCCTGAAGAAAAACAGGCTAGACAGTCATTCATATCACCATTTAGTGGGAAGAGGAAGACCAGAAGACCAGGAATGGGAGCTGAGAAATTATACCACTATGGTTGAATTTCTCAATCTAGCTTTCCCAGCCAGTGGTCAAAAGCAGACAACTATGTTATCAGCTCTCTTCAGAATCCCAACTACTACTACTGACCCACTATAGAAGAGGATGCCCATTTGATTTCAATGACCAGTTGCTGTTCTACCAAAGTACTTAACAATCAAAATATCCTGACTCTTCTTCCCCTAAGCCATGGTCAGCCATTTATAATATTTGCAATAATGCTTAATTTTCTTTATCCTACTCAGAAACTCTTAGGGCCTATGGATTGCTTTGGTTCAGGCTTAATTGATTGGGAATTTTTCTTTCAACTTAAAACAAGATCATGAGAAAATTACCTTCTGAGCAAAGCAATGCACAAAACATCTGGTGGGATGTTTTATTTGTTCCTGAAAGATTTATTTGAAAGAATAGACAGGGGTCCAGAAATAAGGCTCTGGACCTGTGCAGATTCACTATCAGTCAGAGGGAGGGCTGGTAAGAGACACCCCTATCTAAACTCTAAGTTGGTATAAGTGCTAAAGTTCAATCTGGGTTTTGATCCTTGGTTTATGGATTTCTTCTAAAGAAGAGAGCTTAGATTCTGCCTCTTGATCCAAGGAAGCAGAGTTGGAGACATTAAGGAGGAGGGAAAAGTGGCTGGTCTCTGATCACAAAGTGAAATGCTTTCATCTGCTCACCTCAGTCAGACTAGTGACTTTTTAACTTATCAAAAGAAAAAGTGAAGACAAACCTCTAGGCATAAAGTCACTATGTAGCTTCATGGCCTGAAGACTCTCCTATACCTCAAGAAAAAGGGATGACAAATATAGATACCAGGCTCCATTCCTCTTCTACCACCACCTCCAAAGTCTTGTGAATATTTTTTAATAATGGATGAGGAAGAAAGGTAACTGGCCCTTCTTATGAGAGCAAATACACAAAGCTCTTAAGAAGGATCCTTCCTTCTCTGCTGACCAAGACATGGTGATAGAATGAGCATTTCACGTTTAAGTCTCCCAACTTTGGACCTGAGGAATCCCAAAAACAAACAGATAAAGCTGAAGTAGATGGTGAAGATGTTCACACATGGGCACTTAGTGTTAGAGACTAATTCTGGAAGAAGCAAGTAAGTCCAGCTAAGAGGAAGATCCAGTCTGAGCCTGTGTGCCAGCCTCCACCCACAATCTGTTCTCAGTGGCTAACCCCCACTCCCGCACCAACCTTTGCCTCACAGGCTCTTCGCTGCCACCACTCAGCCTGTCCCTCACCAGGCAGGCACTGTTGTTCTTGAAATGTGTACACTACTCTATTATTTGTAACTAAGTTATCACATGCCCTAAAGAGAATGGTAAGGCTTGATGTTCCCTTCTTTGGGGCTTACAATCCTACCCCTGGATCCCTGCTTCCAACTTCAAAAGTGATCCAACACTGTTTCCTTCCAGCCTCACACATATCTGGCAAAGGATCAGAGCTTTTCATGCTCCACTACCCCTCCTGGAGCACCCCTGCCCCAACAGTTACCACACTTAAATGTAGAACTGACCATCAAGATACCTCCCAAGTCCTCCACAAATGCAGTCATGTGGGGCTCTGAGTCTCCATCTTACTGGAGTTTGCTTTGACTTTATTTTGGAGAAGACACAAAAGGTAGGACTGGGCCGAGTAGCACTACTGGCAATGCTCATGGTTCCCACTGAGAGCATCCAGGAGCTACCCTATGTTTCTGCTCATCTCTGCCCTTTGACTTCTTTCTACTGCTCCCCACAAATCCCTGCAATGCCCCCCAAAGCTCCTTTACATGCAAGCAAAGCAAGCCCAAGATTAACCATTAGCTTTTCTTTTCCTAGGGTTTTCTATATATGAATAAAATGTACTTATCTACAATTCTTCCCTTAGCCCACCCCCATACCCCAAAAGGCTTCTGCTAACAAAACTGGAAGAAACAGTCCCAGTCACAGATTCAAATTCTGGGCAGTGGCAAAGATGCCCTGATGCTCCATGACGTTTGTTTCTCTCCTGAAGCTACAGTTTGCTAGGAAAAAAAAAAAGGAAATTCCACATCTGAACCTTACCCAGTGTCTTATGCATGAAAAGGGCATGGGAACAAATGACTGAAATCTGTTCAATCCGAATATTTTAGATCACAAATCAAAAATAAAGACAGAGTACATGGAAAAAGTTCAATAAGTACTTACCCCTCTCTACCCCTGCTGAATCCTTCCCCCAAGGACATGATCATGTGACCCAGACCCTTCCTCACAGGAGGGTGCAGACCCTTTCAGCCCTTTGGAATAAAGGCATCCTTCCTATTAAGAAATAGAATCTGAGAAGGCCTCTCCTACCCCCAGTCTCTCAAGGAAAGTTGTTATGGAGATAGGTTGGCCAACAGGCAGGGTCCACTCCCAGTTGCTGGGCCCACATTGACAATCTACACCAGGACTCCACTCAAAACCATGAAGCCACTGGTGGCCAACCAGCAAATCAAGAAACAGAATCCACCTTCTCCTTCTTATTGCTCATCTTTCCCTAAACAATTGCAGCCTCTCATGTCCCTTAGAGACCCACTTTATCCTCTTCCTTCTCTGTGGATCAACTAATGCTGAAACAGTCACTGTTTCCAATCAAGATGCAGAAGAAAGAGGCAGACAAAAATCTGAGCTACAGGAATAGGTTTTTATCTGAGTTACTTCTACTGCAAGGCTACCAGATCCTAAAGGGGGAAGTTTGGAAGACATGTGATCTCCCAGAGTAGAAAGTGAAAGTACTAGAAAACTTAAGAGTGGTCGTTGCTATGTTCAAAGGCAGAGTGCAAAGGACATTGGTTCCCCAAAGTGGAAACACCCCCAACATCCATATGTTCCCAACTGAACTGTTACACATGTGCCCATACCCAGCACATTATGTGAAACCTTGACTATCCACTCCATGGACAGAGGGGATCCTATTTTGTCAATTTCCTTTGCAGTCCTTAAAGTAAGGACTGAAATAGCTCCCAGGAATGCAGGGAGGTTGATGGCCTCCAAGGACACTGTCACAAGAAGGAAGCCCCCATTAGGAGTAGAATAGTCCAAGGCCACAGAGGAATAGGTAGACCTTGGGTCCCTTCCTTGTCCTGAGGACATCACCACAGAGCTGCCACCCAGTGGCCAGAGGAAAACACAGCTCCCACCATTTGGTCTGATATGCTGAGGTAAGGGGCACTGGTAGAGGCAAGAAAAGAAGGGAGTCAGCACCTTTGTTAGCACAGGACCTCTGGAAAGTGAGTTGTAGGCAGAGATGCCTCAGCCCACAAGGTTTGGCTCTTGGCCCTGTATGACATTGTAAAGCAAAACCTTCCACATCAACTTCTCCTCTTCTTTTCTAACCTCAAGACCCAGATGGCCTCAGGGACTAGAAATCCCAGGAGGGTGCTCATAACAGTTGGCCAAATTTATCCCAAAGTCCTTCAGACCTGATGTATGGCAATCACAGACTATCGCAGGACCTGGGCTGGCCATCCCCAGTGAGACAAAGGCTACCTGCTGTAAGTCCCAACATTCCAAACTGATATTTCGGGTAGGCCTGCTCCCCATCCCCCCTGGGAGAGGTGCTCCAGTGAGCAGCCCACTGTGGCACGGTGGCAGTGGTAGCACCACCTCTGAAAAGAAAACAAAGAGGCACACAACTCTACTTTTCCAGTTTGCTAGAGCTGCCTAGTGGTCAAGTGGATTCCAATGCCTCACAGAGTGCATCAGCTGAAGGTCCAGGTTCCACACCAAGGGTGCACATCCATAAATGAACTGTGGTGGTGTAGCTCACATGGCAGAGCCTCAAGGGTTGGTTCCCAGCTCACTAGGAAAGAGTAGGAAGCACCAAGGCCTGGCTGGCAAAGGCGAAGCCCATCCCCCAAGATGGAAGCTCCAACAAAGGACCGGCTTCCCAGCCCTCAGAGATCACATCTTGCCTAGGTCATTGGGCTGAGCCACTGGCAACTGCAATGAGACAAGCAGAAGCCTCCTAGTGCTTTGACGTGGCCAATGTAATAGCAGGTCACTGGGGGAGAAGTGGATGTCCCCAAACCCACTAAAACAGCAGCACCAAGAAGGAAATACTTCAAGGATCCTAGCAATTTCCATTATTCTAGGCCAGGCCAGAAGGGTAGCCTCCTACACAAGAAGAGGAGAGAATGAGAACAGTTCCTCTCTCTGCCCCATCCTTGGTCTGCTCTATTGGGCAGCACCGTTATCTTATGGGAAGAGAGAGAGATATCTGAGTAGGAAGATGGCCTCACAAATGTTTCTGGGTGCTAGTTTGAACTAGGACAAGATTTTGGCAGAGGAAAGATCAAGACCCACACCCCTGCCTGCTGCCTGTTTCACCTCCATTCCTGTGTCTCAGAAAGCTCTATTCAAGAGTACTTGGAAAAGAGTACCCCAGAACACAGCCATCTGAGGCATCCTTAGGACATGCTACCAGACTTTGGGTCCCCAGGGAGAAGGGGGACCCTCAAGGCAAAGCAGAGATGGCAGGCAGCAAGTAGCAAGTATGCAAAGAAGCTGCCGGCAACTCTGCACAAGTGGCAATTAATCAATCTGGAGAATTAGCTCCCACAATAGGAAAGGAGGAGCCAATCAGCCACCATGGAGCAACACTCCAGAAAGTGCAGAGCTGGAGAGTGATATAAATAGAGCTATGGCAGCATGGTGCTCAGCACAGGTGACCCCAGAATGGGAAAACCTTAGGCCACAGGGCTCCTAGCCCTGGCTGGACCAAAAGGAACAGTTGATGCATGATCATGTGAGCTTGGGTTTGTGCACCAGGGCCTGCCTGTCAGTTCCATTGCAAAGTAGCTTCTACTTCTGTCATGTGGGCCAAACTGTGGAAGGTAGAAAGATGCCAGTCTGACCCTGTGCCTGGTCACACTTACTTCACCTGGCAACCAAGGAAGAAAGGTTTGTGTTTAGTTCAGTGGTAACGGTTTGCTAAACCCACAAAGCAGGCAGCTGGCAATCATGGCAGGGCCCCATTTCTGCTCTGGTTGGGACAAGTTAAAGAGAACAATGGTGACTTCAGCTGAGAGGCATGAATCCTGTTTCAGCAAGAATAATCCCCCGAGATAGACATGAGGGTGCCCAGCCAGCTCGCAGCCAACCCTGCTCACAAACCCCAGCTGTCCACTGCCCTCCTCCTTCCTTCATTGACCACAGAAAGAAACAGCACTTTGCTTCAATGTACATATATATACACATAGAGAAACCCACCAACTACATACATGTGCATTTGTATCTATATCTATATATATGTGGAATTTGAAAGATGGGATGGAAGTCTAGCCATCTCCTGGGACTTGAAAAACTAAAACAGAAGCAGAGAGCAGTAAAAGCCATTGCTTTCCTCTTCTTCACTTTCAAAGACATTGAAGAGGTGAGAAAAATCAAGGGAGAAGTGGATGGAGACAGATATCTTCCTGTCCCCAACTTGCTCCCTGACCCACAGGCAAAAGATCTGCCCCAGCCCTCTCTCCTGTGGACAAGGCCAGCTGGCCAGGATCTGAGGGGAGACTCCAACTCTGGCAGGAGAGAGGGTACACAGGACAAAGGTCTGAACCATGCCGTGGTGGGCAGAGGAGGATGAGGCCCCACATGATGTCCCTCCCTGCCCCCACAGCCCAGCACCCTGCCCTGGGACACTTAGAGAGGTGTGGAGTCATAGCAGAGTGGCATGGCCTGGGTCATCATGATCCACACTGTTGAGGATTGCTGTCTGGTCTTCTGGAAGCTGGCGGTGGCACAAGTCTGAGAGCCGGGCAAAAGGGTCAGGACGAGAGTGTCTCTTCTTCTTTCGGAGGCAGACAGCTTCGTCGGGCCACAGAACCTGAGAGTTGGGAAGCTGCTGAGCCTGGGAGGCAGAACCGTCTAAAGAGAAGGAAACAGAAAAAAAAACAAAGAGAAGAGAAAGGAGGTGAAAAGGAAGAATGCAGCCCCACACACTCACCTTTGGCACGGGCCAGGACATATATGCTGAGTTTCTAACAGTGAAACAAAGGGTGAATCCTCTGAGTATACTAGAGATGAGACTGAACTAAAGAGAAACCACTTCCTTTACTGCTAAGGCAACAACTAACCTGACCCTGCTCCCCTTGTTCTAATGAGAGTCAAAGGAGTAGGATGGATATGATTTTTCCTTCTATAAATGCATAGATCTCATGAATCAATCTACAAATATTTCTTTAGCAGTGTCTACAGGGTACCAGGTATATTGGAGGAACCAGGAATCAAGGTTTCTAAGAATGGGCTCTGACTCAATACATTTTTCTCATCAACCCCAAACAGTGATGGACATTACACAGATTTTAATCATCTGCAATAGATTCAGACCTGGACCCTTCCTATACTGCCAGGGCCACTCCTCCGCCTCATGGCCAATCTGGAGATGCAATGGGAAAGGCTTGCTTTCTATAGGATTGTACTTCAGTATGGGGGTTGGGAGAAAGAGAAATAGAATTTTCAGATGCCACAAGTGTAACAATGAAAGATAAAGCACTCATGTGATAACAAACAACTGAGGCACTGCTTCTGCTCCCTGAAGGCTTAACACTTGAATTGTCTTTAATCATAAGACTTCCACAGATCTAAAGAGAAATTATTCCATTACTAGGAATAGCCAGTGCAAAAGTCCTGAGTTAAGAGCAAATGTGGCATGTTCCACAGCCCAGGAAGACTGGCAGGGGTGTTGAAGGAGTCTGAAATCTGTTCTGGTTACATGGGGGAGCTTTCTGGCAGGTTTTAACCAGAAGCAGGTGTGTGCATGTGCGTACCCACATACCATTGAAAAAGAGAAAACTGTTCTGTCCTCTAAAGCTTGCTCTGGTTGCTATGTGCAGAACACTCTGTAGAAGGAGTAGGGCTGGGACAGGAGGGCCAGCTCCAAGGTACTGCAACAGTCAAGGCAGGAAAGGAGGGGGATGCAGACTGCAAGCTTAGCAGTGGAGACAGCACACACTGGCCAGGATACATTATAAAGGTTGAGCCAACAGACCTTACCAAATGAATTGGGTATAAACCATGAGAGCAAGAAAAGAATACAGGTAGAAAGCAATGCCATTTACTAAACTGAGGAAGAAGTGAGAAGGAGCTGATTAGGAAAGGGAAATCAATAACCCTATTTGGGACATTAAAAGGCTTCTAAAACATCCAATTGCATGTTCAACAGTCAACTGGGAATACAAAACTTGAGTTCAGAGATGAGACCTGGGCTAAGGACAGACAATTGAGAGTTGTCAACATAGAGTAGGTACCAGGCCCACCATCATCAGAACAAGAGAGAATCTGACAAGGCTTATTTTGCAATAAGCAAATAAATTTTGCTTATTATAACTTAACAGTTATGTACCACATAACAACATTTTGGCCAATGGTGAACCACATACACAATGATGGTCCCTTAAGATACTGCCTAGTGATGTCCTAGCCATCCCAGTTTTAGTTTAAAGCACACTTGGTAATGTTTACACAATGACAAAATTGCCTCATGATGCATTTCTTAGAATACGTCCTATCAGGTGACACTTGACTACACACACACACACACACACACACACACACACTTATGTCACACACACACACACACACATTTATGTCATTAAAAAACACATTAAAACAATTTGATATATTTTCAAAACCTACATGCACAGAAACTGCTCAGCAGACGTACGTACTATTGAGAGTGATGGCTCCCTAGGTGGGAGGAAATTAATTAAGTGAGTGAGGTAGCCATATTTGAATCTTATCATTCTCATTTTATATATGAAAATCACATATGTGTATTACTTGAAAATGAATGTTTAAAAAGAAACCAAGAGGGCTGGTGCTATAGCTCGGTGGTAGAGCGCTTGCCTAGCATGTGTGAAGCACTGGGTTTAATCTTGAGCACCACATAAAAATAAACAAATAAATAAATAAAGATTAAAAAAAAGAAGTATTAAAATTTAAAAAAAGAAAAAAAAAAGAAACCAAGAACAAGAGAAGCTAATGAATTTGATTCTAGAGAAAACCCACAGTTGGAATCCTGGACCCAACTGACAAGCATCTTGACGATGGGAAAGCAAGGTGGAAAGAGAGGAGCAGATGCTTCCCACCATTTACCGGATCGTTTCTTTGACTTCGAAGAGCCCTTCGATGACTTTTTGGGCTTCTTTATCCGTTGGTATTTCAGAGCCTCCAGCCTCTCAGGTACAGCAGCATTCCCGGACGCAGGTGGAAGTGTTCTGCAAGGAATAATTAGACAAGCACAGGTCAGCTCCTGGATGAGGGAGTTTTGGAAGAGGGCTGGAAGAAAGCCATAGAGCTGGCCCATAGAAGGATAGAGCCCAGGGCTATGGAGTCCAAGGTGTCCACAATGGTTCCTTGACACCTGCCTTCCTATTGCTCCTGGAAGGGAGAAAACCCAGGAGAAAGTTTCAGCACCAGGTGGCCTATCTCAGGTGGAAAGCAATCTGTAGAGCAATCAGAAGACCCTAGAAAATGGAGAGAGAAACTTTAATAGTAAGCCCCATCACATGTGACTCAGGCTGGGACGAGTAAGTGTTAGAGTAAAAGTGGGTTCAACATCTGCACTTCCTAGAAATCATCACAATCAAGACCTTAAGCTGAAAAGTAAAAGGTGAAAGCAGAAGGTGAGCAACTCTAATTCCAATTGACTGTCCTCCATCTCCAGAAAAGGAAAGGGCAAAATGAGAAGCCCAATGCCCAGTGTGATGGAGGCTCCGTAAAACCCACTGGGCACTGGGCAGCTTCCCCTCTGTCTGCGAGATTCTGGCTGAATCTTGCAGCAAATAGCAACAAATAATGGTCACAGAACAACATTTTCAGCAGGGGTTATCTGGTTGACCCTGCAGATTAGGCTGATTTCCTTTGTCTTATAAGAGAACAGAAGATGGTGGAAGTAGGTTATGACAGGGTATTCAAATCTGAAGCCTCACAAAGCCCTTGCTGTCTATAATAAGTATCCTATGGAGTCTACATTTTAAGATTTAATAAAGACACTGAGGTTGGGAGGGGGGAACCACATATGTAGGTCTCTCTTCACCTTAGTTGGTGGGGGAAGGTGGATTTTGTTATTTCCCTGATGGACTAACTACACGGCGAAGACACAGGCAACTGTTTAACCAGAGCCTGCGCAGTCCAGGTAATCAAGGGGACCCAAGTGAACTGAGAGGAGAGCAGTGTGTGACTATCTGTGCATACTAGAGAGAATTTTCAAGAGTCATAACTAAAGAACATCTGGAAGGTATGTTTATCAAGACATATTAATCAATGTTATTTCTTCTCAAAGGAAGCCAGCCTGGAGCCTGAGAAATAAAGGGGGAAAAAGAGACAGGGGGCTCTTTCTTCCCCAGCATTGGTATTAGCACCAGCAAGGAAGTAGAGACATTCTAGGACGTGGCGGCAGCAGAGGTGACTCACATTCTTCCCCTCCTCAATCTTCACATCTCCCTCCCCCATCTCCATCACAATCATGTTTTTTATAAATCCTGATCAAAAGACAGATAATGCTGAGAGGGCCAAAGAAGTCCCCAAAGGTCTGCAAGCCATCTGAGGTTAAAAAGAAAAAAAGGAAGAAAAGAAAAACAATGAGAGAGGTATGAAAAGACTACAAATCCATCCGCCCAACATCAGATGTTTCTATGAGCACCAGGGAAGAGGAAACTTACAGACTCATTGTAGGTAAGCCTCTGTTCTCTGCCGCAGTAACTGGCAATGAAGTGGCCTCCATTTTCTTTGATGGATGTCACCATTCTGAAGTCTTTTAGCACATGAAGTATCAAGAAGCCCCCTCAAAGTTCAAGTCAGAGACAACTTCTTCACTCCCCACAGCTTCCTGACAGTAGTGCTAAGCAGCAGCCCACATGGTGCCACATGTGTGTACCCAGGTACACATGCATCTCAAGAAATAGTAGTCCGACTCACATCAAGTTGGGTCTTTTCCCAAGTCCCCCTAGATCAATGCCCCACTTCTTCCTTTTCTACAAATCCCAGAGTCTACCCACAGAGATCTTCTACTATAGTAGCAGCTGGAAGGGAATTTGGATGACTAGGGCAGGAGGGAACCTGCCTTCCCGAGGCTGGGGGAATGTCCTCATCCCCTTCTCAGCCTTGACCAAGGTTTCTTCATGCTGCCTAAAAGGAAAATCAAAGATGTGAATCCACCTGTTCAGTTATCTCCATATCCTGGTCTTGGGCAGTTTCTTCAGAAAGACCATACAAGTTAAGGAATATACAATCTGAGGAGGCACAACATAGGCAAGAACAGTATTCTCCAACATACTCCTGAGTAAGCCACAGTTAGACACAGTTTTAGTTACCCCCTCCCCCCCAACACACACACACAAGTCAACAGGCAGAAGCAGTGGTTTAAAGAGCAGTTCCTGGCCAGGCACATGGTATCCACCTGTAATCCCAACTACTCTGGAGGCTGAGGCAGGAGGATCACAAGTTCAAAGCCAGTCTGGGCCATTTGGAGAAAACCTGTCTCAAAATAAAGAGCAGTTTCCTCCTCTTCTTCACCACCTGAACACAAACTTCACCTGCCTGCTGAGATACTGTAGATGGGAGGTAGAGGAAATCCCTCACATACATACTCTGACCAGGGAAAAAGTGGGTGCATCCACTCTCCATGCACCCAGCAGACAGCTCAGCAGCAACCCAGCCTGACCACAAGCCAGTCCTGCTCAGTGAGGTCAGGATACAAACTATGTAAGAAGTTGGTACAGGGCACCCCTGAAAATTCCTATGGATTCTTCAAGCCAGGTGAAACTTCTAGGAGGGATGTTATGCTTACAATCAATATATTATTACTATTATCATTTTTGCCACACTGCATTTGTTTACCACTTACCATGCCAGGCACTCTTCTATGTTGTCTATAACAATTGTCTTTAATCTTTTCAACAACCCTAAGTGATAACTTCACATTTCAGATGGAGAAACTGAAGTTTAGAGAGATTAAGCAATTTACCTAATAATCCAGTGTCCCGAAATAGAGTCAGTATTAAAATAAATTACTCTTCGAATTTCTTCCCCATAAAAACAGGTACAGAAGCTCCAATGAAAGAAAAGCACTGCTTCCAAGCCACACCTGAGAAATAACTCTTCCCTGTAAATGTTCTAGTTGCTAGTCACCAGTGTGCTCTGCCTTAGTATCAGAGCGAGGGTTAAGACAGACTGGAGATGGAGAAAAACTGGCTAAAGTTATGTCTTCAAGGTAAAAATTCCCAAACAGTAATGATCCAGTGATAAGGAGAAGGAAATCTTCCCTTGAGAAACAGCCAGACTCCAGTCCTTCCAGGACACCTGCTGCCCACCTGCTCTAGCTCCTGACTCAGTGCAGCCTGACAGAAGTTTCCTAGGTGCATCCGGACACTAGCCTAATGCCGGAAGGAAAAAATAAAAGTGTCTAGCAGGACAGATGGAAGGAAAGGGGACACACGAAATGGGTTTATTTATGGTAAATTATACAAAAAAGGCACATGAAAAGTGTTCCAACAGACTTTACCAATAGCATGAAGCCCTCTGCAATCAAAATACCTCCCTTTTTAGCAAGGGTGATCATGTCCCCTATTAATATCAATCTCAACTGGTACCTTTCTGGTTTGGGAGCCTCTGGTGCAGATATCTTGGACAAGAAGCTAGAGTTAGTCAACTCCTTCCTAACCCTGGAATAAAGCTATGTAGTCAACCTGCACTTGACCTGTAAAAGGCCCTGTTACAGCAGAACCTAACTTCGGGCTCTCCAAGAAGCTAAGGTCCCTGTTTTCCTTCCGGTCAGCCTAAATCCTTCCAAACATGCAGGAATGCTGCAAACTCTGGCATTCTCTTCCCAGGAAGTAAGAATACCACTGAAAAATGAGCCTCAAAGTCTATGGGATTTTGGGGTCTCCCATTTTCCATATATCTCAGTTACTGACCTAGTGGTGTTTACTAAAGTTCAGAACTACCAAAAATTGCTAGGGTTTTATTTTAATATGTCCCTCCCTCTTCTCCCCCCTCCCAAAAAAAAGATGCACACAAAACCCCAATTAAGCTTATTCAGCACAATAGGTCTTAGTTGCTTGGCTCTTTGCTTAAGTAAGATAGCGAAGGAACAAGGCAGTCAGGTTCAAAGCAGGCAAATTCAGGGCGAAAAAGTCAAAATCTATCTGGACACTTCCTTCCCTCAATGCCCTATGAGCTTGACCATTACAACGCAGTTCCCAGTTACCCCGCCCAGTCAACAGGCAGAAGCAGTGGCTTAAAGAGCAGTTTCCTCCTCCTCTTCTTCACTGTGTGAACACAAACTCCACTTGCCCAGTGAGATACTGTGGGTGGGAGGCAGAGGAAATCCACTCATGTACGCAATATGGCCATTCTCCAAGTTTCCACAGACAGCCAGGCATGTTCAGGTCAGCCCCAACCCAGCCTGATTCCAAGACAGTCCCTCTCAGTGGGGTCAGGGTACAGACCAAGTCTCTGCCTCAGAACCTCAAAACTCAGGAGAGGCTGGTAGGCAAATGGGAGTTACCTCCTAAGTTCACCTATAAAAGACTTCCAAACCCCCTGCATCACTGAGGTCACCACAGGTATTAAGGGGGAAGAGGGTTAGGTAAAGATGTGAGCGCAGGGGTGCTACCAGCATCAGATGGGAACTGAGTGAACAGCTCAGCCCCTAGCAATTCACACAAGGACAGGTCCACACAATACAACTCCACATGTTGAGATGGGAGTTGGGAAGAGGAGAAAAAGGGGAGAAAGAAAAGAGGAGAGGCAGGGGAGACAACGACAGGTGTGGGAAGAAGGAATAGGAGAGAAATTGAAGGGGAAAGAAACAGTGAGAACGAACGTAGACAAGAGGCGTCACAACTTCTCCAAGCAAGACCGAGTGGGCACACATGCAAAGGCGCAGCATGAAGACAGCGTCTACGGAGGAGCCTGCCGTCTCCCCATGGCCCCAGCAGCAACTGTGCCCCAGGGAGGCTCTCAGCAAGCAGGAGAGCGAGCAGAGGCTCCTGTTGCCCAGCACCATGAAGGTCTAACTCGGAGGATGTGGGAGGATTTCATTCTCCTAGGCAGGAGATGCTGGCCACCCCAGGAGAGGAACAAGTCCCTCATCGCTGCCCCTGGTTTCTGGGTTTGCCACAACAGTGATAGGACATCTGGGTTCTCTCAGATCTCGAATGGTGGGATCATGAGGGAAAAGGGCTCAACAGAGTAGGGAGTGGAGAGTGGAAGTAATCAATGAGAATGGAGTCCAGGTACTCTTCAGGAGTTGGGGTGAAAGCTGGTCTAGAGTTACCCACCCCAAGGGCAACAGGGGAGACAGCAAGGAGGGGAGGGAAGGTGCAGTTTGGTCAGTCACTCTCACTCCTCTGTAGCACTCAACCAGGAAGCCACAGGAGGATCCTGGAGCAGGTGAGCTCATAAATGCTACCTGCTGGCCCTCATCCTCCCTCCAGTGCTGGGAAATGCAGCATGACACCAGTAACCTCATACACAATTCCAGGGCCTCTTGGCTACTGACATAGCTGCAGGTCATTAAGAACTATGTCAAGAAGTCCTCTTTATGACAGGACATTTTTAAGACCCAAAGTGACTTATAGTCCAGAATTAGAAAAATTAGCCTCTATTGGTATTGCAAAGTGGGAAAGGGTACCTACTTCTCATCTGGGGAAGCCAAAAGCACTTAGATAGAAGACTCTCTCTCTCCCATGCAGATGCCCAGTGTAGTGTTATGCATTCATAAGCATGGTCAGTGACATCCATGACCAAAATAAGCATCTTTTTAGGTAACCAGGAGAGAAAGAAAGAGCCTTGAGTGTTCTGAGCCTGTTTAAGAGACTCAGTGGCCCCCTACATGGTCACATTCTTTTGCCCTCCACCCAGAAGGATGTTAGAGGAAGGAGTCACCCATGCAGGGCAGGCTCATGCAGTGCTGATTCATTCTCCCCTCTTGCTAACTTAACTTCCTTCTGCCTGGAGGAGGGAGCTCCTGCCAAGGCCCTTGCCCAAGGAGGTCTGCAGAGCTAATACAGGGACCTTGAAAAGCAATTTGGACCCAAGGGCGAGGTCACTGTTCAGTCTTAAAACAACCAAGAACAGGCTGCAGGATGCAAGGAGTATGGGGAAGTGGTAATATTTCACCACTCTTGCCCTAACATGATCAGAAGCCACCTGAACCTGAGGAAGACCCAGATGTTGAGGGGGAACACTCGGGCTCCTTAAGATAACCTAATATTATGATTCCAAGAAGTGCGTGAGGCACCAGCAATCCCAGGGGAAGATTCAAGCCTTTGTTGGGTGGGTAGCTAGAATGGGGACAATATGCATGAGGCTGCTGGGAAAACAGGGCAGAGGTTTGAGGGTGAGGGAAAGGTCCTAGACATCAGTAGGGGTGCAAATAGGTCCCCAAGGGTGGAGATGCAAAGCTGATTGTGGGCATCCTGGGTCCCTTGGGTGCATGCAGAGACCCGGGCTGCTGGGGAAGGAGGTTCTAGGTGTGTTGCCAGCAGGATGATGGGGGTCTGAGTAGGAGCAACTGCAGGGAGCTCTGGGAGGGACTGGACATGGGCTGGGAGGTTACAAGCTGCAGTTAAGGGTGTTCGGGCTGAGCCCATTGTACAGCTGGAGCAGCCTGAGAAGCACAATGTGGGGAACCCAGAAGCCATGGGAATCGAGGAGCGGTAGCTGCCCCCCGCAGGGCAGTGAGGGGATGTGGTTTGGATCCCCTGTCAAGGAAGCGATGGCCCTGCCAAAGCCCCGTCCGCCTGCCCGCCCCCGCCCGCCCCCGAGGAGCTCCCTTACCTATTGAGCTGAGGAGAGGCTTGTCTCGACAACACTGCCCAGATAGCTGAGATCAATCAGAAACAAAGCAGTTACCAACACCGGCCAGGGGGAACCACCCACGCACACCCAGAGGGGAGGAGGGGGAAGCACAGCGAGCAGAGACCCACAGGCGAGGCCAAAGAATGGGGTGAGGGAGGAAAGGAGAGAGACGGAGAACCAGACGCACGATGGAACAAAGCAGGTGAGCGGGCTGCACAAAGCAGACAGGGCGACGACAGCATCTCCTGCAGACAGAGGCGGGGCGCCCTAGCCAGAGCTCTCCTCCACCTCCCTACCTTCTCCACCCTTCTCTACCCACCCACCAGGAGCCCCCGCAGTGGTACTGAGGGTGGGAGGTGAGCTTGCACTTCCAGGTACCAGAGAGGGTGGGAGGGAATGGGGGCAGGGGAAGGTTGCTGGGGTCCTCTTCCCCAGCCACCTACCAGCCCCTACCACCAGGCCAGCCTCCTCTGGAACTCTTCTCCCCTCCACAGGCAGCTACATCAAGAAGAAAGACCAAAGGACGGAACCAGAGGGAGAGAAAGACAGAGAGAAAGGGAAAGAAGAAGGAGAAAGGGAAGGGGATGGGGGAGATCAAGGGGCACTACAGAGTCATGGCAGGCTCTTCTGAGTAAGTCAGGTCAACCCAAAGGCAATGGAAAAGAAAGAAAGGCAGACAGAAAGATTGACTAGAGAAGGAAGGAAGGGTGAGGAGAAGGAGGAGGAAGGTAGGATAGAAAGACAGAGAAGAAGAGGTATGGACAGATGTCCAGGCCAACTCTGGTACCTGGAATACCAGCTGCTACAGTTTAGAGTGTGCTCTCTCAGCCGGGCTGATCGCGGGAGCTTGTCTGTCTGTCTGTCTCTCTGCAGTTTCCTGTGAGGCACACAGGTGGGGATGGGGGATGTGGCTCCCAGAACAAAAGGCCTGAGGTTTTTCTCCCAGCCTCCAGGATTCACCCTTCCTGTAGAGGCTGTAGACAAGGCCTGGAGTCCGGCGTTCACTAGGGCTGTTAATGGGCAGGAGTTTGGGAACAAGCATCCCTTGATCTGGTAGTCCCAGGGAAGTCAGGTTCTAGGGTCCTTCTTAGCAAGAAGGAGGGGCCGGGGAAGAGAAGGAGCCTGGACGGGAGGTCTCTGGGCAACTCCAAGGAACCACCACCCAATGTCAAGATCACGGGGACATGGAAGGCCTAGACTTCAAAGGCATCACTCACAGAAGTCACTCTCTGATACACCATGTTCCCCTCCCCTGCCCCAAACTCCCCAGTATGCTGTGGGCCTCCTGAGAGCTCTGGGCTGGGTGGAGAAGATCCCTCAAGCTCCTGGTGAAACACCTGGGCAGATAAGTCCCACCCCACCCCACCCCAGTGACCACACCCTGCCAATGCCGCGGTCAGAACTCCTGCCAAAGGGATGCTGCAGCATGTCCACACAAGCCCTGTCATTGGGGCGATGGAAAGGTGGAGGGCAGGGTGAGGCATGGGGGGAGGAAGTTGACCAGGTGAGGTGGATAAGAGACAGCAGCTCACACTCACCCTGAAGTAGGTAATGTTGTTGGGGGCTCTGGTCGGAGCAGCTCCTCCCCCATCCTCCGAGGGGAAGGTGTCTGTCCAAACACATCCAAGTTGTCCCCAGGTGCCGCAGGGGCAGGGCCCGGCGGTGGGGAGGGGTAGCCTGTGGCCAGAGTGGTGAAGCCCATGGCGGGCCTGTAGCTGGGACTCCCACTGCGGCTGCTCTGGGAAGGGGAGCCCGTGGATGGCGTGGACTTTCGAGAGAAGCTGACTGCAGCTGGCGGCTGCAGGGTGATCTCCGACATCTCCGCCTGCTGTAGGAGGCCTGGGCGAGGCCGGGCACGGGCTGCGAGCTCTGGAGAGCCGGTGCGGGAGCTGAGGGGACTTTGGGTCAGAGGTGAAAGCCGGGAGGGCTGTAGCACCACTTGATGTAAACTGGGCTCGGTGCGCCGGGCCTGCCGGGGGCTGGGCCGGGGCCGGGGCTCATACCACCGGGTGTCCAGGCCAAATGTGCTGGGGCCGCCGTGCCCCCCGGGCTCAGCTGGCTCGGGGTAAGGCAACACGGGTATGCCCATACCTTGGCTGGTATGTCTTAGCTGCCCTTGGCTCACCAGAGGTTGCATAGGTCTGTCCTGCCACTTGGCGGCGGGCGGCACTGGGACAGGGCCCCTGCCTGGTGACTTGCCCGCCCAACCCTTTGGTGCCTCCAAAGACAGGATGCCGGGGTAGGCCGCGGGCACCTGGAGAGAGGAGGGGGGCAGTCCTCGGGGCAGGCAAGCCTTGGGCTGCAGACTCTCGGCCACATCACAGGGGTGCAGCTGGTGGGGGAACATCATGGCTGGGGTTTCCAGGCCCCCAAAGGGAAATTCTGGCCGACCCCAGGGCTCAGGGGAGCGCCCTCCCGTAGGGGTTTGAGTCAAGGGCAGCGTGCTATTGGAAGCATTCTCTCCATTTTCCTCAGGGATGGTGGGGTGGCCAAATGGTCCCTCTGTGTGCAGGGGTGGGGACGACATGACTGAGCTCAGGGGGCTGCCCACTTCTGGCATGTAGAAGGGTGGCGGTTCCACCTCCCCAGGGCTGCTGCTGCTCAGGTACCCATAATACTGGCCATGGTGGAAGGGCCGGGGGGCTGGGGGTCTGGCTTGGCCAGTGGCCTGGAGTCGACCTCCCAGGCCACTGGTGCCCTCCAGCCCACGGGGCTGGAACCGAGGGCTATATGCTGGTGGTGGCAGGTAGGACTCCTGGCTGGAAGACAGGGGAGTCAACTGGGACTTCAGGGCAGCCACAGATGTGGGCACCAGCGGGTCCTCATTCTCCTCGTCGGACTGACGGAACTCAGGGTACATGTCTGTCTCTTCTGCGAAGGGGAAGCCCTCAATGCGTCTGCTTTTCATGGAAGGCTCTATCTCAGAGGGATCCATTACAAAGCGGCCATCAGGGCCTCTGCTGATCAGCTCGATGGGGGTCGTGGCCTCAGCCTCCGCCTCAGCCTTGGCCACACTATACTTCTTGCTGCTGATGGCCCTCTTGGTCTTTTTATACAAGGACAGCTCCTTCTCCCGGGTGGGACTCAGCATCCTTTTGGCTGCAGGCTGGCCCTGGTCATCGGAGGACTCAGATGGAGCGCGGAGTGTGCGGATGCTCTCCGGACTCACCTTGCCAGAGGACAAGCTGCAGGGAGAGTAAGAGCAGCAAGGGGTAAGGGTGCTTACACCAGCTTACAGCTTCTTTTCATTCTCTTCACAAAACCCACTACCACCCAGGAGGGCAACACTGAAGAAACAGAGCAAAGATGGGCTGAGTATTTTTGTGAGAAATACTCTGGCCAATTCTCAATTGTCTAGACATGTATTGTCCATTTTTGGAATGAACACCCACATTGCTACTTTTATTCTGGCCTACCCCTATATTTGGCACACTCTGTCTAAGCACACCTCCAACTGCATTCCCAGGTTGTTCAAGAAATTCAACCTTATTTTAATACTGACTTAAGCATAACATATTATTTAGGCTAATTTGTTAGGGCGAAAAAAATTACAAAAGTACATTGCAAGGCTAAAGAGAAATAAATAACCCATTATTATCTACACGACCACTCCCTCCATCTCTGTGGACAACTTAAAATTAACATGCAGATCAGTCAATAGGAAACAGCTAAGAAACATGGAAATGGGGCAAAGCAAGGCAAACTGTCCATCTACATCTAGTCTTCCCATCCTCCCACATGCCAACAACGGCCAGAGACACTTACGGAGACTCAAGACTCTTCCTGCAGTGAGTGATGGAGAGCGGAGGGTCTGGAGGGGCAAATGAATGGAGAAAACCCTCTGAGGCCTGAGTTCACAAAAACCCAGCATCCCACACCCTGGTGTCAATGGGGTGGGCCCAATGCAAAACCACACAAGGGAAGGCACTGTGTTTGGGTCGCATCTTCATGTCTAGTTCAGAGACCTATGCCCACCACCAGGCCCAGACTTGCTGTTAGCTCTTCCCCGCAACCTGCTTCCCTCCTCTCTCTTTCAAATCAGGTCCCATATTGGCAGCTCTACCAGCAAGATACTGGTTTCCCAATATCCCAGGGAGGGGAGAGAGTGGGGCGAGGGAGGATGCTATGAATGGTCTGTCTCTATTGATGGGGAACATTTGAAACAGGGCCAAATTGAAAAGGGGAGGGGGCAGACACTCACCTTTTTTTCGCTTGAGCTTGCGCTTGCGCTGCTTGTTGACAAAGCAAGCAGCCAGAGTGCTGAACAAGATGGCAGCTGCCAAGAAGCAAATGGTTGCAACAATTCCAGCCAACACAGGCCGGGCCAGCCCATCATCAGTCAGGTCTGGCTGCGGGAAGATGTCTGTAAGGGAGACCAGGGAGCACTATAAGTCCCATCCTTCTCCACGATACCCACTTACCCTGACACTAGACCCCCAAGTTACTTCCCCTATTGCTGTACAACAGGCAATGCTGGGGCTCAGTCTTGGGGCTCAACTCCAACCCTGAGGAAGTATAGAGATGCAAAGAGGGAAAAAGACTGATCTTCCTCTATAGAAGTCGAGTAACCTCTATGTAGCTCATAAAGAAACAGCATCCATTTCAAAGCTCATCTATATTTGTCTACTGCTTTACCTGGTGCAAAGCATTTCTATGCATGTTATTAGATCTTCTCATATTAACCCCATGAGCAAGACAGAGCACACAAATTGCTCTCATTCCCTAAATGCAAACACTGTGATTCACTACATTGAGTGACCAGTTCATGTTATATCAGTGTCCTAACCAGAGTCCAGTTGTTCTGTCCTCCAGTCCAGGAATTTCTACTTTTTCCCATGCCATGTTTACCAAATGAGAGCCTTCTTCACCTTGAAGGTAAAATCCTAGAGCAGGAAAGGGCTTACTGCAATAGCACTCAGACCCATTCATTTTCATCTCATTACAGACAAGCATGCAGCTTCCCGCAGCAAGGATCAGCATTCCCTCATCCTCTAAGCTACAGAAGATGCTAGTGCTGGCAGGGAAGGTAGAGACAGATTCAGTTCTCTCATTTTACAGGTAAAGATTTAAGCCTCACTTTGGGCCCAAATCTCCAGAGCTAGTTAGTGTCAGAGGCATGACTGGACCCCAATCTATTATATTAGACTCAAAAGACAACTGTATCAGTAAGTGCCACTCTTCAGGTTCATCAGATGGAAAGTCAATATATTGTGATATATTTGGCCAGAATTCATTGCTATGTCAATAATAATAATGGATAAAAATAATCCAAATTATGCTGATAGGCTGAGAGGAAAACAAATGCTGAGGTTGCTGCATCCCCTTTGCCTGTGTGGAATCATCTGACTAGGCATGTTTCCTTCTGGAAGCAAAACAGAAAGCTACGAACACAGAAGAGTTTACGGAAACGAGCAAACAAAACGTTCAAGCCTTCAACTTTGGCTTTGGCTGTAAGCTTCCTTGTTCCTACATCTCTCTAGTCTTCCTGGAGGGAAGCCAAGACAGAAGAAAGCTAGGTTCTGCTGCCTACAGGAGGTAACAGTTTTACAACAAAACCTAGGGTGCCTAATATATATGACAAATCACATTCCAGTTCTTCCCCTCCCCCAAGCTCCCTTGCAGCTCCAGTTCTGCCCTTCCTCAACCTGGTCACACCAGTGCTTCTGTAACTCCAGGAGGCTCAGTGAGTGAGCTTTTGGCCAAGATCCTTCTCCCTGGTCCCAGAGGTCTCTGTGCATGCAGAGTCCAAGGAAACGGGGCCATGGTTTGCTTGCTAGGCAAGAGCCTTTTCCATACCAAAGATACCACTTCCCTGGGGGAGGGGACTTTGCTCTGTTTCAGGAACTGGAGCTGGAGAGAAGACATGTAGAAATGGGACTGGTGCCAAGAGAAAGAGAGATAAATGGAGAAAATGCTAGGGAGTTGGCTTTATTTAGCCTGAAAAAAATCTAGGGAGAGGAAGGAAGGCAAAACAACACCAAACAACAATTTTCCAAATAAAACCCACATAATTATAAAGAAGCCTATAATAGGCATCCAATAAACACTTGTTGACCCTCTGCTTCTTCCCTCCAATGCACAGTCCCACCCCCATTATGCAGTACAGCACTAGAGGACACAAAATGTATAGCAAACAGTACTTAAATCAAGTTCTTTTTGACAACTGTAATGAGAGTCATTGAATTTCCTTCTGTGGTTATCCCATAGAATTATCAGAAACCCAGCTCTTTAGGGGGATAAAATTCCAAGCATCATGGAAGCATGGATCTGATGGGTTTCAGAAATGCTTTGACTCCTGCAATTTCAACTGAACATCTTAGTTTCTAACCCAATCTGTCCTGTTTCACAAAAGAACTTTTAAGCAGTTCTGGGGTTTTCTGTCCCTATTACTATAGCAGAACTTCCATCCCCAAAGTACCTGTGCTGGAGACTCCGGCGATGTTGCTGGGTTCACTGATCAGATCCTGCATGACAGCCAGAACCCGGAACTCATACCAGGTGTCCTACAGGACACAGGACAATACCCAGTCAGTTAAGGGACCTGAGATACCACTTCTTCCATCACTATAGATCCTAGAAATGACTTCCACATAAGAGGGTGCCCGGGCACTGAGGTCCCTGGTGAGTATTAAATGGTGATTGCAAGCACTGGCCAATTGCTATGGTATAGGTATTCTCACCATGGTTCATATAAAGCTACGAATATGAGGTCTCTGAAAGACTTGCAAAGATTCATGTGCAACGGCCTCTCAAAAGTCACTGTGAACCCATCTCAGCATACCACTAAATGAGAGCCCAGGGAAGAAAGACAGAATGAGATTGTATCTGAGCTGCTTCCTCTCCCAAGAGAGACATTCACCATTCAGGGGAGATTGCTAGAAAAAAGAAAGAAAGAAAGAAAGAAAGAAAGACAACGTGTTTTCCTCCAGTGGCTCTAAATTGTTAAAGGACAGGTCCTTTGCTGTGCTAACCTAGGAGAAAATCCTTCTGAGATCTCCTCTACCCATCCCTCAGCAAAAAGCTGAGGACAGTGTTCTGAAGACACACGTTGGCCTGTCATCCTGCCCTAGTTGGTCTTTGTCCTTAGGAAGAACCATCTATCCAGCACAAGTACCCACTGTCACCAAACTGGCTCTGAACCTGAGGGACCTTAGCGGCCATGACCCAAAGAGTCTAAACCTTGGTAGTAGATGTGGGAGAATCCAGGAATGTAGGTGGAGAGGTACAGTGTAGAGTTTAGCCTTGGGCCCCTGATCCAAGTGACTCCAAGTTTCTAGTGGCTCTAGAAAGAGTTACGACACTTCCAGAATCTGGGAAGAAGAGGCAAGGAAAAGCAAGGCCCCCACCTGCGAGAGATCCTTGGCAAAGAATTCTCCATCAGTGCCTGGAATGGCATCATCTAGCATCTCCCAGCGCTCCCCAACTCGGAACTCCATGATATAGCGATCAATAGGGAAGCTGTGGTTGGCAGGTGGGAGCCAGGACAGGAGCACACCCTGCTGGGTCCGATTGGCTGTGAGGCACCTTGGTGGGGTAACCAGCACCAGGGGTTCTGGAGTTGTAATAGGGAATGCTGCAGCGGAGGGAAAAGGAAGATGGTATCAGGAACACTGAGGTGACCATGTCTCCCCAACCCACATGGGAGTAAGAGTGGACCAGGAACCAATATACCATTTTAGAGGGGAAGAGGGTGTCACTTAGAGTGGCCCTTCTGGTCCAAGGGAAGGGAAGTCAAGGACAGTAGCTACCTTCAGAGTAGGTCTAAAGAACATACATGAGGAAACCAGGTACCTCTTTAAAAGGGAAAAAATAGGGACTACAGGGAAGAAGGAAGAATTAAATATAATTAAAGTACAATCTATGCATCGCATAACATTTTGGTCAACAAGGACCCACATGTGGTACTGGTCCCATGAGTTTATAATGGAGCTAAAAAAATTCCCATTGGTGAGTGACAGAGTAATTATGATAACATCATAGAATAATGCTTTATTCATATTTGTGGTGATGCTGAGCAAACAAACCTATTACGCTGCCAGTCATGTAAAAGTGTGGCACATACAACTGTGTACAGTACAGAATACTTAAAAAAAAAGTGTCACTGGTTTATGTATTTACTATACTATACTTTTTATCATAGTATACTCCTATTTATTTAAAAGAAAAATTTCCCTGTAAAACATGCCCTGCTCTACCAGCATCAGCTTCATACATCTCGTGTTTACAGTGTCTCTTGACACATCACTTTCTCCTGTGCTGTACCATTCAGGTTTGCTTAGGTATACTCTATAGTGTTCACGCAAGGAGAGTACTGCTTAATAGCACATTTCACAGGGATCCTCAGGTTGTGCCCCTGCTAGTAAGTGACATATGACTGTATCTTTGGTTCCCGTCTCAGAAACTAGGAAAATCTTCTCATGTCACACTATTCACTCTCCCAAATCCTTCCTTGGCCCAGGGGCACAAAATGAGGCCCAGCAGAGGCACTTTAGAGCTGGGGGTGAGCCTCACACCCCTGCTGCTCATCCTTGTGACAGTACAGAAAAGGATTCTGGAAATGGGGTTGGAGTTGTGTCCCTGACTCTACCTGGCAACAGTCAAAAAAAAAAAAAAAAAAGAAGAAGAAGAAGAGGGCAAACTCAACTGTAGGAGAAAGATTCCCAGTCTCTCCTGTGATGCCACAGGGCATACAAACACATGGCCTAGTTAGGAAGGGCAAAATATAAAAGCTCTTCTTTCTATCTGAGGCTGCAACAGGAATTTGGGTAAATATACTGTGACATGGGAACAGACAGACCCAATAGAAGAACATGACAAGTCGTCAAAAGGAAATCAAACGGAACCACTATAGAGAGTACTTAGTAAGGTGCCAGGCATGTACAAACTAAGCCCTAAACAATAGCTCTAGACCATGGCCATCATCATTTTTATCCCAGCTCTGCAAGAAAATAGCCCCAGACATACCAGCCCCAGACCCTCACCTAAAGTGTTCACAGTGACCACCTCACTGAAGGCGCTGGTTCCCAGCTTGTTCTGGGCCAGAACACTGAACTGGTATGCGGTCTCGGGCTCCAGGGTGTCCACCAGCAACCAGCTAGGGCCCGGTGGCACTGACAAGGACAGCCAGTCATGGGGCCCAAACTGTGCCCGCTTCATCCTGGCCAAAAGAGAGAGAAAGAATGGGGGACAAGGGGTGGGGTGGGTCACACTGGAGAGAAGAGCATACATGCAAGGTCCTCAAGGAGAAGGCAGTGAGAGGACAAGCATTCCCAGGTTCCAGGACAGGAAGAGGGGATGGCCAAGGTAGGGTGACCTGCCCGGCTCTTGCTGTGCCAACCCTTATGATGCAGGGTCACCCACCACCACTGGTACCTCCGCTAAAGAAAGGGAGTCTCATGTATAAATCATGCTGCAGACACTGATCAGATTACAAGTTGCACTGTGAGAGAGTCCCTTCCTGCACACCACCCTATGAGTGGGCTCTGCCTTGGGAGTACAGGGACACTGGAAAGTAAAGATAAGCAACTGAATCATGGCAGGACTAGGGAAAGAACCCAGGTGACAATGGCTGCCCACCTTCCAGGGAGAGTCCAAAGTGAGAACCAGAGTAACTCAGGAAGCTCACTTAGGCCAATCAGATTTGGGTCATCTGAGGATGTCCAAGGAAAATGGCAAAATGATCAGGGGTTTTCCCACAGTGGGACCAGGATCCCTAAGGCCTTAAAGGTTAGAAATCACAATCAAGGAGAAGGTCAACCTGTGTGTGTGTAAGGGTAAGGATTTTCTATGGTTCTAAAGGGCTCCCAAACTTCCAACAGGCAATGAAGCCACCTGCTACAGGTGCAGTACCATCACATCACCACAGGGAGGAGACATTTTCCTATGGGATTGGCCAGCTTTGGCAGACCTGAGCTATAATTTAGCTGATGGCCACAGGCTTCCCCTCTAGGTTTAAAGGCCGCTCCCATGTATGCCCAGGAGGGTGAGCTGAGGCAGCAGAAACAGCAAAAAGAAGCTAGAATCAAATGTCTGAGTCAGTACAGGGAGAGTTGGAGGCAGTCAAAAAAAGAAAAGAGGAAAAGAGACCTCCCCAACCTTGGCACCCACTTTTCCCCACCCAGGGCACCAAAGCAAGTGAGCAGAGTGTGATAAAGCAATGCAGATGAGCAGCAGTGTGGAGCAGCACCACAAGCAGCAAGGGAAGGCCCAGGATGTGTGCCCAGCCCTTCCACAGGGGCAACCCCAAAGATGGCTCAGCCATGCCAAAAACCCCTCCCCTAGCCAGCATCTTATAGCAGACCCTGGCAGTATGAGGAGTTCCCACCCCTTGCCCTGCTGTGGAAGGAACCAAGATAATGGGTTGGAAGGATATTCTAGTTTCAGCTTCACCCCTCCCCCAAACCCCCACCCCATTCCAGGGTCAGATCACCTATCTAAAATTCAAAATACCCAGGATTCTCAGCCTGGGAACAGTCCCAAACCATTATGACAGAAAACAGGGCAGGCTCCCTTCTTAATCTTCTGCACTGTTGAGGAGTATCTCATGGGGCCTCCATGAGTTCCCCTGAGTTCTGCTCTGGCATCTGTTTTTCCCCCTCCCCACACTCAGACTGAGCCTAGCTAGAAAAATAGGCCCAGGTGGGAGAGGTTGGAAAAGGATAACGTGAGGAGGTTTGACCTCCCCACACAAGGATGTCAACGGTGACACAGGCAGAAGTTTTGGCTCAGGACAAGAATATGGAGTCAGAGCTCTAGGGGGATGGGAGGGAATTCCACTGGACTTCTCTTCCCACCATTCCTGTTCCTCCTGTGCCCACCCTGGTTCATGCATTTTTGAAATCTTTACCTATCCTAAGGTTTGGGCAAAGATCTCACATCACTGCATCTGACTGAATTAATAACAGAGACATGAAAACAATCAATACAGTGTTCTAGAAAGTGCAGCTGATGGAGACAGGGTCAGTAAAGTGAACACAAGCTCTCCATATTGGCTTCTAGAACCACTGGGCAAGGGAGAGAATAAAAATTACACTCTTCATTTCAGGTCTGGCTATTTCACAAAGTCCTTAACAATTAGGAATCTCTTCCAGACTCCAGAGGAACCTCAAAAAAAAAAAAAAAAAAAAAAAAAAGAATGAGGATGCTGAGGATGCATCCAGTGTGGTAGCACATGCCTATAATCCCAGGAACTTGGGAGGTTGAGGCAAGAGGATCACAAGTTCAAGGCCAGCCTCAGCAACTTAGCAAGGCTCTAAGCAACTTGGCAAGACTCTATCTCAAAATAAAAAAATAAAAAGGCTGGAGATCTGGCTCCAGGGTTAAGCACCCCTGGGTTCAATACCCAGTACCAAAACGAAAAAAAGAATGAGGGAGGACACAAAAGTGGGGGCGGGCAGTTGAGATAAGCTGGGAAAGAGCTACAGAGGATCATAGACAATTTACACAAAGGCTCAAACAGGCTTCCCTAACCTTCAGGGTGGAAACTCAGGGATACCAAATCCCTTACGACATCCCCCAGAGCCCATAAGAACTAGTCACTGTCTAACCCACTTTGCTGTCTGCAGGGCTAGCAAGTTCAGACATATCCTCCTTTGACCCTCTACCCACCCCAGGACTGCCTGTGTTGGACGGGAAAGGGAGAAGCAGAAAGCAAAGCATGCGGGGCTGACTCACAGAGGTCCGTACCAAACTGAGAATGTCTGCTCGTAGCCTCCATCATAGCCTGGCTCCCAGGACACGTTGGCAGTTGTCATGGAGACCTGGACCCGGACACTGCCCGGGGCATGGGGGCTGGTGCCTGGAGACCAAGGGAGACCTCTCAGACTGAAAGGAGCTGAGCCTATTTGCACCTGAGCCTATTTACCCATCATCTTGCTGCAGGGAACCCAAGAGAGACCAAAGTATGGAGCTAATGCATCACCTTAAGTGGTTAAGGACAAGTGAAGTCCCTGAGGTGCTGGTCCCCTGACCCTACCAGCTTAAGAAAAAGAAGTCTGTCCCACCCTGCAGTCTAGTCTCACTAGCAAGAGACCACCTGAACCTCAGGAGGATAGAACATAGGGTAACCAGAACCCTCTTCAACCCAGCCCAAACTCCTGTGCTTCCTCTGAGCAAACCAAAAAAACATCACTTCCTATAAAAAGCGTCACAATGTACCCAAATGCTGGTATGAGACAGCACAACATGGCAGGTAATAAATACATCAACTCAGGTCTGAGTCCTGGTCCCATCTGTTATTAGTGATGTGACACTGGTCGATGTGCTCAGTCCACACCAGCCTCATTCTAACAAATGTAACCTTGGGATCCATCAGCTCCCACCTCCCAGGTTGTAAATGACTAGGTGTGCAGACCAACTGGTTCAGAGCCCAACACTGAAACTGAAAGTTCAGACAGTTAGCCATGGTTATGATTGTGGCTCAGAACAATCAGCTTGGGGGACAAGCTACAAGGAGACAGGCTGAGGTCCTAGGGAGGCACACGCTAGGCAATCAGACCCAGAAATGCCAGGAAACAGGAACACCAATCACCTTCTCCTGCACCAGCCTCCGATACCAGGTTGAGCCCTCAGGACTCAGCTTGGTACCCTGTTCAAGATGCCACATGGTCCAATCGTCCCTCATTCCAGTTCCACCAGCTTTCTTTCCCACAGTCCTTTAAATTCCAAGTCCCCAGTGTTCCTACTGACCATACAGCTGCCTTCTTGTATCAGGTGGGTTTCTAAGTACATTAATTTTTCTGTCCTCCCCAAGAACTAGACTCATGTGGACCTTCACTTTCACAGCCTACAGGTGGTGGGCTCTGGGTTCAAGGTTGGACTGACCTAAGAAAGATGACTGCAAAGCATGGATAGTCATCACAGAATGCCTCTTGGTATCTGATGCCCAGACCCAACTCTGCCCTACCACCCACCCAGCCCAGCCCACCGTTCACGTACCGATGACAGTGAGGTGGGTGCTGGCAGTGATGCTTGTGACCACATTAGTGGCGACACATTCCCACTCCCCGTGGTCCTCCTTACTCAGGGCGCGAAACTGGAGACTCCCACTGGGCAGGGCACTGTGCTTGCTTCTGCTGGGCTTCCCTACCTTGGCCAAACAAGAAGACAAGGAAGAGGTGGAAGCAGGGACTGAGGTTAGGAAAGGAGCAGATAATAGCTCAAGAGTCTGAGGAGGATAAGGATAGTAAGGGGCAATCCCTGGGCCCTTGGACCACACCTTCCCACTGTCCCTCCTCAGACCACCCACTGCTCTAAGAAGTCACATCCCCCTTGACATCTGACCCATTAGTGTAGGTCCAGAGCAGATCTGGTCACTGGGTTCTCCCACCTATGCCACAGCCCAGGAGCCTGAGAGCCCAGGTACCTTTCTCCAAGTGATGACAGGGAAGGGGTCCCCTGCAGCTGCACAGGGGATGAGCAGCTCCCGGCCAGCCTCCTGCCTATACTCCCAACCTGGTAGCACCGTGAAATACGGGGGGTCCTGGGGGGAGCAGAGGCACGTGCATGAAGTTGGGCTTTCAGGTGCCCCCTCTTATGAAGCCACCCACACGCAGCCCTAGGGTCTCACCTTCAGGACAAGCCGTGCAGGCGCAGACTGGCCCATGGTCCCCAAGGTGTTGTAAGGCACACAGGTGTAAGTCCCAAGAGCCTCCTCTGTGGCCTCCTCAATTCGAATAGAGCCATCCTCCATCAAGGTCCAACCCAGGTTCTGCCAGACACAGACGAGAGCAAGGAGCAGTGGTCAGGAAGCGGATGCTCTGTCCCACCACTCTAGACAGAGCATGGGACAGACAGAACAGCAGTACAGCCTAGGGCAGGCGCCACCTAGGTGCCCTGGGAGAACAGCCAAACCTTAGTGGGACTTTTTTTTTTTTTTTTTTTTTTTTTTTTAGGGCTGGAGGAGCCCTGGCAGAGAACCAGAACCCAGAGATAGCAAAATTATCAGCAGGGCACTTCTCATTCTGAATGCCAACAAGCATCTCGCTCACACCTTCTCCACCTGCAGGGGGCGGCCGTCCTTGTTCCACTTCACCACGGTGGCCGGTGGCTCTGCGTCCACAGGGCAGCGGATATAGCCATGGATTCCCACGGGCACATAAATTACAGGGGGCATGTTGAGGACACGGGCTGGGTCTGAAAAGAGGTAGTGTGGGTGAGAGAGAAGAGCTATAATAAGAGAAGTCAGAAGAGAAATCCAGACAGAAGGTGAGCCAGAGCATAAACCAGGCATTGTGCTTGCAAGGCACAGCCTCATATCCATCCACCAGTCAGCAAATACTTACCACTTGGCTCCTCAGTGCTCAACACAGCACTACGTACCAGGGCCACAATGGATAATGGGGACAACAAACCCAGCTCTCTGGAAATTATAGCCCAGGGGCCACACACAGCCAGCCAGGTCAGACTGCAGACTTTTGTCTGCCACACCTAGCATGTTTTTAAGAACTTTAAGCATTTTTAAAGAATGTTTGGAGGCATTCAAAGACAAATTCTGGACTGCCCCAGTTTTCAGTACTCTTAAATTCCTCAATTCACAGACATTTACAGGCAAGAATTCTCCATGTCCAATTCCCTCAGCCCCTAAATTCTGAACCTCAAAGCCAACATTGATGATGTCTTTCCCCTTTGGTTCCTTATCCCAAGGTCTCTCTTGAGCAGCAATTCGCTCTCTGCATATCCTGAGCCAACATAACATCTTCAGTTCTATGTATAAGGCCATCGTAATCACATTGGTACTTTTTCTCCTCTCTGTTCCTTCTGCTGGTTGTCTAGCTCCCTCTGCCTCAGTCTTCCACTGGACTCTGCAGTTGAAATGCAGAATCAACCCTGGCCACAGCACAGATGAAAGGCTCTGAGACAGAGGAGAGTGGCCCTGCAGCCCTGTGATGCGGCTGAGTCACCTCTGCTCAATCCTTCCAAGGGCTATGAAGAAGGATCCAGAACTAGGGAGGCTGTGAGGATGAATGAGCTGGTAGCTTTTAAGCATTTGAACTCTTCAGAGAACAGCATTACATAAATACCAGGCCGAGTTATATATTTAGACATAGCTTCCTACTTTTGTATGGTAGAGTCTTTTTTTTTTTTCCTCCAAGGTTTTCAAAGGGTTTATGAATGGGAAATACTCTGAACACTGCTCTTTAGCAGAAATAAAGATCCTTGTCTCACCCACCTGTAAATCTCACCCCCCTGGATTCTCTTTGAAGGCAGGAAGAAGGTAAAAAAGGACAAGTGGGAGTGGGTGGTGGTGCCGGCACTGGGGAGAAATGGGGAAACTAAACACTGCTCCCAACAGAAAGATGGCCTACATCTTCAAGCATGGAATCTGCATCCTAATTAGGATCAACATCCTTCTGAAGACCATCCCTTATCCCATCCAGGCCACCAGAGTCATTGCCACTTTCTTGTTCAGGTGGCATCCCTGCATATAGTCCAAAGGGATAGGAAACACCTGTGAGATGGAGTCTGCTCCTTCTTTCAGGTTCAGAACAACTTGGCTACATTCTGAGTCACTTAGGAGCAATTTATTCACTTCCTGGTCAGGTCTGGTGAGATGCACCCAATGTTCTGGGTGTCACAGCACTTAAAAGCTTGGGATTTATACTATACCATGCTACACATCCTTTCAAGTTGCTGCCAATAAAACCGGAGAACAGAGGTCTTTGCCAACCCCCGCAGTCATTCCACAGAGGGGAGAAGATGATACAAGTCTGAGGTGAGGGGTTCAATGAGGCTCAGCCGGTCAAGCTTAGCTCTGCCATCTTGGTCACTCAATAGTAATTGGGTCCCAAACACCCAGCTTGGTGCAGCTGAGTTGGAGGAGTGCCACCTCTTGGGCCACAACTATTCCTCTACTTCTTTTCAGCTCCTAGGCTGACTAAGGGCAAATCTGTCTCCAGTCTGCTACACTTCTCACTCCTGCCACTCTGTGCCTTGGGTGTATGCAATTCTCCCATACTAGCGATCCAATGATGAAGTGTCTGTCACCTACAGCAACATCATGGAGCCTTTGTTGTCTGAGTGATGGGGCCATCCACAAATCAAAAGCAGGATATTAATCCTCATTACACATCCTTCTTTCTCTCTCTTTCTCATAATGCTCAGCTTGCCAGGGGGTAGGAAAGCAACCGGCACTCAAGTATTAAAGATTAGCATACTGAATTGTGCTCACACAGAGGTCCTCAATTGTTCTGGAGTGAGAATGAGGTTCATTCATTTGGATCTCCAGCAGCCCTGGAGAGGAACAAGGAGGCAGACACAGGGAGCCAGGTATGGGAAATGGACCAAGGTATCCCAGAAAAGGGTCCTCTTCCCCTCACCCCAGACTTGGTCCATATTGTGGAAAGACAGAGTGAGGCTGGCAGAAAACTAATCCTGTACTGGTTCTAAGCTGTGCTCCCTCAAACACCTGAGAAAAAAATAAACTAATAATGACTCGTTCAACGTATAGCATTCAATGCCAAAACAACCATTCTGAAGGGCAACTGTTCAAAGAGAAGGTCAGATTATCCTTGAACCTGACCTTTGCTTGGCAATGAATTAATGGGCATACAGTGATGCCTGGCCCATAAAAGATGTCTAGCAAGAGTTAGTTCTTTCCTCCCTCATTTATTCCTCCACCCACATTCCCCTGAAAGGTGCTTAGTCTTAGCTGCCCTCCAGCCTCCAATCTGGCTAATGTGGCTTGAATCTTTTGGAACACCCACAAACACTCTCCCTCACCCCTACTCACACTGCACAGTCAGATAAGCTGAGGCAGATGGGGAACGCCCCAGGCTGTTGCTAGGAACGCAGGTGTACTTCCCAGCATCCTCTGGCTTCACCCGGAAGATGATCAGTGTCCCATCAATCAGGATGCGCACCCTCAGCTTCAGGTCACTGCAAACCCAGCAAGGAAACAAGGAAGTGAGTGCTATTGGTAGGTGGGAGAAGAGGATCTCACAGCAGACACCCAAGCAAGGGTCACCTTCACCTCCCCTAGGTGCAGCAAGGAGACCCAGTGTTCTTGTCACTCTCAGGATTCCTTTCTCAAGGTCCCTCCACGCAAAGACTGGCCTGAGTATGTGAGACACAAGAACCAGACTTTCCACTTTCCCCACCTCTGCAATCTCTACAGCAGGCAGGCTGAAAAGCCCCTGCTCAGAGTCCCTTGCCCCTGCTGATCTGGGGAAACCCTGTGAGCTGCTCACTTCTGGAAGTAGACGTTCTCATCCTGCCAGTACCAGGTGTAGGTGAGGTTGCCGGGATACGCCTCTGCCCTGCAGGTGAGCAGAGCATCCTGGGAGATGTTGACGGTGATGTTCTCAGGAGGGGAAACAATGAAAGGAGGCCCTAGAGAGAACAGGAAATAAACATCACCTCCTGAGGAGGCAGAGCAACCACACCAAGCCTCCCAGGAAGGTCTGAGGTAGTCAGGGAGGAGCACTGCAGGAGTATGGCCTGAACAGTTGTCACAGTGATTTTTAGCCACTACAGGGTTCAGTCATCCTCCCTCCACTCCACCCTCATCTAGCCATCTATCCACCCCTCACACACACCCTTCCTGCCCACCCTGATCCAGCAAATCTTGAGTAGGAGACATGCAGGAGGAAATCTGCTTTTTAAAAATCTGCAGCAAGGAATAATCTTGTCTCTGGAGGAGACAGAGCCTTGCGACTGCCTAGCGGTCAGAGGTAAAGGACAGCTCAGTAGAGAAGAGGCTGGGGGCTGAAGGGAGAACGAAATTCCAGAAGTTCCTGGTACTGGCTGTGGGAAAAAGAGGCAGAGCTGCAGCCAGCTCTTTCCTGAGAGAGGAGCAGCATCCAGCCAAGCTACAGAGGGACCTCTGGCCCTGACTGCTGCTCAGCCCTCAGAGCAGAAGGAACAACTACAACTGCAGCCACTCTCTCAGCCGTACACAGCTGCCACCAACTCTCCCTATCCCTCCAGTAGGTGGTGGGTGGAGAAGCAGAAACCTCTTCACAGGATTCCACATAATCTGGGGAGTGAGTGTCCACCCCTTCTGGGGCACTCTTGGGGCCCAGGCTGGACAGAGCAGCATCTCTCCGCGCTGACTGTACAGACCCAGCTCTGCCAAATGCTCTTGGTGTTGTTTAAATGTCTGGGGCTTGGATCAAGTCCTTATCTTTATTTATTGATGCCGTCACTAATGGATAGACAACCTGAGGGAGGTCTCCTCTCCTGAGGAGGTAGAGGCATGGTAAAGATGCTATCCAGACAGAGGGAAACCAGAAGTCCATTCAGCACAGTGCCTCCCTGCTACACTGTGGGGTGCTCTTTCCCGGGCAGGCCAGGATAGGAGGTACAACCAGTGAGGGATGTGTGATACAGGAGCCCCTGTCCAGCTCCCATGGTCCTCTGGTATCTCCATTACCCCCAGCTATGCAAACTATGCCCAGGAGAATACCATTGTCGCTCAGCAGGGCTGGGCACCCCCTGCAAGAGCTCAGGAGAAAAAGGAAATATCCCCCTACCTTGTACCAGCAGGTGAGTCGTGTGCACAGCCTCCCCCTGGATACTATATGCTCGACAGGTATAGGCGCCTCTGTCCTCCCGACTGACAGATGTCACTGTCAGGCTGCCGTCACTCACCTAGGGGTGGAGGACAAACACAGTTCACACCCATCTGTGGGTCCCACGAATGCAGCCCTCAGGTAGAGGGATGCAGAGAAGCTGGGCTGGAGAAGGCCCCAGGAACGCATGCATCAGGGGATCCAGAGAGTAGGTGCCTCCTTGTCCATCTCCCTCCAAGACACCCAGAGGGGATGCCTGCAGCCAGGTCAGGTTATTGGCTTTCTTGCCTCCACCTTGTACCTGCACAGTAGTGTCAATGGTCATCTGCCTTGGAGGGGAGAGAAGGGCAGGGAGGAAGGGTGAGGAAGAGTGACCGCAGCAGTCCCAGCCTACAGCCACGCTCACCTGGTACTTCCCACTAGCACCGAGGAGCGTTCCCTCCTTGAGCCAGGTGACGATGGGCTTGGGGTTCCCAAAAGCTGTGCAGGTCATGGTAATACTGCCACCCTCCTTGGCCTCGATGTACTGGGGGGGTGTTTCTGTAAAGGTGGGAGGGGCTGCAAAGGAGACCACGAAGGTGAGGGATGGAACCAGCCCACCCATACAGAACTCTCATTGCAACTCTGCAGAATGCAAGGATGGTGCAACGAAGGTAGAGATGGGGAAAGTCCTGCCTAGGAGTATCACAGGGAAGGGGAGATTTGGGATCCAATCTCAGTCTGGCTGGGTACAAATCCTATGCTTTACCCACCAAACTTAGATACTTCCAGTAAAATACTTATTGAGCATCTACTACAGGGAAGCTGCCATGGTCAGCACTAGGTACATGATATACACAAGACAGCTCTCTGTGGTCCCCAAAATTTCTACCACCTTTCAGTGTTTTCCCTCAGGATTATCATGATGCATAGGAACTATACTTCCACATTTCCTCTCAGCCAGGTCCCCATATTCCTAGGACATATTCCTAGGACATTTGTCATCTGAGACACATCTAGGACTAACATAGATCCCAGGCCAAGGCTACATAGTCTTAAATTTCCCAGATTCTGCAAAGAAAAGTATCTACCTGCCTCCCACTCTGGCTTCCATTGGATAAAGGTAGACAGCTCCCTCTGCAGGCCACTCCCTCTATAACTGTCCTCTGATTATGCTAGGTTATCTTTTTCCTACATTGAAATATAATTAAAACCCCATCCTGTTTGTATAAACAATTTTTAAGATATTTAGTTCCATCACCTGAACTACTTGTAGAAGCAATCCAGTCAGTCTTAACCTCTTGGACTACTGGTTCTAGGATCTTCCAAAATGGCCCTAACACCAACCCTAAAGCAAGCCACTCTGAGCACCTCTAAAGGCACCCAAAGCTCAGGATCTGAGTTCAAGTGCTAGCTTGCCACTTGCTTTATAACTTTGGTTCCTCAATCTCTCTGGGCTTTACCTAAAACCTCCACACTCTGGAACTGATGTGAGGAATAAATGAGATCATGTTTGTGAAAAGGATCTTATAAAATGCAGACATATTTTTACAAAATAGTTATTCTGCCATTACTTTCATGGTTTTCATTTCTCCAGGAACCACTGAAGCTCTAAGGAAGAGTTTTTGGGGGTCTCCCTCCCCTCTGCACAGTCCTGAATTAAGAATTCATCACAAGGTTTTAGGATTTGGTCCTGACCAGCCCCAAACTCATCTCCTAAAACATTCTCCCCTACCTGTGCTTTAGACACATCACCTTCTTAGTCTTCCTCCAATGTGGCAAGCACTTCCAACCTCAGGGTTTTATATATTTGGGGTTCTCTCTAGAACTCTATACCCATATTGCACTCTTTCTGTTCATACAAGTCAGTTAAATGCTATCTCTGCCTTACCTGATCAGTCCATTTCAGATGGCACTTCTGGAATTCCCTATTCCCTTGTACTGTTTTATTTTCTTTAAGGAACTTATCACTAACGAACGTCCATATATAAGTATGTGTTTTGTTCTGCTTTTGTGGTACTGGGGATTTAACCCAAAGCCTTACACATGGTAGGCAAGCATTCTACCACTGAGCTACATCCCCAACTTCACATACATGTATTTGCTCACACGTTTCTTATCAGTCCCAATTTTTGGGAATAGTGACTCCCTGAGAGCAGACACCTTTTCTGCAGTGGCACTGAATGTCTAGCTTTTAACACTATTTCTGGATCAAACAGCATTTTTAATAAATATTTGCTCAATGAAAGAATAAGAAAACTGAATGAAGGCTTTTACCAACACAAATTCAAATACATAAAACTTCTTAAGAGTAAGACCATCCCAAGACCATCTTGGGCTTTTAATCTCCAAAGCCCACAGCTCAATATGGATACACAGGGGGCATTTGGAAAGGGATGATGGAAGGTATTAAGAAGGATACTTCATCACAACCAAAAACATACACAACACACATCCTTGAGAAAAATCAATTCTCAGTGTTTAAGAATATACTAGACATAATGGCAAAAAATCATTCAAATTCCTTGTAAAGGGATCCTGGAGTCCTAGCCCCCAGGCCCCAGGAACACGTGCTCATCCCCAGCAGAGCCATCCTCACCTAACCTGTCCCCTGAAATAGAGTTAATACAGCCACAGCCTCTGTTACCTCTGGTCTCCAGCTTAAAAGAAAAGATAATAAATTAAACTACGTCCTGAAGTGACAAATTAATTACTAATTACATAATTACTTTATTATTTAGGTGCTAATCATGAAAGTACTCTGAACAATTTCGAGTTTTCAGGAAAATAATGGTTTGACTCTTGATTATTTACTGAATAATGTGTTAGCTTGCCAGCTGCATTTCCGAGCTTAATTCTTTTTGCAAGTGCCCTATAATTAATAGTCCAGGTTAGAAACAGGCTGGCCTCTCCTCCAAGTAATTCACCAACCTAAAGCAAGACTTGGCTTGGGTTTTTGGGGTATTTTATATGTGATAAAGAAATAATTGGGTTTGTTTCCACCCAACTGGTCTTCAAAGAAAGCACAGAAGGGGAATGAAAAAATTTGTAATTCTAATTTTTCTCTGGCCTTTCAATTTCCAAAGGAGATCCCTGTCAAAAAAAAAAAACAAAAAAACTGACATTAAACCTTCTAGTTTGGAAGAAACAGAATGCTAGCATAACTCATCCATAATAGAAATATTTATGATGGGAGGGAACCTCAGAACTCAGTAAAAAGGGAAATGGGTGATAAGGTTAGGGAGATCGTTCTCTTCTATTGGGAGGCATCTATTCTGTTCTGCCCATTTCACAGATAAGCTTCTTGGTTATGGAAAACTGTTCTATCATTAAGCCCTGTTCTCAAGCATGGAGCAGATGGTGTACCATGCTTGGCGTTCCTGCCCAGTGCTTCCATATGAACAACCAGGCTGCACTCCCTGAATGAGGAGTGCCACTCTCCTTGCTTGAGGGTTCCAGACATGCTGCTCCCTCTTCTTGGAGTTGCCTTCCCCACCTCCCATCTGCTCCTGACTAGCTCTTCTCACCAGCCAGGTCTCTGAACAGAGGCCATTTCTTCAAAGAAACTATCCCTCTTTGGTGCTCCCAAAGCCACATGGCAATCATCTCTGGACTTGACTGTCTCTGGAGTTTTAAGGATATTCAAAGCCAGAATTGGGTCATGCCCCTGGTCATATACCTGGAACCTGCCATGGATTGGACATTCAAAAATAAGTTTTGAATGGATAACTATTAGTGGATTCATAAGGATTTTTAGACTACCAAAGTCCTCTGCATCTTCTAGTTTGACATCCCTGCTAACTACATTTAAAAAAAAATTTTTTTTTGTAGTTTCACTGGCTTTATATCTTGAGAAGGAGGGTGGCCAGCATTTTATCCTTAACTACCCATATGTAATTAATGCTCCAGACCCTTTGCAACATACTTTCTCACACAGCATTTCATTGAATCCTCACCGCAACTATGCAAACAGACATCAGTTTTTTCTCCCCTGAGGAAGGTAATTTAACTCATCTACAATAACATAGTTAATACACAGTGAGTTCATGAGATAAACTAAATCTAATCTTTTAAGGTTCTTGGTCCCCATTTATTCTACTCAAAGCAATTAGAAATTTCCTAAGAATCAACTCCCACTGGTGCAAACTAAGAAAGACATACAAGAAAACATACAATTCCAAACTAGATTCTACTTTCTTCATGCGTCAACTGAATGCCTGGAGTCTCAGATTTCTGAAATAGACACTACTATACAGAATAATGCAAAAGAAAAGGAGGCAGCAGCTCTAGATAGGTTCCAACCATTTAGGAAAGGGCCCTGGAGAGAAAGGAAGCAACGTGGGGACTCTTGGCTTGCTATTCAATCAGGGAAACTTTAAGCAGCAGATTCACCTTCCTAATTATGTTTTGCTTAGGCTAATATTAAGATGAGTTTGCAGTCACTGCACACACAACAGCTGGCATTAAAACGAGGTGACTCAAAAGCTTGCTGGGTGGTGAGGACAAATCACCCAAGATTTAAAATCTGTCTGCAGTTAGCCACTTGGGAACGATCTGCAGAAGACAACCACATCTAATACCAGAGCCAAAACGAACCTAGGGCTACCATCTTTAACATTTCCTATCTTCTGGGCCAATATTCTTGCTAAAATATTCTGTTCTAGGGATGGGGAGAGAATGCTTGCCTGGCATGCACAAAACTGGGTTTGACCCCTAGCACTGAAAAATAAAACAAAAGAAAAAACCAACAGATTTTGTCCTTCCAAGACACTGGACAGGTTTTCAGATTCAGAAAGAGCATGCATCTGATCCGACTCCACAAGTTAGGACAAACAGCCATCCTTCAGGGTAGATCAATACTGAGAGAAGTTTCCATGCCAGGAACAACACCAATTTCTCTTTTCCAACCACAGCATCTATAGTATCAGAACTCAAACCATAAGGACCTTCACTGTATAGGCATATCTAAGCACAAGTGCTGTTGAAGCCTTGATAATCAGCATGGTGTCTATGACACAGTGGGTCTGAATACATTTTTGTCATAAAGTTGAATAAAGAAGAATAAGCATCTGGTCAAATGAACAAAGCAAAACAAAAATAAAATATCCCACTCCCTCCCACTCTGGGGATCACTTCTCTGTTCTTTCTCTCTGGTTTCAGCTTTCTGGCTCCTCCAGAGCATCTCCCCCCAGGTAAGAATTCCCAGAGATATAAAAGGTACATTCTCCCTCTGGGGAGACCTTGAAGACCTGGCCCCTAGTGACATCACCACCACAGACCCAGGCCCCCAGCCTCAGCCAACACAAAGGAGCTGGGCAAGTTCACCCAAGCATCCTTTCCCCCATACAGATATTTGAAAAGCATCTGTATGCAGCATGATCCATTTAACCTGAGCTATAAATAACTGACGGCCATTAAAACTGTTCCTCTTGCCAGAATTCTTGTGTTTTATTAGCTGGTAAACTGTGTACAAACAGGGACTGCTTCTGGGTTTGCTTGCCATTGTTTACCCATCATTTGGTGCAAGGCTAGGCACATAAAAGACCCTCAATACTTATTACCCAAATAAATATATTTAACAAGAAACCACAGTATCAACCTAAAAAGACTAATGCTAAGACTCCAGGAATTCCACTGGAGAGAGGGAAGGCCCTCTCTGGGCTAGCACTGGAATCCCAAGGCTGGAATGACAATCAGTGTTAGCCCTCCTGGTTTCCAGAAGCAGATTCCCACCACCCTCTTAGGAACTCTGACACCACCTTGCACATAGGGAACTGCTGCTTCTATGCATCTCCACTGACCCCAGAGGCTCCAGGAAAACAATGAAGGCAGGCACAGGAGTGAGCTGAGATCTCATGGGGCCAAGGTTTGCCCAGGCTCCTCTGCATCAAGAATTGGGGAAAGGGATGGGGTTTCCTCCAGAGCCAGTCCTCAGAGGAAGTCTTCCTGGGCTACTTGCAGGAGGGGGCCCGTACGCACCGTTGATAGTGAGATGGACCCAGCTGCCATTGTGGAAGGTGTCATACTGCTGGTCCAGCATGAGCACTTTGCACTCGTACCAGCCCTGATCCTCGGAGCGCACCTGCTCCAACCGTAGGGATGCTTTATCATGAAGACTGGCCCGGCCTGGGGAACAGAGTGGACATATCCTAAGAAGCCATCAGGCAAGAACAGCAGCTTGCCATTCCCACCCCACCCAAGTTAAAGACAGAAGATCCATCACAACTTTCAGACCACATTCCACAGCAAGGCCCCAAAATGACAGCTGGCACCTATCCCTGCCAGCAGCAGGTGGCAAAGGGAAAGGCATGACACTTGGCCATGGAGTCATTGTCCCTCCCCAGCTGGCTCTGCCCCAGCCTACACTGGCAGTTTTCAATGCACTTGGCACCGAGAAAACCCTCATCTCCTTAGAATATATGCAATCTTTTGGAGCTCTCTTGACACATACACACACATACACACACAGACACACATAGGAAAAAAAAAAAAAAAACATGATAGATACAGAGCTGAGAAGAAATGAAAGAGAAAGAGGGTGAGACCAGAAAAGAATAGGCCAGGGGTGTCCAGAAGGTCCCAATGCATTTCCACTCCAGTTAAGCAATATACCTATCCTAGGCAGGGTGCCCAGAACTGCCTTACCCAGCTTCTCTCCGTGTCTTCCTTCCCTACAACAGGGCAGTGGGAAGGCAGGCCAGGAACCAGGATGCTAGGAGTCCTCCTTGGTCCTGCTGCCAGAGCCAGAAAAACTACATATCTGACTAAAACCCAGAGACTCCTATAAATCTGAGAACTAGGGAAAAGTCAGCAAACACAGCAAAAATACCACCACCACCCTTCCTTAACTCCATCAGGAGGCCATTCCTGTGACACTCTGAGCCCTGAGAAAATAAGTGTTGCTGCAGGACCCCTTTCTGCACACCAGCAGGAGAAAGCAGGCCTCAGGGTCCCCTCACACTTTGCCTCCCATCCCAGCTCCAGCCCATGTTTACCCCAAGCCAAGATCACCACCTCTGCTTTCCTCCTTGTTTGGCACTAGAAATCTGCCTAAAAAAAAAAAAAAAAAAAATTAAAACCAAGCCCAGCCAAAAGGAGAGTGAGAGACATTAGCTCAGAAGAAAGAGAAGCAGAAAAGGAAGCATTCTTAGAGAAAGGCAACTCAGATCTCATAAGTCACAGCAAAGACAAAATAAAAGCAGTACCCTGCCTGTTTCCTGTCTTCCTCTCAATGACAACACACGTTCATGCTCACAGACATTCACACACACACACACACACACACAACCCACACCCTCCTTCCTGGCAGGCTGGCGACTGGCGGGTGGCAGCAGTGAGTCACAGGGAGGCCACTGCTGACAGAGTAATTGCAGAGCAAGACACAAACAGGGCCAAGGAAAGGGGAGGACAGGTAGCAGAGGAGACAGAGACTGACACCTGCCAGGGGCACAGATGGGCGGAGGGGTGGTAGAGATGCACACTACACTTAGGGATGGAAGGCCACTCTAACTTCAGAACCAGGAGGGAAGGAGTGGGCCCAGTCAGACTGCAGATTCTGCAGCACACCTTGCCAAGGGTGGGGCTGTCTGACTCCCCTCCTTCCCTGGAGAGGGAGTCCTTGCTCCCTCACAGTGGGGCCTCTCTCTCTAGCTTGCCCTGGGACTTCTGACTCTCTCCACATCCCCAGTTGTGTGGTTTAGAAGGGCTTTATGTCTGTCTCCTATTTCCTTTCCTCCTGACGCTTAATGAAAACCTATCAGTGGGAAAAGCTGGGAGTAAAGAGGCAGAAATTGTGAAAAACAGAGATAATGGACCAGTCAGAAAAAGATAAAAACTGATAGAGACAAAAGCAAAGGCACCTGGGAACTCATGGGTAACCACTAAGGCCTGGATAGGAGTGGCAAAGTCAAAACTAGAGGAAGACTTTGTCCTCAGGTATATAGTACCCACTGCTCTCAGGTCCTGGAGTCTCCAGAGGTGGGATAGGGCTCAGCATTCAAAGCTTACCTGCATACTCAGGGTCCACGTGGGGTGGGTAGTAGCCAAACTTGATGAAGATAGGGATTGGGACCCCAAACTTGAACCACTCTACGACATAGGGCGGGGGCTGTCCTGTCACCGGGTGGATCACGTCGCATCGCAGGACCACACCCTCACCAGCTCTTGCAGTCACAAACTCGGGCTCCTCTCGCAGGCCGTGGGCACCTAACAGAGACAACCAAGTTGGGACATGGAGAGGTGACAAAGAGATCCTGCTCCAGCAGCCTCATGCCCCCCACATTAAAGGATGGCCTCTGCCTCCCTCCTTAAAACCATCCTCCATCCAATTCCTAGGCTTACCCTACCGGGTCTCCCTGAGAGGTCCTAGTATACCCTCCAACTGCTCTCCACCTCTCTATTCATACCTCCCTCTTGCCTGGGGTCCCTTGGGCATCCACAAAGGTGGGGGGTAAAAGGAAGAAAGGAGAGGGAAGCAGTTTTTTTCAGTCCTAGAAGTCAGACCTTCCCTCCCCAGTCCCAAAGAAGAGCAGGCATAATTGTGCCCTGTTCCACTAGGACAACACCCCCAACCAGAATTATAAGCAGCCACAGACTTGAAGGTGGAAGGGCCTCAGGGCCTGGGAATGTGAAACAGTCTCCCTGAAGCAAGATGCCTCCAACTAGAGCGTCATAGGAGACATAGTCAGCTCTCCTCCTCTGCCCCACCCCCAGCTCAGTCTGATGTTCGCAGCACTAAACAAGAGTACTCCATACAGGAGCAGGGGAATCCCTAACAAGCAAAGCTGAGGCTGCTCATGGCAACACCAGAGGGAAAACCCCACCAGCCTGAGCTGGCCTCTCCAGCCCCTCCTCCTACCAGCGCACAGAGCCAGCCCTGCTGCAGAGGGGAGTGGGAGGGGCCGCAGTCCTCCAGTTTTCAAGCCCCAAATCGAGCTGATTCTCACGGAAGCCTCAGATATCATCATTAGGAGAGTAAGATGCTGGGGGCAGAGAAGGGGAACCCTGTGGTGGTCACTGCCTTTGGGAGAGGACCTCAAAATCAGGCAGCCAGATAGGGCACACCCATCCTGGCTGGCAAGGAAGGATGCAGGAATGAGAAACCCCCAACCCCACCCAAGCTGGAGGATGCAATAGAAAGACTAAACCACAGGGGTACTGTCCATGCCCACAGCACCCACTCCTGGGCCCCATACAGGGCATGCGTGCAGCCCACCTTCCGTTGACATTCCTCCCACACCAGGCCTCCGTGACCAGGCACAGCAAAGGAGATGGCAAGGTCACCTTGTCCAGTACATGCAGTGAAAGGGACAGCCAAGGGGCAGCCTTGCCCCCTTCCTCCTCTGTTCTACCCACCACTCCCACGTTGACCACAGGCTTTCCCCATCCCTGTCCTCCCAGTCCAGTGTGAGCATCTCTACTCTCCAGGGCAGCACCTAGGACAGCAACCGCCTGACTGCAGGCTCAAAGCCAGGAGCCTGCTGGGTCCTCCCACCCGGAAAGGATGCCAGAAGAGCAGCACTGATCTTTGGATCTTTGTCCACCTAGGTCTGATTGTCTGCATCTCTGACCACTGTGGGTTCCCACCTCTCTCTGTCCTTTATGTCTTTGTGTCTGGCTGTGTGTGTGTGTCTGGCTCTGTGTGTGTATGTGTGTGTGTGTGTGTGTTTCTCCTCCTGTGTCTACCTCTGTCAGTCTCTGTTTCCTTTTCTGTCTTTATCTCCTCTATGTCTCTGTATATATCTGTCTCTGCTCTGTGTCTCCTGTGTCTATTTCTCTATGTCTTCCTCTCTTTCAGGCTCCTTCCCTGAATTTCTATCTGTTTCTCTATTCTCTCTCTCCTTCTCTGTGTGTGTCTCTCTCTGATTCTTTGTCTATCTGTATGTCTTTCCCCACTTCCCATGCCTCTGTTTCTCTGGCTCCTTCTCCATGTCTCTATCTCTCTGTAAGTTTCTCTGTCTCTTGCTCCCACTCTGTGTGGGTAATTCTGTCTACCTGCCTGTCTTTCTCCCTGTTTCTGTTTCTATTCGTGTGTGTGTGTGTGTGTGTGTGTGTGTGTGTGTGTGAGCACTAGCGCGAGCATGTGTATTAGGGAACAGGGATCCAAGATTTCTATTGGCTTGTGCAAGGGGAATGGGTTTTGCTTGATTGGGGGGAGGGAGTCTCTATGTGCATGTGTGTTTCTGTGAATCTCTGTGTGTCTGTCTGTATGTCGTCTGTGAGCGTCTCAGTGTGTCTCGTTCTTCTCCCTCCTCCTCCCCTCGACTTGCGGAAGGAAGAGGAGGAGGAGGAGGCAAGCCCTCCCAGAAGCTGATTGGCTCCCAGTGACATCACTGTTTTATAGAGAAAGAGCTAAGATCACAGAGTATTTTTGGAGCAAAGCAGAGTGTTGCACTCACCTGCCCGAGGCCCCAGCAGGTTTCCCAACTCCCCCTCCCCCAAACTTGCTTCAGGCTAGGTTTGCAGCAAGGTCCCTCAGGGAAAGGAGAGAGCCCAGCTGCAGCTGGCACCTCCCCCACACCCCCAGCGGCACCTGGGCATAGGAGCCTGCCTACTGCATCAGTACAAAGGCCAAGGCTGGACCAAAAGGAATGGGTGAACATTGAACAGCGGCATCTTGAGCAAGCAGGAGCATGAGAGCATGTATGTGCACACGTGAATGAGCGTACATAAGCACACATGTGTGCACATACACATTCAACAACTGAGTGTCCACAGCAAAGATGAAGAGAGGAACCATAGGAAACTGGGAATAGGGAAGGGAGTTATTCCCAGGAGCCAGGGTACCTGGAGAAGGTAGAGTAGGACACAGAGAGAGGTTTCTCTGACCCTAGAACCTAAGTAGAAGGTAGAGAGTTAGGAGAACAGCTGAACACCTCTAACAGTGAAGTTTTGCTCTGGAGAGCTGACTGCTAGGGTTGAAGGCTGTGGGGTGCAATACCAAGAGGCAGGTAAGCTTTGACATGGCTTCCCACAGTGCCAGCTGCTCATTTGCACCTAGACCTGCCTCATTCTCACTGCATGGCAATGAAGCAGGCTCCTTCACACCTCTCTTTCAGGGTACTGGTGAAGGTTCCAGGTTGCCACCCCCAGCCCCAGCCAGCCCCTGGGCTCAGCACTATGTCCCCAGCATAAGGCCTCCCCATAAAGCAGTGAGCCTCAGTCACCCAGCATCTCCTCTGGAGGAACTTTTCAACCACAGAGAAACAGCTACAGAGATGACACATCCCAAAGATGACACAACAAAATGAGAAGGGTTTCTCCAAAAGAAAGCAGAGGGGGCAGCCTCATCCTAGCCTCCACTCTCAGCCCAAGGCCTCCAGATCCTTCTAGATCCTAAAATATTCATCTTCTTTTCTTCATTTCCTACACACACACACACACACACACTCGCACGTGCACAAGGCATGTTCTCTCACTCCATCATCCACAAGCACTTCTCCCTAAGCCTCATCCTTTCTGAGCAAGAGTGTATCTAATACAATACTATCTCCAGAAATGTTCCGTGAGAAAGAGAGAAATCAAGCTGGCAGTAAAGAGAGAAGAGGGGCTTAATGGACAAGACACAAAAAGCTCAAACACAGGGGGAAACAAACCCAAAGCCAGGAATGAAAGAGATACAGAAGCAAGGGTTGGGGAGGCCCAGATGGGCCTCCTACTAGCCAGACACAGGCCAAGCCTAACCAGGAGACAGCTCAAGGGCACAACACAACAGAGAGGGACACAGGGACACAAAGACATAGACCCTCACAGCACCTCAACCTCAGAATGAGGGGGACACAAAACTAAGCCTAGAGAGGCAGGCAGGCTTGTTCCCAACAGGGCCAGTGGGAGTGGAGAGAAGATAGAGGAAGGGAAAGGGAAGGAAAAAGGAGAGAGAATGGCTAGAGACAGGGGCTGCAGTGGGGGGACCCTGAACCCTCTCCTTCAGAGCGGCAAGCAGGGGCCCAGAGGAACAAAGCATATCCCTCTAAAGAAGAAACTGGCCTTGGCAGAGGACAAGCACAGTAATAAAAAGGCTATGAAGAGTCACACATCACATATATCCTTTATCCAGAAGGCAGGAAACTATACACCCTGAGCATAGCCAATCTGCATCTTGGGGGACTATTTACCACCAGAGCTCTGCCACCCTGGAAGGGAAGAGAAGGGGGGCAGGTAGTGATTTTGAGGTGGCCCCCCATGGGCTGGCTGACCTTTCAAGAAGTCCATAGGATACAAATCTCCCACTCTCTCGGCCAGGTGGTACCCAGTGGGTGGCTGAGTCCAGGGCTGCCAGCGGACCCCCACCATAGGCACAGAATGACAAGGTATCCAGGACCTGGCATTGCTACACATCCAACATTTAAAACCTGAAGCTGGGTAAGAAGGGTCCCTTTTCTGGGAAACAATTTAAATATTTGGGGAAGAGATAAGAGTGAGGAGAGACAGCCTCAGCTGGCAAGGGAACAGAAAATATTGCAAGACTTTACTATCTACCAGGTTCCGTGTTAAGAATGTGACATCAGTCTCACTGAACACCCTCAATGGCCACCTTGACATGAGTACTATTTTCTCTATTATGCAAATGGTGAGGCTATGTGGCTCCCCCAAAGTTACACAGGTAACAGGTGGCAAAATCAGGATTCCCACTCTGTGCCACCCTCCTGCCCCAACCACAGACCCAGAGAACCAAGCCTTCTCTCTTATAGCCTCACCCCTTCATGGTGTCAAAGAGCTCAGTTACTCTCACCCCATACTCTGGACAGGTTCTGGGAGTCCAGACTCGGTAGCCCAAGAAGACCCAAGAAGGATTACAGGGTAGGCCTGTATCAGAAGGTAGCTGGACCATCTCTGACCAACCATAGCATGAATGTAATTCTGCCTGAGAATCTGAAGCCCCCGCCCGAGTCTAGTGGTGGCTGAGGGAGGGAAGGGATGCGGGCTGAGCATCAGCCTCCAAGGCTCATTAATCCTTGTTGCAGCCTCCTCCTCTTCCTCCTCCTCTGGGCACCAGACTCTCAAACCACAGGCCTGTTGTCTAATAATACCAGCGACAGCCACCGCCACCTCCATCTGCCAGTCTAAAAATAATCCCTGCTGAGTCCAAAAAAGGCACAGCCCCCAATAGTCCCCCAATCCCTCCTCCTCAACAAGCCAGGAGGCTCCAGGAGATTCCAGGAAGCAGGCAGACTCAGGGCTCTCACCAAGTGGGAGGCTCACACCCAGAGGACAGCATGAGGAAGGCAGAGGCTGGTTCCCTACTGCCCAAAGCAAAGGAAACACCCAGAAAGTCTGGCATGGAGAAGAGACCTGTGCCCAGACAAAGAAGATGTCCCATTCTTCTCACAAGGCAGGGGGACATCCCTCTGCATCTAGGAAACACACCCCTCCCTGTGCCCATCCAAGAAATCCCTACCCTTCTGTGGTCTCCCCACCAGTGTCCTCACAGCCTTTCCAGTTGTCCCTTCCCATCCAGCCTCTCAAGGTCTGAAGTCAGAGGTCAGGTGTGCATGGAATAAACCCATCCGGAAACCCTGGCAACCTTATTATGAAAAGGTACTGGGGTAGGGGACAGGAATGGCCAGCTCCTTCCCTCTGTGGGTACCTCTCCTCCCTAACCCTTCTGAGCTGGGCTCCCCCCCAGCAGCCTGTGAGGCAGTGATGTTATTAGCAACCTTAATTTGCTTGGCTAGATTGTATTTCCAAAAGCCCTTTCCCCATGAGCCACTGGCAGGAAGGAAGTTAGTAATTCAATCTCAATTCTGCTCTTTTAATGGCTCCTCAGCAGAAAAGTGAAGCCACACCCCCCCATACCCACAACCCTCTCCCTACCACCTGGGCGGAGGCCTGCCCCTGTACTCACCCACAAGCCAGCAGGCAGGCAGCAAGGCCAGCCCAATGAGGGCACTACAGGCTAGGCCTGCCACCAGGCTAGCATCCTAGGGTAAGGGGCCAAATTGGCATGATTACCAAGTGGGAAATCAAAGTTCCATATTTACTCCTGATAAAACGTCAACACTCTCTACTCTAGGAAGTCAGAAAATGAGGACAGTGACTCACCTCGTACAATTTGTGCCTGTGTGCAAGTCGTATGCCACATCCCTGTCTCAGTGGGCACATGTGACCAAGACTGAGGTAAGGGGGCTACAAGGGGGACAGGTGGCCTGACCATAAGTTCCCTGTCTTCTCAAAAGGATAGTCAGGCTGGCTGAGAACTCCCTCACAGCCATGGCCTTATGGAATCTTTCTCTAAAACCCTCATGGTCAGAGGCCCCATCTCTGTTCACCACTCTTCTGCTTATTCACGCAAGAGAGAACAGAAAAGCAGGAAGATTCTTACGAAAAATAGGTCAGCTGCTTCTGGCAGACCGGGCCAACACCCGTTGGCAGTACCCCTGGGCAATGGGTGGGGGCTGACTATAAGCTGCCTCTCCAATCCCTGCCTCCTCTCCCACCTCCCCAGGGACCCAGCCCCCTCTCTGCTCTGGAGTGTGCCTGGCTAATGGCATCTGATGCCACAGTCCCCCTTTTAGGGAGACAGGTCATTTTCAGTGTCCCCATGAGCTCAGACTCTGTCCTACCATTTAAGTGTTCTCTCTAGAACCCCAGGCATCCTTTAAAGTTAATAACTTCTGGGATGACTAGACTCAGGTACAGAGCAAGGGGATTGGAAAGCAAAGAGTCTGCTGAAGCAGTAGTCTCACAATCACCCACAGCACTGGGGGAGAAATGGCTCCTACCTCATGCCTGCACCTAACTGCCCCTGTTCTGCTGCAGTCCACACATGTGCACATATACACACAGGTGCTTGCACACACATACAACATACAAAAAGCTGTACACACACCTGTGCACATATATGGGAATACATATACATGTGCGGTTATACATGCAGTTATACATACAAGTGCACATACATAAACGTGTGCATAAAATGCAGAGACACATTCAGATACACACACACCCCTCTAGATATCTAGAAGTTCTCACCAATTACAGATCTTTTCACCATTCAGATCCACTCTTAACACAAGTTGCTTAACATGTTCCAGCAAGGAAGCATTCAGTAAGCAAAGGGAAGGAGACTGCTCCCTGGGGACCCTGAACCCCAGCTGAGAAGACCACATGATGTTGGGAAAGGAGACTGTCATGGAGAAGAGAACTGGTTAAATCACAGGCCCAGCCCTCTTTGGGGTTTATCTCCTGCCCTCACATCTTCAGCTCAACAAACAGGTGAACAGGCTATGGGGACACAAGCCAGGATCCAGCAGGGCTGAGAAAGAGTTAGCCAAGGGAAAAGGCACACAGAGGGCCAGCCTCTGAGAACTGGCAACTGGCTGAGGAAAGGGCAGAGAGGAAGGTAGGAGGGAGGGGCAGAGAGATAATAGGCTTCAGCATATCTCAGAGTCAGCCTTTGCTCCTTAGGTAACCAGATCCCAGCTTTCTGTCTCAGAACCATAAACATGAAACCACCTAGGACCTGGGACCTGACAAGTCCAGAGACTGGCATAAGTTGAGCTACAGGCCAGCAGCTGAAAGCTTGTTCTTCCCACTGCCTCTTGACCATCCCCTTTCTAAAGCATGGCCTCCCCAGTTTCTCCCAGGGTACAGGCTGTCAGACACACTCCTGTGTGTGTGCACTGAGGATGGGCAGAAACGCACACACACACACACACACACACACCCATTGACCACTTCCTGGGCCAAGTCTTCTCATCTGATAGGATCAGTGGGGTTTAAACCTCCTCTCTCCCATTTCCAATGGCAAAAGGACAATCAGGTAGATAATAAAAGGCATTAGTCCAACCACCATCAAGATCTGAGTCAGAACCCCACTTCATTGGAGGACACTGGAGGCAGGAATAATCCAAGCACAGAATTTCTGGCAAAGAGGAGAGGCAGCCTTGAGAAAAAAGTCCAGACTTCCTACTATGTTTGAGGTTCAGAGAAAGCCAAGCATGGCCCAAGGTACTCCTACAGTATGGAAACTCCCCCCAACTTGCTGGGTAGGCATCTGGGATGAGGAAACTATGCCAATAGTCCCTCTTCTCCTCACCCTCCCAACCTGTCCACTGACCTTAGTCACACACCTCTTTTTAGAGAAGTCTATCTCCACATTTGTCCCATATCCCTGGCTTGAAACAGTCCCAACCCAACATGGCCTGAGGGGCCATCCACTTTCACCTTCTGCCAGGGCAGCCTCTGCTTCAGCCAAATCCTAGAAGTGGCATCCCAAAGTCCTTCCAGTTTAGGGATCTCCCCAGAAGTCTCCTCTGCCAGGCAGAGAATAGCTGAACTCTCATCAGAAGTCCTACCAGCACCCCAACACTGGCTGGTGCTAGTTACATGAGCAGATACCCACTCACTCCAAAGGCTGGCTCTGCATCCTTCCCCAAACCTCTGGCCATTAACAATTGAGCTTTGCAGACCTTTTGAAGGATTTCCAAGCAGCTCTGAAAACTACACACACTGCACATATCCCTGGATGCAAGGAAACAAGAGGCTCTGCCCAGACAAGGTCAGCCACAAAGGGACTGACAGAGGCAGCCCTCTGAACTTCTCCTCAATATATTCCCAAGGGTCCCAAATGGCCCAAAAGGAAAAAAGTAAGAAGGGGCTAGGAATCCCAGAGATAATGAAATAATGTTAACATTTAATGAGCACATACTGTATAACATATAATAGGTAGCCACTTGTTTATAGCAAGAAGCAAGGGAGGACCTATAAGCTCATACTACTCATTCTGTTAACCCATTTTCCACTGAGGCAAGTGACATTTAGAGAGGTCAAGCAATTTGTCCAAGGTCACAGGGTCAGCAAGTGGAAGAACAAGGACTTGAACCCAGAGGATTTAACTCTAAACCTAGTCACTACACATAGAGTCACTTTATGCTAAAAAAGATCCCCCAAGACCAATAAGGTCACCCCCACTTTCAAAAAGGGGTGCATGCCAAACCATCTCAGAAGGACCTCTGTACCCTGTAAGAAAGCATAACCGTCATGTTCAACAACCTGCAATGTTGAGATGTTCTTCCTGTCTTGCCATTCCGTGTGTTGCTGCAATATAAAACCATTGCCTTTCTGTGCATTAACTTAATAAATTTTTTAAAAAAAAGTCCATTTCCCCTACCCTGGCTTATGTTTGGAAGCTATTTCAGAGACTTCCTTCAGTGTCTCTTCTATTCAAAGATCCCAGCACATCCTTTTGTGCTTTCAGCGACAGTCCCATAGCAGGAACATACCAAAAACCAGAGGGGAGAAGGATGAGGACATTGGAAGACTACAAGGAAACAGGGGAGAGGATGAGGATGAGGCACAGATTCTCGGGCATAACTGGAATCACCTCACCTCCAACCCCATTCCATAAGCCCTGGCAGTCAACCTAGCCTCAGTTTTCCCACCTGACAAATGGAGAGTTTCAAAACTATTCAAATAAACATACCACTTGACAAAATCATCCTTCCCGTCACCCTTCGCTCTTTCTGTTTTCAGACGCCCCTCTCCCAAGTAGCATAGGAGACATATTCCATTCCAGAAACTTTCTCAAATCACGCCCCCACCCCCCCTGACACACACACAAACACACCGGCCCAGACAAGGAGGGGAGAAAACCCTGGAAAGGACGCCTCCCGTTGACCCCTTCTGCTGGGAGTGGGTGATCTGGTTGGCGGGTCCTCGCCGGCTACTTCCACCCACTGACCGGCTTTCTCCAGCCGCCATCTCCTATTGGCTTGTGAACTTGCCCTCAACCAGGTCGTGTGTGCGCTGCGAACCATGAGCTCAGAGTCGGGGCAGCCTCCAGGCTCCGCTTCTACTTCCATACAAGGGCTGAGAGCCGGGGTGCCACCCAGAGGCTTTCAGGTCGCTCTGCCAGTCTCCAAAGCAAAAGCCCGCGCGCTCACGCACGCATCACCCAACACGAAGGCTTCCCTCTTACCTCTTCTCTGGCTCAGAACCGAGAAATTAGAAAAATCCCACCCCCTCCGTTCTTTGATGCAGCAGTGGGGACCCCTCCCCCGTCGCCCTCGCCCCTAGAAAGCTGTACTTCGTAGCTAGGGGAGGCAGCATGGGGTCGTCGCAGCTGCGGCGCGCTCCCGGGGAACTTTTGCTTGGCCTGGGCCCAGGTGCGGCTAAAACCGGCGCAGGAGACTGCCAGGGCCAGCCCAAAGCCCGCACTCCTCTGAGCCGGCTTCATCAATTCTCTTCTCACTGGGCGTCGCACGACCCCCGCCCCTGCGAGTGATCCGATCTCCAACTGCCAAGCTGTGTGGGCAGTAGGGGCGCGAGCTGGAGTGGTGGCTGCCCTCAGGGCTGAGAACCCCGTCTCTTAGACGTGGGTGCAAAGAGTCCCAAGCCTCGGTGTCGCGCCTCCCAGGAGCCCTTCGGCTGAGCGGTGGCACTGAGCGAGGCTAGAGCGTGCTGCAGACTGCCCGATGACCTGCAAACTCCCCAGCAGCCAGAGTTAGGAGAGCCACTGACCCCCAAAGCTCGAGTAGGAGGCTGCTCCAACAAGAGGCAACGGGTTCGACGTGCCGGTATGAAACATAGGGCCCAAGGTGAGCGAAGTCGACCTCGATTCCAAGACATTCTTTCCCCGAGTGCCCGGTAGCCCATTCGGTCCTGCCCCTTCCCGCCCGGCTCCTATAGCTCACGGCCCCCGGGCCCTCCCCAACAGTGCCCAGAGGCGCGCCTGGCCGGAGCCGGAGCCTCGCTGCAAGAAGTAGCGGTGTTCCGTGGAGTCGGGGAGCCAGAGCAGGGAGCAAAGGGCTGAGAATGCCGGGAGGGGCAGAGGAGGGACGCTGCACTTCAACTCACCTTGAGCCGCAAGACCTCGGGTGCTGATCACACTTGCTATCAAAGTGGCCACATACCAAATCATAGTACTACCGCGCGCCAGCCAAGAGCCTCATCCTATCGCAAAGTGCTCTTGCACCCGCACACTTCTTGTGCCCGAGCGCCCGCCTCTCTCCCGCCTACGACCCGCACCGGTGCTTCTGCAACCCCGGCGGCCCGCTCTCCATCCCTCCCTGGCTCAGCTCGGCTAGGCGCGCAGCCTCCCCGGCCCCGGCGCAGCAGCACCTGCACTACTAGTGAAGGCAGAGCACAGCCAGTTCTATGGTGAAGCCTAGCCGGGTCTCTGGGCCCGCCCCCGCTGCCTGTTTATTGGTCTTTTTCCACAAGTCTGCAGCTCGATTGGTTAAAATATCTGCCCGTCGCGGCGCGAAGGAGGCGAGCCCATTTCAAGGTGCGTTGAAGTGTGGCAAGCACAGAGCCGCAGAATCATGCGCATTGCCTAGGAGAAGGCGTTGTAGCGTCTTCGCTGTTCTGTTCTCTCTTCACACTCCATGGCAAGTTAAAGGTGAAAGAAAAGATAGCTTCTCGGACAGGCTAATCCGACCTTAGGAGTCTCGATTACTCCTGACAGGTCTGAGGGGATGGAGCCCCCGCCCACCCAGGGAACCCAACATCCGGTTTCCATCCAGCAAAAAGCAGTTCCCGGGAGAACCATGCTGATTCAGTGATGGGGAAACCCAGGAGCGGGCAGCCTAGGGAAGCTCGGGAATGTCCTTCGCTGGAGATCTTTTCAAAGAGGTCACGCGCTACCTCCCCGACCCTCATTCCCTTGCACACACACTCTTAACCCAGACCGACACACCACCTCCACCAAACGTGATATCAAGTTAGGCTCCATCCAGCCTGAAGGCAGGGGGATGACTAAAATGACCTCTAAAAGTCGCTGAGATTTTAAATGAGTCATTGACTCAGCTGAGGCGTGTCACAGACCCCTCTAGAACACATGCACACACATACTGCCACCCCCAGTGCCGGTCATCGTTGCTCATCATTACTAAATTCCAACTTTCAGTAATAAGTTTTTCCCCCTCTCCTATATAAACTCTGCTTCCTCCTGCATATGATCCCACCCTCCCCACCTTATGAGGAGCCTAGCCGCCTCTCAGCAACATGAAACCAAGATGAATTTGGGGAGCATTTTAGAGACTTGGGGTGGAGGATGCCCAGAGAAAGGGAAGAGGAACCTCTTATTCCTACAGAGAAAGATAATTACAGACCTTGGGAGGTCTTCATATTTCCCAATCTTCCTACTCTAGCCTCTCCTCATCCCCTCCCCCAATACAGTTGTATTTGCAGAAGGAATAAATGAGTGTCATGGAAACATCTACTACAATCACCTCACAAGAGCAAGCTGAGGCTGCAGTGAAGATGTTTGTTCTTTCAAGGAGTGAAAGCAGTGGTGAGAGCCACACAGCTCCCTAAGATGGGCTGTTGACTGAGGAAGGAAGACAGAGGGCAGCGAAGGAGAACTCAGGAATTTCACCAGCTTAGAGCACTCATTAGGCATGAAGCCCTGGCTCTAAGGGCATGACCCTCTCAAAAGAATAAGAAGGGGACTTGCTCTTAGGAAAACCCATGTCCACACACACATGCACAGAAACAAACACACCTTGCATGGAAAGTAGTCTTGAATGATGGAGGAACAGCCTTCCCTGAAACTTGTACTCTCTTAGGTCACTGCCAGTCAGAAGATGGAAAGCTGGGACCCCGAGCAGAGTAGCAAATACACTAGTACAGTTTAACATCTGAACATTATCTGGAACACCAGAACTCCTATATAACCTCCTACCTACCCACCCACTCTATTCATGTAAACACACTCAAGACACATCAGTCTGGGGACATCTCTACCTGAGCCATTGACTCAGGTTCTCTTTCAAGATCAAATGCCTTTCTTGGGACTAAGAAAGTGAGCTGGAAGCTCTAGGCCTCATTGATATACTAATTCCCAAACAACATACCCCAAAATAACATCTCCACCCCTAGCACATGCACACAAACACATGCACAATCTCTCTGAATCCTGGTAAGACTGGAGGTCTTACTGGAATCCATTTGTGGAACTGGTGCTATACTTTAGAAATGGTTTAATTGTGTTCATTCAAAGTGTTTTAGTCAGCTTTTTCACTGCTGTGACTAAAAGACTCAACCAGCACAATTATAGAGGAAGCAAATTTTTTTTAGAGGCTCACAGTTTTAGAGGTCTCAATCCATAGACAGCAGGCCCCATTTCTCAGGGCTCAAGGTGAGGTAAGACTTTACGGCGAAGATTGTACCAGAGGGAACTGGCCCACATGATGATCAGGAAGCAGAGAAAGAGATTCCACTCTCCAGATACAAAATATATACCCCAAAGCCACACCTCCAAGTCCCACCTCCTCCAACCACACCCTACCACTTCAGTTACCACTCAGTTAATCCCTATCAGGGGATTAATCCACTGATTGTGTTAAGACTCTTATAATCCAAACGTTTCTCCTCTGAACCTTCTTGCAGTGTCTAACACATGAGCTTTTGGGGGACACCTCACATCCAAACCATTACATAAAGTTTTGTGTGATTGAAGTCTTGACCCCCAAAGCAGTAGTATTAGGAGGTATGGAACATTTAAGAGGTGAGTTCTAGGTCATTAGGGGCATGCTCTCAGAAGGTTGTTCTGCTGGGAGCCCTTGGAAGTTTTCCCAAAAAGTTTTTTATGAAAGAAGCAAGTTTGGCCCCTTCCTCTCTGCTTCCTGGCTTGAGATGTAACCTCAAACCCAGACACTTGCAGCCATCATTGCCATCTGCCATCTGCAATGGGGTCCGTACCATATCTGAACTGATGCAGGTACCATGCCCTTGAACCTTCAAAACCATGAGCTAAATATACCTCTTTTCTTTATGGAGTCAACTGTCTCAGGCATTTTATTATGGTAACAAAAAACTGACTAATACAAATGGTAAATACAGGATTATTCCCATTACAAAATCTATAAGCAGCTAATTATGGCCTACAGAGTTCTCTAGGACTAACTTTACTTCCTTATTCTTTAGAGGCATGAATAGGTAGGGGGGTGGGAAGCATCTGGGCTCATAGAACCTACCTTCTAATGGTCTGCAGGCTGAAGAAAAGGACAGAGCCTCTATTACCATCCATCTTAGTCATATTTACTTGGCAACCCACTTTTTCCTATTCAAGGTGGTGGTTTCTGCTAGGAAACTGAAACTGTCAGGTTGGAAAGAAGAAAATACACAGGAAGTTTAAACATATAAGTCATGAAGTGGTCCAAAGGAACCATTTACAATGAGAATAACCTTCTGGATAAGTCTATTGGAAGTAGAGTAGAACAAGGAGGTGAATAAGGAGAGGAAAAGGAAAAATTTGAGATACAAAGGGGAAATCTAGCATCGTCCTTATCATCAAACTTGTGTCAGTTGAGTTACCAATCAGCTCAGGAAAGACATGCTGTATGAACTAAAAGTGATGAATGAGACCAATCAAATCTTTTCCTCTTAACATATTGCTGAGCTTTGGATTCAGGAAGGATGGAAGCTCCTCCCTCACATGGACACCCAGTTGAATATTTCAGGGCAGCATAGACCTCAGTTTATCAAGAGAGGAACATAAGCCAATCCCAAGAACAGCTCCAAGATGTACCTGGTTAGTCACTGATGTCCATAATAAATGTGGTGGTCTATCTAGAATGTTGTGTATGTTGGGTATGGAAATGTCTGTCATCTTCTCATAACCTTAAGAAGGGTTTGCTTTTTGTAAATATAAAATGCTAGTCTTCTTAGTTATCCAATGTAAAATCACACCTAGCCATCTACCATGCCCATGTGTCCTTGAAGGACAAATGGGAAAAGTAACTCATAGGAGACCCAGGTCTAAAAGAGAAAACTCTCCTCATTCCTTCTTCCCATCTACTGAGCAAGTGTGACTCAAAAACAATAGTTCACTCTCCTGTCACTTCTAACCTTCCTCAGTTATTCCAGACTTTTTTGTAGAATCTAGGGTAGGATGGTGTTGAGATAGCTCATTCTGAGAAAGAGAGAAAATTCTAAATCAAAGAATGTGGCCAAAATTAACACAAAAGAGTGTCTAGGATTTATATAATTGGGAAACTGTATGTTATCTTCTTATACAAAATTCATCCCCAGATAATGTGATGACTTAAATAAGAAGTCATTTGCTTGTGCATGTATCTGCAATTTGGGCAGGTATGGTAGGAATTGTTCTCTACCCCATGTGGCATCAGCTCCACTGGAACATGGACATACTACTTTCAAGATGGCTTACTCACATGACTGGCAAGTTGATGTTGGGTGTTAGCCAGAGCTGTCAGCAAAGGGCGGTGTTTCATCCTCATGTGAACTTCTCCATAGACTACTTGTGATTGCACATGACTTGGTGACTGGCTTCTAAGACCTCACATCTCATTAGAACCAGGTAGAAGACACCATCTTTTATGTCCCAGTCTGGGAAGACACATAGCTTCACTCCCATGCATATCAAAAACCTGCCCCAATTTTCAAGGGAGAGGATGTAGATTTTATCTCTTGATACAGCAATGTCTGTGCCACGTTGCAAGAAGAGCTTGTGGGATGCCAGAGAGTATTGCAATTTTTGAACTGAAACAGTTTGCCACGAAAACGTTTTTTTGAAATTAAAACAAAAATGAAGTCTAGGGGAAATATCTAGAAAGGTATTTTAGATTTTAGCTTTTAGCCCGACTTTTCAGAGAAATAAAACCAGTATATGTGTGTGTGTGTGTGTGTGTGTGTGTGTGTGTTTGTGTGTGTGTGTGTGTGTGTGTAAGAAGAGGGGAGGGAGAGAAAAAGAGAGAAGGGGATTTATTATGGGAATTGGCTCATGCAATTATGGAAGCTGAGAAGTACAACAACATACTATCTAAAAGCTGAAGAATGCTGAAGCTGGTGATGTGAGTCATTCTGAGTCCAAAAGCCTGAGAAACTAGTGGAGTCCAAAGATCTGAGAATCTGAAGTTCTGATGTTGAAGGTCAGAAGAAGATGGATGTCCCAGCTCTAGCAGAGAGAGAAAATCTGCCCCTCTTCTGCCTTTCTGTTCTGTCCTGGTCCTCAACATATTGGAAGGTGCCCACTGCATTGATGAGGGTGGACCTTCTTTACTCAGTCTACTGATTCAAATTTTCATCTCTTCTGGAAACACCCTCATAGACCCAATGAAAGAATGATGTTTTACCAGCTATCTGTGTATCCCTTAACCCAGTCATGTTGACACCTAAAATTAACCATCATAAAGGACTTGACATACTTGACATACATTATCTGGACCTGAAACTTTCTCACTTTAATTCAATCCCAGTTCCTGGGGATGTGTCCTTGACCCCTATAAAATACTAGCCCTTTCACCTTGTTTTTTTCCTAATACACCCGAGACACAAGTCAGCATGTTTTCAAACAACTTAGAAGAGAAGAAAATAAAGGAAATTAGATTTCCAAAATACAAAACACTAATCTTAAGATCTGATGCAGGTGAAGTAGAGAGAAGCTTTGCAAGCTTCTCAAACCCCCTTATTATGAAAATTTTCCATTTAGATTAAACATTTTATCCAGTTAGATTCAAAATTTATAGACACCTTGCTTGACTTCCTTCTCTTCCACTAGTTTTTGGTCTCTTGGGCAGGTGACCTCTGGTCTAATAGTCCACCTTTCCCTCTTCAAAAATAAGTGGGTTGTTGTTGCTGTTGTTATTTGTTTGTGGTTCTGGGAATTGAATCCCTGGCCTTGTGCATGCTAGGCAAGTGCTGTACCTTTAACTTATATATCCCCCCAGCCCAAAACATAAGTTCTTAAAGACTTATAGAGTTCTCTTCCTCAGCTGCAATTACCCCTGAAGGTCACAGCTTGTTAAATGATGCTGAATGACTCAGAGACTGATACAGTCCTTCCTGGTATGAAACCTGTTCTGACCACCACAGGATCATTTCATGACATCTTGTCCAGATGAGTCCATAGACCCAGTATATTAGTCAGATTTTCAAAGTACCTGAGCAGAACAACTTAAAGGGGGAAATTTTTATTTTAGCTCATAGTTTCAGAGGTCTCAGTCCAACCATGAGAATCTAAAACATAATTATCTAATCTTAAGATTCATTGCTCTGGGCTTTAGATGAGGCAAAACATCACGGTGGAAGGGCATGGTAAAGGAAAGCTGTCGACTCATGGCAGCCAAGAATCAGAGAGAAATATCAAGGCACCGGGGACAAAATATAAACCACAAAGGCATGCCCCGATAATCTACTTCCTCCAACTATACCCTACTTCCTACAGTTTTCATTCAGTACAATAGTCCTTTCAAATTATGAATTCATAAAATGGATTAATCCACTAAGTGGGTTACAGCTCTCATAATCTAATCATTTCACTTCTAAATATTCCTGCGTTGTCTCACACATGACCTTACTGGGGAACATTTTAGATCCAAACCATAATACCCAGGAACAGGATCTACCAGAACCATATCCATTGTAGGCATGCAATCTATAATTGCATAGATAGGTAGATAGGTAAATGATAGATAGATAGATAGATATGAAGTTTTAGTTCTTAAAGATGTCTTTGTAGCAGTATAGTAGAAATTAAGTGATTTAAAAAAAAAACAGTCCTGGAATTTTAGCCAAACTGTATTCATTTTTTGTCTGGTTGAAAAGGGAACAAGTTCTTGCCCAAGGCAGAAAGTAGATATATAATTTAGAATAAGCTTATTTGAAAACCATATAAATAACACCCTCAACCTCCTCCTCCTTTCTTCTTGAAGTTCCAGGTCAATTCTTAACAACCTCTGAGAAGACACGTTTTGTGTTTTTGTGGCTTCATCTAGGAGGCCGAAAAGGTGTTCACTGCTCTGTGTGAAATTTGTGAACTGCCCCCAGAAACATACTACCATCACTCTTCAGCAACCCCTAACCTTGTCAAAGGCCATTAATGGAAAGTATGATGCTCAGGCTTCCTGGGCAAACTCTAGCCCACCTGAGTATGCTTATGTCCACCCATAGGTATAGACTCCATCAGTGAGGTTTGCAGGTACAGATGGGCAGCAGTAATACACATTTACACACCCTGGCATGTGGGAATCTAAAAGACAGGTAGAAGTCAGGTCTCTACTGGACCATGCAAGCTTTGACCCAAGCAAGTTGTGGGTCTGGGGCATTCCTTTGCATCTGAGTTCTTCCTCTTTCATTCATAGAAGGAGCAGTAGAAGGTGGTAGAAACTAAAGTCTGCAGGAGAGAAGGATTTGAACATTCTTATGAGAACTTTCTCTGTCATAGATTCCCCAGCAGCCAAAAAGTTTCAAGTCCCAGTGATACTATACAGGGGGTAAATTGAATCTGGATTTTTATCTCAAAGGATTATTTGGCCAGGAATTCTAATGTAGCACAGAAGCTTTGTAGTATGTGAGGTGATGGACTCAGAAAGCTGGAATCCTTGTAACTGGCACAAGGTTGATGAAGCAGAAAATAATAAAGCTAGTAAAGTCAGTCAAAGAGCAGGTCACACTATAAGATCAGCAATGGGGAGACCAAGGACCAAGGCCCAGGAAGAATCAATCAGTGGACTAGTAGCCCCTGAACACCAATCTGAAATCTGCACCATGCCAAGCATTGTGGAGGATACCACCATCTGCGTCACTCAGGAGCTTAACCTAGGTAAAAATTTGAGGTTGATTCCCTGAACACCACTTACTAAATTCTGTCAACATGGAACCTCAAGAGAGATGGTGGCCCCATCCACTTTTGTTACTATAATAAAATACTGGGAGATGTTTGAATTTATAAAGAAAAGATGTTTATGTAGCTCACAGGTTTGGAGGATGAAAGTCTAAGATCAGGTGGCTCCATTGGATCAGCCTCTGGCAAGAACTCAACAATGGATGGCATCATGGTGGGAGTGAGAGATGTCACTGCAATACAAGAAGCCAGAGAGGGTTTCTGATTTTGGGCTCACTCTTACAACTTACTGTAGTGACGGGTCTCACAAGAACTGCCTTAATTCCTTCCAAGGGCAGCTTCCTCAATGATCTGAGTATTTCCCACAAGTCCTCACCTGTTAAAAATCCCACCAACTTTCAACACCACAACACTAGTGAGCAAGCTTTCAACACATGAATCCTTGGGGGGAAAAAATCACATTCAAATCCCAGCACCCAAGCTTGAATTACACTAGACTTGCAAGAAGATGGTGATGGTGCAAGTTGATGAGGCTGAGTGAGGTCTGAGCTTAGTCTTCAAAAAAGAAAGAGAAGTGGTAGGGCAGACAAAATGAGCCTGCAGGAGAGGGAGACCACTGGTCTGCAAACTGCAGAGGGCAGGAGGTGGTATGCCAAGCATCTCTGGTGCCTAGGCGAGAGTGAACACTCAATAAGTGTTCAAGGCAAATGGAAGTGCAGAGGCAATGATAAATTGATATGGCTAGTAAGTTCGTAGCACAAAGAAGAGACTTTTGTGTTCAGAACAGAGACTTCTGGGGAAAATGAGAAAATGTGGCAGTTGGGAAAGATCAGAATAAAGAGTAAGCAAATGGGAATAAGCAGATGATGGGGAGGGGTTAACTAGAGGAGGTGAGGAGTATGTTCGGTTCTTTTATGGTTTAGATATGAGGTTTCCCCCTAAAACTCATGTAGGAGACAATGCAAGATGTTCAGAGATTAGGTGATAAAAATTACAACTTAACCAGTGGATTAATCTCCTGATAGGGATTAACTGAGTGAAAACCGAAGGCAGGTGGGGTATGCCTGGAGAAGGTAGGTCACAGGGGAATGTCTCTTGGGGTTTATATTTTGTCCCTAGTGAGCAGAACTAGCTCTCTCTCTCTCTCTCTCTCTCTCTCTCTCTCTCTCTCTCTCTCTCTCTCTCTCTCTCTCTCTCTCTTTTCTTCTTCCTGATGCCATGCCCTGAGCTATTTTCCTCCTCCATTCCCTTCTGTCATGATGTTCTGCCACCTTCACGCCCCAAGCAACTAAAGAGTCATTTGTGGAGACTGAGACTCCTGAAACCATGGGTGCCAAAAAAACTTTCTCTCCTCTATTTTGTACTTGTCATATCTTTTGGTCACTGCAGAAAAAAATAAATAAATAGACTGACTAAAACAGGTCCTAAGGAAAAAGCACCTTTTGGCTCCAAGAAAGCTGAGGGGCATTGAGGTGGAGGCTGGGCATTGAAAAAAAGCCCCTGTAATGGCGAGGGAATAAATCTGTGCTTTTGCTTTGGAATCACAGTTGGATGGACTGGGAATGGGGGAGGAGAACAGGCCCCGGAGCCACAGCTGGAGGGCTTGAGGGGGTCTATTTCTGGCACTCATTAGACCCCAGACCTCTCATTCCTGTACCCTTCCACACTTAGCTCTCAACCCCACACAGAAGGGCCTTGTGTGTGAGTGTCAGGGGATGCCAAATGTATCTTTATGCCATTGCCCCCCTCCCCTTCCCAGAGTCTTGGCATGAGCCTCACTCTACCAGGTGCAGGAGACAGGAAGGGAGAGACTGGCCACCAGATAGGAGCCAGAGGTTAGAGGGAACAGTCAGCTTCCATTACCCCTGCTGCCTCCTCTCTGACCCTCAGAGTGCTCCCACCACTCATCTCAGTCCTCTGTCCCCATCCTGATTTCACTGCCCCCGCTAACACAAGAACTCCCTTCTCAATCCTCTCCTCCACCTCCTCTCTCTCTCTCTCTCTCTCTCTCTCTCTCTCTCTCTCTCTCTCTCTCTCTCACTGCTTCTCCCCTTGCTGGGCTTCAGAGTCGTACAGAGAGCCTAGATACAGAATTGAATTTATTCTTGGAAAATGTCCATGACAGAGGGTACCACAGCAACAAGTTTCCATGGTGCTTGGACACAGGCAAATACAGTCTAAGGAGATATAACTGGCCTCAGAGTCGGAAGACCTGAGTCTGATTCTTGCCTCACCTCACCAGCAGCATATCCTTAAGTGGTATAACCTCCCAATACCTTGCTGGGAATTCTGGAAATGCCCAAACATTTAATCAGCTTCATTAGGAATTTCATAAATGTCCAACCCTCTAATCTTCAACCTGCACTTCCAAGTATGTATTATTATTTATGGGTGCATATAATCAGTGCAGTCATGGTCCTTGCCTTCACAGAACTTGCAGTTAATAAACAATAGGGTTACTCCATAGAATCAAGTAAATTTAGTGTTAATACAGAACCAGTTCGCAGTTGGAATTCAAGGGGCCCTGTGCACATGAAGCACATCAGAATCCCAGGGAGGAGAGCTTAGTGTAGCTTCTATGTATTCCATGAGATGTGGCTGCTATGGCCATGGTTAAAATTAAGAGGATGGTGCTGAACCTCTGAGCCTGCCTATTGCCTGGAATTTTCTTCTAGTTGGTTAGAAACGAGTGACAACATGAAAGAGCACAGACATACATACAATGAAACAAGATCATCTGACACAGGAAGATCTTGCTATAGGAGAGATTTTGGTGTGTATGAGAAGATGTGTTCCTAGGGGTGGGGTGGGAGGAATATATAAATTGTGATTGAACCTACTGGGGAAAGGAGAAAAGTTTATTCCAAGCCCTAACTACAAGGGCTTAGAAGCTAGGTTCCCCCTCCAAACACACACTATCCCTTTCTAGGAATTCAACTTGGAAAAAAAAAAAAAGAGGGTGGATTTGGGGGTGGGCACAGCTGCCAGGGAAGCCTATGATGGGGGGGAAGCCGGGAGGCCAGTCGAGACTCTGAAAAGAGAGTCTCATGAGGAATCCAGTACAATGATCTGATAGAAGGAGGAATGCAGAGAAAAGAAGGACAGAAGGCCAGGCTGCTGTGAAGGCTGCTCCCCTGGCAACCTCCCAAGGTTAATGTAGGGGCACCAAGCAGCTTCTGCGACATTCCAACATGAGGGAGGCTGGTTTGAAAAGAGCATTTACTGCACAGAGAAGGGACCTTTCTCTGCCCTAGGCTGCTGTTCCTTTGTGGAGGTTCTTTGAGGCATGTGCCCTACAAAATATTAGGGGGGTAGGGAGCAGAGTGGATGGTTTGCCATTCATCATCCAGGCAAACAATCCACTCTGGGTTGATGAGAAGAGCCTCAGGGGCTGGTTCAGTGGCCCTTGGGCCCTGAGATGATGGCAGCTAAGAAATCTATGTATGTGGAATTCCACATAGTCAAACTCCACCTTGTAAATTATGGGCATTTAGAGAAGGACATTAAAAAAAGAGAAGGGGGAAGGGTTGAGTATCAACTGAAGATTCCCTGTGAGGAAAGAAAATCAGGAGTTTATGATGTGGAAGGAAATGCTGACACTTTTTCAGGACTCCAGATGAAAGGGTTTGGCACAGTCAGAAATGCTGAAACTTTTACCATATGCTATATTGACACAACTGAAACCCACATCTCTCCACAAACACACACACACAAGCACCACAGTACACACACACACTGTAGGGACACACACATGTATGCAAAAATCACATGTGTGTACGTGTGCACATCAATGCAGGACACTCCTGCAAATAAAGTCACGGGCTGAATCTCTTCATATCATCGCACATATTGCCTATGAAGTCCACACCCTCTGAGGGTGTTCTCTTGGAAAGTGTGTGTTGCTTCCTCATGTATTGTGAGGTTAACTCACATTGAACCACAGTTTTGTGCACATGGGAACTTGTGATTTCCTACACCGGAACTCCCAGCATGGATAGCCCTAGAACATTTTTTTGGCCAAAGTTTTGTCCCAAGGACACTTGTTCACATGAAATCCACCTTCTTCACACTCACCCAGAGCCCACAGTCCAGGTCGCCCTGCCTTCACCCTACTTCTGCTCCCTGGGGTACCTAGCTCCCCATCCTGCATCAGCTACCGACACTAGGGTACATCTACCAGCAGGTGGCGCCATCAGGAGCCACATGTAACCTGGATTGGCGTTAATGAGGAAAAATCCACTTTTCTGGGAAGAAACACAGTCCTGCTAGTAGATATGTAACCTTCCTTAACGTGCCAAGACAAAGGCCCTGTGAGTGGATCTACCAAGAGCCTGGGCCAAGGAAACTCACTCCCAAGGGAGAGGACAGATATTCAGTAAGGGAGGGAGGGAGCAATGCAGTGCCTTCTGTGTGGGCCCTCAGGTATGGATGTGTGTGTACATTGTGTTTTGCATGAACACATCTTAGTGTTTGCATGTACATTTGAATGCTGCACTATAATACTGGGGAGTTACTTGTGAATCAGGCAATATGGGCAAAGTTCTTCTAAATAGGCTTCAGAATGTCGGTATCTATGCACATGTATGTCTGCATGTACTGCTACACGCAGTACCACTCAGGGAGGGAATAAAGATGAAGCTGAGAAAACTAGAACTCCTCACAACTACAGTTCTGCCAGCAATGCACACACCACAGTTGTTAGCCTCCTCCCACACACTCCCCACACCACACACACTCCAGGGACACACACACACACTCGCACCACCCACACAGACAGGTGCTGTGCTGCCACATACAGACCTGCCCACCCACACACTTTCACACTTATATATGGCCCCATAGAAAACCTCAGGGATACATACAGATATGGCAAAGACACTGCTCAGCATGCACAGGCACACATGTGCACTCTTGCACATTCTGTGCTGTATTGATAAATCCTCATGTCTTCACACTCCCAGGAAAGAGGGAGAGAGAGGTTAAGAGAAAAGAGAAACGACTCTTCTATCCTGTGCAGCATCCTAGATTTTGAGCCTCTGGAGATTAAGGAGAAATGAGATCAGAGAGCACCCACTCCTTGTCTGAGGATAGGAAGAATGGGAGAACAGAAGAGAGCAACCCATGGATCCTCCTGAGTCCCTCAGTACTGGGAACAGCATTTCCACAGCAGGGAAATGAAGCCCCTGAGCAGTTCTCAGAGCTGCAAGACACTGAAGCCCCCTTATCTGCATCCAAAAGAGCAACTAGAGTCATATACAACCAAATTCCAACTCCTTTGACTTGGGAGTCCTATAAAAAGGAATAAAATGCCTACCTCTCAGGGTTATTATGAGGACACTAAGACTGAAAAACTACAAAGCCCTCAGAACAATACCTGTCACATGATAGATTCTTAATAGAGATAATGAAGTCTCTGATTTCCATTCCCGTGAACTTCCCTATCAGGAGGTTAATCATCTGTGTAAACATACTAAATGACATGGCATTTCCATGTTGCAAAGTCATGAGGCAGATCAGGGTTCCAGTCTAATCTTGCCAAATTAGCTCCGAAATATAGGCAAACCACTTACGCCCATCTGAGTCTTAGTTTCTCCTTCTACTAACCTAAAATAATCACAATAATAGCACTAACACAAATGTTGAGCTTCCCATATGCTCGACCTGTTATAAGCACTTTATAAAGATTAAATTCTTGAATTTGCATGACACTAAATGGAATGATCTGTTACTCTCCCTATTTTATAGAAGAAATAAAAGTATTTTCCTTAGAATAGATCCATAGGAGGGGAAGAGACAGGTCTAAAACCCAGCAGAATCTGTTTCCTAATTCATGACACTGCACTGCCTCCTTCATGGCATGTTGTGTGCATCAAATGACATCATGGGTATAAAAGTTCTTTGAAGATTGCAAAGCATTATACAAATATAAGAGTATCTAGTTATGCATCCCAGCTTGGCTCATGGATGAGTAATTGTACAAGGCAAGGAGTGAGAATTGCAATAAATACAGGAAACAGGATGGGGATGGGTACCATCTGGGACTGCCACATCACACCAAGAAGAGAGAAATGGGTAGAGGATGGGCCAAAAGAGGCAAGCAACCATGCATCCACACATAGTTTTTGCCTCTTTCTATAGTCAATGTATTTATAGCTTGGAGGTCAAACTAGTTTGTAGAAATTGAAGGCAATTTTCAAATCACCTGTTAATTATAACCATTGTCTCAATGATCTTTTTTTTTCCTTCTGTACCTCCTATTACCACTCCTGGACCATATTCTCCAGCATGGATGTGTCACCTGCTTTGTGCCACATTGAGAATCACTATCAGAAGAGAACCACTGTATTAGCCCACAATCATACCAGGATAGGTTTCAGAAATACAGTCAAGTCAAAAGAACTCAACAGGTTAGAGAAGGTATCTTTCCTATTTCTAAGAATAGGACGTGGAGATAAGGAACTGTTATGGTTTAGAAGTTCATGTGTGAGACAATGCAAGACCTAGAGGAGAAATGATTGGATTATAGCCTTAACCTAATCAGTGGATTAATACCTGATGGGATTAACTGAGTGGTGACTAGAGGCAGATGCGTTGTGGCTGGAGAAATGGGTTCATTGAGCATGGCTATGAGGTATATATTTTGTATCTGGAGAGTGGAGTTTTTTCTCTTTCTGCTTCCTTATCACCGTGTGAGCTGCTTTCCTCTGTCATACTCTTCTGCCATGATGTTGTGCCTCACCTGGACCCCCAAGGAATGCCAGCCTTCTATGAACTAAGACCTCTGAAATCATGAGTCTACAAATAAACTTTTCCTCTTCTATTGTTGTCACAGTGGCAAAAAAAACTGACTAAAACAGGAACTTTTTAGCAAATTTCTCAAGAAAAAAGAGACATCTGGACATTGTTTGGTTCCCAACCTGACTTGGTTTGATACAACCTACTGCTTCCTGTAGAAGATTCCCTGATTCTCAGAAAAGAATCATTTTATGTACACAAGGACAAGTTCTATCTTTTTGTGCCTCTGTTCTTGGCTGGGTATAATATAGGACAGAACAATTACTGGCCAGGGAGGGAGTATCTTTGTTCAAAACCCCTCACAACACCCCTCCTTCTACTTTTTCCCAGTCTTCCTTTTCCTTCTAGAATCCTGGGCAGTCAGACTTCCCCTTCCCCAGGCTGGCCCCCCTTCCTTCCTCTCCACTCTGATGAATCCATTAGAACAGAGTTTTTTTTCTTGTGTTCCTCAAGCTGGCAAAAATAATCTCAGGCATTTCATGGCAATGGTTGTGAATCTGTCACCATTAGCAGTGCAGTGAAGGCACCCAAGCACTCCAAGCTCTCTATTTTGCTCTTGTTCCTTTTCCATTTCCTATTGGGCTTTCCTGGATCTCCCTGTTGCCTAAGAAAAATGCAATAACTTCTCCTCTAAATCCCAAGGAATGAGAGTCTTAAGGAACCTCCACTAAATGAGGGAGGCTAGAAATGCTAAGGGAGCGTCCAACCTGGGTTTTAGAATTGTCATTCCACTGCTCCCTCTGTTCATGACTGGGCTCTCCCTATTCTCTCCAGAAGCCTTCCTCCTCTTTCTGTTTTCCACTGGCAGACAGAATGATCCATTACTTCCTGCTTCCCTCTTGACAATCACTTGCCCTGAGCTGGTACTCCCTGTTCCTGACATCTCTCTTCTCCTTTCATTCCCTGTTTCTCCAAACACAGCTCATGGGCCACCTGCACAAGAATCACATGGAACACAGAATAAATTCTATCTCAGCTCAGACCCACCCCAGATAGACTGAATCAGAAGTCAGGGGCAAGACTTGAGACCCTGCTCTCTGCAAAACCTCCCAGTGGCTCAGGTACTTTGCACTAGGAACCAATGCCCTAATAGTAGCAAGAATCATTCTCTAAAGACACCTGGGTTACTTCTTTTCTCATCAGACTTCCTCCAAGTGAGGAATGGTCCTGAAATGGACAAACTCTCTGACTTATTTGAGAATCACTATTATAGGAGAACCTTGTACTTCATAGAAACTGTTCAATTGGTTGAATTCATCTGATTCCTGAAGATAATTTTCAAGTCACCCTGTAATTACACATATACACACACACAAGAACACACCTCTGGAGTAAATTACAGAGGTCCCTCGACTTACAATAAGGTTACATCTCAATGAACCCAGTCCTGCCACTAACTCACCATGGGAATTTGTCATATTGCCACACAAATTTGCTTGTTTCCTTAACTATCAAATGGGGCATGACACTTGTTTCTCACCTTATGATTATGATGTAAGATTCAAACAAGAAAAGTGAAATCATACTGACAGGCCAGAATCATTGAATAAAGAACTTATGTTTTTATTATTATGTACAAGATGCATGAGAATGAAAGATATATTATCTGTCAGGAGTTCCATACTGCAGACCAGGAAGGGCAAAAAAAGCATGAAGCTTGATCTCCAGTTCACACCACTCTCTGGGAGTCTCCTCAGAGCTCATCCTGAGTCTATCAGAGAAAAGAAGACTGGGATAGAGGTCATGCATTCAAGAAAGGATTGTCTGGATCTCCTGGAATGAGTCTCCCTCAATATGCCTCAATATGCCCAGAGGTAACCAGCCTCCATCAAGGGCAGTGGGCCCAGCCTTTTGCATCAGCTCCTCTCCTGCTAATTACTCTTTACACACTCTGGCACCAGGCCCACCAACCAGATTACAATTGATTCTTTACTCCACCTGGATCAATGCCATCGACTTGGAAAAGGGAGGACAAATCCAAACTCACCCTCTAGGAAGCCAGTGGCCTAAGACAAACCCAACAGAGATCAGCAGTCCCAAACTTTGAATGTTCATGAACATGTGACTATATGCAAGCACACACAGATACACACAAGCACACACACATTCATTCCCTTGCCCAAGAAGCACGTGGACATGTATGTGTATATGTGTGTGGGGCCACACATAGGTATCCACACACATATATATAGTGTCATATACTTACATGGACACCCTCATGTCTATCTATACTTTTCAGGTAACTGAAAAGAATACAAGTATACTCATACAAAGGGGCACATATACATGCCACTGACTAGAAGAAGAAGACAGTTTTGGAACCACAGAAAATGTGCTCTGGCCAAGAAATAAGCAGAATTCTAATACCTCACCATCCCCTTTCCAGTAGTCCTTCCAGCTGCACACTTGAAAGTACATACTGCCTGTCAGTCATGGATGGGACAAATCCAGCATGCTTGCTTGTAGCACACACCTTTGAGGAGAAGCACTTCTGCCAGGGAGGACTCCGGCTTTCCCTCCTCTGGGACATGCCTTGCCTGTTAATCTCTTTGGGGGTGTTGGAGAAATGCCCAGACACTTCTCCAGCAGACAGGTCCATTACAACTCAGCTGTGCTCTCTCTATACCTCTGTTCTCAGAAGAACTTGGAGTACATCTGCACCTGAGGCCTCAAAGAATTGGAAATGAGGTGCCAAACCTTACAGAAATCAGCACAGGGTGACAGTCACCAGTCCACTCCCTTCCAGCACAAATACAAGGGACCCAAGTAAAGGAGAGAAAAGGAAGCATAGAACCATCAAGATGCCCAAGGCCTCAGACTATACTGACCCCACCCTGTGGTCAAGTTTATCTATTCTCCCTCACTCACACACCTAGGACACTGGCCTCATGCCAGTATGTACGTTACAGAAACACAGAACATCCAAAGTAGAAAATTCCTTGGAGATTTAGTCACTCCCTGCCTGCATTCTCTCAATGTCTAAATTTTCTTATTGACATTCTCAACAAATGACTGTCCATCATTCGGAACATGTTCACAGACTCCATGGGGAATGGAGAACTCTCATCAAGCAGCCAGTTTTCTAGCTGAGTAGCTCTGAAAGTTATTTAATTCTAAATGATGGGTCCTCCTACTGAATCTTCTTAAAGGGTGGACCACTATTTTATATCCTTCCTCACAGTTCTCAGTATGAGACTCTGCAGGGACTGATAAGTGCAACCCTGGAAGCAATCTGACTCTTGGAAGAATATGCAGGTGACCATGACCTTTCAAATCCAAAAGGAAGATCTTGAAAAAGTCTGAAATATATCTTTCTTTTTGTTTTTGTTAAATTATTTTACTAGTTATTTTAAGATTTTACAATATGAATCTTTTATTTACCACAATATACTTGGAGTAGTGTTGTACTGCTTCACATAAAATATATGGTCTTTTCGGTAGAATAGTTCCATTTATATTTTTCAAAGAAGTACCATTTGAGTTTCATCTCTAATTTTGTCTACTAATTTTTCTAACTGTGGGGAAGTTCTTGTGTCTCACTGGGTCTTAGCTTCTTCCATGATAAAATAAGTGAATAGAATTATAACAGATGATAAAAGATATATGAGGTCTGAGAGAGGACATTTTAAGTGCTGCTCATGTCCCCTGAACATCCCCAAACCTTGTCCAGCATTAGATCCTAAATCCCATCATGGAAAATTGAAGTCTCTGTCTTCATGATGTTCACGTTCATTTCTCTGTGTAATCTATTTCCACCCCTCACTCGGCTTCTTTTTTCTAGACCCTTCCTTGAGGGCATAAGAAACATCAGCTGTGCCCCCGCTGAACCCATCACACCCCAATAGCCATAAGTGCTTGAACTGAGGGGAATTTCTTGTCATTCCTTGTAGACCAACACAATAAAAGGTCCATCTAATGGAAGAAGCCTGTTTGAGATCCCTATGACTTGCTCTGTTAGCCACATGTCATTTCCACTACCCCACTATCTGTATGAAAGATTGAAAAGCATTTCCCAAACTCCCTTGCATCTATGTTTGTGGGTGTAAGTTTGATTCCACCAATTGCACGCACTCACACAAGATTTGGTAGACAAACAGGAGGCAGAGGTGCTCTTCCTTTAGCCTTGGCTGCTGTTGCTTGTCAAGGTCAGAACAGTCTTTTCAGGAGTTTTCAAGGTTTATTCTTCACTTTCTAAGTTAAAAACAAAAAGTCTCAACAGCCTCTTAATCTGACTGCCTAATCGAAGAATTCTACTGTCTCTTCTCCCATCTTCAGATCTTCAGAGGCTTCTCTGGACAGCTCCTATCTGGATGGACAAGTCCTCATGTCAATCTCAAAGTTACAGCCCTCCAAATTCTTTATTGCTGTGGGAGTCATTCTAGTAATCTCAACCCTTAACCTACTTCCTTTGCCCTTTCCATCACTGTGTAAGCACTGAAATTTCTGTAGTAAGCCCTTTTGTGCTTGAATAACCTAGAGTTTTTCCCTTCACTGAACCTTGACATGTAAGGTGCAAGCTGAGTTAAGAGAAGTTATGGTGTCAATTCCACTCAAGAGATATTTAGTGACTATCAATCATTCAACTTACAAGGCACTGTGGCTGAGGTAACCTTAGAGACATGGTAGTCATGCAAACAAGTAATTGATGTCCTGACATATTCAGGTTAGGAAAGGTGTGACCGTTTCCATCTCTATCTGGTCAGCTGAGCTCAGAGGAAGGAGTATGGAAAAGGAAAGGCAGCCTTTGGAATCAGATAGAAAGATTCAATCCTGACTCTCATACTCACTGAGGAACTTGGGCAAGGTGTTTTCACTCATGTTAGTCAGTTTTTTGTCCCTGTAACCAAAATATCTGACCAAATACCTGACTCAGAAGAAGAAAAGTTTATTTGGGGCTCACAGTTTCAAATATTCAGTTCATGATCAGCCAAATTCATTGCACAGGACCTGAGGCAAGGTAGAACATCATGGCAGAAGGGCATAGTGGAGAAAAACTGCTCAGTTCATGGTGGCTAAGAAGCAGCAAGTGTAAAAGGAACCAAGAACAAGACATATCCCCAAGGGCACAACCCCCCATAACCTACTTCCTCCAGTCATACTCACCTGCCTACAATTATCATGCAGCAGTATATTTAAATTGTTAATCCTTCAAATGGATTAATGCACTAATGAGGTTACAACTCTCATAATCTAATCATTCACCTCTGAAAATTCCTGCATTGTCCAACACATAAGCTCTTTGGGGGACATTAAAGATCCAAATCATAACAATTTGTAAGACTCAGTTGCTTTGCTTTCCTCTATCTAGCCTTGCTCCTCCCCTTTGCACTCTTTGTCTATATGCCTCTTATCAAGAGGTCTTCCTAAGTCTCCTCCATCAATGTGTTTGTTCTATGCATCAGAAACTATATTGAATTAATCTGAGTCCCATCCCAGCATTTCTTCTTATACAGAAACACACAGACACACACACACACACACACACACACACACACAATTAGAGTAAACTACAGATGCTCCTTGACTTCCAATAAAGTTACATCTTGTTAAACCCATTAGAAGAAGAAAATATCATAAGTGGAAAATACATTTAATACCCTTAACCTACCAAATATCACAGCAGCACAGTATTCTCTAAATGTTGGTTGTATACCCTGGTGACCACTGCCACTGCCCCTCATTTCAAGAATATCATACTGCATAACACTAACCTTGGAAAGGATTGTTTCAAAATTCTGAGTAGGATTTCTACTGAATGTGTGCAGCTTTTTTACCACCATAATGTTGAAAATTCCTAAGTTGAACCAGTGTTATGTTGGGAACCATCTGTATTTGATTTAGGTCAGGGTCCCCAGACATAAGATTCTGAGATAGGGGTTCATATGTCAGGAATTTATTGAGGGAAGGCTCTTAGGAAGAATCTTAAGGAAGTGAGGAAAATAGGATGGGAAGGGGAAGAAGCCAAGGAGGATGTGGTTTCATCTGAAGTCTGGCTTCAGTTCACTTTTAGAGTTTTGAAGTACGAGTGGCACCAAGGCTTGTCCCACACTGAAGATAAGGAGCTGGCCTTTTGTAATCGGCATCAGTTCATCATGACTACAGATGACCCCAGGTGGGGGCAAGCATAAGCTCTGAAGCATTTCCCTGAAAGGGTGGGTCTAGCTCTAAACAATAGTAGCCAAATCTTACAGAACCACTGAAGAGGGAGGGATATAGCAACCCAAAAAAGGGATCTGGAGGAGCTCCAACTGCAAGAAGTATAAAATAACAAATGCATTACAGGATTCCTAGAGAATAAGAATTGGACAGAATGGGGTCAAGGAAGAGATAGCAGTTTCCTAATCCAGATGCTTTTCTCCCCCATCTGCTAAGCCAGAGCCAGAGATGAACAGATTCCCACCAAGACAGCACATGGTCATAACAAAGATTTGGTTATGTGGGCTAATGCTGGGGATTAATAATGAGTTTATTAATTAAGCAACATAAAGCCATGGGATATTTTTAATTATATGCCACAAACGGAGTTGTTTTTTAGGTGGCCATAAATTCTGAACCATGCATTGGGAACTATGTGCCATTGATTGGTACAGGGGTATAGTGGAGGAAGGACATCTGGGGTTGTGCCCTGAAAAGTCACATACAATGTACCTGAAAGCCATCACAGAGCCACTCCCATCACACTTACCATCGCCCCAGGACTAGTTTCATCAGTTTGTAGTGAGGTCTCAGCTTCTTCCCTTGCTAGAGTGTAGCTCTGTTAACACCCAGAAGCTGAGGATGGACAACAAAACCCTTTTACTGGGGTGCAGTATAGCCCACTGAAGACACAGTGAGCCCAGGATGAGAAAGAGCAAGCCTTACCCAGAGAGAAGAAATGCAGACCCGGAAGCTGCAGAGTGAACTGGCTGCCTTGTACCCTGGCAAAGAGGAGCAATGCCACAGTGACCTGCTGCCCCAGATTCTCTGCCCAGGGAACTGATCTCAGGGACATGTGCTGCCCGCCTGGAGGTGGAGCTCCAATGTTGGATTTGTTTTTTGTTTTGGGTTTTTTTTTTTTTTTTAACATCTCCAAGCTAGAAATCCTGAATCCTATACTCCCCACAACAGACTTCTATGGGTCCAGAGTCACCAAATCAGGAGAACTCTGCAGACGTCTCTTTTAACCTGCTCTCCTCCTCTCTCCCCTCCCCTCTACCTCCATCACTGCCTTTTCCCACCCTGCCTAAATAGAGCAGGTGAAGATTCCTCTCAGAGAGGAATTGGCCTAAGACAGCATCTCTTCTGGCCAAGAAGAGTTAAGTGACAGCAGTGGGTCCCAGAGAATCTGTGTCTGTCTAGACACATGTGATGCCAGAGAAACAAAACCTGCACCCAGCACCACTGCCTCAGGGCCCTGGTGGTTGTCCTACTCCCGTCCTGAGAAAACAAGAAAGACAACAGTGACCCCCTGCTTACCAGGCTGGCAGGGTATACTGTCTTAATTTGCTGTATAAACAACAACCAAATTGACTCTTATTTACATGGTGAGCACTGAGCCATAGTAATAAAGAAAGGGTCACATTTTACAATAAATCTAGTAGTGTTTCCCATCTGGTAACTGCTAAAGATGAAGGTTTAACCAGAAAGATGGGACTTGGGCACCAGGGAGACGTGGATGTTCAGGGAGTTTCAGGACTCCAGGACATAGGTTCAGCAGGGTGCAGGGCTGTTGAGGGACCGGGAGAAGGCACAAGTATATCGTTTGCCTGAATCAAGTAATATGTTAGTCTTAGTCAGTCTCTAAAGCTAAAATCTGCCTTTCTTCCTTTTTTTTGTCCCCCATGTCCTTCAGAAAGTATTTCCCCACTTTCCTCTGGGATATTGTTCCTCCCACTACAAACACACCATTGGCTCCACTCCAAATACTGTGCAGAAATGTTGCTCCTTCTCATTTAAGCCATTTACTTTTGGCCAATTGCTAAAAACCAGAAATGCTAAAGACTTGATGAATTCTAGGGTCTTGCAGAGGGCAAGCCATTGCCCATCCCCCTACCTCCAAAGACTTACACATCGTAGAATGCCAGGTATTCTTTTAATTTGCATAAGTCACGTTAGCAAAGATATTACTTGGCCAAGTACCCAGAATCCTGTGCTCTTGAATCATGCTTGCCACAGACACTCTCAATCCTCATCAAACCCAACAGTATTCCTGCAGAGATAGATGTGTGCAACACAAAGTCAGGCCAAGACATGCTCTTGAATTTTATGCTGTCAAACCCAAACAGTCCCTGCTGAGCAACCAAAACGCACAGCTCTCCTCTGGCCAGGTTCATATAGCAGGTGTCCTTCCTTCTCTACAGGTCTACACCCACTTGAGCACAGCAGTAAGGGAAATCAAGTCAAAGTGCAACATGAAGGAAGAAGCATTTCTTCTTAGAAACCAGAATCTAGAACCCCACCCAGGATTCCATAGGTCAGAACTGTTCACTAATGTGAAGGAAAGTCCCAGACCACCAAATCCTGAAAGAGAGAGATCCCTTGGCCCCAAACTATCCTTGCCTTTGGCCTACAGAAATTCACCTTCTTTTCACTTGTGCATGAAATGAGGGAAGAAATAAGGAGGCAGGGAAAGCCTGATGCTTCCCCAGGGAACTGAGGTTCCAGGCCAAACTGGGTCTGTAGACTGTTCAGTGCTTTCTCACATGAACATTAGTCCCTGTCTGGAATTGCAGAATATTCAGGGTCCTCTTACTTTCTTCACTTGAGCTAATAGTAAAAGAAGCCAAATTACTGATACCGTGGGAGGCTTCAAATGGTGCTTTCTGTAGGTATTATTCCTAGCACAATGTTGTACTAATATAGTTCTGCCTGGTGATTATTTGATTACTATATATTAATCATAGGCTAATGATGCACACTCACCCTGCTACTCTCCTCAATCTACATGAGATCTCACCTGGATTTTAAGGTACCTGTCTGCTCTCCCAATGTCCACACTCCCATTCCACCCTCAGGAGCTATCTCTACTCTCAGCACCCCTTCTTACAGGTAAGGTCAGAGGAGGGTCATCTTCATGTGTCCACATTCTGACTAATAATGTCCAAAGTCAGGGTTTGGAGCCCATAAATACCCATACTTAATACCCATTTGCTCCCTAATACTTAATACTTAATACCCATTTGCTCCTCTTCTTCACCCTTAGATGTTCAAGATCCAGGAGTCAAAATGAAGTCCAAAAAAGGTAAAAGGTGATTTTGATGGTTTTCCAAATCCCAGAATAAGAAGACTAAGACTGGATCAATGGTTACTGGGACTTGTTGACTCATCCAGGGGCTGATTTAGCACTACTTCGTGCCAGGTAGTCATTCATTCATTTAGTATTTTTTAAGCTTTTCCTTGGCAATTACTATTTTAAGGAAAGTGAGCAAGGCAAAGTCCTTACCCTCATGTCACTTTACTCCTGACAGAGGTTCAATGTCAGGCCTGAGTAATACAGCAGAAGGTCTTGGCCTTTGACCTTCTAGTGAGGACAGTTCAAATCAGTCATTCAAAGGGAAGTCTGAGTCCACGGTGGGGTGCTGAATTAGAAAGAGAAAAAATAACCCAGAGAAAGTAATCCTACTCACTGACTTCAAGGAATGTAGAATCTGGTAGGACAGAAGTACAAATGAATTCAGTACAACTAACCAGGCAAAGAAGGACCAAGGGGACATGCCAATGAGATGGGTCTGGGAGCTATCCAGGGAGATGTCTCTAGGAAAATCTGTACAGATACAGATTTCTCATCTGTGATTTCTATTTTGCCCTTGTGGACCTATATATATATATATATATATATATATTTTGGCAGGAATGCTTTAAGCCATGAACATTATTTTGTATATGCTCATCCACAATAAAACTAAGGCTTAGAATATGCCCAGATATAGGGTTTGATGTCCTATGCTTAAAAGTGATTAATAGTGGTACCATGATAAAAAGAAACAGGCTGTTGGTGGTGAAGATACTGGGGATAAGGGGACTTCCTAGGCAGGAAAACTGGTCACTTGGAGATAATACAGGCATATGCTAAACCCATGACACACCAATATATTTGCCAAATATAAGTGTGACAGATCATTTGTTCATACTACTCTTCTCGTGTCTTCAGGCAGGCAGTCTAAAATGTGGCCCCAGTGTTCCTGACTTTATGGTATCCACATGATTTTATATAGTCTTCTTCCTTCAGGTGACCCTCCATGGAAGAGATGGTGTGTGTATAGCTTTCAATGCTGTATCACAATACCATTGTGGCTTCTGCTTTGGTCCCCAGATTACTCACCTGAGGAGAAGTCATTGCCATGCCCTGGGACACTTCATATGCCCTGTGGAGAAGTCCATGTGGAAAGGAACTGAGGTCTTTTGCCAAGAACCAGAACCGATTTGCCAGCCAGGTGAGTAAGCCACCTTGGAAGCAGTACCTCCAACCCTCTAAGCCTTTAATCCGGCTGACATCTGATTACATTCTCATGAGAGAACCCATGCTACCAACCTAAGATGTTTCTAAGTTCCTGACCCACAGATAAGTGGTGAGAGATAAGAAAAGGATGTGGGTTTTTTAAGTCATTATTTAGAGATAATACATTATGCAGCAGAGACACTAATATACTTCCCTAGCAATAACATCATTTCTGAAATATACCATGTGCAAATTGTGCTCCAGTGGTGAATGAATGAATAATACTTCTAGCAGAAGGACTTAAGTCAAACATTGTGAACATGATGGGAAAGTAGGAATGGCCAGTCCGGAAAACCAATACTCAAAACTTGGAAAGAAACAAAACCTAACCCACAAGCTTGGGTATTCAAGATATGTCAGAATACTTAATTTCCATAATTAAGAATAAATTGATTCCAAGTTATTATTGTTACCCAAGACCCCTGTCTACCCCTATCTCAACCTCAAGAATCTGGAAAAGAACCTTATAGGGAGAGCCTCTACTAAGTCTACTATGTTCATCTCTGATCCTCAAGGCCCACACACTTGATACCTTAAAGTGAGTTTGCTTTACAGCTATGACAACTTTCTTGGGACTCCCACTGTCCAAAAGTAGTCTGTTAGAAATATAGTGAAACCATTTCCTGGTGAGGTCGCACACTTCATTTATTTATTCAACAATATATATTAAGTATCGTATTAGGCAAGTTTCTCCAAAAAAACAGGATGAATTGTGTGTGCGTGTGTGTGTGTGTGTGTGTGTGTGTGTAGAAGTAGACCATGTGTATCTGTGCGTGTATAGAGAGAGAAAAAGAGAGATACACAGAGAAAGAGATTTTAAAGAATTGGCCCATGCTATGGAATCACCAAGTCCAAGTCTATAGCATGGACCAGTGCTGAAAATCAAGAGAAGGAATTACATTAGAGCTCAAGTCCAAAAACCATCTGCTGGCCAAATTCTCTCTTCTTTGGGGAAGATTAGTCATTTTTCTCCAATTGATTCAATGAGGCCCACCCACATTCAGGAGGGTTGTGTAGTTTGGATCTTGAATGTCCCCAAGGCCTATGGGTTGAAAGTTTGGTCCCCAGTCCATGGCACTATTAGGAGGTGATGGAACTTTAAGGAAGGAGACTCTAGTGGCAGGAAGTCACTGGGGTATACCCTTGTAACAGGGGTCTGCTTCATGCTTTGACCATAGCCTTTACTGCTCTGCCACTGCAGCTTACTTTAAAATCGACATTTTTTTTCCCCTTTCTCTTCTCTCTAACTCCTTCCCTAACCTGGTGGCAAAGAAGATTACCCTTCTTTCCAACCTAAGCTGAGTTATCTGTCCTTAAATAAACACACACCACAAAAATAAAGTAATTCAGATTTCAGGGATGGCTTCAGAAGACCTAAGAAACAACTATCCCTCAAATCGACAAGTGAATTGTGACCTTGACAGGGCATACCTGAATGTAACCTTTGAATCGCTTCTTTTAAAGTCACTATTTCCTTTGATGGTCAGAATCACAGGCTCTGGGACAGGAGTCCCCTGTGTTTATCCTTGGCAGCAAAGCAATAAAACTGGCTTTTTTCCTCTTTCTTAAAGCCTGTCCTAGTTATTGAATTGGCATCAGGGACAGGAATCAAGTTTTGGTAACACACTTGAAGGGTTTATTGGGACCCTTGACCCTCCTCCCTCTCTCTTTCCTGTGTCATGCCCTCTGCTATGATGTACTGTGATGTCGTAGGACCAAAGCAACAGGAACAAGCAATCATGGACTGAAACCTCTGAAATTATGAGTCGAAATAACATTTTCCTCCTTTTAAGTTAATTTCATCACAGTGATGGAAAACCAACTAACATAGAGGCTGACCACTTTACTCAAAGTATACTGGTTTAAATATTAATCTCATCTAAAAAAAATACCTTTACAGTAACATCCAGATTAGTGTTTGATCAAATATCTGGGTACCATGGCCTATCCAAGTTGACACATAAAATTAGCCATCCTAGATGCTGTTAATTGATCTAAGCTCTGGAGATTCAAGAGTGAACCCAAACAAACAAAATATTTGAGCTACTAGAAAGGGGTAAAATAGTCATAAATGAATAATGGAATACATATTTACTCTATTTGATAGTTCTAATGCAAAGGAGAAACATAAATCAGGCAGAGTGAAAGAAACTAATGAAAATATTCATTTCACATCATTGGTCAGGAAGATCTTTTTTTTTTAGATTCATTATTAAATTATTTATTTAGATGTTCTATAGTTTTTTTTTATTGTATACAAATGGGATACATGTTGTTTCTCTATTTGTACATAGAGTCAAGGCATACCATTTGTGTAATCATACGTTTACATAGGGCAATGATGTTTATTTTTTTTTCTTCCGGTCAGGAAGATCTTGACTGATATTGATCTGAGTGACAGATTTATCTTGAGTGACAGAGACCTGAATGGAGTAGAAAAGAAAGTCATATGTCTGTCCAAAGGAAGGACATTCTAGGCTGAGCAAACAGCAAATGAAAGGTCCCACTCACCAGAGTTGAGGCTGTGCCCATCCTCTCAAACCCCAGCCCTCTGTCCCACTCCCCACCCAAGGGCATCACTCCCCTCAGAAGACCCCCTTCACCTCACCCCAGCCAAGTGTCATTTCTCCAAGGAGACCAGACTTAGAAAGCAAAACCCAAGAAGGAAGTTTGTCTATAAACGACTTCTCCTTGGGCGATATAAATCTCCTCTAGGTATCAAGAAAACAGAAGAAAGACATGGCACTTTCTTGTAAAAGGGAGGAGTGGAAAAAAACATAGAAAAAACAAAAATTAATTTCTCAAAATAATCAAACAGCCACAGGAAGAGCAGTTTTCAACTTGGAATGGAACCACCATTTGACCCAGGTATCCCACTCCTCGGCCTATACCCAAAGGACTTAAAATCAGCATACTACAGAGATGCAGCCACATCAATGTTCATAGTTGCTCAATTAGCAATAGCCAGATTGTGGAACTAACCTAGATGCCCTTCAATTGATGTATGGATAAAGAAACTGTGATATATATATATATATATATATATATATATATACACATATACATATACACAATGAAATATTACTCAGCCATAAAGAATAATAAGATTATGGCATTTGTAGGCAAATGGATGAAATTGGAAAATATCATGCTAAGTGAGATAAGCCAGTTTCAAAAAACCAAAGGATAAATGATCTCGCTGATAAGTGGAGGATGACACATAATGGGGGGGTGGGAGGGAGCAAGCATGGAGGAAGGAGGGACTGTATAGAGGGAAAAGAGGGGTGGTAGGGGTAGGGGGGGAGGAAAAAATAGCAGAATGACTCAAACACTATTACCCTATGTAAATGTGTAATTACACAAATGGTATGCCTCTACTTCATATACAAACAGAGAAATAAGATGTAGCCCATTTGTTTACAATAAATTTAAAAAAAAAAAAAAGGAAGAGCAGTTTTCCATCACAGACCCAGTCCAAGCTGGAGTCTTTGGGCAGATTTGAGGAGTGAGAAAAAGGGGAAGGATGGAAGGAGAAGTCGAAAACTTCTCATTTTTAGAATTTCTGAACAAAAAAAAAAAGAGAGAGAGAGAGAAATTCTCTCTACGTGGCTTCCCCTTGCCCAAGAAATTCAACATGGACTTGAAAATCAGATGGGAAAGGCTAGGAGCTGCCTCTGCATTCACACGATCTCAAAAATGGGAGCCCAGTGCTCCCTCCCAGGGGAAGAAGCTGCCTTCCCTTCCCATGGCTGCACCCTGACCCCAGCCTGTGTTCAGTACTATGGATGCTGATAAGGAATCTTCTGGAAGCCAGCCCCAGAGAAATTTGAGACTGTGGTGACTACTGCCCAACAAAGGGGAGTCGGGAACAGACATTGGCCTCCCCATGACCAAGCTGTTATGTACTTGAAGTAAGAAACCTGGAGCAGGGGAAGAGGTGAACTGATACCAAACACTTTCCCTAATAACAATGAGCTTAAAACAAAGACTTGTCTCCCAGAAGGGGAGGGATTAAGGACAAATAGTAGAGTAAACCTCATTTCTCTGTCATTCTTTCTTTCCTTTACCCTCTTACACTTCAGTTCTAACACACAAACTGTGGAGAAGATGGTATCTGGGAAATTGAAATCAACTCAATTCAACAAACCTGTATACATTAAATGTTCTCCTCTATGCTAGGGACTCTGCCAGGTACCTACCAATGCCAAGAAAATGTCAAAGAAATGCCAAGAAAAGCAAAATGAAGCCCTGCCCTCTGTAAGCTTACCCAGGAGTAACGCAGACAGGATCCTTGCAACATCATTGGTAAAATGTGAGCATAGAGGAAGAAAAGATTAAACTCTACCGGGGTGTGGAGGGGGGCAGAGTTCTGAGGAGGTGACATGTGACCTTGGGGGAGTAAGTTGGGGATGATGTAAATAGAGTAGCCTGCACAGAGCAGAGAAGGTGGTCACAGCAGGACATACAGTGTGAGTTCCAAGGTTTGTTCGGGTGCTGGCCAGAGGGCAGGTCAAGATGAGGGTTGTGGTATCAAATTATTAATCTAGGAAGGGGCTTGTTCTTCCATTCTGAAGGACTCTGTAAAAAAGCTTCAACCTATTCCATAAGCAAGTTTTTAACTTCCATGTTCTGAAATAAAGAAGTGTACCTATGAATTCTTTGAGCAGAGTAATCCTAGCAACAACGGCACCAGGAAAAGATTATGAAGAGGGAACTTGGATGATCTTAGAAATCCAGGTCAATGGTCCAGGTGCCAGGTGTGGCCAGCCCCTACTAAGGCAATGGTAGTGAGGCAGGGAAGAGCATATCTGAGTAAAGTTTCCAGTGGAATACAAGGACTGTGGACAACTGGTCAGGGTGGATATAGAGACATAAAGAGCTTAGACATCCAACATCCATCACTCCTAGGTTTCTGACTTGGCTGGTGGAAGAAGCAGAATATGAAAGTAGAGGCTAAATCTGTCTCATCGTAGCCTTAGCAAAGAACTAACATATAGAAGTCACTCAATAATGTTTGTGAACCAAATGACGAAAATAAATGCAAATTGGTGGACGAGGAAAATTTACTATAAACTTGCCCTGTGCATTGCCCTGCTGGGGATAACGGTAAACTCATTCAGTGGGTTGCACGTCCTGGGATGGCAGCATTGCATGAAAAAACTCTTAACGCACATTCAGGACTAGCTGATGACAGAATGCTTAGCACCACTGAAGAAACTATTTCTAGTCAGTGGATCTGCCACTTATTCCTGCTCTGTCTGGCTTTCAGGCTAAATGGAAAACCAGGACCCAGTGGTAAGTGAGAAGGACAGATCCTACAATGGAATGAGAGTTGTCAAGAGGCAGTGGCAGAAGAGGCAAGAGGGAGACAGTGAAGGAAGTGAAATTTATTAGCAGCAGGAAATCCATAACTGGTTCTGAGGCCAGGAAAAGGGATTTGCAAAGAAAATTCTATTCAGTGTATTTCCTTCTTATCTCAGTAAATGGTCTGCCAGAGTGGTATTGCTTTGTATTAAAAACCTGCTGTCCTTTCAAAATTGCACACAGACACCCATGCATTATATCTGTTGTGTGTGCATAAAGAGAGAAATGTATTCATGGCTCTCATTCATAAACGTGGGGCCTCACATGTTCTGACGAAGGTGGTGCAGAAGAGTAGTTTCCACAGGGTAGATAGCTTTTTCCTATGCAGAGCTAATTCTCCACTTATGGACCATCTCAGAATATGTGCTTCTAGATAAACTCTACCCCTTTCTTTTTAAAAGATATTGTGATTGATTTTAAAATCCTTATACAGCAAAATTGACTCTTTTTTCCCCTTTGGTCTATACCTCTATGAATTTTTGCACATGTGCAGGGTCATATAAGCACTCCATAATCAGGATACGTAATGGCTACATTTCCCCCCAAAACTCCCTCAAGCTACCACTATATTCCCAACCCCTCATTCAATTCATAACCAATAGCAACCACTAATTTGTTTTTTATCAGTATAATACTGTCTCATCCAATATAACAAATGAATCACACAGTATGTAATACTTTGAGATTGGTTTCATTCATCCAAGTTGTTGCCTTACTCAGTAGCCCATTTTATTTTTCTGTTGAGCAGTGTCCCATGATATGGATGAGCTACAGTTGCTCCCCTGCCCCCATGGTCCACCTTGTACATCCTTGATACCTCTCTTACCTTAGTACCTTAGACCAAGAGGGAAAGTCAATTTGATTGCTTCATCTTCCATTAAATTGGTATTTGTGGAGTATTGTCCATATTTTAGACACTTGTGACATGACTAGAAATGTACAATTGAGCAAAACAGGCAACAAATCCTGCCTTCATGGAGTTTTTCTTCTAGTGGGAGGAGACAGAAGTATATAACAAGCACAACACATAAAAGACACGGAATGTTGAGAGATGATGTGTGAGGTGGGTATGGTGATACATTTCTGTAATCCCAATGACTTGAGAAGCTAAGACAGGAAGAACACAAGTTCAAGGCCAACCTGAGCAATTTAGCAACACTTCATCCCAAAAAAGTAAATAAATAGAAATAAAAAGAGCTGGAGATGCAGTTCAGTGGTAGAGTGTACCTGGGTTCAATCCCTGGTACTAAAGAAAGAGATAGAGAGGTGATATGTACTATGCAGGAAATAGAGAAGGGTAAGTAGAGTTAGGAATGTTGGGAAGAGCTGTGGTTTAGAGATGGGTGGTCAGAGTAAGTTTCAATGAGAAGGAGGTATTCAAGCAGAACCTCACAGAAGACTGAGTGAGTTTGCCAGTACCCCAGGGAAATACAGCCCATCTTGCAAAAAAAAAAAAAAAAAAAAAAAAACCCTGAATGGTAAGGCGCGGCAGGCTCTGCTGCAGTTCTTCAACACAGGGCACTTCACCACTGTGCCTCCCCCAGTTCCTTCTGGCTGCCACACCTCAGAGCATCCAAGATCACAGTCTCTTACTCACCTCTGGGCAGCTAAGCAGGAGAGACAAGCCCGAGCAAGTCAAGTCTGAGTATGGGGGCATAGGCTGGAGAAGCAGAGGGGACAGGGATGCTTGGGTCCTCCAGGAGAACTCTGAAGCTCTCATAAAGCCCTTCTCCTAGAACCAGGCAGAAGGGTACTAATCCATGCCTGTCTTACTGGCGAGAGTTCCAAATCTCATTAGCATTTACAAACGTAGAATTAATCTTCTCTTGGTAATCTGGTGGTTATTGATTTTTATTTTTAACTCTTATGAATACAAATAAAATGCCTTCAGCAGCACAGATGTGCAGAGGAAGTGGAGGTGGAGGGGACAGAGCACTCAAACCAGATCAAGAATCTCTTGCAGCAGCTTCCAGAAACAGGACAGGAAATCAGATGTGTCTGAGCTGTTCAACTGATCATGAACAGAGAGGACCCCCAAAGAGGACAGAGAGACCCGAACCCCCAACACACCAATTATGCCCATCTGCAGCTGGTAGAGAGAGCTCTGATTCATCTTAATCACTTGCAAGTTAAAAATAAACATCAATAACCAGCAGCATGGAAAAAGGAGGTGACATTTTGAAATGCAAATGAAGTAGGAAGTTCCAAAGCCTAGCAAGGAGAATCACCAATCCCAGATCCCCTCAACACAAGTTGCCCACAGATGATTTGGAGATCACTCCCCAAACCCCACATCTCTCCAGACCAGGTACAAAATATCAATTGCTAATTTTTCAGTTCTGGAACAGTGATGGCTTGTTACACTTGGTGTCTTCATAATTAGCAATGATATTAAGGACAGATCTGGGCACTGAAGATAGAAGATGTGGGCTCAAATCCAAGCTCAGTCACTTCCCAACTCCTGAACCTCAGCTAGGTGATACGATTCAGGTGTGTCACCTACATGGGATACCTGATTCGTAGGAGTTGCTCAACAAGCATGTATTTATTCATTCACATTCTATTTCCCTCAGAAGATAAAATCTAATGTTTAAAGAATTTGTTTAAATTACACAAGATAAAAATCTTGATTAAATATCAAGTATGAGAACTTTCTCATTCTAAATCAGGCACCAAGTATTCTGCAGGAATATATGAAATCCTTGGAATATACAGACACATATTGAATAATGATAAGTGGGTCAATAATGGGCCACATATATGATGGTGATCATATTGGAGTCAAAAATTTTCTATCACCTAGCAAGATGATCAAGTCATAGAATAAGGCATTAGTTATATGTCTGTGGTAATGTTAGTGTAAACAAACCTACTACACTCTCAGTTGTGTAAAAGTATAGCATATACAAATATGTACAGCACATAATACTTGATTATGATAATTAACAATTGGTTTGTGTATTTACTATATTATACATTTTATTGCTATTTTACAGTATTGTCCTACTTATTAAAATGTTTACTGTAAACAGTATGTCACGGAACAGTCTCGTTTAACTCATGTTCACTGTGTCTCTTAATTGCATAAGAGGACAGGTGGAGTGATTTACCTATACCATCTAGATTTGTATAAGTACACTGATATTTGCAAAATGACTGGATCACCTAACAACACATTTCTGTACAGTGTCTGCATTGTTAAGTGATGCCTGGCTGTATATGATGTAATACATTCCCAACTCCTACCTACAAAGATTTTAAAAATCTAATGGGTATTTATAAACCATCCATTGAGCCGTGAGGAAAAATAAGTGGCTGATAGAGATTGTATTATCTATTTCCATGTAGATATTGTGTCTGGCTTCCATTCCATCCTGCCTGGAAGCAATGGCAAGACAGAAGAAAAGGCAACTGCTTACATGCTGGGAACTTCCACCTATGATGTCATATTTAATGGTCACAACCACCCTACGAGGATCAATGTTATCATTTTCAGATGGGCCAACTGGAACTCAGATGAGTTGGGTAACTTGCTCAAGCCTGGGAATATCTATTCAGAGCCCTTGCTCTTACTCTTCCTGTCTAGTATTGCTCTCAGGAGGACCCTCAGCTTAAACCTGGGGGCTTCCCATCCCCAAGAGTCTAACTCGCTAGCTCATTACATCCCCCTGAGTATCTGGGACCTCTCCTGGTAGAGTTCATCTTCCCCAAGCTCCTCTGAGGTCCCATAACTCTTCCTCATTAGCACAAATTCCCTGAGCCCCTTTCCTTGTGTACTCTGTCAGCTTTCAGTGTGCTCTTCTCTGCTCAGCTCCTATACCAAAGCACCTGACCATCATCTCAGTGTTGTCATCACAGCCAGGCTGGAGGCAGGCTGCTGCATAGGGCTCAGCCCACTGTCCCACCACCTGCCTCTGCAGTGGGCTGAGTCCACCACAGCACAGGGAGATGAGGCCAGAAACATTTTTCTACAGAGAAATCATATCGTCTCATTGCTAGTATGGGGGGATCAGATGCTGCAATTGGCTGATTAGGAAGGCTGCATTAACAACCAGTCAAAACAGCTCTTTAAAACAAGCTTTGACAAAATTGTCACATTAGATGTATCTGAATAAAGTCAGCCGGGCGGCTGGCAGAGCACAATTCTACATCATTTTGACAGCCTGCATTAAGAAGCCGCAGGCACCATCAGGAAATTACCTCCAAGCTAAGCCCGAATTATAGCCAGTGCAACCTACTCAACCCTTGGTGGGGTGAGAGGCAGCCAGGAAGGGACTTCGAGGGCAGAGAAGGGAAGTTTTCCTGTCTCTCTTCCCTTAATCAGGGGTGGAGAGAGGTGGTATTGTCCGGTGGGGAGGTAAAATGGATCTCAGTGCAGTTAGGAGTGAGCTTTCCTGCTTCCATCTGAGTAGGAATCCTCTTGTGCTTGCATTTCTGTCTGACCTCCCAAGCTAATGACCTGAGAAATGCCCCAGACAAGAAGACAGTAACACCGACTTAATATTCCTTCTTCTGTTTCTAATGAGCTCTCCCATCCAGGGCAACTTACCTCCTCTTCCTGGTCCTCCATTGCTTTCCTAGGAAACAAAGAATGCTAGAATCCATGTTCTGCAAGCAGCTCTGTAGCCTGGTATGTGCAACCTAGAAGGAGGAGATTGGACTGCACAATCCATATCATCAAGTGTGAAGTTTCCAAAAAGAAGAACAAAGGAGAGGTGTTGTCTTTTTTGCACTTTCGGATTTATGAGATTGAGGAGGTATATAGAAGAAGGATGTTTGCCAACCCCAAGGATGGAAGAAGGCTCCTTCAGGTTTGCAGAAGATATCAGAGAAGTGATCTTATGGGATGTGTTGTGGAAAAGGCAAAGCACTATAGTCTCAATTGCAGAAGAACTGGTATTGTGCCATTTTTATCTGTTATGTGTACCGAGACTCTAGGGAAGATGCCTTTGAAGGAAGATTCTGTTGCTCATTTTTAAAGAATGTAAGAAAAGGAGAAAAGAAGGAAGGAGAGAGCAAGGGAGGGAGGAAGGAAATTAACAAATTTCTAATTGCTGTTATAGTCTGTGCTTAAATAATTGTATTCTACCACTCAGGATGGACCCTTTTCAGAAGTAATTATCCTCATAAGCTTTATGGCAACTAAGGAAACTCACAAATCTTGCATTTTTGCTAATGGGTCAATCTGATGACCTGAACTTTCTGGTCCTGAAAGTTGAGGGGAGACTGAGAAAGCTAAATCTACCTTAAAAGAAGTGGTAGGAGAGTCAGTTCCCAAGGTCTCCATGCTCTTCACTCCTGCAGAGTGTCACTAATGCAATCTGATGTAGCAGCCTGTGTGAGGAGAGACTGGAGGAGGAAGAATGCAAAAGGGTGTAAGGACTCTGAATTTTCATGGTGCTAGTTAAGCAACAGCTAATTGGAAAATGTTGGATTTTATTAAAACCTCAGACTTATATCATTGCAACAGGCACCAACATAATAACAATCATCTAATGGGCATTTTGGGTTTTTTCCAGAGCTCCTTTCCTTTCTCCCTGGCTGTTAATGTGCAGAAGAGAGCAAGTCAGTGGGTAGACGAGACCAAGGGGAGTCTGCTCTATAGCTCGGTTTGTGCAGACTAGAAGCAGGAGATTGGACCACATGATTCACATCATCATGAGTGAAGCTGCCAGAAGAGGGAGGGCAGAACTGGGAAGAGATATTGTCTTTTTCGCACTTTGGGGTTTTTGAGACTGGGGATATATATGGAAGAAGGATGTTTGCCAACCCTGAGGGTTTAAGGAGGCTTTGCATGCAGCCCAGTGCCTTGCTCTCAGTTGATAGTCAGTAAACTAAGTTAGTGCCGACCACAAGGAAAAAATGGGCTTTTTAGAAGGGAGTTGCCATAGGGAACTTTGCAGCCTCCAGGTGTATTCTCTGGTGGAGCTGAACAGTGGCTCTCCTCCTACCTGGGAGAATATTTCTCAAAGTCTATTTCAACCTGAAGCCCTGAACAACTTCAGAACTAGCTAAGATTCCAATCTATTAGTGTAGATTTCCTACCCTACAGAGAGGAGGAAACCTCACTTTTAAAGAAAGCAGTATAAAAAGTAAGCAGTGCCTTGGATTCTTTGAAAATTGTCTAATATGATACTGATGTTTCTTTAGAGGAAAAATACTATTGCACATTTTCAACTTTGATTTGCTAAAACGGAGCAGGGTTAAAATGGAGTAGAGGGTAGGTCCTGGAAGTCCCTCCTTAGTGAATACTTGTTGAGGGTATCCGAGTTTAAATGTGCTCCAAGTTAACAGTCCCACTTTTATCACAGAAATGATGGGGCAGGTAATAAATGTCTATTTAGAAAATAAAAACTTGAATATTAGAATTTGGGAAAATGACTGTAAATACTTCCTGATGAGTGGTATATTTGACTAATCCACCTGCTTGGCAGAACAGCCATTGTCACCAGCAACAGGCAGCCATTTTCCCTAGTACCTAAGACACAGCAAGTGAGCCTGAGGACCCTGAAGGAGAAGCAGGCTGTGGCCATGCCTGAGCCCTACCCAACCCCTGCATCTACCACAAACCTCCAACCACTACCCTGCTCTGCCCAGTTCATCACAGACCCTTTTGATGTGGGTTGCAGGGATGTCCCTCAAGGACAGGTTTCCCAGGGGGATACAAGAGAGGACTGAAGCCCCACACTCAGGCACTGATGAGGAGAAGGTGATGTCCAGAATAAACATTGTTTCTGTGCATGTATGTGTGTGTGTGTATAGGGCATTTCTGGGCAAGATTAGCATTTGAATAAGGGATTCAGTAAAATAGATCACCTCCCCACTGTGCAGTCTCCTCACCCAATGTCAGTGGTGACAGCAGGGACAAAATGGGCATTAGAAGGGAGTCACCATAGGGAGCTCTGCAACTTCCTGGGATATTCTCCTATGGAGCTAGAACCAGCATGTAAATAACCATGGCTTATCCACCAAATCAGGAATAGAATAAAAAGCAGAGAAAGGGGATTTCCTCTCTTCCTACCTGCCATCTTGAGCTGGTACATCTCATATCATCTTCTCCTGCCCTTGGACTGGGATTTACTCCAACTAATCAGGTCCTCTTTGGACTCAGACTGGAATGAATCTGGTTCTCTCTCCCCAGTTTGCATTTGGCATTTTGTGAGGCTTCTTAGTTTCCATAATCATGTGATCCAATTCCTCATAATAAATCTCTTTTTACATTAGGATCGCCTATTAATTCTGTTTCATTGGCAAACTCTAACTAATACATTCCCACACCCTTGGTATTTAGAAACCCAATAATAAGCTAAGCATGAGGCCTCCATAAACTGACCCAACAGTCCCAGCCTCTCAACTGAAATTCCCCCAGCTAGAAGAGGAAGAAGGAGGAGCAACAGGTCTGAAGAGGACAGTCATCTAGACGTGTATGTGCCTAATTTCTTGGTCAAAAACTCCTTAAAAGAGCCAGTATGGTGGCACATGCCTCTAAACCCAGGTCCTTGGGAGGTTGAGGCAGGAGAATCATAAGTTCAAGGACAGCCTGGGCAATTTAGCAAGTCCCTGTCTCAAAATAAAGAAGGAAATGGGGATGTAACTTAGTGATAGAGCACTTGCCTGGCTTGCCTGAGGCCTTTGATTCAATCCCCAGCTCTGCAAAACAAACACATCCTCAAAGGGTGTGAGGTGATGGATATGTTCATTGGGCTGATTGTGTAGGGAATGCATGAAGTAAGGCATCATGTTGCAAAAATTAAATTTATACAATTTCTATTTGCCAATTATACTGCAATAAAGCTGGGGGTGGAAAAGAACATTTCAGTTTTTCAAAAATCTGAGTATTTTTTTTGTCTTCTTTTAATTCTTGTTTTTAAAAAAGGAAAATTTAGTTCATTACTGAAAGTTACTTGAAATTTGATGTCAAAGTCTACATAGAATATATAGTGTAATATATTTGTATAAAAATATAAATAGATGTACATACATATATATACATATAGATATATAAATAAATATAGTTAAGTATCATTATACTTTTCTTTCCATGTTTCCTTCTGCTCCATGCTTTTTTCAGAGATGGTAAGCCTTCCAATTTCTAAGCATGAGCTTTCACAAAATGGAATGTTATAACTCAGATATTACGCACTTGAGATTTCCTGCAAGCTTGTTCTTCTAAGTATTCAAAAGTAAAGCATTTTTCCAAGAGGGGGGGGAAAAACATCTCCCCCAAGGGTTAGTCATGGCTCAATTCTAGGTGCTGTGCACTGCAGAAGACTGGTCAGACATCACCCAAAGTTCTCAGGCTGACCTGCATAGCTGATAGAATAAGCACCCAGGAGTTTACCCTAAGTAGCTGGTGTCAGTGAAACTGGCAAGGATATGAGGGTGTCTACACATAACCAGAAGACCAAAGATATGAACAGTCAGACAATGCAGACCATGCTGACAATGAAAACGAGGGAGCTCCAGAGATGAGGGCAGAAGGGACAGTGCAGAGAAAACTACCCCTGCCAGCGAGTCGTCCACAGGTAACTTGTGGCTCATACAGTGAAACACTGGTCCAAGTGGGACCTTGTCTCCACCCCAGGTCAGAGTCCAAATCCTGTCCCCATTCCATCAGGTCACCTCTGAGGAGTATGCAGAGGAATAAAGGGCTATTCTTGCCATTGTTTTCCAGATTCGCAAGTTTTCCGTTACTAATTCTCCATGTAATTGTGTTTCTTGAGAGGAGATGCGCCATGCTGTCCAAAGCTGTCATACCCACATCTCCTGTGTGTCCAATCCCTGCCTAGCACAGAATCTGAACCTCTCTGCTCACATCTCTGGCCTGAGAGTGAACTTTCTAATCCCAGATGCTTCCTCTTGTCCTTCCTGACCCTCTTCTCCATTCACCTGAGTTTCTACCAGGCTTGCTCTTTTCCCCTCTCCTGGGAATCCTGTGGTTCCCAGTCCACGGTGCTCTCTGCTGCCTGGACATAACTGATCCTGCCTGAGGAACCACTCATCTGTCCTCATCTGTGGCATGTTGTCCTCCCCAACAACACCAAGTACCTGGGACAGAGTTCACTGCTTCCTTCTCCATACTTCCCACCAATCTCAGACTGTGCTTGGACACCCCGGTCTGCAAAGTTTTCTAGTTTCTTGCCTTCAGCAAATATGCCAAGGGTCTCTCTAGTGCAAGGTATAGTGCTAGGTGCCAGGGATTCCAGCATCAAATGATCAGATCCTGTTCAATGGATCACTTTAACAAGAGATGTACAGAGATCTTAGCTCACCAGACTTCTCTGTCCCTTCTTTATCAATAATGAAAGGCCCAGGCAACCCACGAGGTGAGCAGGTGTGGGCAGCAAACTGCAGCAGATCTCCAGGAAAAGGCTGCAGAGTTGAGCTGCTGCCTGCGTGTCTCTCAGGTCTCCCCCCTGAGGCTTTAGGCCTGCCCTTGACTTAGTGACAGATTTGACTGCTCCTCACCCACCGTCTGGCTGCCTCCCTCCCAGCCCTGGGTTTTTGCTCCCTCTGAGTCACCCTGACCCCAGCTGCCACTCGCAGCAGGCTCTGTCAGCCACAACCATCTTCTCAATAAGTGACAGCTCTGCTACCTCACTGCAGCGGGGCAACACATGGTGTCCTTGACTTTCTCCTGCCTGCAGTACACACCGGGTTATCTTTTCACCCACTGTAGCTTCATTCACATTCTGTGGCTATCCTGTTTTCTACCCTGAACTCCCCAGCATCACAGGAAACCCAAGTTGCCCCTAGCCCTGCTATACAGCAGCCATGTGTGTGACCTGGGGAAATCTCTTGCCCTTTTCTAAATCTCTCCTCTCTGGAATAGCAAGAGCATACCTACTTGATCACCTCACGAGACTGCTGTGGAGGTGAAATGAGATTATGGGCATGGAAGTTTTCAGTCTTTATAAATGGAAAAACTCTATGAGAAACTAAATCATGTTATTCTTATTATTGTTATTATTCCTATATTATGACTCACCCCAAACCTGATCATGGGAGAAAGCTGAATTGAGTTTTAATGGACAGGGACTGTCTCCTCCTACCATCCCCACTTAGATTCTGTGGTCACTCCTGGCTTACCCCAGCAAGCTCAGCCCCACAGGAGGGATATTTTGGCGCCACAAGACTGTGATAATTAATTTGTGTCAATTTAACTGAGCCATGAGGTGACCATTTGGTCAAGCATTATTTTGGGTGTGTCTGTGAGGTGTCTCTGGATGATCGACATTTGAATCTATAGACTAAGTAAAACAGGGGGGCCTCCCTATGGGGTGTAAATTATACAATCAGTTGAAGGCCTGATTAGAACACTAAGGGTAACCCTCTCCCAAATAAAAGATTATTCCTTCTACCTGACTGCCTTCAAACTAGAACATTGGCTTTTTCCTGTCCTCAGACTCAAAATGAAGCTCAGGACTGCATAAACCAAATTCTTCTAATAAATCTCTTCACACACACACACACACACACACACACACACACACACACACATACCGAGAGAGAGAGAGAAAGAGAATCATCATAAGTTGGAAAATACTATGAGGTAAAAATCCATTTAACACACCTGTTTTAGTCAACTTTTTTGGTGCTATGACTAAAACACCTGACAAGAACAATTTGAGAGGAGGAAAAGTTTATTTGGGGGCTCACTATTTTAAAGGTCTCAGTCCATAGTCAGCTGACTCTATTCCTTGGGGCTCAGGGTGAGGCATAACCTCATGGCAGAAGAGTGTAGTGAAGGAAAGTGGCTCACGTGAGGATCAGGAAGCAGACAGAGTCTCCTTTCACCAGATACAAAATAGTAACAAAAATGGCATGGTATTGGCACCAAAATAGACAGGTAGACCAATGGTACAGGATAGAAGACACAGAGACATACCCACATAAGTATAGTAACCTCATACTAGACAAGGGTGCCAAAAACTTACAATGGAGAAAAGATAGCCTTTTCAATAAATGGTGCTGGAAAAACTGGAAATCCATATCCAGTAAAATGAAATTAAACCCCTATCTCTCACCCTGTTCAAAACTCAACTCAAAATGTATCAAGGATATAAGAATTAGATCTGAGACCCTTCACCAAATAGAAGAAAAAGTAGGTCCAAATCTCCATCATGTTAGCTTAGGACCAGACTTCCTTAACGAGACCCCCATAGCGCAAGAAATAAAAGCAAGAATCAATAAATGGGATAGATTTAAACTAAAAAACTTTTTCTCAGTAAAGGAAACAATCAATAATGTGAAAAGAGCCTACAGAGTGGGAGAAAATCTTTTCCACACACACACCTCAGACAGAGCACTAATTTCCAAAGTTTATAAAGAACTTAAAAAACTTCACACCCAAAATACAAAGAACCCAATCAATAAATGGGCTAAGGAAATGGGCAGACACTTCACAGAAGAAGATATACAGGTGATCAACAAATACATGAAAAAGTGCTCAGCATCCCTGGTAATTAGAGAAATGCAAATTACAAACCACCCTAAGATTTCATCTAACTCCAATTAGAATGGCTATTATCAAGAACACAAGCAATAATAAGTGTTGGCATGGATGTGGGGAAAAGGCACACTAATACATTGCTGATGGAGTTGCAAATTGGTACAACCACCAGGACCCACCTCTTCCAGTCACACCCTACCTGCCTTCAGTTACCATTCAGTTAATACCCATCAGGGGATCTCACTGCTGATTAGAAGCTGTGGCTCACTGCCACTGCCCAACATCTCAGGAGAGTGTGGTACTACAATATCACTAACCAAGGAAAAGAGCCAAATTCAAAAAGTATGATTCTACTGAATGCATTTATCTTTCACACATTGTAAAGCCAAGAAATCCTAAGTCAAACCATAGTAAGTTGGGACCATTTGTGTGTGTGTATACATTCACATTCACACACATCCCATTGGTTCTGCTTCTTTGAAGAGCCATGACTAACATAGTGATCTTCCAGGGGTCTTCATCATGCAGTGTGTGGAAATGAAAATAGCTGGGGAATTTTTTGGTTGTCAGAATGACTTGGGAGAGAAGGTGCAACTAACATTTAGTAGGTGAGGGCTGAAGTTGCTATATGCCACTTAATATCAATGTTCTTCTCAACAAAAATGTTCCTTTAAGACTGTGTGACTGGAGTCTGTGCCAGACTCTCCAAAATCATCCACTCAACTCTTGCCATGGTTCAATTTGCCAGAACCACACAATAACACTAGCCTCCTTTTGTGCTTCTCAAACACATCAAACTAGTCGCTGCCTAGGTATTTTTAACTTAACTCATGGGTCTTCTCTGTCTGGAGTAATCACCCCATCCTCTCATGCTCACCCCATTCTCCCATGCTCACTCTGTATGGTCACTATGCTGGTTCTTGCTTTTCCACCAGGTATCAGTTAGAATAGCACATAATAAAGGTCTCTCTTCACCACAAAAATCCAGGGTGGTGCCCCCTCACCTGAGACATACATTAATCCATCTGTTTTACCTTATAAATAGTTATCGATTCCCTATGAAATGCTAGTGTCCATTTGCTTCCCACTTCTCCATTGTCTCTTTACTACCACTAGAATGTAAGGACATAAAGTCACCCACTCTTGTATTCTCATAACATAGTAGAAACTACATCAATATGTATTAAAGTGAATTGGGGACCAATAATGCACTGGATACCTCATGGGCACTGAAAGATGCAAAGTAGAATAAGCTCTTTCCCATTTTGGAGAAAAGGAATGTTCTTGAGCACCTTTGACAAAAGCTATCTTGGCCCCTGGCATTCCTGGGTGAGAGCACCAGATACCTACACAACCTGCAAGGTATTGATTATGACCAGATTTCTGTTTCTGTTCATGGCAGTGCTGGTGGCCTCTCTATACCTCCAGTCTGCTCAGAGAGACATAATCCTTCCTCTGCTCTTAAGTTACCAGCTCTTTCCTCGGGGCTAGTTCCTGTCCTACTCTTATCTTGAGAAGTCTGATTGATAGTGTGCTGGTGACCACAGCAAGACTCTGCAGCCAGGCTCCACCTGTTTGAGTGGTCCCCTCACATCTGTCTGCCCAGAACAGCCTGAGTCTGCTCTGCCTCTCTGAACACTTCATCAAGTGCAAGTGTCAAAACAGGAAGTAGGAACATTCCCCACCACTCTTACTCTCTCTAGGCCTCCTCCAATTTAGGCTTCCAGAATTTCAGACTTCCTCTTGGTCATACACACCTAAGTTCAGATGGACAGACATACTTTGCCCCAGGAATTGATCTTAAGAAGAGTGTTTCCAAATTGGACTGAACTTCAACTTGATTCCAAACATCTCTTTACTGGCTCCATCAGGTTTCAGGTCAACCAAGTGTCTCGAGCTCACCAGCAAATCTTTTATCTGATGGCACAACTAGAAACCAAGTTCTATAGCTATTTGCAGAGACTAGTGGACTTAAACAAGACTGCCAATATTGCAAGAAAAAAAAATACACTAAGAAATGCCAGCGACCTATCCCAACCAACTTCATGTAATTGGATAAGTGCTCCTCAAAGACGTCTATGATAAAGGCTTGGTTCCCAGACTGTGGTGCTATTTGGGAGGTGGTAGAACCTTTAAGAGGTGGACCAGGACTGGGGAGATAGCTCAGTTGGTAAAGTAAAGTGCTTGCCTTGTAAGCACAAGGCCATGGGTTTGATTCCCAGCACCGTAAAAAAAAAAAAAAAAAAAAAAAAAAAGAGGTGAACCAAGTGGAAGGTCTTCTGGTCACTGAGGACATGTCCTGAAAGGGGATATTGAACCCCACTCCTTTCCTCTTCCTCTCTTTACCATCCCAGTTACAAGGGGAATGGTTTTGCCTCATCCTCTCACCATGATGTGGTGCCTTTCCACAGGGCCAAATGCAATGGGGACAACCAATCATGGACTGGAAACTCCAAAACCATGAGTCAAAACAACCCTTTTCTCTTTATAAGTTGGTATCTCAGGTATTTGTTATAGCAACAGAAAGATGACTAACATAAAAGTCAACAAACACCCATTTGCTGTGACTTGAGGTCTCTCCCTCCCTTTAATTCCAGCACCGTTTACAGATGTCTTTTGTTAAAAATGTGAATCGATTATGAATATGCAGTCTGGAATGGGTAAAGTCTCAATATGACCACACCAGCATTTTCTCACACAGTAGGCTATACACATGAGGAGAAGGGAGCCAGAGCAGGCTATAGAAAGGAAGGAAGGGGAAGGAAGTATTGGAGGGAAAGATTTTTGTTTCAGAATTTCACCTCAAGTCACATTTTTGTGATATTCTCTCTGAAAGGGAACACCCCAGGCAGGAAGGGATTACCAAATGTCGGTCCCAGATGGCTGCCCCCACAGTCAGTCTCAGCCTTGCCCTGGTTCACTCTGAGTAGGAAGAACAACTGCCACCCTCTCTCCCTCCCCAGGGTGCTGCTCTGATCACTAAACTCTCTGAAAAGTGTGAACAATTACTTTTTTTGGTCTTTGATCAGCTGCTATAAGGTTGAAATTACTCAAAGGAAATATTTTTGTTTTTGTTTTTTTTAGAGTTTATTTGCCTGTTTTTTATTTTACAAAATGGGATCATATCACACATATTTTACACTCTTTGAAGTCATTCACATTACATTGTAAACATCTCTCCCAGTCAGTGAACATAAACTACAAGATAAAAGGTCAAAATTGGGACCTCAAAGGAAATTCTTGAAGTGCAAAAAAAGAAAAACAAAATGAGAAATTAGAAAATACAGACAACTATTTTCTCTTAATACAGTTGTACCTCAGTATCTGTGGGAGATTGACTCCAGGACCCTGCAGATATCAAAATCTATAGAAACTCAAGTCCTTTAGATAAAATGGCATGGTATTTGCATTTAACAAATTACATCCTTCCATTTATTTTGAATCATCTCTAGATGACTAATGATATCTAATACAATGTAAATGCTATGTAAATAGTTGTCACGTTGTATTGTTTGGGGAATAATTACAAGAGAAAAAGGGTACATGTTCAGTACAGATGAAATATTTTTTTGTTTTCAATTCACAGTTGGTTGAATCTGCCAATGCAAAGGCCCTACTGTAAAATACATTTCTTTCCGCAGGTAGTAGTGGCCCCATTTACTGGAACAATTTCCAGGTTTCTTCAGGATTTGAGATTTCTGTTCAATAAAAATTATGTCAGAACTATAAATGTCTTATTTTTTCTCAATTTAAGTAAGCTTATTGTATTATAACTTACATGCACAAGAGTAGTTTACTCAAATAATGTAAATCATACAGTAGATTATAGTCAAACTGTTACCATTTGGATTTGAGGTGTCCCAAAAAATCTCCTGTGTTAATGCAGGAAGTGCAATAGTTAGATTGTGAGAGCTATTCCCCATCAGTCTATCCAGTCTGAATGGACTGACTGCGAGGCAACTGTAGGCAGACAGGGCATAATCTGGAAGGGTTCGCCTTCCCTGCAGCACCTTCCCATTGCTCTCAGCTCCTCCCCACCATGAGAAAAGTAGTGCTCCTCTACCGTGCCCTTCTGCCATGATGTTCTGCCTCACTATGGACCCAGAGCAATGGAGTTGACTGACCATGGACTGAACATCTGAAATCATGAGTCAAAATAAACTTTATCTCTCTAAGTTGTTTTTGTCAGGTATTTTGGTCACAATGATGAGAAGTTGACCAACACACAAACTTTTTAATATTATGTGTTTCATTTGATCTACATATTTTTAATCAAGCACCTTTAATATATTGGTTGAAACTACCTAGAAGCTGGCAACAGGGACCTTACCTTGACCTCAAACTAAGGCAACTTCAGGTTGTTCCTACACAATGTGTTCTGAGGTGGGGGCCTATTGGGTACATAGGTGCAGTTGTATTTCTGCCTGGGGCCAGGCTGCTACAGCCCTGCCCTAGTCTATACCTCCCAGACCAAGGGGGTGCTACTCCCTCACATCCCCAGGCATTTCAGACAATTGATTTTCATCAATTCTTTTGTCCTTCTGGAAAGGTATACATTCTGAGTTGCTTCTCACCTCAGCCTCTCTCTGCCTTACTCTTCTGTTACTAACCAACTGTTGTTAAGGGCTCAGTGAAATTTATATTTGAAACTAGTCGCTCCACCCCTGTGCTTTTCAATGCAACTTTCTGCAAAGATGGAGATATTTAATGCAGTGGCCACTAGGTAGCCATATGTGGCTTTTGAACACTTAAAATATGGCTAATGCATCAGAGAATCTGAGTTTTAAATTCTATTTAATTGTGATTAAAGTTAAGAGCCAACTATGGCTCATGGTTACTGTATCAGATAGCACAGCCCTAGACAATGACCACATGGACTACAAATCATACTAATATCCAGTGGTTGTCTGACTCATGTCAATGGCCTCTTATTCTCTCTAGATTGCAGAAACACTTGCATTGTGACTTATACCCCCCCATTTGGTCTGGGAGGTGCCTTATTTTCATTATATTTGCAAATCATATTTATGTCTTTGACCTTTAATTCTACCTTTAACCTATAGAGCAATCTGTTTCTCTGCAGTTTAAATTACAGAGTCTCACTCCCTGGGAGTTCCTTCCTTCTCCTTTATGGGTGCCAGGGAGGCTGAGGAAATCTACCTACTAGAAAGGAAAAAAGGAAGTTGTACTGAAGGAATTTAGAGATGATGCCTTAAGAAATGAAAAATCTTTCAAAATACAGAGCTGAGAAGTGATAAAAGTAGTAGACATTTTTTAAAAACCTGAATATTTAAAATCTGGAAGAGATAGATTTATGTTTTCTTAAATATTTTGCATCTGTAATATTCTCCCAAAGGTCCAAGTACTGAAGTCTTGCTCCTTAGGTTGGTGTTATTGGGAGGTAGTGAAACCTTTAAGAGGTAGAGTCTAGTGGGAGGTCTGTAAGTCATTCAGGTCATTGAGTGTGCCCTCAAAGGTGATAGATAGTGGGACTCCAGCCTCTCCCACGTCTTCTGATTTGCTTCATGGCTCACCGTAAGGTGAGTGGTTTTATTTTAGCAATAACTCCCTACCATGATGTGGCCACATCAGGTGTCTTCCTACAAATTCAAAAATGATAAGTTAACCAATCTTGCACCAAAACCTCAAAAACTGAGATAAACTAAGCCTTTTACTTTTATCAGCTTATTAACCCTGGGTGTTTGTTATATTAATGGAAAACTGACCAACATCCTTGCTATAAATATATGTCTTAATATGTCTGACTATCAGTATCTTTGTCTTTAAAATTGTGCATAATACCTACCTTAGGGTTCTATGAAGAAATAGAGCAATAAGTGAGAGAGAGGTGAGGGAAGGAGAGGCAGAGACAGAGATAGAGACACTGAGATTGAGGTGATTGGCTTACACAGTCAGAGGCCAACAATACCCAAATCTATAGGATTGACATCGAGACCTGGCAAGATCCAATGTGTGATTCAAGTCCAAACCCTCTGTTGACAGAATCCCTTCTTGCTGTAGGGAGATCGTCTTTGCTCTACTCAGATTGTCAACCGATTGGATAAAGGCCCCTCATATTAGGAGGACAATCTTTACTCAAAGTCCACCAATTTAAATGTTAACTTCCTGAAAAATCCCTACAGAAACATCCAAAATCATATTTGAACAAATTATCTAGTGCCCCTGTGGTTCAGACAAGTTGACACATAAAATTCATTATCACATCATCCTGTAGTGAGGGTTGCATTCATTCATTAGAATTTTGAGAGAATATATATGAACATATTTTGAAACTGTCAAGTGCTGTAAGGATGTAAAGACCAACAGGTACATGAACAAATGCTCAATATCACTAATAACATGGAAAATGCAAATTGAAATCACAATGAAATATTTCACACCTGTTAGGATGACTATTATTAAAAAAAAAAAGGATAATAAGTGTTGGTGAGAATGTAGAGAAAAGGGAACCCTTACACATTGTTTGGAAGAATGTAAATTAGTATAGCCATTATGGAAAAAAGCAGAGTTTCCACAAAAATTTGTAAGTAGAGCTACCATGTGATCTAACAATACCACTTCTAGGTATATATCCAAAATAAATATCATCTGTACATCAAAGAGACATCTGTATTCCCATGTTGATTGTAGCATTCTTTGTAATAGCCAATATGTAGACTCAACCTAACAATCCATCAATGAATGAATAAAGAAAATGTGATACACACACATACATATACACAATGTAATACTATATAGTTTTTTAAAACAAGGAAATTCTTTCATTTGGGAAAACATGGATGAACCTGGAGGACATTACACTAAGTGAAATAAACCAGATACAGAAAGAAATACTACATAATCTTACTCCTAAGGTACAAAATTTTAGTTAAAAGAGTAAGTTTGAGAGATGTATTGTACAGCATGGTGACTGTGATTAATAGTAATAAATTGTGCTCTTGAAAATCACTGGGAGAACAGATTTTAAGTATTCCCACCACATAGAAGATAAGCATGTGAGGTAATACATGTGTTAATTAACTTGTTTTAATCATTCTACAATGTGCACATATTTCAAAACATTATGTTAAAGATAAATATATACTATTTTTATTTGTCAATTAAAAAGTAAATTTAAAAAATGAACCAAAGAATCATGAAGAATACAATGTGCATTACCTTGAGGTAATAAACAAACAGGGTGGAAAGTGTAAACTGGAGTTGGGGAGATGGCAAGAGAGTGCAGTAATAGCTCAGGTGATTGGGCCCAGGATGGGTTTCATGGATGTGGAATGGGAAAGTGGTAGACGTGAGTGACATGTTAAAAAAATTTCCCCTGAACTTGATGAAGAATTGGATACAGTAAGGAGTGAGAAAGAGGAGTAGGTACAGCTTCCTAAAATGTGACAAAGTGCCATTGGAATAGACAGAAATGTTGTGGTATGGGGAGTAGTGGGAATGAAAGAGATGGTTTTATTTTTTAACTTGTGAAATTTAAGGTGGCAGCAAAGCATTCAAAAGCACATGCCCACAAACAGTGTAAAGCTCCGTATTTTGAAGAACCTTGACAAATTTGAGATTTTATCCCAATTATAAGTTAACACAGTAGCCTGCCATAACTTCCTGGATGCTGACAGCATCCATGACTCCTGATCAGAGAGGGATAGAGCACTCGGTCAATGGCAGTAGCAGCAGCCAGAGTACCATCATTTCCCAAGCACCAGTTCCCACAGGACAGAGGCAAGAAGGGCCAGGTGATGCGTGCATAGGCAGAGAGGGCCATGCTTGAGGATGAATCAGAGTTTAGGAAACTCAAACCCTTTATAATGGATTGTAAGCCTGCCTGGCCTTTGCCCCAGGAGAAACACTATATTATATTAGACCACCACATATTTGCCTTTTATTCTAGAGGGAAATCCTACACAAATGTCCTAGAAAAGATGTTCTGGAAAGGAGAAACTCTTGTTCCATCTCATGAGCTATGCAGATATGTGACAACCACAGGGAAAAGAACTTCCAACACCAGTCTGAATCTTTAAGAAGAGAAAATGACTAGGAATTTAGATTTGGTATTCCCCAACTGATGTCCAAATCATGGGAATGGATTAGCATTTCTTAGAGTCTTTATCAGTCAGAATCTTGGCAGAAAGAAATTAATTCATCCCACTGGTCAAAATGAAGAGATTATAGTAGGGGGTTTATTCACAGAGGTGAAAGAAATGGGGAGGGAGGGTGGGCATACAGCACAAAGCAAACACTGCCCCCTTGGTTACTAACAGTTATAGACCCAACATGACTTGTAGTGCTTTACATTGTTCAGGTCTTTTACCACCATCGTCTTGTTTGACCACACAACCACCCTGTACTGGGGTACCTGATAATCTCTATTGTACAGAGTAGGTTCAGAAGTGGTTTACACTTCTAAGGTTCAGAAGTGTTAAATGACTTTCCCAGGGTCTCAGAGCTGTTCTACTACCTTCACATGTCATAATCTTTCTATCATGCCACAACAACGATCTCTTGATAGAGGACTTGGTAAAGCATTCTAAAATTTAAGTATATTTACAAGCATTGTCTCCTAACAGTGCTATGTTAGCAAAAGCTTACATTACTATAACAAACACCTGAAATAATCAAATTATAAAGAAAAAAGGTTTATTTTGGTTTCATTCCATGGTGGACTGGCCCTGTTGCTTTGGGGCCTGTGTTAAAAGCACAGGGCAGAAGCACATGGAAGAGCAAAGTCAATCATCTTATGAACAGAATTCAAAAGAAGAAGCAACCAGGGTCACACAATCCCCTTCAAGGACAGGACCCCAGTGACATAAGACTTCCAACTAGGCCCCATCTCTTAAAGATTCTACCACTTCCCAGTAGAACCATGGACTGGGAACCAAGTCTTTAACACATGTTTGGGGGCACTTAGCCAAACCACAGCACTCACTTTGTAATAACTTCCCCTGGTAGAAATACAGCTCATTTCAGCTAGAACAATCCCTTATAGTGTATATCAGATGATGCCACGATCCTGTTCTCTAACCCTCCAAGAACTTGCCACCAACAATTGAGTACACTGAAAAATCCTTACATTAGTCTATATATAACCAACCATGGTGTGGCTTTGGGCCTGACTTTCTCATCCCCTTTCCTCAGTACTTCCAAACTAACCCAGTCTCCTTGTCTTCCCTTCAACATGTCAAGAACAGGTCCCATCTCAGGCCTCTATCCCTGGCTGTTGTTCATTCACTTGGAATTCCATTCCCTCAGGTTCCACATGGCTTGCTCTCTCACTTCATTCAAGACTCTGATAAAATGTAAGAATTAAACTTCCCCAAGGAATTCTTCAATGGAAGACACTCTAAATATAATGTAATCATGCACACATACAAACACACACACACACACACACACACACACACACACACACTTCTCCTACCCCATCACTTTCTCCCCCCATCTTTCCCTTATCACTACCTGTCAGTTCATTTATGTATTTATCTTCTGTCTTTCCTTCTAGCAAATAAGCTCCATGAGGGTAGGAAATGTCTTATTTTTCACTATCTCCAATACGTAGAACAAACATAGAGCTCAAAAAATTATTACTAAATAATAAGCTTGTGAAGAGGGTAGGAGGGGTGAGGGGATTCAAAGGCTTCAACATGGCTATTCCAGGTTACCTTCTTCTTCCTTCCTTCCTCTTCTCCTGCCTCAGGCTGTAGCTGTGATCTTTCAAATGTTGACTCAAGTGCCTCCATGCAGAGCCTGGGTCTGCTAAATATTGCAGAACCTTCCTGGGCAGAACAGATGCTGAATGTCAGGAGAAAGTTTGTCTCCAGGAACAAAAGCAGGAAATAGTCTCACCAGTCCCAGCTCCAGATGTCTGAGGTCTCTAAGCCTAGAGTTGTCTTTCCCTTCAGTATAGAGATGGATATCTTTTTCATCCCACTTCCTGGGGCTTTCTCCAGGGGCTATAACTTCCCCTACAGCACCTTCTCCCCTTTTGCTTTCCTCATTAACACAATAGAAGTAAAAGGCTGTGGTGGGAAAGGTGAGGAGGACATACTTACTTTTCTTCCCATTTAGGTAAAGGAAGAGAGCTCAAGGAAGTCTCTGTCTGCATTTTTATGTACAGGATGCTGGGCATGTTTGGAATTTCAGGACAGGATCCCAGGAGCTATTTTCCAAAGGAAAGTAGCTTCTTAGGAGAAAATTTTAATAAAGAGAAAAGACAATGACTTCATAAGTATTATTTCCAAATAAAAAGTATCTGGCACATAGTAAGATTGTGAGAGAATAAATAATGAAAGGTTGCCAACCTTTTCAAGTCAAGTTGGGCAGGTGACTACCTCTGAAATTCAGGATGTTTATACTAAGAAAAAGTCAAAGTTTATTTCTCCACTCTGGAACAACAGCTTGGAGTCCAGGGCTGGCCTCTGATGCAGCACCAGGTCATCTTTGTCCATACCCTCCTTCTGGCCTGTCTCCGAGGATACCTGATGCAAGTCTCCCCTGACCTACCCCCATACACATCAGGGCTGGGGATTGAACCCAGGGCCTTGTGCATGTTAGACAAGCACTCTACCATTAAGCTACATCCCCAGCCCCCTAATGCAAGTCTTAAACAGTGAGTGAGGTAAGACTGCCCTTGGAGCTCTGAGAAGGTATGATTACTGATTTTCCAAATCATTTGCCCCTGACAGGGATCTCGAAACACTGGAAGAAAACCACACTTTCAAAGTAGAGGATCCACTGTGTTGCTAGTGCAGGGAAAGGGACTGTAGAGCATGCAGCAGTGGGGACCATGGAACACTGGAACCATTAAAGGCAAAGTCACAGCCCCTCCTGCATAATATTGAGCCCTCAGCAAGAAAAGCAGAGGCATAGACACCAAGAAGCAGGGATCAGAGGCTAGGCAAGTCATTCAGGCCTCGCTGAACAAAACCGGGACTGGTCATAGTCCACCTCAAGACTGCACCAGTGGAGATGTCACCAAACACTGAAGGGCTTCACAGTCTTTGGGTAAAGGGAAGCCCCAGAGGCTCATAATAACATTGAGGATCTGCTTGGCCACTAACTCACTATGTGCCTTCAGCAAACCACATTATCCCTCAGAATCTCAGTTTTCATATGTAAAGTGGGATGATAATACATTTTGAGACTGGTGTGGATGAAATGAGGACGATGAGCATCTGAGCATGGACCCAGCTCTTCCTCACTGTCCCCACCTGCAGTCCTGATAGAAGTTGACATCTGCACCACATGCTTATTCCTGCCTCAATGAGTTCTGTTCCTGGTGAGGAGATGAGGTACAGTCCAGACTCCTTGAACAGGACAGTAACACAAGTCTATTCCCCAGCTCTGTCCCTGCATCCCCAATTGTAGTTTCTATCATTAACACATGGTATAGTGCAAATGAGAGGCCTGTGGGGAGCAAGGAGGAGCCTAGGAGACAGCACCTGCTGCTGGTGGGTGTCTCAGAAGAAACAGACAACTTCCTCAGGGTAGCAATCAGACAGGACAAGGTAGAGACCTGGATACTCTCCTCCCTCTCTGGGCCTCTTGTCCAAATTCCAGAGCTGACAGCTGCTGTCCAAGTCCTAGAGCACCTCTGGGGAAGCCAGTGGGTATTTGGCAGTAGTCTTTCAGGACAGAGGTTTTCTGGATTTTTTTTTTTTTTCAGTCCTATGAATGCATTTGTTTGCTTGGTGAGAAATAGTGCTAAGAGCAGATTGCAGAAGGGGCAAAAATAACACAAGGAACAAATAAAGTCCCATGATACACAAAGCATAGAAAATCATAAAGGGTTATACTGTAGTTACCAGAAAAGCCTACATTACCAAGTCAATTTGTTGGTGGGTGACCTGTTGTAGGCATCACCACAGTCTAAGGTGAGCAAACATCTTGGTTTCCAGGAACTGATATTCCCTGAATTCAGGAACTTCAGCTCTGAAATCAGGATAATACTGAGTGCACCAGGATGAGTCAGTTTCTGTAAACTTCCCAGGATGCCCTCAGCAACAGAACAGGTGAACTTGTTTTTCTAAACCAACTTTCCCTCTCAAATGCCTCCACCCTCCATGAAACTCTCTACCCCACACCTCCCTCCATCCCTCCTTTGTCAGTATCACCAGCAGCCTAGGACAGAAAGAGATGGGAACACAAAAAGGCCGGCATGGGACAGGTTAGTCTTTCTAGAAGGTGAGCTGAGATGAAGGATGAAGGCAGAATCCAGAGGAAGTGGAGAAACCAGACAAAGCCCCTTAAGCCATTTTTATTAATGAAATGCCACCCACTTTTTTGACAAAGCTAGGCCCAGCCTCCCAAACTCTTCCCTTCAGGGCTCTGCGTGTCCCTATCTTCCTCACTGTACTTGTGAAGGCAGTGACATCCTGCTGACAGCTTTGACAGAAACACATCTAATTTAGACACAGAAGCAAGTCAGACTCCCTCTTTCTGGGCCCACTGTCTTTTGTCCCCCAAGGGACAGATCTTTCCCCACTGTGGTCTCCCCCACCCCTTCTCCAGAAGAGTTTAGGGCCAGAGGCAGAGCACAGGACCTTGTGTCAGAACTGGTGTCTGAGGAATTTTGCTATTTCCTTTTAGAGACTCTTCAGCTTTTCTAAGTGCTATCATCCATACATCTTCTCTTTTGATCCTGGTCAACCCTGTGAGCTCTGGAGAGCTCAATTTGTTCAAGGTCACAGCAGAACTGCGCTGAGGTCCAAGCTCTCTGTTTGCTCTTTCCCCTGGCCTATTTTGCTTCACTCATAAATGGCATTGTCAAACAAGGCCTGCCAAGGGTGGATAGCCCAAGTAGACGAGGAAAGTGTCACACGCATTCAGATAAGCTCCAAACCATGGGTGCCAATGACCTGAGACGTGGCCCAGATGTCCCCACCCCCAGGGCTTCACTTTAGACGTCTAAGACTAGCCTGAAACCAGAGGAAATACCTTTCAGGACAGACTGTACATGCAGAGCTGCCGGCAAGAGCTCAGCAGGTCTCTAAACACTAGTGCTCGTTCCAACAGATACCAAAATAGAGGTGTCAGCTCTTTGAAAGCTGCATTTTTCTATAGTTTTTCCAAGTTAAAGAAGGTTTCAGCAACATCGGATCTTCTGAGTAATTTTCTGTCAATTAAGAGGGGTGGGACCACCATGCATACACCCTAATATTGAGAACAGAAATACCATCTTTCCTCCAAGGCACAGGAGAAAGGCAAGCATCAAAGGATCAGGACTCTCCCACGTGACCTCCTTTGAATCCTGTGTCAGAACAATTCTTATTCTAAACAGAAGTTCATAGCAAGTCAAAGATGTCCATGGGACTTAAAGCACGCAGACTGAGCCCCATGGTTCCTCCTCTTACAGTTGGGTGGCAATGGGCACTCAACTTCATGCCTCAGCTTCTGTGTTTGTGAAATGGAAATCCTAAGAGAGAGAGCCTACATGTGGTCATGGAATTGCCACGAGGATTGGATGAGTGGAAACAAGTCATCCTGTCACAGAGTGCTGGCTCTCAAAAAGTACCTGATAAATCTTGGCTAATGTGACTTCTGTGTGCAGAGAATGTAAGAAGATTCTTGTAGGGACTTTATGTGGGTCATGATGTCTAATTTTTATACCACCAAAGAAATCTTTTTTTTCTTTAAGCTTTGAGACAGACAGTAGGAATCCTGACTTATGGATGAGGAAACAGGTTTAAAGAGGTAAGTGGGAGATTAGGAGTCAGGTAAGGGTGAAGCCAGATAGGCAAAGATGGAGATTCAGAGCCCAAGTGGCTGTTGTAAAAACACAAACCATGCCAAAGTCTCTGCTGATTTCTCACTGCACTGACACTGAAGTTCAGTCTGGGTAACCCACAAGGCCCTGCCCTAAGCCCATTGCACATGGGCCTTCCCTGGCCTTTCAGGGCCTCCTCATGTGTTTTGGCTCTTTCCAGTCTCAGCCCCTTCACACATCCTGTTATTCTTTCTGCAGTGCTCTTCACCCTGTTATGCACCTGACACTTCCTAGGGAACCACAGCCTATAGGGCAACATGCAAATAAGGAAAAGTCATCCACTACAGTAGTGCCAAACAGGCCTACACTCAGCCTAGACAACTGTTGAAAGCTGGACTTTAAGGTCATCCTCTTACTAGGTACCTGTCAAGGCACAGTAAGATAGTTTTTCATTACTCTACCAAATACTGGAGATAAATCAATTAAAAAGAGGAAATCTTTATTTTGGCTCACTGTTTTGAAGCTTTCAATTCATGACTAATGGTCCCATGGCTTTGGGCCTGTGGTAGTATAGTACATCATGGTAGCAGTGTATGGAGAAGGAGGCTCATTCACCTCACGGTCAAGTAGAAAAGAAAGAGGAAGGAACCCAGTCACACAATGCTTTTTGAGAACCTCCAATAACTTAAGATTTCCCATTAGGCCCACCTCGAAAAGTTTCCACTGCCTCCCAAAAGCACCAAGCTGGGAACCATGCCTTCAACATATGGGCCTTTAGGGGACATTTCAGATCCAAGTTCATAGTCTCAAGTATTACCCATTAGTATCCTACCACAACTATTTCTAACTTGGGCCTCTATATTGTCCTTATTCTGTCTTGCTTATCACTCACTACGATTGTGATTATATATTTGTATGTATTTATTTGTCAAAATCTTCCACTCCCTCTAGAACCAATGAGAGCAGGAAAAGCACCTGATTTATTACCCTCCCTAGAACATACTAGGTACTAAATAAATATTAAGTTTATGACTAGTTGAAAGAATGAATGAATGACAAGCATTATGCTCAGTTAAGTTATGGATTCTGAGGGCATCATTGATTAGGGGTAAAGAATTTCTCTGAGAATACCTACAAAGGATGCCTCACAGGAAGATCTGAATCTGCTTAGTGTGCTCAATATCACATTGTGAATTTCCACAATAGTTGCTGCCACCACAGTATAAAGGTCAGGGACTTGCTCTACTTGCTTACCATGATATGCCTGGTGATGACCATATCCCTGGCACACAGCAGGTGCCTCATACATTTCTGTTAAATTAATAAACGTTCACAGCAGGTATTGTTTCAAAGCAGTCACACTTCTGTTTGTAAGCTTGAATTCTATTCCACTGATCAAATATTAACTGGAAAATCACATTCTCTGGAAATTATCAGGAAACTTCCCAGAAATGTACTACTGACAGAGGTCAGAGCCTGATCATTCAAACATCAGGATATTGAGTTAGAATATTGTGCTCTCATTGTCTCCTTACAAATAATAGTAACTGAATACAAACAAAAAGACTTAAAACAAAACAAAACAAAAACCACCCTCCACATCCAGCATGTACCATGTCTAGTCACTTGTCCTTAGTAAGGTTTCTTCCCTGAACATCACCTTTTTCATCTAGGTAATTAGAATACTCATCACATAGGGGAGTTGTGAGAATTATACTAGTTATTACCTGGCACACAATAAGCAACTATTATTATAATTGTTTAAACAGAAGGTATCATTTGAGATGAAAGCTGTTTAAAGCTCTGAGAGCATTTTGTAGGAGAATGTTCCTGGCATCATTCTATATGTAGGAAAGTCAGAAAATGTTTTGAAGTATGCTGTCTTAATAAAAAGTACTTTCTCCGAATTCCACTTCTACCACAATCATCTATCCAGTTTGAGGTGGATTCTGATTGAAATTATAAAGAAAAAAATTGGCAACAAGAATGTATATTGCAAAACAAAATGTGTTGCTTTTAAAGTGATTTTGGAGCTTCAGTAATTAGTCTAGCAAGTTCCAAAGATACATTCTGCAGTCATCATTCAGTATTTGTTTCCTTTGGTAATCTGCCTTTAGAAAAAAAAAAAAAAATCAACAGGGGAAAAACATCTGTCCTAATGCTGCCTGGGACTGAAGGGCTCCCCAAGGCCTTCCCATGCTCTTCTGTATTATAAGGAACTTCTCTTGGATCCCACATTCTTTCTTCCTGCCAGGCTGCTCCTGGGTCACTTCTCAGCTCTGGTAGCTGCTGAAACAAGACAGATGCTGCTACACAAAATAACTCAAGAACATACCAGAGCCTGTTGCTTGCAGCACTTAGAAAATTTGACATTCAAATATGCAAATATTTTATGGCACAAAGAAAGAAAAAAAGAGAGAAAGAGCTGGAAAGTCACATTTGAAAGGAAACATAGTAGAGATGTAAGCAAACTGGAATTTACACTTCTGGATTATAATTAAACGGGTGCTATTATCAAAGGAGCACATGGGATTTGCCATGATTTGCTGTGAGGGTCTCTTTTTACTGGGTGATGTCACCAGATACGTCACCCAATCTTCAGCCCCTGCACATTGTCAGAGCTGTGTGTGCAGGCCCAGGTATGAGCCTCATTCTCATCCTGACCAAAAGCACCTGTTCGCACAAAGGGCAGTAAGAATAGTATGGCAGAGAAGTTGGTACGCTGTCTTGACCTCATTTTCCACAATGCTATATGCATATTTCTTCAATGATTTGGACTAAAATTCTGCCAAACAATCACAGCATTCATGCAAAATTTGAATTACTTCTCCTAAAGCTCTGAGGGCACAAGCAGCGTCAGTCTATCGTCTCAAAAAATGAGTGAAAAGAAAAGCAAACCAAAAGCCCAAAGTCAATCTGGATCACACCCTTGGCCTCTGAGATATTTTGATCAGTTACCTGAACTTTCCATCTCTGTCTCATCATACATGTTAGTGGAGTTAACCTAAATGAGGCCAAAATTGCCTTCCAGATCTCAGAGCCTATGAAAGATGGGAGTTGAAAGATTAGAATCAGACAGACCCAACTTTAAATCGTGTTTTCTTTATTTACTAGTTTTTCAAACCTGGGCAAGTCACTTGGAGCCCTGGTTTTCATCTGTAAAAGAGGGATAATTAGTTCTATATCACAAGGTTGCTGTAAAGTTTAAATGCGATTATGTCAGTTGTTTAGTCAGCTTTTTAGCTGCTGTGATTGAAAGGATCTGACCAGCACAATAGAGGAGAAAAGGTTTATTTGAGGGCTCATGGTTTCAGAGGTCTTAGTCCATAGCAGGCCAGCTCCACTCCTCGGGGCTCGAGATGAGGCTGAACTTCATGGTGGAAGAGTGTGGCAGAGGGAAGCAGCTCACATCATCAGGAAGCAGAAGGAGAAAGAGAGAGAAAGAGTCCACTCTCCAGATACAAAATCTATACCCCATAGCCAAGCCCCAATTCCCACCTCCTCCAGTCACACCCTATCACTTCAATTAATCCCATCTGGAATTAATTCCCTGATTGTGTTAAGACTCTTACAACCCAATTATTTCTCCTCTGAACCTTCCTGTATTGTCTCACTTGTAAGCTTTTGGGGGACAACTCACATCCAAACCATAACACTGGTAAAGCATTTGACATAGGGAAAACTGCTTTTATTCTCTTTTCTCCTTTGTGATGGAAGCTACAGAATACAACTAAATAAATCATAATGAGAGAGAGAGTGAGAGAGAGGGAGACCTGGATACCAGCAACACTGATCTCATCAATGTTGTGTCTAGCCAGCAGAAGTAACTTTGGAGATCTAGATTCTGACCCAGTCATACATGAACTGGTCATTGAATTGTAAGAGCATTTGTGCTACTTTTATACCCATAATTGGTCATCCCCTGATGCCAAATGCATTTCCAAACATACCCTGCTGTTATGGTGTAAATATTAGGTGTCCCCCAAAAGCTCATGTGTGAGACAATGCAAGAATATTTAGAGGCGAAATGATTGGATTATGATATGGTTAACCTAATCAGTGCATTAATCTGTTGACAGAGATTAACTTGGCAGTAACTGTAGGCAGGTAGTGTGTGACTGTTGGAGGTGGTTCACAAGGGTCATGCCCTTGGGATTTATATTTTCTTCCTGGTGAAAGGAACGTGCTCTGCTTCCTAGTACCATGTTTTGAGTTACTTTCTCTGCCACACCCTTCCACCATGATGTTCTGCCTCGCCTCAGACCCCCAGGAATGAAGTCGGTCATATGTGGCCTGAGACCTCTAAAACCATGAGCCACAAATAAACTTTTCCTCCTCTAAAATTATTTTTGTCAGGTCTTTTGGTCACAGCAGTGAAAAAATTGTCTAAAACACCTACCATTGTCCAGTGACATGTATTAGGAGAATAGCAGTAATTTTTAATACAAATCTAGCCATACAGGTGAACTTTACCATTGGACTCCCTCTCATCCTATAAATCACATAAAGATATGAGGGTATTATTATCAGTAATAATATTTCCCCTAACCTGACATAAACATGAAATTCACTGATATGCTCAATTATATCAGTTGATATTACATACTGAGACCTACTATTTACCAGGTACTTTGCTAAGCATTTAGTAAACAAGAGAAACATTTCATTCATTTGATGGAAGAAGAAACCTGCTTTATTAATGAGGTAGACTACATTAAAAGATATTACTGGGAAAGATAAAAGGAGCTTACCTCTTAGAGAAACTGAGAAGCACATCATATTAGTTATTGATTGGTGTTTAACAAATTACTCCAAAATTCATTGGCTTAAAATAATAAATATTTATTTTAACATAGTTTCTAGAATCCAGAAGAAATCCAGGAGAAGCTTAGCTGAATGTTTCTGACTGGAACTATTCGAGGTTACAGTCAGGAAGTCAACCTGAGTTACACTTGTCTGAAGGGTTGACTAGGGCTGGAGAACCCATTTCCAAGATGACTCCTCGCCTAAAGGTTAGCTCCTGCCATGGGCGGAAGGCCTTAGCTCTTGCTCAGTAAACCTCTAATGGAGTTGCCTGAGTGTCCTGCTGATATGGCAGCTGACTTTCCCTAGAGAGAAGGATCCTAGTACAAACCACAAAGCCCTATGTGGCCCAGTGTGGAAGACACACTCTTTTAGATCTGCATGTTTCCATTGACTACTCAGGTCAAGTCCATTCAGTGGTAAAGGGAACTGCAAAGGAGGTAAATGCCAGAAGGCAAGGATCATTCAGGGCCTGGGCACCACACATGTAACTGGATAGAAAGTATTCTAAATTTTTAGACCATGGAGGGGGCCCTGGGACAGCAACTCAAATCAAAGACAAAGAGAGGAAGGAACAAAGTCCCCAGAATAAAGCTGAGAGAAGTAGAAACTATCCAGAAGGATCACCTCTGTTAAGAAAGTGGGCAGAGTGTCTGGCCACAAGAAGCTTGATCCCAGACGTAGGGAGAAAAGAGAGGAAGGAGAGTATAAAAGGGTCAGAGGCAGTGGGGTCCTGGGAGAACTGATACTGCCCATGTGCTACAATTTGAATGTGTCCCCCAAAAGTTCAAGTGTTGGAAACTTAATCACCAATTGATAAGTGAATGATATTTGGAAGTGGGGCCTCTGGGAGATAATTAGAATTAGATGAAGTCATGAAAGTGAGGTTCCCATGATGGCATTAGTAACTTTATAAGAGGAGGAAGAGAGACCCAAGCTGCTCTGTCTCTCCATGTGATGTCTTCTCCCAGGTTATGAAGACCCTCACCAGATGGTAAACAGATGCCAGTGCCATGCTCTTGTATTTCTCAGTTTCTACTCCTGTAAGTGAAATAAACTTCTATTCTTTATAAATTATTCAGTCTCAATTATTTTGTGATAGCAACAGAAAACAGACTAGGATACCATTTAGAAGAGCAGAAAGTAAAGAGAAGAGGATGCTGAGTGGGGACATGAGCAGTTCAGTCATCTCTAGGGCAACTTCTCATTCCAATGTTCAAAACTGCAAACGGATATGGGATAGTCTGAAGATTGACAGAAACCATCCTCCTGGACTCTTAGTCTCTGATTTTTTTTTTTTTCATCAAAGAGAACAGTTCAATTCTCACATTGAGTCCAGCCTGGATTCCTGTCCTCTTTCTCTTGTTCCGCACTCCAGGTTCCAAAAATTTCTAATCTCGTGTAATCCTAGAACAATCCTAAGAAAGATGCATTTATAAAGATCTTCAATTAAGAATTCTCTCCTGAATATCAACACCCATGTGGCCAAGAAATTGATGTGGCTGGGATTTATTTTATGCTTTAGCCATCTATGCTGTGAGTATCATAATTTAAAAATAAAAACAGAGAATTAACCTAATTATGTTTACAAATATTATCCCATACGGCACCATTCCAAAGGCTCCCTGTTTCCCACTAAACAAATGTGGTTTCCTAAGGCTCTATTTCCTTGCCTGGGGCATATCCTTGGGGAGTACCTCCTTTCCACAAGCTGTTTGTGGGTGCTGAGTGATACCCTCTGGCCTCGACACCTAGTAAATGTGGCTTCCTTCAGCCTCAAGAGCAGAGATTACATCTTGTCTCCCCCTTCCAGGGACTAAGAACAACAAAACTAATGCCATTTTCTTCTCTCCCTTCCCCTTCAGCCCCTAAAGACTCCCAAATGGAAAGAAAATGAGGAAACCAGATAAAAACTGCCTATTGGTGAGTAGCACTCCTTCAAAGCTGACAGTACAAAGCTGGTACTATCTCCGGATGGGGGATCCCTGAGCTGTGCAGAAGTAAGTCTGATCTCAGATTGGCTAGTTGTGCTGATGCTGTTTACTCTGCTGAATAATAAAATCAGGGTTGATCTGCTCAGAACCACCTGGCTACATTCCTCCTGGGAGAATGCAGGGCAGAGACATGCTGGCTATGAGATGGAAGGGCAGCTGGGATCTTGCTGCCCATAAAAATGGTGTCATCTGACAGGAGAAAGCTGCAGAGATCTGGGCCCTGAAGGAGAGCTTCTCCACCAGCTTCCACACCCTTCAGTACCCAAGAAAGGTGTCAGCATCTCAGCAAGGATGAAGCAAATCTGGCCCAAAGCACATTATGCAAGCAGCAGCACTGCCAAGGATGGGTTGAGATGCAAATGCCAAGGGCAGGGATAACAGCATTTCCTTAAGCCCTTGGCTCAGCAGAAAGACAGTTCACCTTCCACATCAGTCTGGAATTTCCAAGTTACCTGGAGAAGTCACACAACCCCTTGCCAACTCCTCTTCCTCTTACCCTCTACCTTACATTTAGGAAGCCTGCAGACTCTCTACCCTACCTTTAGGAAGTGTATGTGGCGAGGGTCTTAGCCCTTGGGTCCCTCCACTTCCACAGCAGTCACCTGTGACAGATGTAGATTGAGTCAACTAGCTTACTCTTCCTGAGACCTGGAAGAATATGCCAAAATCTGTGGAACTGTTTTGCATGAATTGCCTCACATCTGGGTTAATATATTACTCTGTTGTAGAGCTTTCTTGTGTCCCCAATATGCATCCTTTCCTTCTTCTAACATCCCAAAAGAAAGGAATCTTTGTATTTTCCCCTTCAGTGGGGAATGTTTGAGAGGTGAGTCCTTAATCCCTTCCCTAATAGCCTAGCAAAGGAATTCTTGCCCTACCGAAGGGCATAAATATGTAAATATACACATGTATGTGTGGGCACATATACCTCTACATATATACCCATATATCTACTCTTAAGAAAATATGTATTGAAGAATATATATATTTGAAGAACATATTCTTGTCTTAGAGAATTTAGGAAAAGCAGATATCCCAAAAGAAAAATTGATATGAAATTTGAATAGGTAATTCGTAGCAGAGAATATTCAAATGACCATTAAATAGATGAAGAAGTGATCATGATCAATAAGAAGTTAAAACTACAATGAGATACCTACCACTACACACCCATCAGAGTAGTTAAAACTAAAAAAACTAATAATACAAAATTTTCACAAGACTGTAGAGGAAAAGAAACTTTCACATGCTGCTGGTAGTATTTCAAAACAGTGCAATCACTATGAAAAACTGTTTGGCATTATCTACTAAAGTTGAAATATGACTTTCCTATGACTAGCAACATTACTACTAGATACATACCATAACACACATCAGAATGGCATGCTGCAGGGTGATTTGTAATAAGACTGAAACAAGTCGAACATCCATCATCAATGAAAAGAATAAGCTGTGACATATTCATATGATGGAATACTATATATGATGAAAATTAGTAAGCTACAGTTACACAAAACAACATAGATGAATCTTAGATCATAATCTTTAAATATATTTTTTAATAAAAAATAAACACAAAAAATACATATTGCATGATTCCATTTATATAAAAATTACAAATGAACAAAAACAGTAGTCTCTAGGGATAAAAACTGAGGTAGTAAATCCAAGATATTGTCCTTTGATTCCCTTCAGGGGAATGAGAGGGGGTTGGTGTATGGGATTGGTTATGGAAGCTAGCAGGGTATTGGCAGTGTTCCACTTACTTGACCTTGACTGATGGATATACAGGAGTTTGGTTTATGATGATTCATTGACCTATACATTTTTGTTCAGTGTATTGTTCTGTTTAACAATAAAAACAGGAACTTTAAAAAATAGAAACTGGGCGTGTTGCCTCCTGCCTGTAATCTCAGCTACTTGGAAGGCTGAGTCAGGAGGACTACAGATTTGAGGCCTGCCTTGGCAACTTAGCAAGATTCTGTCTCGAAATTTTTAAAACATTTTAAAATGGATGGGGTAGAGTGCTTGCCTAGCATGTGTGAGGCCCTGTGTTTTACCCCAAGACCACACACAAAAAAGTCATCCTTCTGCCTTATATTATTGTTTCATTGTTTTGGGCTCTAGTTTTGTCAGTCCTAAGATCATCTTAGTCCACCACATGTTTCCTATGGAGACAGTCTTCCCTTCTGAAATCTATGCCTTTGATGCTTCTGGGGAGAATGGAACCACCCACTTAAGTTATAGTGGGAAGAATATTGAATTTGAGCCAGACAGTTCTGTGTCCAGATCCTTAATCCCTTATAGCTCAAGGGATTAAGTCCGTAGTTACAGTATTACCACCTAAGTGTACTTAGCACAGGACTTAAACTCTGTAAGCCTCAGTTTCCTTTTCTAAATGTAGGGATAATGGTGGTTAATAAATACGATCAGTGAAAGTATTGTATGTTCTAGAATAATTTAAGAGTCAGCACAGAGTTAGAACATAGAAGATGTTCAGTAAATGATAGGTGAGCATATTCCAAGTGATAGCATTGTTGCTTCTTGCTCTGCCTTAAGATTACTTTGATCTCTTCCGCTAGGTTGTTCTGAGTTTTGTTACTGTAGCAAATAGCTGAGATAAATCATCTTATAAAGAAGAAAGGTTTATTTTGGCTCATGGTTTTGGAAGTTTCAGTCCATGACTAATTGATCCTGTTACTTTAGCTCTGTGGTGGCACATCATGGAGGAAGAGTGTGGTAGAGAAAGCTGTTCACCTGTGGTCAGGTGTGAAAGAGAGAGAGGAAGAGACCAGCATCCCAAAATTCTCTTCAAGGGCAGGTCTCCCAATTACCTAAGACCTCCCATTAAACCCCACCTCTTAGAGTTCCTACTATAGTCCAAAAGGACAAAGTCTTCAACATGTGGACCTTTGGGGTACATTACAGATCCAAAACACAGCATCAGCCTAAACTATGAGACAGTGAAAAGCACTCTGAATCTGGAATTAAGTGGATAAAGTCATTTGCCCTAACATTCAGGTATCATATCTTTTAAATGCAATAATATTACCTACCTCAGACAGTTCTTACAAAGATTAGATCAACTAAGAAGAATGTGTCTGGCACCGAGTAGATACCCAAAATTTCTTTCTCCAGCAGTAGTCAGTAGTAGGTAATAGTAGTTGTTGGTGGAAATTCCACTAGTGAGATACTATAGGAAAGAAGCCTGGTTCAAAAAACTGTGAGTTGCTTTTCTGGTTAATGATCATATGAGTCTACAATTTAGCGACTCAAAATAACCATTTTTCTTTTATTCATAATTCTGTAGGTCAGAGGAGGAGGGGAAGGCAGGGTTCAGCTGGGCAGTTCTTCCTTGGGGTCTCTCACATAGCTGCATTTAGATGTTGACTGAAGCTATTGTCCTTTGAAGGCTCAGCATGGCTGTATATTCAAGAGGACTCACTAACACAGTTGGCAGTCACGGTTGGCTTTTGTCTGAGAGCTCACGTGGAGCTACTGACTCCTACTGAGCCCTGGGGTGCCCTTCTCATATTGTCTGGGTCCTTTTAGAGTATGGTGATCCCAGAGTTCCTAAAATGAGTGTCCAAGCAGACAAAGCAGAAGCTGCATTGCTTTTGATGTCCCAATTTTGTAAATCACGTTGTGTCGGTTCCCCATTATCTATTAATCAAAGCACCCAATCTGTGCAAATTCAAGGGATGGGGACATAAGAACTTGTAGCCATCTTTTCTGTTCAGTTTACCTATGAACACTAAGATCATATGTGAATTCTGAAAACTGTTCCTTCAACATTACAGATGATGTGGCATAATGGTTAAGAGTTTTGTCTGGGTTCAGATTCTGCTTCTGTCTCTCATTGGCTGCATATCCTTTTGTTACTTAATATCACTGTCTCTTGGATTCCTCATTTGTAAACTGGAATAATAATAATATCTTCTTAATTTGGGCCCTACTGCAAAGGAGTGTGTGGTCTCTGGTAAACAAGCTCAATAAATATTAGCTCTTAGTTTTGTTTCCAACCAGAATTATATCTGATTCCATGGTCTTGGGTTCTAGTTGTGTCAGTCCTAAGATCATCTTAGTCCTCCACATGTTTCCTATGGAGACAGTCTTCCCTTTTGCTATGCCTTTGCACTGAATTTGAGATAGACAGTCCTGAGTCCAGATCCTATATCTGCCCCTTATTTGAGGGATGTGAGGGTCTCTGAGATGTAGTTTCCTCATATATAACATGAGGGAAAAATGAGCTCTCTTGACCATAGTGTTGAAGAAATTCAATGAGAAAGTACTGGTAAAAGTACTAAGTACAAGACAGCATTTCATGAATATTTTGTATTTTTTAGTTTTAGTTTTTCAGAAGAAAGAGAGTATGAGTCTCAGAGAAGAAAGTGAAAGAAGTATAGCTCAGTACCTCAAAGAAGCACCTTGATTAAATCATCCTCTTTGGGCAAGAACAAAAGAGTATAAGTTCTTAGTCAAGGATGCTGTTGTGATTTGATTCTTGTCTTGCTCTTTCTTCAATGCTTCCTTGCCCAGTATCCTGTGTTCCCTGAACCCTGGAACTCACACCGTCTTGGCCCTCCACAGGTTAAACACACAGGTTAAATACAGAACTCTCTCTAGTGGCTTATTTTCTCACCATGGTCATTTTGGCACAATATTTGCACTAGGCTCTGTTCTCTCTCCAACTCATGTTCAAGCCACTCTGGTACTTGTACAAATTTCTCAGAAAACAAAACACCAAGAAAGTAGTTAGAATCCTTGGTGGGAGGAGGTATGTCCTTGCTCATCTGTTCACTATTTTTTTATTTATTTACTTATTTATTTATAGTGTTGGGGATCAAACCCAGGGCCGGTGCATCCTAGGCAAGTGCTCTAGAACTGAGTTACTCCCAATCTATTAGTTTAATTTCTATTGCTATGGTAGAATACCTGAGACTGGGTGGTTTATAAAGTATAGAAGTTAAGTCAGCTTACTGTTCTGAATGCTAGAAGTCCAAGATCAAGGGCAGCATCTGGCAGTAGCCTCATACTGCTTCATAACATGGTAGAAAAGTGGAAGGGCAAGTTAGCAGGAGAGAAAAAACATGAGAGGCAGCTCACTTTACAACCTGCTCTCAAGGTAACTAATCCATTCCCTCAAGAGAGAAAACCATTAATCCCTCTTATTGACCTAAACACCTCTTAAAGTTCTCTTTAGTTCTCAATACATTACATTCAGAATTGAATTTCAGCATGAGTTTCAGAGGAGACAAACCATATCTAAACCTTACCAACTTCTTCCCCTGTATTTTTGTCTCAAAGAGGTCTGTCCCTCCTTTTCTATTCTCCACATGTCCATTCATTTGTTTATTCATTCAGACAACAGATCTTTACTAAACACCTACCATGCAAAAGTAAGCAAAAACCTCTGCTTTCTTGGCCTTTATTTTCTAGTGTGTATGGTGGGGGGTGGGGTGTCTTCACTTCCTCCTAATGGATCTACTACAGTTTCTGCCTTAGACAGAAATTTCAGAAAACTCAACCCACCAAATGACCCAGATGGGATTTGGCACAGGGCAAGGGTTGGCTCTGGTACAGATTCCATAAGAATTTGTGGTTACTGATGTGGCTGTAGCTCAGGCTGAATGTGAGATGGGTTAGAGGTGTGGCAGCAGGAAATCAAACAGCTTGAGGCTCAGACTTCTCCCAAATATGTAGAAAATAACACCAGAGTTGGATGGGAACCCTACTATAGTTGACCAGTAACCTCAGGAAAGAGCACTAAGAGAATTAGAAGTCCGGAGACAACTACTTCTTTGAGGAATCTAGGACCCTTGATTGACACCAGTGGCATTGGAGATGGAGATCCAATACCACTCTCCTACTGGGGCTTTGTAAACTGCCCAACTCATTGAATAGGTCTTTCAAACAAGGAGGCAATTCTGCTTTTTTTTTTTTAATTGCTTGTTCTATTTTGTTATATAGACAGCAGAATGTATTTTGATTAATTGTACACAAATAGAGTACAGATTTTCATTTCTCTGGTTGTATATGATGTAGAGTCACACCAGGTGCAATTCTGCTTTTCAAAGGCAGAAGTAGTCACTGTACTCAGGGACCCTCTGTTTTCATTTCTCACAAGAATGAGATACTATAGCCCACAACTGAACACTACTATTGAGAAAAGTAGAACTGCTTCAACTTCCCTAGAATAAGACCACAGACAAACTTAACTCTTCTCCACCCATAAAATGTGAAGCACTGCAGAGCTGTTAGATAAACAAAGCTCATATAGATCTGGGTATATTTGTGTGTCCACTTTTTCAAAATGACGATATGTAAAATATGTGCAGGAAATTCTCAAGAGAGTGCTTAAAATAAAACTTATACAAAAGGGTCAAACCTGAGCAAAAGAAAATAGGTGTTTTAAATTTCTAACAAATTGCCCAAAAATTCATCAGTAGCTCTCAGTTCTCTTGAGTAACTTCATGACCTATAGCTCAACCCATCCCTCACTAATCACAATTGGCAACAAGATTCTACAATCAAAAGGTCACATGGATCTGCACTTCTGTCCTCTAAAAGGAATAGACTTTGAAAATAATTTAAGATACAGAGGAAGAGGAAATTCCTGAGGGAACAGGCAGGGACAGATTAACCAAATTATATCAGGGTGACAAACACACTTATCTTTATCCATGTATAACATAAATGCTAAATGTACATTTTTTTTTTGTATTCTGTGGTTCATCACCTGCATCATGCTGTCTTTGACTTGATTCCTCAAAAATAGATCTCTGCCTCAAAAAAAAAAAAACACAATTTTTATTTAAAAACATAATGTTAAATAAGCCAGGCACAGAAAGACAAATGCTGTATGTTCTTACTCATATGTGGAAGCTAAATACACTGATGCTATAAACATAAAGAGCAGAATAGTGCTTACCAGAGGTTGGGAAGAGTGGGAGGATGGAAGACAGAAGTTGGTGATTGGGTACAAAAATACATTTAGGGGAAAGTTCTAGAGTTCTACAGCACAATAGGAATATTATAAAATAATTTATTGTAGATTTCAAAAGAGAAAAATAAAGGGTTTTAAATGTTCCCAACACAAAGAACTGGTAAATATTTCAGAAGATAGATATGCTAACTACCCCAATTTGATTATTACATATTGCACGGTTATCAAAACAATACACATGAGCTGGGTATGGTGGCACATACTTATAATCCCAACTGTTCAGAGAGTCTGAGGAAGAAGGATCAAAAGTCCAATGCCAGCCTGGGCAATGTCACAAGATCCTGTCTCACAGGAAAATTTTTAAAAATCTAGGGATATAGCTTAGCAGTAAAGCACTTGCCTAGAGTGTGCAAAGCCCTAGGTTCAAACCCCAGTAACACAACAACAAATTTATAAATATATAAATTTCTTAATGGCTAGTAGTATATATCATAAATATGCACATTTGTATCAATTAATTTTAAATAAAAAACATGAACAAGTAGGTAATTCCTCCTGTTTTCCATCAACATGAAGAACATGGCCTTGGGTTAACCTGCAGGAAGGAAATGAGACTTTTCCCGTACTCACCACTCCTTATCCTATCTCTTTCTTTGCTTCTCAGTTAGAGATACTTTGAGGGAAACGTGTATGAAATTTGGAAATCCTGGACAGAAAGATTCAAAGAAGTGAGATGCTTCTGTCTGGAGACCAAGAGCCTGGTCTTAATTGAAAATTCTGATGGAATCCCTGGAAGAGAGGGAGGGAATATTCCAATGGCAAAGTATTCCCGACAATGAAGAACAAAGGTTCATAAATGGGAAATGCAGACTAGAGACAATATTTGTCAGGGACACATGATTAAGTGTTAGCAGAAGGATCTTGAAGTTGGGGTAGACAGAGAACCTGGATGTTTATGAAGTAAATTACAATTGTTATAAGGGGCAATACCTGGGGAACCATTACAGATCTTTATACAGAGGGTAGTTTGGGAGATATTGGTTGAAGAATACAAAATTTCAGTTAGGAGGAATATCATAGAACATGGTGACTATAATTAATGACAATGTACTATATACTTGAAATTTCTCAGGAAGTAAATTTCAAGTGTTCTCTCCATCAAACAAGAAACATATGAGGTAATACATATGTAAATTAGCTCAACTGACCCATTCTACAATGTATACATATATCAAAACTTCAATTTTCATCAATTAAAAATTAAATCAACATATAGGTCTGGGGATGTAGCTCAATAGCAAAGTGTTTACCTAATGTATGAGACCTTGGGCTCAATCCCCAGTACTGAAAATTAATTAATTAATTGATTGATTAATTTAAAAAGAAAGGATGTGGTATATTTAAGGAAAATTTATTCTTTTTTTTTTTTTTTTTTGGTACTGGGGATTAAACCCAGAGGCACTTAATCACTAAGCCACAAAGCCATATCCCCAGATCTTTTTGTTTGTTTGTTTTATTTTGAGACAGAGTCTCATAAATTGTTTAGGGCCTTACTAAGTTGTTGAGGTTGGCCTTGAACTTGCAATCTTTCTGCCTCAACCTCCTGAGTTGCTGGGATTATAGGCATGCACCATCGTGCCCAGCAGGAAGAAGCGTTCTTTGTTAATGGTTAATAGTACAATATTTGATAATTCACTAAATGATACCCCATTAATCTAAATAAAATATTTAATTTTTTCCTCAAGCACGACCTTCACCTAAGAAGTATGAATAAAAATTCAAGCAGAAATGCAAACTTTCCCAAGGATTGGGTGTAGTCTTGCACTTGTAGTTCAAAGGCACATGATAGTTGCTTATTGGATACTCTTGTTGCATTATTGGACTGGACTGATTAAAAAAATAAAACATAGTCTAAACCCACATGTATTATTCCTCCCCAACTACATTCAAGTGATCATGGCTCAGTCGTCTGGCATGTCAGCCTGAGCTGTACACTACAGTCTGGCTCCTATGCTGAGTCTCACACTTTCTGAGGAGACCTCACACCCTTCTCTGTGTTTCTCCTTGATCCGGGCTGTTCTGTATCTTTAGCTTGGTTTCTTTGGCAGTTTTGCACAAGCTTTTCAAGATGCTTATGGGCACATGTTGAGAACTCCATGGTATAAAATTGGGAGCAGCCCTGAAACCTGCCCACCTTTGTCCTCCAATCCACATGGATGAGGGTTCCTATCTTGTTCTGTGTCCCTTTTCTGCTAACATATTTGAGTGCCAGAAGCTCAATCTGGATCTAACCTAATAAATTAAACTGAATTTTGGCATGAAAAGAAAGAGAAGGCTTTTAAAGATATTACTTTTTTTGGTCATTAAGCAGAGTCAGTTCCCCAATGGACTGACCTTTATTTGACTTTAGGGGACTAAGCATATGGCTTATAAGTTTGGGAGTGCTGATTCTTTTACATCAAAAAGAGAAGCCAAACCAGAGGTGAGGAAGGAAGGTCATAGGGGAGGTGTCAAATTTGCCTGTTTGAGATCTGAGGGAAAATACATAAACATGGAAACTCTTTTCCTCTCTTTTCACTGAAAAAGTTTGGGAAGTAGAGCAACAAGATAAATGAAAAGTAACAGGAAAGAAGACTTTGCTGATGTTAGAGTAGCACATCCTGTCTTATGGTATTGACAGACACTTTAGTCACCTTCTCCATACCAAGCTTAAAAGCACTCTCCCTTCTAAGAGGTTTAGAAAGAATAGAGTTGGCTCAAGAGCAAGTATACTTAAAAGTGGGGATGGGATGAACTACAGGTGAATTGAAATACTGGTAATCACACTGAGGAAGGAGTAAGTGACAAGTCACTCCATACCCTGCAACTCAGTTTCCTCTTCTTTTAAAAATATTTTACAGGCCCCACATTGTATTATTATACAAATGGGAGATCTCATTGATCAAGGGAAGAATTTGATTTCAAACAGTGAGTTCATAGGGTTGTGACTAGTGCTTACTACACCACTAGTGACTAGCAAGTCAATTTTCTCAATGACGTGAGGTGGAGTCTGGGGCTCCTCTGGTGTCATAAGGAAGAATAGATTATGGTCCAAGCAGAATGTGGGCTCACAGAAAATCCTTCTATGAATTAAATGGAGATCATTTCTCTCAGTGGGGGTCAGCAAAGAAGATGGAGCTAGGGAAAAACAGAAGAAAACATAGTAGGAGAAAACATCTTTGTTTTGAGAAAGGTGCACTGTTTGGGGACTTGGAGGAGAGGGGAGAGGACTTGTATATTTGCCTGTTCAAAGAAGAGAGGTGATTATGTTATGGGAATACACAGCTATCTCTGCACTAGACAAATCATAAGGTGAGCTGGGAGACATAGACCTTATTAAAATATCCATGCCCACCTCTGAGTGTCCATTTCAGAAACAAGGCAGATGTCAGGGAGTGCAGACTTTCATCTGCTCCCTCACAATAATAGATGTTGAGATGAGGCAGAATTGTGGCACTCAGACTGGAAGCATAGCAAGACCTATTACAGTTGTTCTCTATGCAAAATTTTGTACCGACCATATGTTCAAAATTGCCCTCCAATATCTGGAAAAGTCGCTACCGTGTCTTATCAAACTCATCAGCATTGGGTAAGCAATGCAGTTGTCAAAAAGCATTGAGATTGGCACCATATCTGCCTTTACTTATGAAAACTCATAACTTTTTCTCACGTATGAAATGATGTTAATATCTGCCTCATCCTGTAGGGTAGTAATGTGATCAAGTAAGTGCATGTTTATGAGAAGTCCCTAAAAGCATCAGGCTCCATATAAATGCAGGCTGTTCTCATCACTGCCCTCTCTGTTGAGTGCATGGCTGTCATCCTAGACTAATTTGCCACACAAAAGACATCTCTGCCTCTTGCCACCTGGAACAGGCATCTTGCTTCTGTCTATTTTATTGATTGCTGTCTCATTCCCTTCCTCACTTAAAAAAAAAATTCCCTTGCTGATGCCTCTTAATTTCCTTCTCCTTTGACTGTTATTTCAGCAGCTCTGCTATTTAGCTCCATCGTATCATAGCAGACAGTTGGTAGGAAAGGAACTGTGCTAAATGGCATTGCATGAAATCCAGGGCTAGTTTCCTGGTGGTTAGAAAGCCCTCTCCAAAGCTCATCACAATTTAATGACTTTGATGAGTGTTCCTGTTGGCAAGAGTAAAGGAAGCACCTTTAATTCCATCATTCCCCAACTCATGTGTACACAACATATGCCCCACAAGGGGAAATTCAGTGGACTTTTATTGCCAACATGAGTATGGCTGTGACCATTTTTCCTCCCTGGGTGGAAGGAAACACAGGTGTGCCAGTCGCTATGCTATGGATCCCAGACAACCCCAACTGCCTGCCCTCTTGTCAGTATAACTGCACAGCAGTTGAAGAGCTATGCATGTACTTCTCAACATATTTGAACTGGGAAAAAAACCTCCATTCTTGGAAGCTGGATGATATGTAGGCTACCTGGCATTAGTGGAGATGCCAATCTATCTACCAGGAGCTGGGATATTACACCTGGTTTGGCCACTTACTTGCTGTGTCACTATGAATAATTCCCTTCTCCTGTCTCCTGTTCCACTGCAGAATTCACAAGCTGTTGGGAAATTTGTGCCTTTCCTTGTTCTCTAAGAAGAATTATGATGTGGTAGAAAGAAAGAGACTTGAAATCAAAGTGTTCTAACCCCTAGCCCTGTCACCTCTGACTATGTGACCATGGGCAAGGGAGTGCTTAACCTCTCCAGATGTCAGTTTTCTCGTCCATAGAATGAGAACCAAACAATGAAAGATAGAGTCTTCCACTCATATACACATATTTCCATTTAAGGATGTAAAAGTAGATTTGGTGGACAAAAAAATTATAATTTGTGCCATGTGTCTTAAGAAGTTGGTCTGAGACTTTAAGATCCATTGCATTATGACAGTTCATGATTCTAATTCTTTCTTAGACTCAAAAATCCTGAAGCTAAGGTTATAATCATCAGCAATTACAAAACCAGTCATTTCTTGAAAACCTACTGTGTATCATTTAACTCTTTCCCCTGAAAAACTTAAAATGTGAATGGACTATAATTTTTAATCATTAAAATATAAGATGCTGAGTGACAAATAATGGGATTATATAAGCAAAACATTCTTCTAGATCATAAGTAAGAAGTGACTATCCCAGATTCTGGTACTGTCCTCAACTCTGCCCATCCCCCATATGACTCAAGGCACCACTAGACCTTGGTCAATTTCCATTTCAGTTCAAAGAGGTCAAGCAAAATGGGTTATAAGGATGATTTTAAAACTCTGTTTTTTGTTCTCAAGTGATATAACAAGTTGTCTCAGGTCTTCTATGAGTGAGCTGCTTTTGCCAGCACCACTGTTTGGAGAGTGATGTCAACAAGAATTCCCCTTCATGGGAAAAGGGACTTTGCTCAGAGCTGTGTTCAGAAGCATCTGCATGAACAGAGAGGGCACAGTTTTGATCTGTCCAAGGATCTGGCCAGAATCCAAGTCTTAGCACCTCCTTGGGTTAAGGAGGGAAGTGGAAAGGGAACTCCTGGAGAATGTATTAGAGCAAATTATGTTACATGCACATATGAATATGTCACAATGAACCCCAGGAATGAAAAAATATAAAAGAAAACTTAGGAATGAAAAAATATAAGAGAAAACTCAGGCATTTTTCTGCATATTTCAGAGATATGAAAACTAAAGCATAAAGTAGAGAAAGATATTTACCTAGGTTTCAAATGAAGGAGACTAGAAAGTTGGAGCAAGTACTACTTGCGAAGACCAAATTTCCAGGGAAAATTTAAAGATGGTAGCTTGAATTCCCCTCTCTCCTGCTAGCCCCTACAACCCTCCCACAGATAGTGGACTTAAGTGGGTGAGAGGCAGGCACTCTGTGCCTGAAGACAGCTTCCAGGGGAAGGGGAAAGAGGAAGAGACCTCTCCCTGGGGAGCCAGTTACTCTGGCTGCTGAGTTTATGTTTTTGGAATAAGTCACTTGTTATAAGAATAGAATTGAAGGTGCTGGAGTGAAACATCGTGACAGGAAGAGTTCCCACTGGCATCTCAGTTGGGTTTTTTTGTTTTGTTTTCATTTTTGTTTTTTAGACCCCAATGTCCTCTTGTTCACAAACAGAGGGAATTCTGACCTGATGAGGGGGAATGAACGTTTTTGTTTCCCTGCTGCTCATTCTACCTGCCAGGACAGAGAACATTCTCTTGCCACCATCTTTACTGACCTCAAAGCTGACTTCTGGGAGAAGATCTTAGCATCTATGTACCTTATTTTCTTTTGTTTGGTTTTCCTGTGTGTTTTGGAGGGAGAGTACAGTTCATTGCTATGAGGGACTTTAGGAACCATCCTATCCAGGTTCCTCATTATCCCATGAGGTTAGGTTCAGTGACTTGCCAAGATCAAAGGAGCTCATTCATGGTGGGTCCCATACCTGTGTCTTCTGAGTCTCTTTGTTGGAGTGTTCTTTCTACCCTAATATGCTCACACCACTGAGAAGATTGCTAATGGGAGACTATCCACCCACTGGGTGCAGACATTTCTAATGTATTAGAGTATTAGATGGGCACTTTCCCATCTCTTCTCCTTGTATTTTCCAAGCAAGATTAGAAGTAGCCTTCCTTCATGCCCTTCCCTCAGCTTTATTCACCCACTTCACCCCTATGCACCCTCTAAAGCTTCACCCAGCATCCCTTTTTCAGAGAGCTTCCTATTCTCCAGGTTTACTTGATTGTTCCTCCATTTGATTCTTAAAATTCCTTGTGTTTTATGATATGACATAGGTTTATTATGGCACAGGGAAGCCATTGATTTGCCTTCAGACTTCCTCATTCAACAGATTGGTCCTCTGCTAGCAGAGACCCTGTTTTAAGTGACAAGGCACCACCAACATACAGCATAATGCCTGGCATACAGCATGTATGTAATGAAGTTTGTTGAATGGATAAAGAATTGTTCATATTGCCAGCAGGTGTCTGGTCTGCTGGAAGAAGTAAGCACCACCTCTGGGGACCATCAAGGCTTCTAATCTTATTGAACCTTCTCATGCTATCCTCCAGCTTGGGGGTAGGATGGCACCTCTGATGGAGACAAGACCAGCTGTGCAGTGCACAAAAAGCAGCAACAGGTGGAGTGGAGGAGGTCCCAGTGGAGGTGGTGATGGGAGGGAGGGAGGGAGCACACTCAAGATCAGTTGTGGGAGTAGTGATGATGACAAGTCCAAGTGTAAGGAAATGCTAAGTCACCAGGAAAATTATGAGCCACCCAGGAGGCGGAAGAAATCAAGGAGATCAGAGTGAATGACTGGTTTGACTTTTGTGACTCCATTTAGAGCTTTGATTGTTGCAATAGCTGGTATCACCCAGGAAACAAGGGGGTGCATCTTCAGGCTTAATGCCCGATGGCCATGGCAATATCCCTCTCTGTTTTTCCCCCATTCTGTCAGACCAGGGAAAATCCCAGAATGCATATGACTCTTAGAGCCTCCAACAGGATGCCTAACAAAGTGTTTGAGATAATAATTGCTGGACAGAATGACTGTTCCATTACCAGTGCTGTGCAGCCATGTTGTTAGCAGAACCTTGGAGAAGGCTCCACACATAAGGGGAATGGCTAACAGTTTGATGGCTTGGATTTCATGCCTGCTCTTTTATCATAGAGCCAAATTTTTGATGAACCATTTTGTGTCTCACAAGTCCTCAGTTCACTTTTCTGGAATACCAAATGTGTATTCTAAATCTGTTTTTTTTTAATTGGTTCTTTTTATTGGTTCTTTTTCTTTTATTGGTTCTTATACATGATAATAGAATCCACTTTGATATAATTATACATGGAATATATCTTATTCCAATTAGGACCCCATTCTTGTAGATGTACACCACAGTGAGAGTCTCTGTGGTGTATTCATATATGTACAAAAGAAAATTATGTCAGATTCATTCCATTGTCTTTCCTTTTCCTATTCCCTCTTCCCTTCATTCCCCTTTGTTTAATACAATGAATTTCTTTCTATTCTTCCTCTCACCCCTCCAGATCAATCCATTTACTGGAAAATATCATCAAGTCATTCTTAATGACTCAGTAATACACCATTTTGTGTGTGTGTGTGTGCACATATATATGTTTATATGTATACATATATATGTATATACACACATATATACACACACATATATACACACATTTTCTTTAACCATTTATCTGTTGAAGGTCACCTAGGGTGGCTCCATAGCTTAGCTATTATGAATTATGCTGCTATAAACATTGATGTGGCTGCATCACTGTAGTATACTGATTTTAAGTCCTTTGTATATATGCCAAGGAATGGGATACCTGGGTCAAACGGTGGTTCCATTCCTAGTTTTTTGAGGAATCTCCATACTGCTTTCCAGAGTGGTTGCACCAATTCATAGGCCCACCAACAATGAGTGTACCCTTTACCCCACATCCTTGCCAACATTTATTGTTACATGTATTCTTGATAATTGCCATTCTAACTGGAATGAGATGAAATCTCAGTGTAGTTTTAATTGCAATTCTCTAATTCCTAGAGATTTTGGACATTTTTCATATATTTGCTGAGCATTCATATCTCTTCTTTTGAGAAGTGTCTATTCAATTCCTTTGCCCATTTATTGACTTTTTTTGGTGTTGAATATTTTAGTTCATTGTATATCCAGGAAATTAATGCCCTATCCGAGGTACAGGTGCAAAGATTTTCTCCCACTCTGTAGGGTCTCCATGCTCTTGCTAAATCTATACTTCTTTCATTTGCTGCTTCTCAGGTCCCTGGCCTGAACATGATCCTATGCTCCAATCCTCTACACTGTGCCCCCAAATCCAGGGGCTGAGACTGCATCTCTTCTGCCTTGTGGTGACAAGACTTGGCAAATATCTGGATGCAGCAGGAATTCAAAACAGGTAGATTAAAGGAGGACCAAGACCCATTCTCTCCAATGAGAATGGATATATAGCAAAATCCTTTCAGTAAAGAGAATAGGGTCAGGGCTCAGCATGAGATGCTGACTGTTGGATCCACGAGGAAACAGAACCAAACCAGCATCTTCGATCCAGTTTTTCTCCTTTTCTCCCTTTCCTTTCTGCTCCTGTGTGTGTATAGAAGGCTGGAGTAAGGGGACCCTATGATAGAACCTCCTATTACAACCATTCCCTAAGAGCCTGGCATGGCAATGCAAGCTTGTAATCCTGGCAACTCAGAAAGCTGAGGCAGAAGGATTACAACTTCAAGACCAGCCTCAGCAACTTAGGGAGACCCTGTCTCAAAATTAAAAAACAGTAAAATAGGGGCTGGGGATGTGGCTCAATGAAAAAGCACCCCTGGGTACTATTCTCCATACCATGTGCATGTGTGTCCCCCTGGGGTCCCCCCCCCCCATCTCCTTTGTTAAGTGGCAAAGACAACTGATCAGTCCCTCTTCTGAGAAGCAATATCTTCTTCCAAGAAGAGGTCACCTCAGCTCTATAACATTCTCCTCTTCTTTTTACATTTTCCACTTCTTATATTAGCAACTCAATCTATATGCTGTTATTGTCCATGCATTAAAATGGCAAGAGCCTTCAGTCCGTGCATGTTAAGTGAAGAGGAAGCTTCACAGAAGAGTGATGTTTATTGCTGTGCAGCTGGTAGAGGCTGAAGAGTGTGTGAGGAGCCAGCCTTTGGAAGAACTACTCATAAAACCTAAGAAGGATGCTCCAGAGACCATCAGCCTTCTCGCACCAGGGAGGGGCCTGCTTACTTCCAGGCAGATGTAAGAATTGGAACTTTATTTCTAATTATCTGTGCAGTAAAGATCTTGGTTACTTGACTCCCCATTTTGATAGTTGTCATTCTGATCATCATAGTTCTTGCAGTTAACAGAATGTGCTGGATGTAGTTTTCAGGATAATTCTGATAGGTCTGAAACCCAAACCTGTTGAGGGATACTTTTGAAGGCAAGTGTCCTTGAACAGTCAGGAGACAGGGTGGTTTAGGGGTAAGAGGAAGCAAACAAGAAAAGAGAGATAGAGAAGGGGCAACTCAGAGTGAGACTGGCAGAATCCTGGTTCCAGGGGTGGGGCCTCCCTTAGCTGTGGATCTTCACAGGAACTTCAGGCATCTGAAGCTGTGCTCTGGGAACACACTATTGTCTCTGGCTCTGTGTCTCTGAGGTTGAAGAAGTGACATCCTACCTAATTTTGTCCATGTGCATCTTATGTCCATCATCTCGCTTTTGCATTCCGGCAACCATGAAAAATCTATCTTCATTTTTCTTACTGGTCAAGTTTTCTTCTGCTTTGAGATAAACAAAAGTTGAAAAATAATTAGCACTTCTCCATTGTGTGTGTGTGTGTGTGTGTGTGTGTGTGTGTGTTGATGGGCATTAAACCCAGGGCGCTCTACCACTGAGCTAGAGTCCCAGCCCTATTTATTTATTTAGGTACCAGAGATTGAACCTAGGGACACTTAATCACTGAGCCACATCCCCAGGTCCCCCCCTCCTTTTTTTTGAGACAGTCTGTCACTAAGTTACTTAGGGCCTTGCTAGGTTGCTCAGGCTGGCTTGACTTTGAACTTGTGATCCTCCACCCTCAGCCTCCTGAGTCTCTGGGATAATAGGTAGGCACAACAGTGCCAGGCTTATAATTAAGCACTTCTTTTAAGGTATATGCTTGGTGTTGCCCCTACCTGAGATGGAGCATTAGATGAACCCATCCATATCTAGCCCCAGTCCCATGATACAGTCTGCTCACCTCTGTCAAAAAGTGACCACATGCAAACAGTTGAATTAGAGTACCTCAATTATTCCATATTCAGTTCTTCTGAATGCTCATAGATTTCTGACTTTTTTGTGTCTAAGACTCTGCACTCAAAACAGAAAGTAGTATCTAGGATTCCTCAAAAGTCAACTGGGCATTTTCAAGATATGTGCACTTTTAGCATCTTCTCCCAAGGTGAAAAATTGGTTACCAATGATAAAGCAGTCTCTTTTATTCCATATTTACTGTCTTTTTTAATTTTTTGGTGATTTGTATCTGTGTGTCATGTGCCTTATCATTCCATGGTGATGACCACACATATCCCAGTCTGGTTCATCTTACTGGTCTAGTTTTCTTGCTTCTTTTTGTAACAGAGAGAGTAATTGAAGAATATGCTCAATGTGGTCTCTTCTGGGTTCGGATCAGCAAATGCCATCCCAGCCCAGATTTAGTCCCATCTCTGCTGATGGCTTCAAAACACTAATTCAGGGTCCCTTCCCACAATTCCCTCTATGAAGTAGGCACTTCATTCTAACTTTAGAATGAGAGCCTGATTTACTGGCCAGAGCTGGTGGGTACCTACTTGGGGTTGTAATTCAGGTTCCTTTAACATCAAGGCTTCAGTAGAGAAGTCCCCACTGCACTTCTGTAGAGAGCCATCACAGCTTTGCTGGTCCAGGGTCCCAGCAGATTTCATCCTGTTTGTCTCCATCGTTTGCCTATACATCTCAGAGAAAACCCCCCAGCCTCTTCATATCACTGCTGTAGAGTTAAAGTGTCAAAGAAAGAATCTTTGATCCAGAGCCTCAGAAGCTCCTCAGTGCAGGAAACACTACTTCTTTAACTGTCTCTGAATCACTCACCTCTTTAGGCAGCCTCCTCTCTCTGGAGGCAGGTAAAACAGACAGGAGTCAGGAGCAGCCAGCCAGCTTCAGCCCTGAGTCAGTGATGACTCTCGTTGGCTTCTCCTCCACTGATTAATCACCTCCAATTATGGCTTCTGACTGGGCCTCAGTCATTGACATCATCGCCTCCTCTGCCGACCCTCGCCTCCTCCCAACAGACTGCCTATTTGTCTAAGGTGATGGCTGCATGATGTACTTTCCAGAGTCCCAAAAAGGTACCCCAGCAGCCAAGTGACTCAAGAATAAGGACCCACCCTCTTCCCCCTCACCATCTGCTCTCAGTACCACAAGTTGTCAGGGGCAAAAAGAAAAGGGACATAAAATTTCTTCCTTCCAGCATCCTATAGAAGACTGAACCCATTAGCTGATTGTATAATATCCGTTGTGTCTCTTCTCAGCAGTGACTAATAAAGCTTGTTCTCGTTTCCACTAATTATTCAGCCTCCTAGAGTAGGCTGCCACACACCCTGGTGTGACCTGCAACACCCCCTTGGAGGGTGTCCCATGGCCCCACCCATCTTCTTGCCCCTGCTTCCCTCTCTAGCCTCACATTCACACCTGCCTCCCTTCTATCCCTGCCAAACAAGCCTGGGGCCCATCTGCCTCTGCGGAATTCCTAAGCATCCTCATTTGGCTGCAGGCCCAGGCACATGGGTACCTAAAGGCACCATGCCATCTGCCTGCCTCGAGGGGTATCACACTGTGCCTCCTGCCCTGAGTTGCCAGTGGAGGGAAGGGCACATAGCCCCATGGGGCTTGGAGGAGGGGGTCTGAGTACCAGGATATGAAATACATTTCTGTAGCATGGCATAGTTTACAAAAAACTTCCCCAGATGTTGTTTCATCTTATCTTTGTGTAATCAATAGCAATTACTATACAACTATTTTCTAAGAACGCTTGGCAGTATTGTTAAACCTTTTTGTTAGAAATAAGGAAACTAAGACTTGATGTGCCTGTACAATTCACCCACACTCACTTAGCAATGCTGAATTCAGAGCTTGTGTTCCTCCATTTTATCAGAACCCAGTCCTTACACTAGGATTGTGAAATATCCCCCCCAGAAAACATCTCTGGCAATACATGAACTTTAGAATTACACAGCTCTGTGGTTGAATTAGACTCTATTTAGTTTTGTTTTGTTGTTGTTTGTTTTGTTTTGTTTTAGGGTTTGTGTGTGTGTGTATGTGTGTGTGAGATAGATACTGTTCTGAGCATTTTTCAAGTACAGTTTCGATTCATTTCACTTCCCTAACTGTCATTTGGGGTAAGAATTATCCATATCCTCAACTCCATGTGGGGGCCTGGGTCATCTAACTCACAAGTCCAGCTGGGGTGAGACTCCAGGGCTATCTTCTTAACCACTCCACTGCCATCTATCTTCTCCAAATTCAAACTGTGTAAACTTGAGAAAATCACTTACTTTTCTTGTTGTTCCAAGATATCCTTTCTCTCTCTCTCTCTCTCTCTCTCTCTTTCTCTCCCCCCTGGGGGGGGCACTAGAAATCAAACCCAGAGGTACCCCCAGTCCTTTTTATTTATTTACTTTTGTTCTGAGTCAGAATCTTATTAAGTTGCCTAGGCTGTCCTCCAACTTGCAATCCTCCTGCCTCAGATTCCCAAGTTGCTGGGATTACAGGAGTGCACCACTATGTCCAGCTAATACTCTCATCTTTTAAATGGAAATGGCGAGAACCTTCCTCGCATTGTTGAGTGAGGGCTAAAGGAGATAATGTGGATACTGTATACAAAACATGGAGCCCAGGGCCTGGCAAAAACTGAACCTGCTAGAAGCACAAACTGCAAAAGGAAAAGAAGGCAGGAAAACAGAATATTGAAAAGGGCTGTGTTAGAAGATAGTCTCCCTGTTCCCTCTGCTCAGAGGTCTACAGTGGGGAAAACAGTAGATGGTGGGAAACCTGTGGGTTGGAGCAGGCTCCAGGACAGCATGTCACATTCTTCCAGCTCATGTTGAACTGTTCCTTTCCTAAGTATCTCTGGAGCCTGCCTGTTCCATCAGTCCCTGAAATCATTCTGATTCCGAAAGGCAAAAGCCTCTGTAATTAAGATTCTTACCTACTGGGGACTTTCATCATCTTTGAGAATCTGATAAAAATTACAAATAATTTTTCCAGAAAAATTCACTGGTCCCCAGATACATAAGAATGTTCTTAGAAGTTCATAATGATCATCAAATTACCAAGGGAGTCCATCTGAGTTCAAGTTGATGAGCCTCTTTTCCACGTAATCAGTAAGTGTCCTTATAATTTTATAATTATTATCATGACTAAGATTGCCAAATCTTGTTCTTTTGTTTTCCTCTCCAACTTCAAACTAGGCTCTCTCTCTCTTTCTCTGTCAACACACAGACACAGTATCCACCCCCACCCAAGCTTCCCTGGACACTGCCCCTGGCCAGTGCAGAAGCTGAAACTGGTTGCGATGGCAATGGCGATGGCTGTTGCTAAGAGAGCCGGGAGGCCAGGGTGGGGGGAGGAGTGTGGGCAGCCCAGCAGGGCAGCATCCCCCCTTTGCGTGTCTGAGAGCGCCTCAGGCTCTGGTAACGGTGTTCCCAGCTGGCTGCCATGGCAACGGCAGGCTTGGAAAACTATTCATCACAGTCTGGACAGGTTCCCCAGCCCGCACTTGTGCTTTCTTTTCCCTAAGTGGCTAATTGAGGTGTGAAAGGGTCTGCTGTGAGTGGGCAAAGGGGACAAAGGGCAAAGGGTTGGCACTGAGCAGGCCCCCCAAGGAGGCTGAGAGGCCAGGGATGGGGGCTGAGTTAGCTCCCCAGCAGAGGACTAGATAAGCAGCCCAAACAGAGATGCCCATTCCTCTGCCAGGAACTTCTGCCTGTGAGTTCTACTTCCTTGCCCAAGTGCCAGCAAAAGAAGACCCACCAGTTATGTCCCAGGTAAGCCTGTAGCCAGGTGATACCTGGTGACTTCTAGCGCAGCCATTCAAAAGATGTGATGACTGTGGATTTTTCCTCAGGCTGACTAGAAGTTGTATGGGTGAAAGATTGGGAGTGGATTGTTCCTGGGTCTAATTCAAATGAGGCTAAGGGACAGATGAAGTCATAGGCTAGCAAAGCAGATCAAGGCCTTATCACAGTCCAAAAGCTACCAATTCACTGGTCTGGTAGTAGGTGCTATTTAACATTATTGTCTTCCAAAAGCACCCTCCTTGTTTCCTTTTATTGAGCGGTGATTAAACATTGTAGCAATCTCAATGCAATATTCAAAGCAAGTTGCTTTTTTTTTTGGTGCTGGGGTTGAAATCTAGGGCTCTGTGCATGCAAAACACACACTCTACCACTGAGCTACACTCCCAGCCCCAAAAGCAAACTTTTAAGTAACATATGTCACAGAAGAGCAAACTGAGTCTCAGCGAGGTAAACAATTAGTCCAAGCAACCACAAAATAGTAAAATGCTGACATTTGAACTTGCATCTGTCTGCTCACAAATCCCATCTTTCAGTGATATACCAGCAGATAACAGAGGGGCCAAGTCCAGGTGAACTTGATCTTTCACCTCTATGACAAGAAGGGAGCACCTGAACTTTGAGGTTCAGTGTCCCAGTGATTGAGTGCCTCTCTCCAAATGCATCGTGAGAGCAGTGGTCCAATTTCTTTAGAAACCAGAATCTATTGCAGTGATCACTTTGCATGATTGTTTAAAAAACACATGTTCCTCTGTGGCCCAGTTTCAGCAGCTTAGTGGTGACTTCTGTTCCACAAGATCCTCAATGAGACACATTGGACCCTCCACTGCCTAAGCAGCGAGGGGACCATCTCCTAGAGATTGCCTGGTCGACTGTGCTCTCAGAAGCTCTGAGAGCAAAGGGAAGTGGTTGGGCCTGGCTGGAATAATGGAAAGAAAGGTAAGCATTTAGTAAATCTAGAAGTCTTAGCACACTTATTTGTTTCACCTTCACAATAACCCTGTAAGGTTGATAGTGTTACCACCCATATTATGGAGTGAGAAACTCAGTCCAGGGGAGTCAGGTAAGTTGAATGAGGCCGTAAGAGACTAATGCCCAAACTTAACTGGCTCTTAAGTCTGTACTGTTTTTATTCCATCCTCTGACCTCCCACAGACGTTGGATGCTCCTCCTGGCCTGGCAAAGCCAGAAATCCCCAATTCCACTTCATAGCTGGGAGTCCAAGTGGTGTACCTTCTTCCTCAGGGCTCCCTCACCCACACAGCAGATGGGCATCTTTCTTCCTCTGGTTATTTTTATTTTGCTTTTCCCATTCTTCTTACCCTCCTGGCTCAGTCCAAGCAGGAGAGCAGGAAGAGAGCTAGCAAGTTAGAAACCAGAATGAGTCTCTAAACTCGTCTCTTCTAATCGCAAGCAGAAGAGAAGACAGTGAACTCCTTATCATCCCTGAATGCCAGGGAGGCACCAACAGGGAAGCCTGGAGATGAGGTTTTGGTCCCCAGTCTGGTCACAATTCAGGGCATGCCTACAAACTTTCCTCTTTGGTCTGTGCTTTCTTGGGGGAAGCTCTCACACCCACAGCCCCTGCCAGGGGTAAGACAGGTTTAGGCAAGTGAGTGTCCTTAGTGCATACTGTTTTCATTCTTTGGGATGACCTTGGTCTGCCCTTCAGTCTCCAAGCCAGAAAGATACCTCAAGCTCAATCTGATTTTAGGATCATGACCCTTTTGGGGATCAAGTCTTAGGAAGTAGTTTGTAATCATGGGAATAACTCAGAATTGGTAATCAGAAGACCCATGTTCTATTCCCAGTTGTGCCACCAACAAACTTGTCAATCTTAGACAAGTCACTTAGCCTTCCTGGACCTCAGTTTCCTCTTTTGCAAGAATCAGACCAACTAGTCCAATCTAACATTCCAAACTGCTTCTCTGAGCTCTATAACTCCTTAAATATATTCCACATTCCCCTGCCCTTAACCACCCACTCCCAAAGGTATAATGTTCCTTTCCTATCCATACCCAGCCAAGATAGAACGAGTATAAGGTAGTAAGTTTGTTGGTGTTGTGACTTCTTTTCTTTTAAGGTAAGAAATCAAATTTAAATTTCACCCAGATCAGACCAAAGCACTGATGCTCGGGTCTCCTACACAATGGATTATATAAAAACAGCTCACCTTTTATTTCCCTCTCTCTTTGTTCCTGCTCTTTTCCAATCACTCAGTCAAGTAATATGTTTTAAGTGGATGTGTCTGCGAGGCACTGCACAGAAATGTAATCCAAAATGACAGGGTCCTTGTCCAAGAGGAACTTACAATTCCATGAGGATACAATACAGACGGGAGCATTAAAGGCAACCTGCTGCCCTCATGCAGTGGGAGAGAATAAAGGACTTTTTAATGCCTTTAATGTTTTAGCATTTCTTTTTCCCACTTTAGTTGTTAATTTTACAGTGCTATCATGTTTTTGGTGTTGGTCTTCAAGTCATGATCCTGTCTTCTGTCTTCTCACTCATGAAGAAAATCAAACTGCTCTAAGACATTAGTACTTGGCTCAGCAGCCCCACCATCCTTGCCCTCTCCTGCTGGGTCCTCATTTTTTTACCCTGATATGCCAGCCATCAGGTGATGTGACATTTCTGCAACCCAAGTTCCTATATCTCTGCAACCTAATGCAAAGGTCTAAAAGCTACAATATTCTAGAAATGACTGTGAAAGCAAATGATGGCCCTCTTAGCAAGTAGAGCTCGTATAGATAGTGAAGATCTGCCTTCTTCCTTCCTTGAGGTTCCCTGGGCTTTGAGATTCTCCATGTTCCTGAGTTATTTCCCTGAATTCCCTCACTAAGCCTCATAGAGGGCAAGTGCTGCTTGTTGCTTCCTCTCCTTCTTTAGTCCTGACACCCAAACTCTCCATGTCTGCTTATCAATAGCAAATTCTCTATAGCTCTTTATAATGTGTGAAGGGCTTGCACTTACAGTTTCTCATTTAATCTTCTCAAGAATACTGTGAGATAGGATTATTATTGCTCCTTCTTGACAGATAAGAACTTGAGACTCAGAGAGATTTAGTGAGGGGTCCCAGGTTTCACAGCAGGGCCAGCTGAGCTGAGCTAGGACCTCACTGAGCTCTTTTGGTACTTCTGTGTCTTTCATGGTCTTATATAATTAAAGGGAAGCCCTGCCTCTTTCTGCACAAGAACCCAGAACTCAACATAATGACATTTGGATTCCATAGAAGGAGTATAGCAGATGAAAGGAGCTGAGGGATGCTCTGGCACCCCTCTGAGTACCAGGCAAAGGGGACCAGACTAATGTTAGGTTCCTTATCAGTGAGATCAAGTTTTAAATCACATAGTAAATTTTTGTTTATTAGGGTTGATTCTTTTCCGAGATAGAATTTTTAAAAAATAAAAATTTCAGAAAAAAACTTAGAACTTTGCCCAAATACCCCATGTAAAAACTAGGAAACAGCTGGTTGTGGAAGAAAAGTCAAGTTGGGGTGACAGAAGAAGTCTCAGGACTGACCTGCTTTCTTTGGCTAATGGAGGATATTATGTGTGGGTAGGGGAGGGAGGTGTCAGGAGCTCTCCCTGGAGAAGAAGAAATCTGCCATCTCACAGCTACTGAGAGCTTCAGAATGGGACCTCACATCAGTCCACATGGCTAGTGAACAATCCTGTCACAGTTGTGAGTTGGGTGGAGGAGCCAAGTCCACAACCTTCATAGTGTTCCTAAAGGAGAAATACACAGGAGGTACTGGGGGCTTACACCAGAGTAAGCCATGGGAGAGGCAGGTGACAACTCAGCTCCAGACCCTTTCTCACGGATCCTGCTGGCCACCTTCCAACTACTTTGAACCTATACTGACTCTTTTGGCAGTGAGAAGACAAATGCCAATGGGTCAGGCTTCAGAGGAGGTAGACAGGAAGCAAAGACAGTGATGGAAAAAGTGGAAGGGAATGGAATTCAAGGATCTAGAGGGAAGAAAAAAGAAGAGAAGGGTCCTTGAGGCCAGATGATAACTAGGCAGAGAAAAAGGATTGAGAAAGCACAGAAGTTGGGGAAGTAACATGGCAGTAAGTGTGTGAGGACAAGGGGACATAGCAGTCCCCACCCACTCTTTACATTGGTGGCCTATGTGAAACCAATGGGCTGGTGGAAACAAGCAGCAGAAGGTGCCAGATTCTGCCTCTCACACACTCTCTCCTTCCCTTCTATTCTATCATTGCCACACCTTCCCCTGGAGCTAAACCAGGTCCAGCAGGGCTTCTTACCCCTCCTGCCCTTGAACTGCTACATTCTGTGTCCTTCTGACTCTGTTCATTCACCTGTCACTGTCAAGGGCCGAAAATCCAGAAGCTAAGATTCTGATTCCAGCTCTGATCCTCAAATGCTGGGCAGTGCTGGTAGAGTGACTTAGAATCTGAACACTGCTGTTTCTTCATTTATGAACCTCCCATGAGAGTTGTAAGGGGATAATAGAGTGGATGTAAAAGGATTGTAAAAGCACCAAAGGATAAGACACTTCAGATCCTAAGTTTATTTCCAGGACTGACTCCTAGAATCTCTTTAAGGGGAGATACTTCATGTCCTCTACAGTGTCACCTATCCACAGCTCTGTAGTTTTGTTGTGGGCCTCAACACACATTACAGCTGCACTGTCCAAATCAGCAGAGGAGACTTTGCAAAGTGAGCTCTGCTTGTGTAGGAAGTAGGTGAGTTTACAGTCACCTTCTAGACAATCTGGACTTTTGGCTGAGATAGGGTCCTAGAATTAGAGACCAAGAAGTTTTATTCCTGAAGCAGATCTAGGCTTTTAACATAAAATCATCTAGGTGAATTTTCAAGGAGCCACTGAATATGTATGAGAGAAAGAGAGAGAGAGAGAAAGGGGGGAGGGAGAATATGAATATAGGAGAAATAGCAAAGAAGTAAAAGGGAAAATGAAAGATAAAGCAATGGAAGAAAGAAACTGAGACCTCAAGGACCAGGTATGAATGTGGCTGGATAGAGACAAAGAGGAAGAATGGGGAGAAACGAGGAGTAGGGAAAAGATTCTGGGAGAGAAATAAAGGAGGCCAGAGGAGCTAAGCCAGGCAGCCGGTGGAGCAGGCAGATGGAACAACAGAGACAGAGAACAGAGCCACAGAGTGGGCACGCAGCAAGGCCTGGCAGCCAAGCCCTGTGGATTTCCGTGGGAAGCAGATGCTTAGATGGGAGCAGCAGCTGATGATCCCTGAGCACGTGCATCCTTGTTGACTCCAGGCCCAGCGCAGCCTCCTCGGCAGCCCGCCTAACCCTGGAGGAGCAACTTGAGTCCAGAGAGGCAGATGAATGACAGCCCTGCCCCTATGGGGCCTCCATTTCTTCTCCACCACCCTCCTCCAGGCTCCGCCCACTCGCTGTCTTCATCGGAGGCCTCGTGAATCCTGGGGAAGCCATGAGCTGCCATCTCATGCCCGGAAGGAAGCGGGAGGCGTTGGAGGGGTGAGTGTGAGCCACCTCACGGTGTGCTTAGCTCTTCCTGGGGTGGAAGCATTTGCTGGGGTGTGCATGCTGGCGGGAGAGGTGGAAAGGGAGAGAAAGATTGAGGCACAGAGCTAGTGCCAAAATGCTAGGGTCAGTGGGGTGGGGGTTGATCCCTGCAGCACTGCTGGCAAGGGGAGGGGCCATAGCTTACCCACCTCCTTTGGCAAACAACTGCCTTCCCAGACCACCCCTCACCCAATCCCCTGACTGCCCTGCTGAGGGCATCTGCAGCCCCTTCCCATCGCCCAAGCCACCACACTGCCATAGCCTCTTCTAAGTCAAAAGGAGCTGAATGGACCCTGGGTCAAAGAAAGTTGGGGCTTTTCTAGCCTTATTCTCTCCAGTTGCTACATACAGTCCATTTCCCTCTCGCTGCTGCAGAGAGCAGCATCTATGGGTCTCTGGTGTGGATGATACCAAATTCCCTCTGGTATGAAGGAAGCTCAGAAGGGCCTGGGGAGAGGGAGGTTTCTACCAGGACCTAGCCCTTTCTCAGTCCAAGACAATGTCCATGCTGCCCCCTTCACCCACTCACATTGACCCCCTCCAGAAATGACACCTGAGAACACGGCAGTGACACTCCCACATCAGGCTCCCGGCTGTTTCTGGGGCAGTCCTTCACTAGTCCCACATCCAAGGTCAGGAATTTTTGCCAGTGGTCCCTGAGTGGACAAGAGTCACCAAGCCGTGGGAGGGGTTGTGGCAGAGGGAGTGGAAAGGGAACGCGGAGTGCAGTATCAGTGTGCAGACACAATACGAGTGAAAGACAGGTACCATGGGAGCCAGATGGGCTAAGAAGAAACAGAAGTTAAGTAGGAAGAGACGGATAAACAGCAGACACCAAGCAACCAGCCAAGCATATGCTTTGCAAGTAGGCAACACAAGCACCCAGTAGGGTTCAGTTGGGGGAGGGGACATAGCCACAGGGAGGGGGACATGGGCTTTGCTGGGGGCTGATTGCTGCCTGGTCAGAATTAGTGATCTAATCCTTCACCATGGAGCCTCAGAAAAATGGAGCTGCAGCTAGTACTGGCAAGGAAGAGAGGCATTTGGCAGGGAGGGGAGAAAGAGTGCTTAGGCCGGTTGCCCAGGGGATCTATCTCAGTGAAAGAAACACAGCCCCAGACTTGAAAGTCTGAATAGACAGGTGCTATTGCCAAGACCCTGGAGCAGAGACCCCTAAAACTGAATTGACTTCAGGAAAGGGGTATTAGGAAAGGAGCAGAGAATTGCTGCATGCAAACTCAGGAAGTCCTTGAGCCCTGCAGGTGCGGGTTTCCCCACTAATGAAGCCTATCAAGGCGGGAGCCCTCAATCTGGGTGATGTCATCCCTTTGAGCTCTAGGCAGGGAAGGGGTGGAGCCAGATTGCGGCTTTGCAGAGTTTGCAAGCTCCACCTCCAGTCCTGTCTCTGCTTCTGGCCCTCCTGGCCACGGATTCCTGACCAGCTCTGCTAAAAGCCAGGTGCTGCTACAGAACTGGTGGGAGGAGGAAGTTCTCCCAGAGTCACCCCTAAAGAAAGCATGTCCTGGACAGGGAATGGGCTTATCTTACCTGACCCATCATTCACCATATCAATGCTCTTCCCACAATCATTAAGGGAAGCCCTGAAGTTTAGCAGCAGTCCAGTTTCCGTGTACCCCAGCCTCAACTTCTCCTTTCCCCTAGCATGTCAAGAAATGCTCAAATATGCTGCCAAGTACCAGGTGTCCCACTGGAATTTCTTCTCTGAATACTGATCCATAGACCAGTAACTGAGGGAGACAAGCAGCACCCTGGGTCTGTTAGTGCTGAACTGAAGGAATAAAAGCTCTGAGCTGAATCTGAGCCTGTTCTAAGCCCTAAAGCCAGCCAGCACTCCTGCAGAATGGTCCCTTCACCTCTCACATGTTTGCAGTGGACATAAGCCAGCCCTGTCCCAGCAGCTGGCCTCTTTCCAAAGCTGGCATTGGCCCCAGCTTCCTGCCTCCCATCCTTTCCTAGCCTCTGTGCTTGCCTCTATGGCTTGGAGCCTTAGGGTCTCTGGACTGGGCAATTAAAATACCGTGCCTTAAGCAGATCTTATGTTTGGAACTTGAAGTGTCCAGGTGCTAAATATTGAGGTGCTAGTGGGGATTGCCTCAGGCAGCCCCATACCTGCTTAGAGTAGCACAGGTACAAGAACTAGCCCCAGTCTGGTCTGTGAAACATCACACCACAGGCCTTCTTGTCTGGACTCAGCTGCTTGGCACAGCCCCAGTAGCCAGGGGGAGAGAGTAGCTTTCCCAGGTGCAATCCCTCAGAAGCCTGGGAGCCAGGCCCACGTGTACCCACGTGTCCGGGGCAGATGCTCAACTCAGTGCCAGGACTCTTAGTCCTCACCAAGCCACTGACTCTATATGCATGATGTGTCTGGGACAGACAAAAGTGAGGATGAGGGTGATGGTAGCAGGAGGAAAATAGAGTCTGAGAGTAAAATTTCTACTTTAATTCATTGAGCCCTAGACGAGGGGTCTCTTGGCAAGATCAGACCAGGGTCAATATGTATCAGGAAAATGGCCCCTAATTTTGCCAGCTCATGAACTTTACATATAGAACAAATCACCCTAATTGTCCACATTAGCATGTGAATTACACTTTCCAGGCTGCTTTCTTATACATCAGATTTGATTCTCTTAACGCTGCCATGATGAAGATACAGCAGATATTAATTTGATTTAGGGATAAAGGAATTAAGGTAGGATTTGATTTTTTATGGAAAGTCTCACAAAACCCATGAAAGTAGACAAAAATAAGTGAGTGAAATAGCTTATTATGAACACAACTAAGCTGAGCACTGGGGCACCTAGACATCCAGTAAACCTTGCCCTGTTTCACACTGCTTCCCATAATCAACTCAAAACAAAGACACACAGCAAAGAGAGTAGGGACTGATGTTTCCACCCAAATTACTACTTGAAAAAGTGATGAGAAAAGGAGAGTAGGGCTCTTCTTTTGTGATGTGATGAAATGAGCTGCCACCTGACATAGGCCTGGATGAAGGGGACGGAACTTCGGATGGAGAGAGGGGTCTGTGGCCAATGGGTGTGGCCTAGATGGAGGGCATAGCGTGGGCGTGGTCTGTTTGGAGGGGTGTGGTTCACTATGAAAATAGGGGTGGTGTGAAGGCTATTATTTCTGTGTGCATACCATGTGCCTTTCGGACTGCATTTGTGTTTAGGTGTGTACATGCATGCATATTTACATTGTGTGTGTTTATAAGGATATGTTAGGAAAGGGTTTATGCATAAGTTTGAGATAACCATTGATGTTAACATATAACACATATTGACTGCAAATGCATGTACCTAAAGGATAAAAAAGGAAAATAAGAATAAATTTGTGTGGAGATGTAAGTAGGGTCTATACATATTTTTGGGGGGGTGACTGTAAGATAAAAATTTTACACACAGGGTCAAGAATGAGTATGGACACATTTGTGTGTTTGGATGTACATGCATGTACAGGGAACAGTGGATACATGTGTAAAGAATGCTAGCATCGTGTCAGAAGGGTTTTTTCCAGGAATCCCTGGCAAGATTCTATCCTTGCAAAGAGATTCTTTGAGGACCTCCTACTTGGGACAAACGGGTGACTGTGCCCAGACCCTGGCAGCTCTGACAGAGTCTCTGTGGTCTTGTAGCACCTCCTCTTTCACTTTACTCCCCTCCCAGTTCCGCAAAGGACCAGGAGAAACCTCAGTCGTGGATAGATCAATTATGGCTAATAGCATTTAAATTCCGGCCTGGAGATGCTGAGGAGGCCCTGGGAAAGAGGAAGGAAAAGGTGGTGTGGATTCCAAAGGAGGGAGTTGGAGTTATCAGATCTTTTATTCAGATCCTGAAGTGTCCAGTCCCACCCTTCTGGATGCCTGAAACCCAATCCCAGACTTCCTGAGCCCACCCCATTTGTGTTGAAGCCATGACTGGACCAGAAGGCTTGTGCTCTGGGGGTGACAAGAGCTGCTCACGTCCACGCGAGTCCTACAGGGAAGTAGCCCATTGCACCATGGAGCAGACAGGTTACCATTCTCTATCTTCCCAGCCGGTGCCGGTGCTGTAACCAAAGAACCAGTAAAGACAGGTCTCTCAGAAGTGTGGCTCTGCCTTTCCTTAGTGCCCCTTCCATGACAGATGTGTGCCCCTAATCCTGGGGAAGCAGAGAGCCCTCCCACTCCTACACTCAGTCATCTATGCAGGGAGGCATCCACAATCAGCACAGAACCCACTTTTCCTCCATCTCCAGGTGTTCTGGTTGTGCTGAGCCTTCTTCCCCTGTGGAACTGAGATTTATAAGGCTGTAACCCCTGTTAGAGCAAAAGCAGCATCAGCTTTAATCACAGAATGGCGTGCTAAATCTTAAGGCCTCTGCAGCCTTGGCCCCAGCAGTCAACCTCAGTCACAGGGAAAGAGTGATCTCAAGCGGAAGGGCAGAGGTCTGGGGATGGTCAAGAGCACAGACAGTGAGGCCCTTGAGGGCAGCCAGGAGTTCTTTCCAGGGTCCCAGCCCCCACCCCCTGGGAGGTCTGCAGTACCAAAGGAGGAGAGGCTCTTTCTTCCTCTTCACCCTCATTTGAGGGCACACCTGTTATGTCAATGTGGCAGACATTCAGGGTACAATGGAAAAGCTGGAAGTTACCTCAGTTCTATTTCTGTATCCTAACCCTTCCTCCCTTTTCACAAACAAGAAACCTGGACCCCCAAATAAGAGAAGTGATTTGCCAAGATCACAGAGTTCATTTGGGGGCCACATCAAGATTATAATTCATTAGGATTATTGCAGAAGGCTAGACAGTGTTCACCTTCCCCTAATCTGTACTGGTAAGACACTATAATTAAAATTCTGCTACATAGCTCTTGCTGGGAAATGCAATGATATATCCAACCAGTGTTGGCTGGAGCAGTTGCCTCCAACAACTAAAACAGGTACTCTAAGCTCGAAGTCCATGCTTGAGCTTCCTGAACTCATAGTATCTCAAATTGTAGGCAGGTTTTAGAATGTCTGTGCTCTGGACATTTTTCTGAATAGGGGTCTACAGCTTTGATTTACAAAGGGATTCACATGAACAGGGTTGAAAATCATTGTTTTAAAGAATCAGGAATCTAGGATTCAGAGAAATCAGAGCTTAGCAATCAGTTGCTAGGCACCTTAGCAACATTTAGGGACCTAAAAGAGTTGGACTATTGTTTCCTAGTTTTATGAGTAGATATTTTGCTGTAGGAAAAGGCTTCTAAGCTCTGGAATATAAATTCCTCAAAGGTGGGGTTCTGGCCCATTTTTTTCACCTGTTTCAGATATCTTAGAGCCTGGGTCTATGCCTGGGCATAATGGGGGAAAATACAAATTTGATAATTTAATTTATTAATCTGACCACTCCTACTTGATCTCCAACAATCACAAGAATTGCTGTCATGAAGGGACCCCTGTGTCAAGAATTACAAGAATTATTTTGTAATTCAATGTTATATTTCAAGATCTTTTCCATCTTGGGGAAATCAAGGCAGTGCAACCAACTCCTGAGTTCAGACCTCCTGGCACAGCTTAGATTGTGCTTTTTAACTGTCCAAGTGTCTTCAGGAAGGCTGAGGCTTTAGAAGTAGGGGGAGGTCTCTGGGGATGGGAAGCAGATGCAAATGTGCTCATCTGCGTTGAGATACCAGCAAATAGAAAAGGACTGAAAATTCCGTGTCTCAGAGTCTACACCTCAGGAGTCTGCATTCTCAGGCATAAAAAGAGAAGATTTCTAAATCAGATAAGGGTCGGTCTGGATCTGGGCTCTGATTCCTCTGCCTCTGTGTAGATTCTGTTTGCCCCTCCCTCCCTTGCCCCACTTTGCAGCCTTCACAGCAGCTCAACTGTTAAACCCACTGAGAATTAAGAAGTGGGGGTGAGTGGGCTGCAGAGAGAAGCTTGTCCTGGGACAGAGAGGCCCTTTATGAGGAGGGAAAAGGAGAAGCAGGTTCTCAGGACTCCAGCTGGGCCAACCCTCCCCTTCCTCTGGCCTCACCCACAGTAGCTGGAACCTCCCATGGAGAGCTGAGCTCTGAGAGGCGGTGGACAGCTGCTGCTTCTGTCTGGAACTAAAAATAGCCTCCTCTCTGACCATGTCCAGCCCCGACTGGGCCAGAGCTCTGAAGAGGACTCAGAAGAAAGGGATACAAACAGTGAGGCCAGAAACAAATGCCCCTCAAGTGGGCAAAGACCAAGTGAGACAAGGGCAGAGAAGGGACAGACTTGGGGCCTACATCTCAGCTGGGGTTTTCAGAAACTCCTCAGAAAGAAGATAGGGTTCCTCACCCCTGCGTTTCTGAGGGGAAATGAATCATGAGGAGATTGGGCAGACTGACCTGAGTCTTGCCTAATATCCAACATTAATGAAGTGCTCATATGCACCAGGCACTGCTTTAAGATGTAAAAGGACTCAGTAATGTACCTATCCGTATTGTTATTTCCTTTGACAGTTGAAGAAAGGAAGGCCCAGAAACATTAACTCAACAAACTCACAGAGCCAGAAGGTGGGGCTGGATTCTACCTTGGGCAATCTGAATGAAGAGTCCACATCCCCAGTCACAGCCTGGGCCACAGCTAAGATCCCATCCCAGACAGGGCACGAAGAGGCTGAAGAAGTGGAAATGAAGTCCCAGAGTTGCCACACAGCATCAGCACCAAGTGAGATGGGCCTTGTGACCACAGGCCCACCTACTAGAAGAGCTCATTATAATCCCAGACTTGTGACATGTTCCTAGGCCCAGATCCCTTGGATTTGCTTCCACTTTTTAGGTAAATCCTCTCTAGGTGCCTGTTCATGCTCCCATTCCCTGACAAGGTGGAGGGACATGATGCCCCACTGACTCCATGGGTGTGGGACACTGAGAAAAGCAGCTACAGTCTGTCCAGGCTCCTGAGAAACCATGAGAGTATAGAAACAGGGCAGGAGGGCCAGCTAATGATAGTTGGAGAGGAGGTTATTTAAATGCTTAGACTAAAGCAGATTAGGATTTCATAAAGACTGAGTGAAAGTGGTAGAGGATAGAGGAAAGGACACATGGGAAAGAGAGAAGGAAAGTAGGAGACAAGGAGGAAGAAAGAGAAGAGAAAGAATGAGAGAAGAATGGCATCCTCAAAGATAACTGCCAATCTGGTCTTCCTTTCTCAACTAGCAGAGCCTCAGAGAAGAAGGCCAGTCCTGCTGAGCTGAAATGGAAATGAAGAGTGCAGAGGCAGGGACAGAGCCCCAAGTCAGAAAGAGTGGGAAAAGGAGAGAGGGAGGATGGTGGCTCCAGATAAATGCACAGATGCCTCTTTGAGCTTGCCTAATGTAATTAACAAAACACATTCATAAATCTTGCATGGCGTCCAGAGCTGTCTCCTCTCCTCAAGTGCAGAGGCCATCTCCAGAGATGCCCAGCAGAGGGTTGTCTGACCTCTCTAGCATCTGGACCTCCTGAAGAAGGCACCATAACCTTGGTAGGACAGCAAGACTATCTCTTTCTTCCTGTGCCCCATTTCCAAGGTGGAGGGGAGAACAGGAAATACATAAAAACCAGAAGAGGTGGGGAAAAGGGAGATGAATTTGCATTTTCGTATGTGTTTGCAGGGTGGTTGGCCAGTAGTTAATGCCTTCTGATCTCATTATGCAGAGGTCCACAAAATCAGCTTTTAGAGAGTAATTTTTCCTTGGAGGACAGAGCAATAGAGAGAATAGGAGATCGAGGGCAACTCTGTGGTGGTGTGAGCATGACTTGTCAGTATGTTGGTGTTTGTGCTTGCATGTGTGTCTGTGTTCAGTCTGGAAAACTGGTGACTCACATTAATAGGGAGCTTTCTGATCTGGAAAGCTTATATTCAGCTATTTTTATCTCTTCTTGTCTCTTGGCCCTTTTTTCCCCCTTGTCTTTCTCAAATGTACAGGGATTTGGGGGGCTATGAATGGTGTGTGTGTGTGTGTGTGTGTGTGTGTGTGTGTGTGCGTGTGTGTGTGCATGCTAATTTAAAGCTTGGGCCCAGAGGTGGTAAACCCCTTGAGGTGCAGAAATAAATATACATATGGTCTCTGTGGGTGCATACAGAGGATGCAATCATGATGTACATTATCATGTTCTGTATGCACATGTGCATTCCTTGCATACATGCAAGCACAAAAAGGCCAGGATTGTACCTGGAAGTGTATAGCTTACCTGCCCAAACTCTCTGATGAGAGTTGATGTGTACCTAAACACTATGTATACTTTACATCTATAACTGCCTCCCCCATCACTCATGGGAGTGTGCTTTACCCACCTCACACCAATGCAGGTGGGCACACTCACATAAATACATGGTCCATGCCCACCTCACACCAACACTGATGCCCATACTCACATGAACACACAGCTACAGGCACAGTTCTAGGCCCCTGTCTTTGGAACAGGCCCTGGTCCCCATGTCTTCTCTCTTCTCTGCTCAGTCATCTTCTTCCTTATCTAAAAGTTGTGTTGTCTTATCTGGCAAGCCACAGACTCTTCTGATGGTCAGTAGAAAACAAAAAATTTCAGTTACTATTCTGGTCTTCTGTGACTCATCCCAGCCCCCCAGCACCTTTGACCTCGGGGCTAGCAATTGTACAGCTATGTGGGGTCTACAAATGCTTAGAGGCTAGACAGGGACTGAATGTTGCCCTTTTGCTGTGAGCTCTGTTCCCTAGCCTAGAAAGAGAGAGAAGGGAGAGTGAACTCTGATGATCAGCTGCTTCAGGAGCCCATGTGTACCAACCTGGAATGGACTGTATGCTTTAGGGTTCCAGAATGCCTGGGGGTACCTGGACCTTGACTCTGTGTTTATGTGACCATATGTATATCCCAGTGTCATAGCCTGTGTTAGTCAGCTTTTCATCACTGTGACCAAAATACCTGACAAGAACAGCTAGAACAGGAAACATTTATTTGGGGCTCATGCTTTCAGAGGTTCAGTCCATGGTCAGCCAACTCCACTGCTCTGGGCCTGAGATGAGGCAGGACAGCATGGTGAAAAGGCATAGCAGAGGAAAGCTACTTAGTTCAAGGCAATGAGGAAGGGGATCGGGAGAAGCCAGAGACAAGATATAGTCCAAGGGCACATCCCCAGTGACCTATTTCCTCCAGCCACACCCCACCTGCCTATAGTTATCACCCAGTACTCCATTCAAATCATTCATCTATCCAATGGATTGACAAGTTACAGCTCTCATAATTTAATAATTTCACCTCTGAACATTCCCGTATTACCTAACACGTGAGCTTTTCAGGAGATACCTTGTATCTAAACCATAACACAGCCTGTAAGTGCACACAGCATGTGACCAGTGCCCTCAAAGCTTTCAGTGTACTCATGGGGCAGGTCACACTGCCTGTCTTCCCACAGAGGCCTTCCTGTTGTGCACTGGCCCACAGCAGCATATAGTGGCATGCACATACTCTTAGGAGATTGCATGAGAGATCAGGTGGGGCCATTATTATAGTCACAGAAGCAAGTCCTGAGCTTCAAGACCAGTTTATTCATAGCTCAGAAGCCCCAGCCAATGGGGGGGAAATCCAACTGTGCATTGCCCTTTAATCCACATCCTCTGCTGAGAGGAGAGGCACAGGTATCAGCCCAGAGGTGGGGCACAGGTATCTCTTGTCTTCCCAGAGTCATTGTGGCTCCTTGTATCCAAGTGGGCACTGGGCATCAGGTCCTGGAGGGAGCCAGTCAACTGTCCACCCACTCACTTCATTCCATTCCACAAATATCTGATTCTTTGTGTAAAGCCCTGAGTTGTCATTACAAAGAGCAGGTCTGAATCTCTGCCCCCAGATCCCTGCCTCCAGATAGACTGGCAAGGAAGAAGACATCTGCACAATTAGCCATGACAGAATATGCCCCCTAGGCTATGTGTGCTCTTGGCTCAGGAGGAATAATTACCTCCAACTGGGGCCTTCACAGAGAACAAGGCAGAAGTTTTGCCTGGGCCATGGGTAATGAATCAATTTCACTAGGTCTGGGGAAAGCTTTTCACGTGGGGGATCTAGGCTACCTGAGAGTACGGTGTTGGGGGATGTACAGGGCTCGGGGGAGAGAAATGAGATCCTACCAGTAAGATGACCAGGGCACAAGCCCTGCCTTGACTAGTCTCTGGCTTTGGGACTCTCACCTCAAGTTTTGAATTATCTGCCTCTCTTCTTACCTAACCTGGAAAGAAAAAGTCTGGTTTTTTTGTTTTGTTTTGTTTTTAAGTTCCAGATACTTTCTGAGTGGGTATCTTCTGAGCATTTATAAAATGGGGATACTAATAGGACCTACCCCACAAGGAACCTCTGAAGATCGAATGAGAGGATTTATGAAAAGCCATTAGCACAGAGCTAAGTAACTATGTGCTGTTGGAGTCATTATTAATCTATACACTAATAGTGATTCTCAACCAGTTCTGTCTCCCAAAGGACATTTGACAATGTCGGGAGACATTTTTGGTCATTGCAACTATTGGAGGAAGGAGGGAAGTTGTTACTGGTATCTGGAAGATAGAGGCCAGGAATGCTGCTAGTATCCTACCATGCACAGGACACCCCTACAATTACGAATAGTCCACCCCAAGATATAAATAGTGCACAGGTTGAGAAACCCGTCCAAGGAGTTTTATGTCTCCTAAAGCCAATGAACTGATGTTGATTTTTTAAGCAAAGAATGACATAATAAAATCTAAATTTTAGAAAGAAAACTGGAAAATTTGTGATATAACTGGAGAACTTGATTGGGAGGCACTGCAGATATGCAGATAAACAACATCTGGTGGCTTGGAGTGGAGGTGAGACTCTGAGGATGGCACAAATTCAAGGGCCTTGGCAACAGGAAAATGTATAAAGCTTGCTAAGTAATGGGGAATGGAAGGGACAGACACAGGGCATTTGGGGGAATTCTGAAGCTCACAGCTTGTGGGCTTGGGTGGATGCTAATGTTGCCTTTCAATAACTAATAAAGAGAAGATTCCATTTGGGAACTGTGTTTCCAGGAGCTATATTTGAGGGGGAAACATCTCTGATAATCTGGACCTGAGCCTTACCCCTCCAGTCCATCATCTCCCACTCAAGGAACCAACCTTCAGGAGACCCACATCCATACCCATACATGCTGAGAAAAGATGGACATCCAACCGTTCCATTTCTTTCTCCTTTTCCAGTAGATTCATTGAATTAATGATGACAGTCAGGACCCGAAAAAAGGAAAATCTCCCAAGGACCCTCAGCAGATAACCATAACCCACAGCTGTTCTCTCTTGATGTTCAAGGCATGTCATATCCTTTATGTGATAGCAGTACCTGTGACTGTTATGGGCAGAAAGGAAGGACTCAAGAAGTCCAGGGCAAATTTGATCAGCATATAGGCTGAGCCTTATTATAACCTCAGTTCCCACTTCAAACTGAGCTCTGAAGACAAGTTTTATAAGAATCAGTGGGAAGTCCCCAAGCAGTTAGTACCTCAGCATGAACCTGGGATAATCTGGTCTTGCTCTTCGTACTGGGAAAGATACTAGAGCAATTTAAGATGTTGGCTCCTACTCTTACAAATATTACAACTTTAATTAGGCCAGCAAGACCGACAGGTGGAAAATAATCAAAAAACAAAGACAAAAGACAACTAAAGAAGTCTCTGGCATAGTATAAGGAGCACTAGATAGGAATTAGACCAGAGTTCCATCGCAGTGCCTTGGGCTGAAGCAAGTCTCTGCCTCCCAAATCTCCAGCAGCCTCCAACTAAGTCATCATTCAGATTGTGCGATGGTACTTCTGATTGATTGGGCACTGTGTTAAGGAGCATCCTTAAGTAGTACACAGGCCTATCAGGAGTGATTTGGTCTACCGGTGATTGGTGATGCCTGCAGTGGGAACCAAAAGGATATCCTGGCCATGTGGTTGCTGTTTATTAACCATTACTGATTCAGAGCAACTGATTGAGGTCATTTCTGAGGGCTCTTCCAGCTCTCAAATTCTGTACTTCTATGATATAGTGTAAAATTTCAAGACGCTGACTGGAAGCACAGTGAGGCAGAGATCTGTGTGGGTTGGAATGATCAGGGAAGGCTTTGGGAAGGAGGCGGCACTTTGGTGAGCCTTGAGATGGGGGTGTAAGTAGTTGTGTAAGAGGTGGGAGGACATTTATGTGCACGAAAATGGGGCTGAGCACGGGCTGTTCTTGGTATAGGAAGGAGGAGGCCAGCATTGCTGGGGCACTGTCTGTGATCAGGGCAGTTAAGCTTAGATACGTGAGGTTGGTTATGGGTAAAAACAAGAGCCAATATTTCTAGAGAGCTTTCCATGTGGTACATCACAGAACAAAAATGGTGTTCAATGCATTAATTATCTCTTCTAAGCCCTAAAACTCATCTATCTGCAAAGTAAGTACTTGTTACCAGCCTCCCTTGTAAAGGTGGAAACAGCCATTCTGTGACTTTCTAAAGGTCACCCCTTTTGAAGGTAGTAGAAACCAGCAATCAGCACAGGCAATATGGTTCTCTCTGCACTGTGTCCTCTTGTTTCCTAGAACCTTGGCAATGAGCAACCCCATTGATGCAACTGAAACATTGTTTCTGAGTCTGTGGATTCTGAAGTCCAGAATGAGGGTGGGAACAGCTATAGACTGAGGAAGGAAGACTTTGTGCTATTTGAACAATCAAACAAACTGATCCTAATCAAGAAAAGAGTGGAGTGGACACAGATCACAGGCAAGTGCTAAATACCATGGATCATGGCTCTTTTGAGACTTTCTTCAAGTCTTAAATAATCTCTTTGAAGCAGTGGGAAATGTCCCAACATTGTAGGGTAAGGCAGGAGTGAAATGCCAGAGACTTAGGGACTCAGTGTGGGAGAGAGTGGGAATAGAGCCTATCATCTCATCACAAGTTCAAAGGTAGCAGCCTGAATAAAGATCTCATTTCAGACAAAGCTTAGCCCTGCCTTTGCCCATAGCCACGGCCTCCTGCTATCTCCATGCTGTCCCTGCCTGGCACCTGGTGGGTGCACTGGGGAATTTCTGTCCTTTCTCCCTCTTTTGCTAGCCCTTTCTCCTTCCTTTTCAAGTTCAGAAGCCACTCCAGCCTCAATAGTCAGTTTGTACTCTCGGTTCAATGGGACCCAGAAAGGGCCTAAGCAAGAGGAGAGACTATGTCTTCTCTTGTTTTGATCATTCGTCCACCATTTTGTCCCAGTTCATAAGAGTACCCATGTGTACCAGCATGACTTAGAAATCTAAGGACATTCCCAACCTGGGAATGTCCCATGCTCACCCACAACCTCCCTCTCTGCTCCCACCTTTTATCTTTCAATTTCCGATTCCCCATGATCTGAAGACAACCTGGAGGGCCTCCCTTCTGGCTTCTCTGGGAACTTCCTGGCATTGAGGAAGGGCCAGGGCTATAACATTGGGCTGAAAGATCCCAGAAACCACCAGCTATTCCTCTTCCTTGCTCGCTTGACTCAGCTCTCATTCTTATTGTTCAGTATATGCTCATTAACAAAAGGCCTGATCTTATAACTCTGTCCAAGAGTACTTTCTCCTTTCTGGACCACTGGACCAAGAAGGCCACCTCACTGCTAGGAATTCATTTTCATTTTCCAGCTTAGTTTCTCAAATGCATCTATTCCTTTTTGTTTTAGGAAGTAGCTGGACATGATACTGCAATAATTCCATTCTTAGTGACCTATCCTCAACAAAATCAATGCCTCATCTTATCTTTTTCAAAGCTATAGCCCCAAACCAGGTGCAATGTAGCATCTGTAATCCCAGCTACTCAGGAGGTTGAGGCAGGAGAATCACAAGTTCAAGGCCAGCCTGAGAACCTTAGACCCTTTCTCAAAAATAAAATTTAAAAGGACTGGGGATGTAGCTCAGTGGAAGAGTGCCCCTGGGTTCAGTCTCCAGCATTTGAAAAAACAAAACAAAAACTAAGCTTATGGCTCCAACTCCTTGACCCTGAAGCACAAGAAAGAAAGAAAGAATGCTTTCCTTCCATCTAGTAACACAGAAGGACAAGCCTGGGCTCCTCCAGGATTCCTTTGGCTATCTTGAAGAGACCCTTTGAAAGGCCCCACAGACATATGGCCTTTGCTATTTTTTCCCAATGGCCCTAGTAGTCAGGTCCCCTCAGTCAGGTGAATCACTGGTATCCTTGCTCCTGTCAGACTAGGAACCTCTCCTCTCACTTGCTTCTTTCTCTTTTTATGTATGGCTGTCCATTTACATGCACGCATACACATATCATTTTGGGCCCTATCTGGAGCTGTCACTGACAACTCAAGTTGTGATAGGCAAATTGGCTTGCATGTCAGAGACAGGAAACCAATGATGCATCTCTTTCTGCCCAAACAATGAGGAGATAAGAGAACAGAGATAGGTTGCATCTGCCAGCAATACTGGAGGGGAATTGCAACTAAAGAAATGATCACCTGCTGCTGCACTCCATGAAGACCCAGGAGACCTCTTTGCTATGGGCATGTGTTGGGGGGGTTACTTCATCCTCATTCCCCTATCAGATATTGGACTAAAAGAGAGGGATGGAACACCTCCAGAGGGCATTGAGCTGCTACCTGGCGTTTGCTAAGACAACCTAAACTCTTTTCTAGTGGGAATAAAACATCTATGCCCTGGGCTGGTGACATAGCTCAGTTGGTAGAGTGCTTGCCTCACATGCACAAGGCCTTGGGTTCAAACCCCAGCACCAAAAAAAAAAAAAAAAAAAAAAAAAAAAAAAAACCTATCTATGCCCTTTTTCCCCATGATACTGTATCACAAGGATGAAGAAGTCTTCTGATCCTGCAGTTAGGAGGGACTGGAGAAGAAAAAGCTGTTTCAGAATGACTGGCAGCCATTCTGATGCCACCATACTTTTGTTGCATGTAGAATGAAGTTCCAGTTACATAAAGCTCCAGCTGACTTGGTATAAGTTATGACTAAGAAACTTTCCAACTTTCCAAAGACAGTTGGTGATCCTCCACCCTCCGCCCATCAACTGGTGAGAACTACCCCACAGAGAGGCAAGCAGAGATGAAGGCTCCTAAGCTCCCCGTGGCCCTGACTCATCGCACATATAAACACTCCCCAGCGCTCTTTCCCAAAACAGTTCCCCTCCCACCCACCCACCCTCCTACCAGGGCTGGGTGACAAAAATGAACACCCCAGAGATTTTGCCAAATTCTGGGCCAGGGAACATAAAATTACCCATAGAAAATGGGAGGAGCAGACCTCCCACAGAAGCAAACAATGTCCACTGGAAGGAAAATCACCCTTTGACTTACATGATCACTGTATTGTTTTCCAAATAACTTGGACTACTTTCTCTTAAAAAAGAGCTCAAAGCTCTAATCATAAAATATTAGAACTTAAAGGAATCTCAAAGGTCATCTTTAATGCCTCTGCCTTTTCCTGTTTTCAATGCACCTACCTATCCATTTTATTTTTTAATCTATCTGGTTATTCATCAAATAGTTGCTAAGTTCCTACTGGAGACACAACTTTGTTTCCTCAAGGAGCTGTCCTCTAGTGGGTAAGAAAACAAGTGAAATGACAGTTGTAATAAGTGTGAGAAGCAGTATGGCAGGAATAATGAATGTTGTAGAAGTACATCATCCAACTTGGGAGCATGGAGGGTTTTTCATGGAGGGGAATCATATTTTTAAATTGAGCTCTGAAAAAGAAGAAAATTCCTTTTGTTCAATGGGAGGTTTGTTCAACTCATACTATGGTTTGAGAGACCATTTGTGAAGATGAATATGCTTGGTATTAGCAGATAGAGTTTACTGCCAGATAAAGGAAAGTAAAGGTACAAATAACTTAAATGTACTGTGAAGCACCAGACTATGCTCTCATGAGTAGGATCCATGCAGTTTCAAGAAGGGTTTTAAGAGGAGGTGAAGGGAAATTTCCAGGTGGAAAGATTAGAAAAAGCTCCATGGAAGAGATGGAATTTGAATTCACCTTGAGAATGGATAGGATTTAGAGGCACATATGGGATGGGGAAGGCATTCCAAGTTAAAATAAAGGTACTAGCAAAGTAGCTTAGGGAATAAAGATAATTAACAAATAAAGACACTAGCAAAGGAATGTAGCTTAGAGGTAGAGCACTTGCCTAGTATGTACAAAGCCCTGGGTTCAATCCCTAGTACCCATTTATGCATGCACACACACATGCACACACACACACACACACACACACACACAGAGTAAGGTGAAGTCCAGAGAGGTTAAACAATTTCTCAGAGTTCTTCTGAATTCAACTGTAGTGTTCTGTGGTTTTTCCCCTTGGGAATGAATAGGTCCACCTCCCTGCTAGCAGTTAGCTAGAGGAGTACTTTAGCTAACTTCTACATCCCCAAAGAGTCTCTCCATGCAAAGAAAGCAGACTCCAGGCTACCAATGCAGGTTACCCTCATAAGAGGGTAGAAAATCACCCTAACAGATTGAGTTAGGGTCTCACTTTAGCCCTTCGGGGTCCAGTTTGAAATATTTGGAATTCCCATAGCTGTTTTCCTTTCTTCTTCCTTACCCCCACTGGAACACACTGACCTATGGTCTTTAGCATTAACCCTTTGTTGTTTTATGTAAATGCTCAGTTCTGGGCTCATGTTCACATAGGAGACAGTTTATAAGTGCAAGTTCCTAAAATACTGAGACACTTCACAAAGAATTCCCTTTAAGCAGTCAGCATACAACACCAGAAAACTTGGAGTGGGGGTTGGGAAGAAATATGGAATTGTAATAGTAAGAATCAACCACAAGGTGGTGCAGTGAGGCTGGAGAAAGGAAGGGCTAGGGTAGGAAGGGGATCCTCCTGGATCCTGCAGCAACCTACAGTGGGAGCAGGCTGACTAGCCCTCTTCCAATAAGGTCTGATTAAGTCTTGACAGTGGAATTCTGGAACATGGGGCAAGACTCACAGAGCCAGTTTTTCCTCTTTGTGTTCCTCTCCTTTTGTAAATCACCTATGATCAAGAGCAGGGACCAGGGACACCTGCAGACCACTACAGTTGTATATTGCTCTGTAAAACCATCCCTCAGATATAAGAGGGAGCAGCCTGTGCCAGAACTGAGAGACTCTGCTAGTAGGAAGTGTGTGTGTGTCCTTGAGGTTGGAGTGACTGGTAGGCAGGGTCAAAGATGCTTTTTCTCTTAGTCATTTAATGAGCTTCTTGGAAACAAAACCTGAGTTTTGTTCCTAAAGGAAACCACACCCTGGAAATCCGATGTTTCCCCAGAATTTGATATTTCAAGGGGCTATCCTGAGAGATGGTTTGGATACTTCGAAGATGCAGAGGAAAGCTTCCTTTCTGTTCTTCATCCAAAACGCATCCTACACAGACTATGCAAATAAAAATTTTCTCCCACTTTGGTTCATATCTGTTGTTAAATAAATACACATGCCTACAAATTTCCTTTTCCAGACACTTCTCAACAGTTTTCTGTAAAATTCTGCTTAAAACACATCTATGCACACACATACCACGATAGACACAGTGTAATGCAGAGACCAAAATAATCTCATGCAGTTTGAGGGCAGAGCACCACTTGACCTTAGAGTGGGGCATTTGTTTCCTTCTTGTGTGTGCTGGTTCTGAGCTCAGACTGGAGCGATGAAGAAGGAGAAGGAAAAGGAGAAATGGAGGAGAGGTTCTCAGAGTCCCATTTGCAACCTCTGCAGCCTAGCTGGAGAGCAAAAATGCATAAGAGGGAGGCTTTATTTTGGTATTTTCTGTGAAGTCAGAACAGTGAGAGGAAGACACACTGAGAAGAAGCTGGTCTCAGGAGGGCTGGGGAAGGCTTGGTTCAGACCTTTGCACTTAGTCTTTGTAGGGCAAGCAGGGGTCACAGTGTTTGTTGATGCAGGAAAGAGAAGGTAGGGGCTGGGTTTGTAGCTCAGCAGTAGAGCGCTTGCCCAGCATGTGTGAGGCACTGGGTTTAATCCTCAGCACCACATATAAACAAATAAAATAAAGTAGTGTGTCCATCTGCTATATATATGAAAGAGGAGGTATGTGTGTGGGGGTCTGAGTGTAGAAAGAAAAAGTGAAAGACAGGGAAGGGAGTAGAAAAGGCCAAACCTAGAAGTGGACACATGCAATTGAGAAGAGGGTACAACAAGAGTAAGCCACTGGAGACATAAGTGAAGAAATGTAAATAAGCAATAGCTAACTTAGCAGAAGAAGAATGGGAATAATACAAAGCTCAAGGAAAGGGAATGCAATCTAAGGAGAGCAGTGAGATAGGGTGAGATCTGAGAACATGGAGGAGAGGGAGGGGGGTGGGTGGTGGGACGAGCTGTGCCAGGCCTGATGTGCAGCTGAGCTGGGCTGCCTGTGAGTGCAGCCAGGCCTGTGGGGAAGCCACCAGCTCATCTGTTACTTACAAGCACAAACTCCCCCTCAATCCTGATTAACAGGAATTAAGTGGCATATGGCTAATCCTCCCTGCCATGGTTATTAATACTCTTCAGACAGTGCAGAGGAAACCAGGCAGCATTCCTTACTCAGTCCAGAGGTTTCTCCTAGCCTGGCATTGGTAAGGATGAGCTCTGACCACCCACACCTGCTCCAGCTAGCAGGAGGGGAGGCAGAAGTGGCTGGAGAGCTTTCTCTAAGTCCTTGAAGGACTCTTAATCCTCCACAAGTGTGTGCTACGGACACTTCCTTCTTGCAAATATATCTGTGTCTGTTGTTTTATTTTAAAAGTCACAGAATACCTCTGATGGACAGGGTAATATATGCTATCATTCCCATGGGAAAAAATTAGGAAAACAAACCCAAAAGAAGTAGAAGAGACCTGACTTAGGACCATTCATTACTCATGTCAAGTTTGGGTGTACTCACTCCTAGCCTAGTATATGGCAAATAGCAACCAACCTGCTCCATGATTAGGGAGACAGGGGTGGGGCAGGGAGGAAAGGGAAGGGGAGATGAATTTCTGATAATGGAAAAGTAAGAGGAGAAAGGGAAGGGGATATTAATTTCTGACAGTAGCTAGTACAAGGCTAGGTATACCATGAGCAACTGATGTGTCAATTATTATTATTTATTTATTTATTTATTCTAATTAGTTATAAATGACAGTAGAATGCATTTTGACACATCATACATAAAAGGAGTATAACTGCTCATTCTTCTGGTTGTACATGATGTAGAGTTACATAGGTTGTGTAATCATATATGCACATAGAGTAATAATGTCTGATTCATTCTACTATCATTTCTACCCCTATTCCTTCCCCTCCCTTCGCTCCCTTCTGTCTAATCCAAAGTACCTTTGTTCTCCACCCCCCACCTGGTTATTGTGAGTTAGCATCCACATATCAGAAAAAACATTTGGCCTTTGGTTCTTTGGAATTGGTTTATTTCGCTTAGCATGATATTCTCCAGTTTCATCCATTTATCACCAAATGCCATAATTTCATTTTTCTTTAAGGCTGTATATACCACAATTTCTTTATCCATCTGTCGAAGGGCACCTAGGTTGCTTCTGATGTGTCAATTATGACACCTTACTAGGTTTTGTCTTAGGTGAGTCACAAAGCTGACCCTGGGATAAGAATTTGTGTGGAAGAAAGTGATCCTATGGGGAAATTGCTGAGGAGTGTGGGAAGTAGATCAGAGACAGGAAAAATGTCAAGCAAGAATACATTTTTAGGTATGTCCCAGTCTCAGATGATCCTTAGAAAAGCTCAAAAAGCAATACGACTTCTCAGTTTATTTCATGGAAGCAAGGGAACTAGGTTTACAGGATGCAGGGGATAGAAATTGCCAAGCACTTCAGTTGCCTAAGCATGATAGATAAGCAGTTCCAGCACCACCACCTGCCATTCTTTGAATAGAGCTATGTGTGCAGGCTGTTTGAAGTTGGGAAGGTACAGAGCACCACTTCTATGATTCGGATGTTGAATGTCTCCCACAGACCCCTGTATTAAAGACTTGGTCCCAGGGTGGTGCTATTGGAAGGTATTGTGGATCTTTAGAAGGTGGAACATTATGGGAGGTCCTTAGGTCACTGGGGATGTGCCCTCAAAGAGGATTATGGGACCCCAGTCTCTTCCTCTTTCTCTTTGATTCCTGGCCATGAGATGAGAGGTTTGCTCTGTCAAGTACTTGTGCTAGTACCCTTTCTAAAGGCCCAAATCAATGAGATCATTTGATCTTAGACTGGAAACTCCAGAACTATGAGCCAAAATAAACCGTTTCATTACCTTGGGTATTTTGTTATAGTGGCGGAAAACTGACTAATCGACCACATGTCTGCAACAGACAGAAAGTCAAGACTTTCAGACCCTCCCCATTTCATTGAAATGTCAACTTAAATTTGCAAAATGGTCCTTCCTGAGGAGTTTATATTTCAGCAGAAAGATAGTTGTATGTTATGCACATATGTGCCTAAGGAATGCACAAAATGATGGATGTTATTTCAGAGATACCTCCAAAAATACTTTGTAATATAAAGTGATGGTTGCCTAGAGGAAGTTGAGGGAATATCAGGTGGAATTAGCTTTGATTCACACCCTCCTCTATTAGAAAGACTTCAATTCCTCTCTGTTTTTGTTACTGTGACCAAAAAAAAACAGACAAGAACGATTTTTTTTTTTTTTTTTTTTTTTTTTTTTTTTGGGTGCTGGGAATCGAATCCAGGGCCTTGTGCTTACAAGGCAAGCACTCTACCAACTGAGCTATCTCCCCAGCCCCAAGAACAATTGCAGAGGAGAAAAACTTTATTTGGGGCTCACAGTTCAGAATAGGCCATAGACAGCTCATTTCATTGCTCTGGGCCCAAGATGAAGCAGGACATCATGGCAAAGACTGTGGTGGAGGAAAGCAGTTCAGGACATGTCCACTAAGAAGCAGAAAGAGACCTTTAACTCAACAAGACAAAATATATACCCCAATGACACACCTCCTCCAGCCACACCCAACCTGCCTACAGTTACCACCCAGTTAATCCCTATCAGTGGATTAATGCACCAATTACGTTAAGGCTTTCACAACCCAATCATTTCATCTCTAAACTTTTCTGAATTCTCTCACACATAAGCTTTTGGGGGACACCTCTTATCTAAACTATAACATGTTCCATCTTATATACAATCAATGGCTATTCAGCCTAGCATTCAAGGTCCCTTGCAAGATACACATTCATCTACTCTCCTGCATCGGAAATTGTATATTTCATTTCTATCCTTTTAAAAACTACCTTTAAATGTTTAAACTATATGGTTTACTTTTCAAAGTCTAAATTTAGGCAAACTTTCTTTCCCTTCCAATACTCTAATTTTTTCTAATCCTAATTTTTCATGTTATTTTTGTCTTGTATTTTATTTCCATTTTTAAATGTCTCACTGAATGAGTCATTAATTATTGTTTTTTAGAATCATTGCTTTCTTAGATTTGTCAATCTGTTTACTAAATTTTTTGCACATTAGTGCCTCTTTATTTTTTATTTTTATTTATTCTTTTTAATTATAAATGACAGTATAATCTATTTTGATCTTTTAAAGTTTATTGTTTTATTATATTGATTTCTATTGCTCTAAATAAATTATTGCTCTTTAATGCACAGTGAAGCAAATTCTGTAGAGTTTAACAATTTTTTCCTATTTTGATGTATTTATACAAGCATGAAATATATCTTATTCTAATCAGGACCCCATTCTTGTGGATGATGTTAAGATTCATTGTGATGTTCATCTATGTACATAGGAAAGTTACATCAGATTCATTCTGCTATCATTCCTATTCCTATCCTTCTCCCTTCCCTTCATTCCCCTTTGTCTAATACAGTGAACTTCTATTCTTCCCCTATCACCTTGTTGTGGGTTAGCATCCACATATCAGAGAAAACATTCAAATGTTGGGGTTTGGAAGTTGGCTTATTTCACTTAGCATGGGAGTTTTCAGCTCCATCCATTTGCAGGTGAATGTTACAAAGTCACTTTTATTTATGGATGAGTAATATTCCATTGTGTATATATACACCACAGTTTCTTTATCTATTGAATGGCATCTAGATTGGTTCCATAGCTTAACTACTGTGAATTGTGCTGCTATAAATATTAATGTGACTGTGTCACTTTAGTATGTTCTGAGAATCCAGTATTAAATCCCAGTAAAATCCCTTTTTCATTCAACTCACTGAGAACCTTTTTATCTACTTTCTTGGTCTCACATCAAAGAGCAGTCTGAAAAATAACCTCCTCTACTCCACATCTTCTGAGAGTTGGCTCCATTATCACTTCTTTATTTCATTGCTTACTTTCAGGTACAGTTCTTTGATTTTTAAAGCTTTTCTTTTAAAGAATCTGTTAGTAATTCTTTCACCAGGTTAGGAGAGGATAAACTATCAAGTTGTTTTGTCTTTACTCTAGAATCATAATTTAGCTGGATGTAGAATTCTTGACTTTTCAATATAACTAATTTTGAATTTTTTTTCTTAGTCTTTGGGTTCTACTATCTTACTAATGTTATGTCTAGGAACAACTTACATAACTAGGTGTGATGAACAAAATGAGATAGGTCTTTATCCTGATGTGTTAGGGTCCTATGGAGAGACAGACCAATAATCCATGTTTAAAGATATGAGAAAGAATTAATTAAGGGAGTTGGCCAACATGATTATGGAGGCTGAGAAGTCCCATGACAGCCCATCTACAAGCTGGAGAGTCTTCCAGTAAGTGTGGCTCAGGTCAAATTCAAAGACCTTAGAACCAGGAAAGTCTATGGCATAACCATCAGTTTGAGGCTAAAAGTCTGGGACCCCTTAGGGGTTGGGGTGGGAGACTGCTGGCATATACCCTGGAACTCAGAAGCCAGCTATCCTTGATTTCTGTTGTCCAAGGTACTAGATGAAAGGTCTGTCCCACCTGTTAGAGAAAAGAGTTCATCTGCTTTTATTGGATGATGTTGAGTTGGAAGGCAAATTTTGCCCACCTAGTCCATTTAACTCACACGGTAATCTCTAGAAACAACTCACAGATATACCTAAAACAAGGCTTTACTAGGTTTCTAGAAGTTTCTTTATCCAGTTGAGTAGACACCTAAAATTTAATGTTACTCTTGGGCTATCCTATTTGAGTTAGCTTCTTCAGACTGAAATTCATGCCTTTCATCAATTCTGGAAAATTCTGAGTTATTGTCTCTTCATTTACTGCCTTTATTTAATCTCCCTTCTGGTTTTATTTCACTACAACTCTTATTTTATACTGCATATCTCTCTATAGATTTTCAATGCTTCCTTATCTTTAATCCCTCTGTGCCTCATCCTGAATAATTTTCTGAGATCCACCTTTCACTTTACCAGTTTTCCTTCATTCTCCAATTTTTTTTTCCTTTTTGCTACAACAAATTAAACCCACAGGTGCTTTACAACTGAGGTATATCCTGAGTCCTTTTGTCTTTTATTTTGAGACAGGATCCCACTAAATTTCTGAGGCTGGCCTCAAACCTATGATCCTCCTATCCCAGCCTCTGGAGTTGCCTCTTCTGTTTTTTCTCCTTCTCCTACATGTTTCATTTCTAAAAATTCTGTGTGGCTCCTTTTCTCAACTGCCTATTCTTTTTCGGTGCTCATTTTCTTTCTCTGTGTTTTCTAGTTCTTTTATCTGTCTATACTTTGTAAATGTCTTTTATTGTTTCTTTTGGATTATTTTGTTATCTCAAGATTTGGGTGTACTGATTCTCCACCTGGTGATTTCTATGTTTGTTGTTAAGTAGTCTTCATCAGGGATTGTTTTATTCTGTGAGGTTCTTTGTGTTCTCAGAATGTGTGAGGACAAGTTGTGTGTTTGTAACTACTTATTGCTCTGGAGGATTCATGGTGCAAGGACAGGTTTTCCATTATTCATTTTTAGGCTTGGGAACATCAAGGCCATGGGAGAGCATATAAATTCAACTCAACACCAACCTGTGATACAGGCCTGGGGACTTTAGTTTCTCATAGGAATTTTTTTTTTTTCTTTTCTTACCAGAGCCTAGAGCAAAAACTGATGAGCTAGCTTTCTTTCTTTCTTTCTTGCCACCTTCCCCTAAGAAAGCAAGAAAATCCTGGTTCAAAAAGGTCTAGTGGCTATCTCCTTACCCAGTGGATGTTATTATTGCCCTGATACTTCTAGGGCTTCCTCCTTCCCCTCCTGATTCTGTTGCTTATCTTTCCCCTCCTCCTTCTCTTCCTCCGGTTATCATGGGTTCTGACTTGCAAAGTTCTTGTTTTGGTTTTAGATTCCTTCCAGTTTCTGTCACTTGGGAATCTCTTTTTCTATTTCCAGCTTAGTATGCATTTAGATTTTTCTTTTTTCTTATTCAAATTTTTCCTGTGTAATGCGGTAGAGCAGCAGACATTAATATTGCTCCTTCTGAGGGTTGCTAGATCCCCTGAATTTTTCCCCCTGCCTTTCTCATTAGAATTTGGGCATCTTGGGGCAAGAAACTATAACATTATCTCTGGTCCTGAATTCCTAGCTCAGTTCCGGGCACACAACACAAAGCTTGTTAAATGATAGAAGGTGAGTCTCAAAGTTTATGCTCCAGATATATATTTCTTTGTCTTCAAGAAGAAAATTTCCTCCATCATTCTAAGCATGAATATATCCTTTTATTCTTAATAGTCAAATGAGGATGTGCAACACATGCCATTATAACACCTATGTGAATGTGTTTTTCTTTACTTAATATTCTAATGTGTTTATGCAGCAATACAGTGTGGTAGGCCTTTGGGATGCATAAGATGAGGCTCACACTGAGCTTGTGGTCTCCTTGAAGATGCTGTGGAAATCATAATCCTCACATGATCCCACAGAGAACATTCTGTTTGTCATAATTTTGTTTGTTGAGAGGACCATGTGTATTTGGGGAAAAAATAGTTAAATAGGTCTATTTGGGAATGCAGCTAAGATTCCAGAGAGCTTGAGGATGGAAAAAGCTGCTCCAAGGCAGATGAGGATGGCATTTTATTGGTTGAACCAGAAGGAGGGGAAAGAAGGAGAATGGGCAGAGGCTGTGAGAGAATGAAAGCCATCTGCTTTCTGATGTTATACCAAGATGGTACAATATTCTGGAACCTGTTCCCTGTGTACTTAAAAAGAAAACACATTTTGACAGACTTGTAATGAGATATTGGGGAATCTATAATTATGATGTGATACTTAACAAAATTTTTTCAGAAATAGATAACTGAAGCAAAGATATTGAAGCTTTGAGGAGCATAATACATAAATTTAACTGATTGGATACATATTTGAGCCATATATCCAACCATTAGAGTCATTAAAAGTCATTAATTTTATTCAAACCTCATTTTCTGACCACAGCAGTAGGTGATGGCAATGTAGCCCATAGTTGTATTCTCCATATATTGAGAACCTCATAAAGCAGATTTCTGAATGATTAATTGCCAAGTAGGGATCATAAATGGAATTATAAAATACTTGAAACCAAGTGACAATTAAGACAATACCTATTATAACTTGTGGGAGGCAGTTAAAGTTGTCCTTAGAAAGAATTACAGCCTCAGACAAATACATTAGCAAAGAAAGATTAAACTCTAGAAGTTAGAACTACAGAGAAAACACAACATTACAGTGCAATGTGGTACAGTGTAAAATAGATTCACACAAAGTGTATTTAGAAAGACAGAGGAGGGCACTTAAATCATCTTAGAGGGGACAATGGGGTAAGGAAATTCTTCCATGAGGACATGGGGGAATTAGAAAACTGAGTAGAGTAAGTGAAGGGAAAGACAGGCAAAAAGGACCACACAGACCACTTCGGTGGCTTGTAAGAGTCCAACAAGTTTTGAGAACTGCAACTAGCTCAATGTAACTAGATTCAAGGGGACAGAGAGGATGTAATATGAGATTGGGAAGTCCTGATGTTCATGAACATAGGACTTGTTTTTACAGTCATGATTTCTTCAATCATACTAAGAGATTTTAATTTTATTTTGAAGGTCATAAGGATCCACTTAACAATTTTAGGTAGGACAACCTAAGCAGATGTTGGTTCTACAGGATAAAGGAGTCTTACAGTTATTCATTTCAAAGATATTTATTGAGGGACTAGGGATGTAGCGCACTAGTAGAGTATTTACCTAACATGCCCGAGGAATTGGGTTCAATCCCCGGCACCACACACACACACACACACTCACTTATTGAGACACTATTATTGGTCTAGGCTCTGTCCTAGTCACAATTTTGTAAAGTCTAAATGCAGAAAGAGCTGCCTGTAGATCATTTTAACAAGCCAGATGAAAAATGATGGAATTTGCATTGGGCCAGTGACAGCAGCCCCTGCCTGCCTGTGGAGAGTGCATAAAGAGAATCTTGTATCTCAAGTTGGTGTAGTTCCCCTTTTCCTTCTTATGGCCTGTCTTGGGAAGTAGCTGGAACTGGACAGTATAATTCTAGGGAACAATGCCTGCCTGGAAAACATATTGCCTGGAAGAATGAATGGACTAAGGTAGGATCCCAGGGTGTAAAGAGTGCAAAAGTGTTTGCTCTTAGGGGACAGGTGATTTAAGTTCTCTGCCCTTGGCTGGGCTGAGTGTCATCCCCAGTGGAAGAGGTTTCTGCTGAGCATCTTGAGTGCTTTAAGGATTCTGACACCACCCAAGAGGAGACATATCTATTCCTACTAATCCTAAATTCTGTGGGAATATAATGCCATGAAATTAAAGAGTTACTATAGAATCTTATCCAGAGTCCTTATCCATTGGCTTAAGAATTATGGTATTGAATAATCTCTGGGGCAAAGACTTTCTGCAGTATAGCCTTCATCATGTTAAAGACCTGGAAAATGGAATCAAATACCCACTATTTCCAGTCCTGAAACAGGATATCCAAAATATCTACAATGGCAACCACAAAAAAGTACTTTCCCCATCCCAGAGAGATCTGAGCAGTATAGGTTACTATGCCAAAACCCTGGGCTCAGAGCTCTCTTAAAGAACTTGCCCCATCTCAAAGTCTTGAAATATGGGGTTGGTTCTAGGAAGATCCTAGTAGCAGAGGCATGGTAACAATGAAGGCCTGAAAGCTTGGTCTCTCTCTGGTGCAGCCAGGAAGTGAACACTCAATGGTGCAATTTGTGTGAAGACAAAATTACCTCTAATTGGAGAGCTGGGATAAAAATATCCACAATCTGTAAACAAAGTAGGTGCAGCACCCTGGAGGCACACTACTGAAGCACATAGCACTGCAGTACCTATTTACCCAGGTTGGGGCTGCCCCTCCCCCACCCTACCTGAAGGTGGTCTGACACTGAGCAGCAGTTGCTCCTGGATTTTCCTCCAAGACAATTCAGACAGTACATGTCCTTGAGGATCATCAGTGGCCCTAGCCCTGAGGCTCAGTTTAGAAAAACAGTTTCTCGCCTTCTCCCCAGTCCAGTGAATGTATTCAACAGGTTAGTAGTTAAAAAAAAAAAAAAAAAAAAAAAAAAATGTTGGTCTGTTTTATCTCATCACAAATACCTCCTGCAGGGTGTCTGGGGACTGTTGTTTACCAGCTATCCAGGACACCCTTTGTGCAGTGTCTGTAAGGGGGCTCCAGCCAAACCCTGCCTAGTCACATCATCAAAGAAAGAACCAAGATACCCTGACAGAGACAGCCTAGGTATGTACTTCACTGGGACTTAGGGTGAAGCATGGGGAAGCAAATTTTGTGTCAGGGACATCCATTATGCATGGTATTGCCCACTGTTGATTGTGGTGTTGTGTTTTAATGTATATTGGATAGTAGAGTCCCTGGCTGATAGAGGATGCAGCCCCAACAGTTTAAGTCCTGCCCTAGAATAAATGAAGGACTATCTTTAAACCCTTGTATGTAAGTATGAAATGCTTACTTAAAGATACATACATGAGCACATGAACATGTAGCCTCCTGTGAAAGGTTTACTAAGTAGCTACTAACAAGGGCCTTTCTCTAGGAAGTCACTTGATAAAAACCTAGCATGACCTTTTCCAAATGAACTACTATAATGGATAGGAATGCACAAATAAATTGAACTGCAGCATGTTACAGAGGGTTGTGTCTACTACTGTTTCCTTATGTGGGTAGGGGAGGGGAATCTTTCTATTGAAATAAAATTAAAGAAATACTTTGAAGACAAAGAGCAGGAGAGGAGAGCTGGGATAAAATGAGGGAGAACATATTTGGATATATTTCAAAAGATGGGGTTCAAATGGAGGGGAAATGAAACAACAAAGATGAGGACAAACTCCCAGCAAGTTCTGTACAGGAATGTTTTAATAGAACAATTTTTGGGTCAGAGACTTTATTCAGTCAAAGGATCCCTCTTCTCTCATTCTATGAGGGTTGACTACAGGTGATCATTCAAGGAGATAATGGTACAGTGAAGAAGCAGAAGGCCTGATCACATGACTTAAGGAATATAGCCACACCAAGAGAATAAATGCACATTGAGGTAAAACTCCTGCTTTTCTTCTCATTAAGGCTTTCCAGGAGTATTGTGATTATTTTGCCTAACCTAAACCTAAGTGGTGGTAAAGGAAAGGGGCAATAAATATTTATTGAGCACCAGTATGCTTCAGGTGTTAACCTTATGTACTCTTTCTATGAGATGAGTAATATTATTCTTATTTTACAGGCAAGGAATACAAGGTTTGGGGAAGTTAACCTTTCCCAAGGTTACAAAAAGAGACCCCTCTGTTCTGCTCAGAGGCAGGTGTCACAGGAAACCACTTCTTTCTTTGTCACTTGATTTATACTTTGTGTTTGTATTGAACAGTATTCCAAATGCTTTTGCTTAAGTACAGCAAAAATATATTTAGTTCCTTGAGCTCTTTTAACCTATTAAGTCTCAAGTTTTTAAATCTATCTGAAATTGTGGGACATGATAGGTTAAGAAATGGATCTCTCCCAAGCAGAAGGGAGATCAGTAGAATAGAGGAAGGGGTAGGGCGGAGAGGAGGGAAAAAGGAGGTACTAGGAAAAGAAATTGACAAATTATATTCTTCTATTGTGTACATATATGAATAGGTAACAACAAATACACTATTGTGAATAATTATAATGCACCAATAAAAAATAAAATCCCACTGAAATGTTAAAAAGTAAATCATTACCCTCCCACCCCCCCCCAAAAAAAAAAACCAGAAAGAAATGTATCTTTCTCTGGTAATCCACGCTTTCGAAATAAGCCTACTTGGATGGATGATGCTGAGACAGAGGCACAGACTACACACCCCTGCCCACTGAATATTTCCAGAGCTTTGCTTCTGGCCTCATTGAGTTCTGATTCCCTTCTGATCAGGGTCAGCACTCTCCAGGGAACAATGAAATCCTGAAGAACAGATTACTTCACAGCAATACGCATTACCCAGCCCCACTGTATCCAGACACGCCGCTGTTCCAGTAATGTATATCTCCACCATCAGTAATGACATTCAAACTCCATCTGTGGAGGAAAATCAATGTTTTACAATGAAGCACCTGCCATCCTCTCTCCTAGGAACCTTTGCCCCTTGTAGAATATTCATGAAGACTTTCTTTGTAATCTCTAAGTTTCAAAAGATTCCCTAAAAGAAGACCTTTTAACAGAAAGAACTATGTGCAAACACAGAAAATCTAGCAGGAGAAAAGCGACACTGGTTTCTGAAAACTATAGTCTGTCCACAGTCAGACACCATCTCACATTTCCTAAATAACCAAAATGATTTCTTTGGTTAGGTAAATATTCCTTGCCATGTGATCAGGAGATAAAAGGAGTAAAAGGGAGATGAGAGAGCAGAAAAAAAAATCGGTAGACCTAACTGGAATTTTCCTTTTTTTGATTTTTCCATTTTGTCTTTGATTAAAGGAGAGAGATCATCATTATAAAATGACTCTTACACACATTTACTTAAGATTTTGGCATATGGTGACCTGAAATGGAAAGAAGGTTTAAGAAAGAAAAGACAAATAGAATAAAAATAGGTTATTAAGTTATTTAAAAAATTTTATTTTGTCATTAGGGGATTTTTTTGGGAAGGTAACTAATTCACACTTGCGATGGTTTAGCAGTTTTAAAGATGTATGCAGAAGATCATAGTAATGGAAATTGAGGCATATCCTTAGCAACAACTTCAATCCATTTCATGTTTGTTGTCATTCATATATATAAAATTGCTATATATATTTATGTATATTTCCAAGACAATGTATGATGAAATTCTTATGCTAACTATTGAAAAATACTCATTACAGGAAACTGGCATACTAATAACTATATTCAGAAATCTGTTGTTATGTTGTTTCTGGGAGTATTAAAGATATTCTTTATATATTTGATACAATGAAAGCTTTTTTCAAGGATTTTTCACACTATTAAGTGACATTTTAAACCCTAATTCCTCTTTTGGTCTAATTTCTAGTTCATTATCCTTGTCCTCAGCTGCTTGTCTTCATAATATCCTACTCCATTTTTATTCCCTAGCTTTATTTATTGTCTCCCAATATTCGGAATTCAACGCCAAGAATTAACCCGCTATTCTACATATAAACTATTGGGTATACCATTATAATTAATTTTTTTAAATTGTAGATGGACACAATGCCTTTATTTTATTTATTTATTTTTATGTGGTGCTGAGGATCAAACCCAGTGCCTCACATGTGCTAGGCAAGTTCTCTACCACTGAGCCACAACCCCGGTCCCCATTATAATTTTGATCTACCACAGAAATGAATTGTTTTAGCAGAATATTGCTTTTATGTACATCATAGTGTATGTCTTACTAATATTTTAGGCAAATTTCAGCACTTTTGCTTTCATCACATTTGGAATCAGGGTTCCTAAAGATGTGAAGACAATAATGCTTCCAAGGTAACTGGGCTGCATCCTTAGTTGTAAAATAAGAAAAACACTAATTCCAAAATTTTAATGGAGTATTTCTTCTCAGACCTTAAGTGAAGGATTTATTCTATAGTTACAGAAATGTACCTCGCCCCACTTTTGAACGTTTCTTTACCCTCCTCCCCCCAAGTTCATTGAAAGAGATACCAAGGGCCAGGTTTAGAGCATCGCTGCCTCCATAGCAACCAGACTTCAGCTTCCTCTGTCACCATGGTGCCGGCTCGTCGGGGCCGGTGGTCGCTATGGTAACAGGGGGCGGGTTGCAGGCTCCTGGCAGACTGGACGCATGCGCGCGGGGTCGGCGAGCTACGCCGCGCGCCCGCCAGCCCCTCAGGTCCCCTCGACATGGCGCTGAGGCGGCTACCGCGACTTCGGCTCTGCGCCCGGCTCCCCGACTTCTTCCTGCTGCTGCTTTTCAGGGGTGAGTGTGTGTGTTTCTACCTTGGGGAGGGTAGGGTCTCTGGGCGATGGAAGCAGAGCGGGCCGAAGCGGATGGATCCAGTCCAGGCGGAATAGCGGTCCCAGCTCTGGGGACTCTGGGGATTCTGGGGGTCCCGGACCAGAGAGGCAGCGCGAATCTCCGGCAGGGGGTCTGAACCCGAACCCAGGACTGTGGGTAACCCGGGCAGCTGGGCCCCAGCAGTGGGCTTATTTCGGGCAGGAGGAGTAACTCCGAGCTGTGGGCCCATCCCCGGCGGGTGGGCTTGATCCCTGTTGAAGGGCCTCGTCTCTAGCTGAGAGTTCTCCGGGACGGTGGACTTAGTCTCGCATATTGGGCACGGCCTTCTGCCTGGACGGCGGCAGCTGTGGCGTGGGCTCGGAAAGTAGCTGGGAAACTGCCGAGTAGTGCGGTGTCCCGAAGTGGACAGCGAGTGGCGTTGCGAAGTACCAGCCAGGCAGAACTCCGAGGCCTGCCCGATTTCTTGATTCCAGCCAGAGCTCTGCTGATCTGCTTTTCGCCAGTCAACAAAGGAATTGAATTGGGCAAACCCAGGTTTCCTTTTCCAGAGATAAAACTGCACAATTATCAGTCCAGTACCTTCTTAGTATCTAGCCTGGTGGAGACCCCTTATCCCAAATGGCATCTAGGCCTTTTTGATCAAGGCACGCAGATAAACCAGAGATATTTGTTCATTTTCTTTCCCACTGTTTGGAATTCTCATGAGATCCGTATTTCCTTGGTTAGTTGGACAGAAGTGCTCTAATAGTTTCCATTTAGTACGTACTAATACACCCACACACACTTTCGGCACTTCAAAGCCATTATTTCATTTAGACCTTAGAACAACTGTGTGAGGTGGATTTTATTAACCTATGTTCATATTCTAATGGAGTCTATTTCCAAGACTGCCTTCAGAGTAAGTTGTGTCAAACTCATATATACTCAAAGTACTACACCAACTCTTCTTGCCTAGTAACCTTTCCAAGGTAACCAAAACTGCCATCCCTTGATGTCTTCCAGAAAATACCAATTAAAACACCAAGGAACTCTTGGGAACCGGGGTGAACAGACTTAGGAAAACAAAGGTTCTTGTGTTTGTTGCTTATTCTAGTAGGATGCTGAGGATGGTGATAGTAAAAAGTAAGCGTCTGGCACAGAAATAAGGATCAGTCTCAGTATAGTTGGTGACCATATACTTTGCTGAAAGTTACTTCCAAAACCAAATGCAATTGGGAGATAAAAGTGACCAAAGGCTAGCCAGGGGACAAGGGTGTCAGGAATGTCCAGCTCCCACTGTGTTGGTCACACTGACACTGTCCTATTCACAGACTGTAACAACTCTCTATTGTTGAAAAGATTTGTTCACATGAGAGTTTGCAGTTTTTATTGCAGAAACATTTGGTAGTTCCCTGCAGAAATGAGTTTCAATTTCATGGTTTGTTAATAATAATAATAATAATAAATGCTAAGTACTTCATGTAACTCTAACCTTTGATTTTGCCCTCTCTGAGGGGCTAATTTTGTGATTTACTTGCTATAGAGAGTTGGGATTTATCTAAAGATCAAAGGAGGAAGAATCAGGTTTTGCAGACCAGGACTAATGACATTGAATCAAGGTGGTAGAATGTATTAATCTACTTTGAAGCCACTTTGAACGGATGCAGCTCTTTTTTTTTTTTTTTTTTTTTTTTTCGGGTTGGTTTTTCCATCCTTAGGTTTATACTAAGTGTACTCTATAAATTTTTCACAGGCCTTGACAATGATGTCTTTTTTATTTTTTAGGAGTTTTTTCAATTGCTATTCAGTGTTTCCTTCTTAAAAATGTCCCTGACATAAAGACAAACATTAATAGTTAAACCTTACTGGCCTTTGTTAAAAATTTAATATGAATTCATTCATTTAATCTGATAACTCTTAAGAGTTTGTAAGTATTATTTTGCCCATTCTGTGGATGCCGGAACAGAAGTATAGAGAGATTAACTTGCCTCGGTGATAACTCATAGGTCTTAAATTGGGGATTTCCAATTTCTGTTAATCCAGTGTTTGGTTACTTATTATTCTATTGACATTGTAATTCTTATTGGATCAGTTTAACCAACTAATCAAGTGTTCAGATTTTTATCAAGCGTACTAAATAAAATATTCCTTTGTTGAATTGATGACAGGTGCTATTCGACTTTTTAAATGTTATGCTGTATGTCTCTTTTGAATAATTATCCAGTAATTACCTGTTAGGCTTTCAAATCTTTTGCTTTCCTGAAAAATTTCATTTAGAACTAAAACGATAACAGTTTGCATTTTTGGTGTAATAAAGTTTGTGTTTACAAAGTCTGAAAATAAGAATGGATAAAGAAAATTTCTGGGAAATTTTTGAGAAAATATTCTAATTCTTCCATTTATGTTGGTTTTGACTCCGGAAACGTTTTTTAGACTGGCCTATCCTTTTATATTGTATAATTATTTTTGATTACCTGACAGATATAATCATTGTCAGACTTGTGTGTTTTAAGAAAAACAAAAGAACACCTGTCCTGGGAATGAGCAGCTTTAAATCAGCTGCTCATTTCCAAATGCCTTGTTGATGTGTATTTGTTCTTGAGTACTGCAGACTAGGGAGAGTGAATGGATAGTTGCTAGAGATACTTAATCACAAGTAATTGAACTATTATATCTAGACAGATTTATCAGCCACCCAACCCCTAAGCTGTATGAAACTTGCTCTTAAGGCAGTCCCACAGCATAGATTTAAATCAGTTCTTTTGAAAGAAAGTAGATTTTTATCAAGCATACTTTCTGAGGTGGCCACAGAGTGTAACAGAAGGAGCTATGGGTTTAGTGCATTCAACTAGCAGCTGTTAGAGATATGATATTGGCAAATTCCTTCTTCATAAATTCTTTGAATTTTTTTGAAGCACTAGTGGGATAAAAGGAAATATGTGTGAATGAAGTTAGGATGTGTAGTGTCTGCTGAAGGATACCCTAGTTATGAAGTTCTCTTTTAAGATGTTTTTAGAATCAGATGGTATGAAAGTGATGCTGTTAGGGTTGAATGCAAATTTAAAATTTTTATACCTTCTGAATTCTAGTGTATTTGTAGTATCTTCTCTGGAGTATAAAGAGATCATGAAAAAAAAGTTTGAGCACGCATATTCTTTTTACACTCAGTTTACCAAGGACAGTATTCACTATGGTACTGTATATGGAAAGCCTTAATTTACTGCCTCTTTGCCACATGTCATGGCACACTAACTTTCTGAGAGTTAGTCCTGTCTTCTGATGTTCTGTTAATCCAGTTTTCTCGTGTGGTGTGTTGGTATGTTTTCTTTGTTTTTAAGTAGTATCTTTCATGTGTTATATAGTACATTTCCTATGAATAGGTAATATGTGTAGGAGTTGCAGCGCTGCTTGTGTAGAAAATTAAACTTTTTAATACAATTAGTACCATATAAGTATTTTTTACTATGTCTTCTTTCATTTACAAAGTATCCTAAGACTTTTTGTAGTTCCCACAAATTATTGCTAAGATCAGATTCTACCATATCCATCCTGTCTGCTGTGTTTAACAGCCTCAGTGCATGTTGATCCTTCATGGCTCTAAACAAGCGTATATCTTAGTCTATAGTCAGTGCAGAAGACTTTTTTTTTCTTAGTAGTTGTGATATACTAGGCCCTGCTTTCCATGCTGAGGGTGCAAAATGAACAAAGCCCCCCTTCCTTGAAGAGCCAGAGTGACTGCATACTGAGTTAAACCAAGCTTTAGTTTTGTTGGATGTGAGTGCATTGTATCTTCTCAAGGATATTAAAACTTTCTTGGGAACAGATGCTGAATTTAATTTCTTTTTTATCTTTCCAGAGGTGACACTAGTAAATATATCACTTGAAAGTCAGTTAATAGTTTTGAAATATTCTCTATGTGTCTAGGCATTTTTAAATGTATGTCTTAGTTTTAGTGGTCTTAGGAACTTTGGGAAAGTTTCAGTTTTTACTACAATAATTGTTAAGGGATAAAGAGTAATTATATCTTGACTTACTTAATTTCATAGTCTTCTTTCTGCCATTTCTCCTGTGCACTTACAAGGTTAAGAAGAAAAACATGGAGAAATACTTATAAGTTGATACAAGCTATAGGTACTACTAGTATATGTAATTACATAAAGCATCAGAGGAAAAACCTGGAAGAAAGTGTACCAAAATGTAGGTAGGTTGTCTTTCAGAATGGTAGGCTGTTTCTACTGTTTTGTTTTCCTATCTGATTCTTTTATCCTTTTGTCTGTTTTTCCAGTTTTCTTTAATGTGAGAATGTTTATTTTATATTGAAATAATCACATCTTGTTTTGGTTTCTAGTAGATAAAATAGTGGAATTTTAAATTTGGCACTAGTAATGGAACACTTAATTTGTTTAGTTTAATGTGATAGCATGTGGATTGTGCCTTTTTCTAGCTTCTTAATGTCAGCCACATTGGATGAAAGAAGAGCTGACTTGAAGTTCAGTTGTTTAATCATGTATTCTTTGTGATTTGTTGAAGAGATTGTTTGGTGCTGGCTTTTGGATTACAGAGCCAGCTGTGACATCACCAACAAATGGTTAATTGGAAAACTGAAAGAGAGCTGCTGTGAGAATCCTCCCCACTTATTTTTGAACAAACAAAATAATCTGAGTAATTGCTTTGTTCTACCTCTTCAGAGTTCACTATTTATTGAGCACTTACTGTGTGTCAGCCAGACAACTCCTGGAGGAGGATCTCTGTTCTCTTCCTTTCAGGTGATAAGAATACAAGTTAAATTAGTTTACACTGAAAGTGTTGGAAAGGTGTTTTCCTGAAGTGAGCCATCACCTAATGGACCCCATCACTTTTCCTGCCCAACATGAACTTCCTTGTTGGATATCTTTCTCCAACAAAAATATTTAATGTCTTTAGAATTAAGTGCAGCTGTCTGGAGGCTTACAGAGAATGAAAATACTGACAGCTGCTTTTCTTTATCTTTTTTTTTTTTTTTTTTTTTTTTTTTTTTTTTTTTGCCCATGTTTTCCTCTAAAGCATCTCTACCAGAGTTCTGAAACTTTAATTTTTAAAAATTTTTTATTGATTTATTTTGTAGTAGTGGGAGTTGAACCCAGGGGCACTTACCATTGAGCCATATCCCCAGTTCTTTTTATTTTTTATTTTAAGACAGGATCTCACTAAGTTGTCATAACCGATCTTAAACTTGTGATCCTCCTGCCTTAGCCTCCAAGTAACTGGAATTACAGGTGAGGGCCAGCATGCTCAGCAAGAATTCTGAAACTTTTAATCATCCAGCTCATATTTATTTGGTAGTCTCCATTCGCATGGCAGTAAAGGCTTCAACGCACAAAACAGAAGTTTAAAATAATGCTGCCTTCAACTGGAAGGAATGGGCAGTTTAGATAGTTTAAACAGCCTTTGGGTAAATATTTTATGTATTTCGAAGTGAGAATAATTACTCTGGGCTTCTGTGGCAGAGAAGAATTTTAAGAATGAGTTGGACTCTTAGTGATAATTTTGATTTACATAAGCACAGATTTGTGGAAATTGAAGCGTTGAGAACCAGAAAAGTAGAGGAAATATATGAGCTAGTATAAATAATATAAACTAATAGTATTCCCAAGCCTGTTCTTGGAAATACATATATGGTTATTTGGGGATAGTGAGTTATTATATGATAAATAATAGCAACTCCCAGTTATTAACCATGTGTCAGGCATTGTACTGATTGCTTTATCTGGTATCTTAGTAAGTTCAGACTACTTTAACTGATACCACAAACTTAAGAGTCTGGGATGAACAGGCACTACCATGTGCAGTTCCTGTGAGGTTCCCTTTCCTGGCTTGCAGGAAGTCCTAGACTGCTGTGTCCTCATTTGGTGGAGTGAGAGAGTGCTCTGATATCTTTTCTTCTAAGGACCATTAATTCCACGATGGGCTCTCTACCCTTATGACCTCATCTAAACCTAATTACCTTCAAAAGTCTCCACCTTCTAATAGTATTACATTAGGGGTTAGGATTTCAACAGGAATTTGAGAGGGACACAGACATTTAGTCCATAGCACCTGAACTGTCTTAATTGATCTCATTTTGCGGATATGGAATCTGAGGCTTGGGCAGGCTAATTACTTGGCCAAAGTCACTCATAAATAATGAGCTAGGTTGTCCATCACAGAGCACATTAGCAAGTAACTAGATTGCGAAGCACTTTAAATAATAGCCTAAGAAATTTGGACTGTATTGTTTACAGTATATAAATTCATTTGTCAGTTTAAAGCAGGGAAGTTAAATGATCAAAATGTAATCAAGAATATAGAAAAGAAAGGTCAGTTAGGAAACTGTTAGAGTAGTTCCAGGTAACATCGTGTACTGAAAATCTCTTGATGTTGAACTAGTTTTTATATATAGTGCCTATGGGGAATATGTTCTAAGACCCCAAGTGATGCCTGAAACTGCAGATAGTACCAAACCCTGTATATACAATTGTTTTAGTCAGCTATTTTGCTGTTGTGATCATAGACCTGACAATAATTTTAGAGGAGGAAAAATTTTTTAATGCTCACAGACCTCAATCCATACGTAGCTGGCTCCATTGCTCTGAGCCCAAGGTGAGGCAGAACATCATGGAGGAAGAGAGTGGCAGAAGAAAGGGGCTCAGGGCATCACGCCAGGAAAGAAAGGAGAGAGAGAGAGAGAGAGAGAGAGAGAGAGAGAAAGAGAAAGAAAGAGAAAACTCAGTTCAACAAGGATAAAATATACCCTGAAGGCATGCCCCCAGGCACCTACCTCCTCCAGCCATATCCTACCTGCCTAAGTTATCTCCTAGTTAATCCCTATCAGGGAATGAATGCACTAATTATGAGGTTAAGACTCTCATAACCCAATCATTTAATTTCTACACTTTCTTGCATTGTTTCACACATAAGATTTTGGGGGACACCTAATATCTAAACCATAACAACTATGTTTTTCTTGTATATACATATACAAATTTAATGCTTTTTTCATTTTAACTAAGCATTTATGCACTGTGTCTGAAACTTTTGCAGTTGAGGTGCAACAACAAAACTTGCATCAATTATTTTCCTTCTTCACAGTATTGTCTATAGAAGATTCATTCGTACCACAAATCTTAGCAACATCAAATGATTTTTTTTTTCCTTATTAAGTCTAAAATTTTCTCCTTTCCACTTAAAGATAGCTTTCTGGCTTCTTTGTGGCATTTCTGAATTGCAAGCATCACTACTCTTGCGTTGTGGGACCGATATTAAATAAAATAAGAGTTGCTTGAACATAAACAATGTGATATTGTTACATGATCTGGTAACTATGATGTCTACTAAGTGTCTGATGGGCATTAACTTGTATATGGATATGCTGGACAAAGGAATGATTCATGTCCTAGGCAGGACTTAAGTGGAAGGCGTGAGATTTCATCAGGCTACTCAGAATGACATGCAATTTCAAACTCATGAATTATTTATTTCTACAGTTTTCCATTTAGTATTTCATTTCCTTATTTTGTTTTTTGTTATTTTTTGCCTTTCTTTTCTTTCTTTCACTCAAACTCAGGGCCTAGCACATGCTTCAGCAAGTATTCTACTACTGAACTACCTTTCAGCCCCTACATTTAATATTTTAGACTGCAGTCTTAGTCTTTCATTACCTTGGGTAATGAAAACTGTGGAAAACAAAACTGCAAATATGGAGGACTACTACTGTGTCTGAAAATTTGCCTATTTTAATCTTATTCTTGAAGTATGTATTTGCTGGATATGTAATTTTAGGTTGACAGTTATTCTGTCATAAAGCTTGAACTATATGTGCCTTATGATTTCCAACAAAACTGTTGTGAAGTCTGCAATCAGTCTTATCTTCACTCTTTTCTGATCTTGCTGTTTTTTCTCTAGCTACTTTAAAGATTCTTTGTCTTTCTGAAATGTTAACTACAGTGTGTCTTGGGTGAATTTCTTTTCAGTTGTTCTACTTGTATTATGTTGTACTCTGTATCTGTGAATTTTTTTCCTGTTATTTCTCAGGCATTTTCTGTTCACATATTGCCTGACTTCTATTTTCTTGATTCTTCTCCTCTGGGACCCTGATTAAACATATTCAGTCACTCTGGCTTTTTTTTTTTTTTTTGGGGGGGGGTGCTGGGGATCGAACCAGGGCCTTGTGCCCCATCACTCTGGCTTTAATACTGTTAGTCTTTCTGTCATGATTTTATGTTTTTGCCTCTCTCTACAGTATTGTGTTACATATTCATCTTTGTTTTGTGATTAACTACTTCTGTTTCCAACCCTCTCATCTATTATTTAACCATGCATAGTGTTTCTCACTGATTATGTTGTTCTTTCCTAAAATTTTATGTGGTTCTTTTTGTCATCTTTATGCTTGCTTAGTTTTTTATTCCTTGAAAAAGTGAAACATTTTATGCACAGCTAGTTTGTATTTCATATCTGATATTTTGTATTTCAAATATCTGTAGTGTTAGGCATCTAAATCTATTTGTTGTTTCTTATGACTCTTACATATGGTGATTTATTTCTTTGCTTATAAGCTGATATTTGGTTGATGTACATCTGTGAAAACTAGGCCTAACCCAAGAAAGGATGCTTCTTTTTTTTTAGACCATATGCTTCAGTTGAGTGCCAAGGTTGCCACTCTCTGGGATTATTGTCGCCCCTTCTCCATCACTGTCATAGTTTGAAAATATTAGCCTCCGCTTCCCTACTTTCCTGCTGGTCCACAGGTCCAGTTTCCACACTCATGTATTAAAATGAGCAAAATTTTTCCTCAGTTATTTCCATCCCATCTTACTGCTTTCTGATGCAGCCCACAGCAATTTTGGTTTGTCCTTTAGGGAGTCCCCCACTTGCTGTGAGCCCATGCAGTGAAAGTCATGGTTTATGCTGGATGTGGTATGGCATACCTATAATTCCAGTGACTGGGGAGACTGAGGCAGGAGGATCACAAGTTCAAGGTGGTCCTGGGCAACTTAATTTTGTCTCTAAATAAAAAAATCAAAAGTGCTCAGTGGTAAAGTACTCCTGGATTCAATCCCCATTATCAGAAGAAAAAATAAGTCATGGTTTATGCAGGATTTTGTTGTTGGAGGGCAGAAGCACTTTGTAGTCTCTAATCCATTATACTTTTGGAAACAGTATTCTCAACTTAATCTGTTTCCCCTTTTCATTAACATAAGAGTCACATACCCATCTTTAAATGTTTATATTAAGAAGGCAATGATTTTGTTTTTCAAATACAAAATAAAATAAAAGTATTTGGTATTTTTTAAAGACCCTCCCCTCACAGGAGGTTCTGATATTCCTGAAGAGAGGGTTGGTTATATGACTCTTGGAGAGAATCACAGCTTTAAGGATGGGGCTCTGTTGTTTTAAAGATATACTCAGTCCTACAGCTATATTCTCTGTCCTTGGATCTGTTTATATGAGAAGCAACCATCTATCATTCAATATGTGACAACTTAAAATTTGGAGAATTACAGCTATCCACACTAGATGTCTGTCAGAAATGGCTGTTACTCTGCTGTAGCAGCTCTACGTGAAGAAATTTAGAGGCAGAGTACAAAGGTAACCCTGACCTCAGCTGGAATCTGAAGTTCTGCTTTTTACAGGATGAAATGCTGGCTCACTGAAAGGTCCGGTCTTGTAAGGACAAAAACTACCCACTGCATCTTTGGAAGGTTCCATTGTTCACAGCCTTTAGATACTTTTCTGGGTGAAGGAAAGAGCACAGCACTGTGGGTGTTAGGCATTTCCCAGCTTTGCATGTGATTCATATTTTAGACCTTGGGGAAATAATATTGGTTTTAATCCAAATCATTTGAAAGTAATTTAAACCCTGCTTCTCTCACACTACCAACAAAACATCCACATTTCTTTCCCTTTGTTATTAGATAGCCCACTTTAGCTCCCAAAGGAGTGATTTTGTAGGCATATAAGAGAAGTTGTAACTGATTAATTGAATTAGTCCATATTTGGTCATTATAATTGCATTTGAGGGTGAAAAACTACATAACAAAAACTTTCTCTTCTGAAAGTTTAGAGGTGCTTTAGAAAAGCCAGGTAAATCTAGTTTGAATTCCTTCTACACTCTGAGAGATTGGCAAAGTTATCTTTCAGAATTTTAGGGTTTTAAAATTTGTTGTTTTTATTATTATGTATGTGACCTTCCTAGATCTAGTTTTTCAAGTGTTCCTGTGTTTGTTTTCCATGAAGAAAAAAGGGACAGCTAATTGGTCTTGTTGGCATTCTTAATTAGATCTAATTTCTTAGTATCAGATCTGAATTTTTCACTCTGATCGTATTTGGCCTTGCTTTTAATTCCACTGATAACAAAGAATGAGCTTAGAATCTTAGCTATACGTCTCCAGAACACTTGCTCAGTAAGAACAACTATTTCAGTGCTTTTAAAATTTTATTTTATTTTATTTTATTTACCAGGCACAGTTTTAGACTTTGAGGGAACATCATCTTTATGTTTTGAATAGTTAATAGGAAACGGTAAAGCTATGATCCCTATCCTTCAAAAGTACTCTTATGCATATAAGTGAAAAGTTTTCATATACTATTTTGGATGTTTATAACTCCCTAGGAGAAGAACATTTGTGCACCTCAGGCTGAGAAACTGCTCTAGGATCTCTTGGGGGACACATTCATAGGGTATCTTCTGAAACAGATGTTAACCACATGTAGGGTTCAGGAGTGGTATACAAAAGTATTGTTTTGTAATTGTTATTTCTTCTTTCAAGTAATTCTGTTGAAGCCTGACTTTTCTGATGGACTATTTTATGATGGCTGACTGTCAGTTTCAAACATCTGATCATATTCTCTATACATTTCTATCTTAAATTTCTCTACAAAGGTAGGTCAGATTTGAGACTTTAATTGCAAAACAAGGTATACATGTAATTTTAGAGATGTTTAATTCTGTGACTTTTATGGTGTTTTATCATGTTGATATACCTTCAGGAGGGGAATAGAGTTAAGGCTTATGAGGAATAGCAAAATGCTGAGATGAAATTATTGCTGGAATGCCTCTTCCATCTGCCTGTGGAGTCCATTTATAACATATCTCACTCTCTTTTTTTACCCTCCCTCTTTCTCTAACTTAGGCTTTAGTACTGAGTGGACATTTCATAACATGGGATGTGGAATCTGGACCTCAATGAAGCCAACACAAATATTTCTTTCTACTGTTACTAATATCCCACAGGCTGTTTTGCAAATTACCACAAACTCTTTCTCAGAGGAAGTTCAGAGTCAGGTAACTTTTTTTGAGGAGGAGTATGTTTTTTGTGGTGTTCTTTCTTCAACTCACAGGTTTTTCCTTCTATGCTTTCCTTGTCAAGTACATTTCCAACATGCAATGTGAATAAAAATCTATTAAAACCTTAGTTGCTTCTCTAGTGTGTGTGCAGCAACTTTTAGCTCACATTTTTACAAAGCTCCTCTAATGAAACCTCAAGGAAGTATATTAGCTAGAGTTTAGAGACTCTAGTTTTAAGCCTTATGATTTGTTTCTTTTCTCTCATTTGTAGTGAAATTGTCATGTGACCTGGTTGATTGTAAATGTGTTTCTCGTGGATGTCACTTTATCTTCAAGGCAGTAACTACTAAATTTGGCTTTCTGGATGACAGGGGGAGACTTCCTTTTCATGCCCATGTCTACCCTTCCCAAAGAGGAACAGGGGAGATGGAGTTGGTTCTAGAGTAACGTTGCTGTTCCTTTATCTTTTATAAGGTTATGGCCATGTTAAATGAAGAAGAGATCGTAAGACTTTTATGATTTATTTTTCTCTGGGGGGATCCCAAGATTCGTAACATGATCTTTGGCTCTGTAAAATTGTTCTCTCACTGTCTTCTGAATAAACTTGTACTTTGACATTTCCCTTCTTTTGTTACCATAGCTCATTCACTGCAAATGCAAGGCATTGTTTCTTTCTTCCTGTTTGTCTCTCATTCTCTCCTCAGTATCCACCTTCATGGACTTTTCTGTAAAGCTTCTCTTATAGATCTCTAGACAGGCAATTTCTTCCTCTTCTGAATTCTCATTTATCAGGAAGGTGGATAAGCTTGATGTAGGTTTGAATCTCAGCTGTGCTATATGACTCATGACAGTAAAAGAGTAGTAATAATGTAGAACTTTGTAGGGTTATTTTGTAAAATGTGGAGTGTGTAAAGCCCCTATCCAAGTGTCTAAGTAAATAGAAATAAAAATAACATCATCCATATAATAAAATTAAAATTAATTCATATGAAGCACTTAGCAGAGTGCCTAACATAGTAGTAAGCTCTCAGTATTTTGTTTTTTATCAATAGGTTGTAGAAATTTACTATTACTAATTGTTGTTGCTGCTGCTACAGATACTTCTATTACTACTATGCTGTAATTCATTTGGTTCTTACTTATTCAGAAGCAAATTTAAAGTAAAGCCCATCAAACAGACTTAAGGAACTATCCCAAGGCCCTGGATTTCACCCTGACAGTGTGTCCTCAAATATGTAAAAGATGCTTTGGCTACTATCAATTAAAACTTCTTTTCTTCCACTCCGCCTTCCTTTCTCTTGTGCTTCTTAGGTTGGATAGTGTTGAAATGGCCATAAGCATTTTTTCCCAGCTAAGGAGAGGTGAGTTGGGAGCATATTCAGTTTGGGTATTAGAATTGTGGTTTAGTGTTATTGCTGGCCAAGTCAGTGTTGGCATGGCTTCCAGGAGTGTTCTGTCATATTATTTGACTCACCTAGGATTGTGACATGAAGTTGTAGGGCTACTCAATAGTGCCAAAGTTATAGTCTGTAAAACCATTGCAGGGACAGTGTAGTTAAAAACTGGGTAATAAGTCTTCTCATGGAAAGGAGTGTTTAGTTTTAGCCACTCTGGCCGGGTGCAGTGGCTCATGCCTGTAATCCCAGTGGCTCAGGAGGCTGAGATGGGAGGATCATGAGTTCAAAGCCAGCTTCAGCAAAAGCAAAGCGCTAAGCAGCTCAGTGAGACCCTCTCTAAATAAAATACAAAATAGTGCTGGGGTTGTGGCTCAGTGGTTGAGTGCCCCTGAGTTCAGACTCCAGTACCAAAATAAATAAATAAATAAATAAATAAATAAATAAATAATCAGTCACTCTGCAAGGAAACTTGAAATGTTGATTCTTACAATGTGAAACTTTAAATAGAACTTTTTCCAGGTTTAACAACTCCCGTTAGAACTGCATGATTTTGCAGGCAGTTGTGGCTTAGTGGTAGAGTGCATAGCACGAGTGAGGCACTGGGTTTGATCCTGAGCACCACATAAAAATAAATAAACAAATAATAAATCATATTGTGTTCATCTATAACTAAAGTATTTTAAAAACTGTTATTTCTAATAATAAATATAGCATTTCCCATGATGCTACCAATAATGAATTTTGAAGTAGAAACATTACAAACTATTAATAAATATTAAATTATCACCTTAATTCAGTATATCACTTTATTTCATATTTATTAAAATTTTTTATTGACCATGCTAAAAGAAATTCTTAATTATTCTATTATTGCTCTAGACAGTATTTTAAAATCATTGCTATTGTCGAGGTTATCAAAGATCCTAAAACATGTAGGAAAGATTGTAGAGTACCAAAGTATTACTAAAAGTGATTTTCCTTGAGTTGTGTTGCCAGCTTTTTAAATTTGTAAAGTTTTTGATTCCTGTTCTCATTATTGATGAATATTTGCTTTGTACCTAAGTTTGTACTCATAATTTTGTGTTTGTTTTCTAGGCCCTCAAAATTAGATAAGCTTCAGGCTCTACTCTAACTGTCCCAGTCATAGTCATTCATTCTTCAGTCATTCTCTTTTTTGGTACTGGGGATTGAACTCAGTCACCAACTAATTGAAATCTTTAATGGCAGAATAGTTTTCCTGTGTGTGTGTGTATCTTGACTCGAAATAGTTTTTGATTTGGAGAAAGAAATTTTGCCTTCTGCCTGGCATCATGTTTGGAACAAAATAGGTATGAAAATATTCACTGATTAGAGAACAGTGCCACATGAGAAGGTAATATGTTTCTAATCTTCAGTTATGAACTTGGGAACCTGGTTTTAATAGTTGTTTTATAGTGGGCTGACAAGTGTTTTGTGTGTCTGTGTGTGAGTGTGGTACTGGGAATCCAGGGCTTTGCATAGAGCTATGTGAATGCTCTACCACTGATTTACATCCCCAACACTGATAAATATTTTTGTTCAAGCATATTGTATTTCTTACAGAAGGGAAGCCACATACTAGTTTGTATATTTTAAAATTTTATTTTAAAATTATATTAAGTTAAAAGACCTGAGTTCCACTTCGATTTCTGATTCTTCTAGTTTGGAGGTTATAGTAGTCACCTAACATATCTGAGCCTTGTTTTCTTAATCTGTAGAGAGGAAACCACTTTGAGATTGCTACAGGGACCAAATGAGGTTATGTGTGAAAGTGATTGGTAAATTATAAAATGTTATGCAAATATTTTAATGTTATCATCTAAGTTTTGCATTTATTCCTTATAAGTTCTGAAGTTTCATTATTTCTTTGGTTCTCCAAAACAATTGCAATCCTCTTATAGAAGCTTCCCTTTATGGCTTATTTTGATGAGATAGCAAGTTGTAAAATTTATTTTTCTTATGTTGGAAAAATTTTATCTAAAACACAAATTGTCCCAAATTTTTCTAAGAAAACAAAAATCTAGTTTTAAGTTTCATGAGTAAAGAAGAAAAATTTCTCTTTGACATTCTCGAATTTAAAAAGTGATTTAGTGATTATTTGTAGAAAAGATTAGACCTTTTATGCCTAGGGCAAAATTTTGTGCCTGAACTAGCGAACATTGAATAATAAAAGGTTTTAGTGGAAATTCCAGCATATTTTTAAGTAAAGGAGGTGCCAGTATAAATCACTGGGTTTGTTATAAACAGCTTATTAAATAAATAACTATTAAGAATGGATGAGTTCAGGACAAGAAAATGCTGTGTGAGCAGATAGGCCATGCAGATAGGCTGTGGGCTGTTTCCACCTGAGAATTTCAGTCTTTCCACATATATTCTTGGTAAAATGAAATGACAGTAATTTTACATCATGAGATTATAGTGCCATGTAGTGTTAGGATGAAGGACATATTTTTTTCAAATATATATTAGGAGAAAGTAAGAGCATGAAAGGAAAGGAAGACACTCTAACTCAACAAAATACTTCTATTTAATACCCCCAAATTCTTATATTTCAAGAAATGCAGAAATAAACCATATACATGGGCATTAAACCAAAGTATTATGGGCATTAAATCCTGGATTCCCAGCTCTCTCTCATGGATTATTTTAATATTCATTTCAAAGTGTTAATTGAAATCTTTACAGTATAGAGGTATTAAATATTGCTTAATAGCTAGAGGTATCCGTTGGAGAGCAAAATCTTGGAATCTGCCTTATTATAGACCTAGCTAGATAAGACACTTAAAAATTCCTGTAAAGATTGTTCAGGTTGGTTTTCTCTGCCAAAAGGAACTATCTTATAGACCAAATCTAGCTACTGGATAACTGGGCCGATGGTCAGGAGACCCAGCTTTTGCCACTGATTGACATTATGATCCCAGCCAGTCATTTAATTCTTTTGTGTTAAGTTTTATACTCATAATCAAGTATTTATTCTTCTTAACTAGCATAGACATATAGGTTACAGAATTTCTAGAGCTAAAAGGTACGTTTATGACAGAATTTCTCAAACTTGGTGCTGTGGACATTTTGGGTTGGATAATCCTTATTGGGAGACGTCTGTGTATTGTAGGATGTTTAGCTGCATCCCCGGCCTCTTTGTATCAGTATGAATGTCCCAGTTGTGACAACCAAAAATGATTCCAAACTTTCCTGATGCTCTGTGGTTGTCAGTATCCCAGTTGAGAAGTACTGCTGTAAGACATTCAAGAAGCAGCTGAAGCCTAGAGTCCAACTTTTTTTTTTTAAGGTGGTGCAGGGCTTTGCACATGCTAGACAGGAATTCACCTTTATTAATTAATTAATTAATTAATTAATTCACCTTTATACACTCCCAGCTCAATTCTCCAGGCTCTACCTTGAATTAATTCTTTTTAATTCCATACCAAAAGTAGTGGCATATATTTAACATTTTGATACCAAAACAAAAATTGAATGCTCTTTATTTAGCAATGATGTATTATCCACTTCACCACTTCCAAAGCTCTTACCTTGCTTTAAGCATCTTAAATGCTTCCAAAATGCTTGAGCAGTGCTTATTAAGAATTGGAATGTATGGTTTGGGAAGTCTTAATCTGCCATTATCAGTCACAACAGTAGTTTAAATTGGATATGATGTGCTGGATATCGATAACTAGTGAATTTCATGCTGTTGAAGAGTACTAAAGAATATATTTCAGGAATCTAATGCCTATTTGCCAAATAAAATTAGTGTGATAACAGCCTTAGGTTTTTGCTGAATTACTTCTATCTTTCATTCTTTATATAATATCAAATTTTTTATTTTTTTATTTTTTAATTTATTTTTTATTTTTGGTACCGTAGCTTGAACTCAGGGCACTCAGCTTCTGAGCTGCAACCCCAGTCTTATTTTGTATGTTATTTAGAGACAGGTCTCATTAAGTTGCTTAGCATCTTGCTTTGCTGAGGCTGGCTTTGAACTCACAGCCCTCCTGCCTCAGCCTCCCAAACCTCTGGGATTATAGACGTGTACCTGTAATGCCTGGCTGGTTCCTAATAATGGCAAAATCTTCACAGATAGTATGTAGCACTTATTAAATTTTATTTTATTATTTAATTCCATTTCTGATTGCTATGATCATATATCCTGGGTTATCAATGTATAGAAATTCAAGTTTGACTTGGGAACATGAAGGGAAAGTTAGAAAAAAGGAAAATTAGTTAAGTCAGAACAATGGAGTAAAATTAACTGTCAGAAAAGAAACTGATTATCAGTCAGAAAAGCTTAAAACAATTGAGTAAAATTAGCTGTCAGAAAAGAAACTGATTATCAGTCAGAAAAGCTTGAAACTGTGAAGGATACACTTTGCTTTAGAGTCAGGATATATCTTCTGAACATCTGGATTCTGGAGTGCTTTCAAGACTCTTTGCTGAGGATATCTCTAGATTTCAATATAGACTGGTTAGCAGAATTTTTACTTTGACACTGTGTAACAATGCCATCTATGTTTGAAAATACCAAACTGTCACAGTGTTGGAAACCTCAAATGAAGATGCTTTTTTTAATCTACCAAATCTTTGGATTTAGATATAATTGGGTTGTTACATAATGTGATTCTGAACATATAGACATGTACAATATGAAAGCTGGATGTGACAGATTCTGTGGTTTGCAGACTGATGCAAACTATAGAATAAGGGACATTAGACATTAAGGTGATTATCTGCCATGGTTTTGTTTACTTATTTTTCTGTTGCTCCTTTTGTTAAGTACATTCTAAATTATCTTAAGCTAAAGTATTGACTATCTTAGATTCTTTACAGGTTTCATTCTTTAAATTGGGCATAATATTCTTTGTGATATTTTCTACTAGAAATGTGATGGAACTAACAGCTAGACACTGGATTGGCTGTTACTGAAGGGCAGCTAAAAGTGACCATCTAAGTTACATCTAAGTCGTGGTATGGAAGAGCAAAATAGTGTTGTCACAAAAAATTTATAGCAGACACCCTGTGGAGTCAAACATATATCGTGCAAATTGTATAATGATGGGAAAATTTTATGAGATAAGAGAAGAAGGGAGCCCCTGCATTGTTATGTTTGGGGACATGGATTTTTTATTATTATTTTTTTTTAATTAAGAAGAACTAATAGATGGTATAAATTTGGTTAAGTTTAAAAAGTATACATAAAGATAAATAATTACTCATAATCTTACTGTCTCAGGTCATTGTTGCAGCAACTTAACATTTTTATGTATTTACTTTAGTCATTTTTCTATCCATTTTGAAAATAATTTAATTGCTATTCTATAATTTTGTATTCTGCTTTTTAAAATTCCCTTCTTCAAGTTATCCCACTTGCTCTGTTTTTCAGCTTTCTTGGCTTATTTTTATTTTTCATACATACTCAGAGATATTGCATGTGCTGCCCATTGCATATGATGTGTTCATTACCCAACTTTTTACATAGCAGAACCATATTTATCCATTCAATTCAGTCTTAAAATGTCCCTTCCTGAGGTATGCTTTCCTTGATTCATACCTCCTAGTATACACTTTTGTAGTACTTTTTCAATGATAATGATGTATAATAAAATGGTTTTTTGTTTATGTAGGTATTGCTATAGTACTTTTTAAAATTCAGTGCTAGGGATTGGACCTAGAGCTTTGAGCATGCTAGACAAGTGCTTTACCACTAGAATACATTTTGTATGCCGGGTGTATGAGAATAGGAATTGTTTGCTGTATCTCTTATCCTCCAGTACAGTACAGGGTAGGTTTTCAGTATTTGTTGAATGAACAAGGGAACATGTGAATTTATGAACAAATATAGGTAACAATGTGCTTTCTTCATATATAACATATTTCTCAAAATACAGTTGGTCCTCTACCTCTGTAAGTGGACTGTGCTTCTGCACCTTGGACTTTACCAATTGCAGAATGAAAATATTTGGAAAAAAATGTGTTCTGAACATGTATACCCCTTTTTATGTCATTATCCCCTAAATAATACAACTATTAACATAACATTTACATTGTGTTAGGATGTTATAAAGTAATCTAGCAATGATTTAAAGTTTACTTGAGTTGTATTAGATTATGTATCAATGCTGTGCCATTTTATATATGGTCCTTGAGCATCTGCAGAGGTCTTAGAACCAATTTCCCACAGATACTAAGGAACTACTGGATGTGCTTGGTAGTGAATGTCTTTTAGGTCTAATAATGAATCTTCTTTCAAGGAGCTATTAAGTGTGTTTTTGGAGTCACTGCTGTTTTTAACCAGGATAGCTGAGGTTCAGGTTTACCTTGTTAGGTTTCAGGACTGGGAGGTAGCTAATGAGGATGGTGCTTACCTACTACTTTGGAAATTAGTAAGTAGAGGTGGGAACCTTCTCTTCCACAGGTTCTGCACCCACCCCCTTCCTTTTTATTCTGTGTTCCAGGATCCGGTAACCAATAATATTGAAAGTGTTGCATCAGAGCTCTCTTGATACAAGACTGGAAATTGTGCGTGTGGTATGTGTGCGCCACTTACCTTGCACACATGCATGCAGTTGATGTTTGTTTTTCTTGGTATAGTAATAGGACCAGAGGGGAGCTTCAGGCTGCTGCTACCCCAGTTCCCTACAAGCAAAATCATCATCATCTAGTTGGGACCTTTAAGCTGGTCTTATCACAACTAAATGCCTAAGATGATTGTATGAATTGATGTTAACAGTGGCTCCAGGTCCTCCTGAACACAAAGGATTGACTTCATCACCGAATTGGGGAAGGACGAAAAAGGGTAACCATGCTGCCAAATGTTTCCCAGTAGATACCACAGCAGCTTGGTGCAGCAGCTTCTCATAGGAATACTGCTAGGTTTTAACTCTAATTAGTCCTTTGAAAATGTGGTTTAGGGCTTACAGATGAGCAAATTACAAAAATGGATGATCTCAGGCTCAACTACAGATGCAGTGAATCAGAACTTTCATTAGATATAACAAAATGCCCAGTGATTTGCATGTATATCAACATTTGAGACATACTGGATTAGGTTGTTGTATAATGTGTGCACTGAGTGGTTGCAGATCAAGGTCATAGCATTTGGAAACTTATGTTTTAATCTTAGACCATGATGTTTAAGGTGTTTGCTTCAGAGTTTTTTCCTGACTGGATGAAAAAGTGGCCCCTATTCAATATATATGGTCATGTTGCAAGTTAATGACATAGCCATAACTCAGTACTTCTGTAGTGTTTTAATCTAGAACTTTTTATTTACATTTAATTTGCCTGATTTTGTTTTTTATATGAGAACAAAACTTTAAAGATAGTCATCTTGTGCCAATTGGGAAAAATGTTTTTCATATTTGTATTTGTATTTGTGTAAACAGAGATATTTAGTAGATATTCTAAACAGGGGTATTTTTTTCCACTTAGGTCTGGCTTATTTTGTTACCAAAACTAAAATTAGAAAGTAAGGAAATAAGGTTGGTTTGTTCCCTTTTCCTGTTGAATGTTTTGCCTCTCACATTTATTCAGCAGACCAAATACTGACAATTTTCTGTTTTCTTTCTAAAATTTAACTAAATTTAAAAGAATTAAATTTAACAGCAAATGAATCATCTTTCCTTTGCTGTACTTAAATATAACCATTAACATTGTCTGGACCTTAGAAGAACCAGATAATAAAAGAGTGAGTTCTAAATTTAGTACAGATAGGAATAGGCCAGGATTCTCTGGTCATTTTCCTATATGTTCAGTTTTATCCAGGAGGGCTAGGTCTGTGGATAATTATCCCACAGAGTATCAGGTAGAGTTTTGTATGCTGAGAAAAACATTAAGGAAAGCCCTTTATGCTTATCGTTATATCATATTTGGTAAGTATACAACAGCATTAAGTTACACTGGGCCTTTATTTTAAGATTCTTCTCAAATCCAGAGGCTAGTCGTTGGGACAGACATTTACTTAGGACTCTAATCCCTTGCTTTTTCACTCAGAAGCAGGCAGTCTTTTCTTTTTTTTCCCATTTTTTATTTGGTACATTGTAGTTGTACATAATGGTGGGATTTGATGTTATGTATTTGTACATGCACACAATATAACAATATAATTTTTCCAGTAACATTCCCCAGTATTTCTTTTTGAAGTCTCGTTCCTATTATCCAAAAGTTAGTTCTGCATTTTGCCCGCCCTAGTCTGTCTTCCTTCAAGCAAAGAATGGTTCTGTTTTGATGTTTCCAGCTGTTCTGTGTTTCAAACTGGCTTCTGTATATTGGGATGTGCAGTTGATCATTGATGAATACGTTTGGATTCTTCTTTCCTTTGGTAGACTTTGGCCCGACTTACTCTTAACCTGTAGTGTACCAGTTGATAAAGGACTCATTAGTTTGTGGTTTCTCATAATACACTGAAATTAGAATACTTAATGAGGCTTATTATCATTTTTGATACATATTTGCTGGGTGCCCACCTTGTGCTTTGTACTTTGCAGAACTGTTTGGGGATGACTTCAAGAAAATGCATTGGTGTGTCTTGGGGGTTGCAGAAGAGGGGTGGAACATAGTCACTGCCTCCATGAGTCTCTTTGTACTATATACTGTAGAAAAGACTTTCTCTTGTCTTGTTCCATTCCACCCAATGCCTCATGACCAACTGAGCAGCTCCAGGTGAGAGGGATCACTAAGAGATGGAATGACACTTGCTAGAGTCTTAATTTCTCTATACCATACTCCTCTTCAGTATTTCAAACTTAGAAACAGTTTCTAAGAGGGAATCTCTTAAGTACTATAAAAGTTGGCAAATTGTGGACATGATCTTTAGCATCTGTGATTCCTGTTCTACATTTAAAGATTGTTTGCCTGTTGTATTGAGTCTCAGTTGGTCTGTTCTGTATCATGCACTCAGGTACAGAGTGCAATGACACCTTCATTTTAGACTTGGAAAAATTATTGAGTACTCTAGAATCATTTTATGAATCTCTTCAGAATGTAAGGGTAAATCTCTTTGGAATGTAAGAATATCAGTTAATTTCTCTCGTTCTTTTGGAGTACAACTTTTCATTTCTCTGGTTGTACACAATGTAGAGTCACACCATTCATGGAATCATACGTGTACCTGGGGTAACGATGTTTGTCTCATTTCACCATCTTTCCTTTTCCCTGCCCCCTCTCCTTCCCCTCATTTCCCTCTATACAATCCAACATTCCTCTGTTCTTCCCTTAACCCTCCCTCTCCTCCCATTATGTATCGGCATCCACTTATCGGAGAAAACATTCGGCTTTTGGTTTTTTGGGATTGACTTATTTCACTTAGAATGGTATTGTCCAACTCCATTCAGTTACTTGCAAATGCCATAATTTTATTCTTCTTTATGGCTGAGTAATATTCCATTGTGCATATATACCATAGTTTCTTTATCCATTCATCTATTGAAGGGCATCTAGGTTGGCTCCACAATCTAGCTATTGTGATTTGAGCTGCTATAAATGTTGATGTAGCTGCATCACTGCACTATGCTGATTTTAAGTCCTTTGGATATAAACCGAGGAGTAGGATAGCTAGGTCCCTTACAGGGTTTTCTGAGGAATCTCCATACTGCTTTCCAGAGCTGCACCAATTTGCAATCCCACCAGCAACGTATGACTGCGCCTTTTTCTCCACAGCCTCACCAACACCTCTAGTTGCTTGTACTCTTGATAATAGCCATTCTAATTGGAGTGAGATGAAATCTTAGGGTAGTTTTAATTTTCATTTTTCTAATTACTAGAGACGTTGAACATTTTTTAATATGTTTGTTAATTGATTGTATATCTTCTGCGAAGTGTCTGCTCAGTTCCTTAGCCCATTTATTGATTGGGTTATTTGTATTTTTGGTGTTAAGTATTTTGAGTTCTTTATAAATTCTGGAGATTAGTGCTCTATGTGAGGTGTGTGTGGTAAAGATTTTCTCCCACTCTGTAGGCTCTCTCTTCACATTACTGATTGTTTCCTTTGTGGTGAGAAAAAGCTTTTTAGTTTGAATTCATCCCATTTGTTGATTCCTACTTTTATTTCTTGCACTTTGGGAGTCTTGTTAATGAAATCTGGTCCTAAGCTGACATGATGAAGAGCCTACTTTTTCTTCTATTTGGTGCAGGGTCTCTGGTCTGATTCCTAGGTCCTTGATCCATTTTTAGTTGAATTTTGTGGAGGGTGAGAGATAGGAATTTATTTTGCTGCATATGGATTTCCAGTTTTCCCAGTACCATCTGTTGAATAGGGTATCATTTCTTCAATGTATGTTTTTGGCACCTTTGTCTAGTATGAGATAACTGTATTTATGTGGGTTTGTCTCTTTGTCTTCTATTTTGTACCATAGGTCTACCTGTCTATTTTAGTGCCAATACCATACTGTTTTTGTTACTATGGCTCTGTGGTATAGTTTAGGGTCTGGTATTGTGATACCTCCTGGTTCACTTTTCTTGCTAAGGATTGCTTTGGCTATTCTGGGTCTCTTAATTTTCCAAATGAATTTCATGGTTGCTTTCTCTATTTCTATGAAGAATATTGTTGGAATTTTAATTGAAATTGCATTAAATCAATATAATGCTTTTGGTAGTGTGACCATTTTGACAATGTTAATTCTTCTGATCTAGGGTCATGGGAGATCTTTCCATCTTCTAAGGTTTTCTTTAGTGTTCTCTAGTTTTCATTGTAGATAGAGTTCTTTCACCTCTTTTGTTAGATTGATTCCCAAGTATTTTATTTTATTTTTTTTGAGACTATTGTGAATGGGATAGTTTTCCTAATTTCTCTTTCAGAGGATTCATCACTTATGAATAGAAATGTGAGTGTTGATTTTATATTCTGTCACTTTGCTGAATTCATTTATGAGTTCTAGAAGTTTTCTGGTGGAATATTTTTGGATCCTGTAAATGTAGAATCATGTCATTGGCAAATAGTGATAGTTTAAGTTCTTCTTTTCCTGTTCATATCCCTTTAATTTCTCTGGTCATTGGGTGGTACTAGCTTCATAGAATGAGTTAGGAAGGGTTCCCTCCTTTTCTATTTCATGGGATACTTTGAGGAGTATTGGTGTTAATTCTACTTTGAAGGTCTTGTAGAACGTGGCTGAGAATTGTCTGGTCCCAGGCTTTTCTTGGTTGGTAAGCTTTTGATGTCATCTTCTGTTTCATTGCTTGAAATTGATCTGTTTAAATTGTGTATGTCCTCCTGCATCAGTTTGGGTGGGTTCTATGTCTCTAGAAATTTGTTGATGTCTTTGAGAATTTCTATTTTATTGGAGTATAGATTTTCAAAATAGCTTCTAATTATGTTTTGTATTTCAATAGTTTGTCATGATATTTATGTTTTCATCATGAATTTAGTAATTTGAGTTTTCTTTCTTCTCTTCATTAGTATGGCTAAGGGCTTAGCTATTTTATTTATTTTTTCAAAGAACCATCTTTTTGTTTTGTTGGTTTTTCAATTGTTTCTTTTGTTTCAATTTCATTGATTTCAGCTCTGACTGAATTATTTCTTGACTTGTACTACTTTTGGTGTTGATCTGTTCATCTCTTTCTAGTGCTTTGAGATGTAATGTTAGGTCATTTATTTGTTTGCTTTTTTTTCTTTTACTGAATGGACTCAATGCAATGAATTTTCCTCTTAGTACTGCTTTCATAGTGTCCCAGAGATTTCGTTATGTTGTATTAGTGTTCTCATTTACCTCTAAAAAATTTTTTTAATCTCTTCCCTGATGTCTTGTACTATCCATGCATCATTCAGTAGCATATTATTTAGTCTCCAGTGTTGGAGTAGTTTCTATTTCTATTTCTTATTTCATCATTGATTTCTAATTTCATTGCATTGTGATCTGTTAGAATGCAAGGTAGTATCTCTATGTTTTTGTACATGCTAAGAGTTACTTTGTGACATAACATATGGTCTTTTTAGAGAAGGATCCATGTGCTGCTGAGAAAAAAGTGTGTTTACTCATTCATGGATGGAATATTGTATATATGTCTGTTAAGTCTAAATTATTGAGTTCTGTTATTTCTTTGTTCAGTTTTTGTTTGGAAGATCTGTTCATTGGTGAGAGAGGTGTGTTAAAGTCATCCAGTAGTATTGTGTTGTGGTCTGTTTGATTTCTGAAATTGAGAAGGGTTTGTTTGACATACATAAATGCTCCATTGTTTGGGGCATAAATATTAATGATTTTTCTGTCTTGTTGATTTATGGTTCCCTTAAGCAGTATGAAATGTCCTTCCTTATCCCTTCTGACTAACTTTGGCTTGAAGTCCACGTTATCTGGTATGAGAATGGAAACCCCTGCTTTTTTACTGAGTCCATGTGTGTAACATGTTTTTTCCCATCCTTTCACCTTCAATCTGTGGATGTCTTTTCCTATGAGATGAATCTGTTGAAAAGAGCATGCAGTGTGTCTTTTTTTTTTTTTAACTCCAATATGTCAGTCTGTCTTTTGATTAATGAGTTTAGTTAGGCCATTAACATTCAGGGTTATTATTGAGATATGATTCGTATTCATGGTCATTTTGTTTTATTTTTGGTTTTTAACTTGACTTGGTTTCTCCTTTGATTGGTTTTTCCTTTAGTGTAGTTCCTCCCTTTGCTGACTTTCATTGTTGTTTTTCATTTTCATTTCCTCCTCATGAAATATTTTGCTGAAAATGTTCTATAATGCTTTCTATTTGTAAATTCTTTTAACTTTTGTTTATCATGGAAGGTTTTCATTTTGTCATCAGATCTGAAGGATAGTTTTGACAGATGTAGGATTCTTGGTTGGCATCCAGTTTTTTTGTGTGTGTGTGTGGGGGGCTTGGTTATATTGTTCCAGACCCTTCTAGCTTTTAGGGTCTGGATCGAAAAATCTTCTGGTATCTGTGTTGGTTTCCCCCTACATGCGATCTGATACTTTTCTCTCACAGCCTTTAAAATTCTATATTTATTTTGTATGTTGGGCATTTTCATTATAATGTGTCTTAGTTTGGATCTGTTGTAGTTTTGTACATATGGTGTCTTGTAAGCCTCTGTATTTGATTTTCCATTTCATTCTTCAGGTCTGGGAAATTTTCTGATATTATTTCATTGAATAGATTGTTCATTCTTTTGGTTTGTAACTCTGTGTCTTCCTCAATCCCATTAATTCTTAAATTTGGTCTTTTCATGTTATTCCATAATTCTTGGAGGTTCTGTTCATGATTTCTTACCATCTTCTCTGTGTGGTCAACTTTATTTTCAAGATTAAATATCTAGTCTTCATTGTCTGAGGTTCTGTCTTCCAACTGATCTAGTCTCTTGGTGATGCTTTCTATTGGGTTTTTGATTTGGTTTGTTCCTTCATTTCAAGGATTTCTTTTTTTTTTCCCCCCAGATTATCTCTTTATTGAAATAATCTTTTGCTGCTTTGAATTTGCTCTTTTAACTATTTATTGAAGTGATCTTTTGTTGCCTACGTTTGCTCTTTTATATCATCCTTTACTTTGCAGATAATTTTAATTATGTATATTCTGAATTCCTTGTCTGACATTTCTGCTACTGTGCTGTCAGTGGATTCTATCAATATATTACCTTGGTTTGTTTGAGGTGCTTTCTTCCCTTGTTTTTTCATATTGTTGGTGCTTGGTAGAGTAGTGGACCAGGCTGATGTCAGGGCCCAGCAAGTGCTCCCAGGAGTTGTCTTTGGGATCGCCATTGGTGCTGGGTTGGTTGGCTGTATGAGTTGGGATCAAGATGCCCTCACAACCTTTTCCCACCTACTGAGCCCTTGCAAGGCTCTCTGCAGCAAGATGGTGGCTATTAGCACACCTACCAGGGATATCTCAGATACAACGAAGCCTGCAGGGCCCTTGGTGATGATCTTTCAGGACCTGGCTGATATCCTTGGATGTCAGCAGCCATATCCCAAGTTGGTGGCAGCAACAGCAGCTAACCTGTAGATACCTTGATAATGAGCTTGTAATCTCCTGCAGGTGTCTCAGGATAGAAGCTGCTCCAATTAAAGAGGGCAGTGGCATCATCGAGGATAATCCAAGGTGGCAACAGAGGCGTCCTAATGTTTTGGTGGATAGGGAGCTGTGGGACCCAGTGCAACCAGCGCTGGAAAGCTGTGTGGGCTGGGCTCTCTCTCTCTCTCTCTTTTTCAGTACTGAGGATTCAGGGGTGCTCTGCTGCTGAGTTACATCCTCAGCCCTTTTTGTGTTATATTTTGAATCAGGGTCTCACTAAGTTGCCCAGGTAGGCCTCGAACTTGTTATCCTCTTGCCTCAGTCTCCTGTGTAGCTGGGATTATGAACATGTGCCACTGTTTCCAGCTTAATGTCTTGCAGGGACTTCTCTTACATCTTGTTGGTGCTTAACTATTCTGGCCTTGAGGAGCAGGCTGACTTCTTGTTATATAGTCAGCACTTGTGTGTGTGTTTTTTTTTTTTTCCTCCTAATGGTATGGGAAATCCAAATTACAAAGAATTAAAAACAATTTAAGGCACTTTTTCTTTAACATTCATTATAGTTCTGACTATATCTCAGGTTAATTTTTAAATTTTAATTTAAATTATTTTTATATGGCATGATGCTACTTTATAAATTCTGTAAATCAAGAAAAGTAGATTTAAGGAGTGATCTTCAGCTTTTTACAATTTAAAATCTGTTCTTAATTTTTTTATTCCACCTATATCCTGTTCTTTGCACTATAAGATTGATACTGAATTCTTGCCATGGTAAGTGATTCTACCCTTGAGTTGTTGAATATTTAGTGCTTTTAAAGTTTTGAAGTTTATGTTAGCTTTTTCTAATCATTTTCAACCTGTGAAAACCTATAAAGTTTAAGTAGCACACCATGAAACATGTCCCTTTTCACTTAGTTCCCCTAAAAATCAGAATCAGATCCATTCCCTGGGCCCAGTCAGTATTTACGGAGGGCCTGCTGTACACACAGGGCATCTGCTGAAGTATCACTCTGCCCTCCAGGGTAAGAAGAGTTAACCATTCTTTTTGCTTGCAACCATACCATGCTGTCACCTATATGTAGAATCCTTAGTTTACAAATTGACTGCTCTTCAGGAAGGAGTAGACACAAAAGCTTAATCTCAGAGAAGAAGTCTAAGAACATTTCTAAATTAACTGAATTTTGTTTTGTTTTGTTTTGAAAGAGATCTTTTAGTGGAAGAAAAGCCAGTTCTTGGAAGAAGCACAATAACCAAAACCAGGTGAAATCCATTAGGAAATTCATATGAAATATTTGAGATTTGTAAAATTAGCTTTAATGCTTTGGGAAAGACAGTAAAACTATTTCTATCTGCAGGATTTCGCTTCTCCTGCTTATCTAAAGTTAGAAACTGTAGACTATGAGGTTCAAGTGCCAGGGCAAGAATACAAATAAGCATTCTCTTCATATTTGGGTGATTTGTCTTCCCTATCTGTTGGCCTTAACCCTTACTTGAGAATGACTGAAGTGATGTTTGACTGAAATGCATCATACACAGGACATTGTCAGAGTGCACTGAACTGTGAATTAGCAAATAGCAGTGTTTTATCTTCTATCTTTCAGGGCCTTAGTTGTATGGTATACTAAGCTTCTTAACAGTGTGATTTCAGAGCCAGCTTGTAAGACTGATCTCTTCCCCTGCTGATGTTTGTGAGGGATACCTCAGGAGGCACGCTCCTTCCCCCAAGATGTCTTTCCCATCAGCATTTGCACTGATACACCACCATTAGAGAACTTCAGGTTGAGTCAGAGTTTCCAGAATGTCTCTATTTAACTGCATTTGGGGGAAGAGTGAGATGAGCTAAATAAAAGATGAAATATTGGGGAAGACCCTAGGTGAGCTCTTGTCAGGGAAAGGCAGACCCAGGAACAGGTTTGAGTTGTAGCAACAATTTTGTTGAAATCTGTTTCCATTTTTAAAATTTTCTCTCCTTGGAAGAAGATTTGAAGGTACACACATACGTCCCGCTTTTCTCTGGTGGTGATACTGGAGGAGTTTGTCATTTATAATTAACTGTACTGTACCTATAATCCAAATAACTACTGTACTTGGTCTCTATGTGCTTATTTCCAGATTTCTGCCTTAATAATTTTATTTTTTCTAACCTCATTTTACGCTTTGCCAGTGGAGATTTTCCAATAATGTTACACAAAATGTAAGTCAAATTGTGCTATTTTTAAAACTTACCTCTGCTTTTGAAGTTGGTCTTTGATGAAAGATCTCATGATATTGGAAAGTGATATTATATCTTTTTCTTGAGATGTTAGCTCAATAAATGTAGAGATAGGAATATAGCCTTATCATCTCTAAAGTGTTCCATTGAAACTATTAGATTGTTCCAAACTTGTATTTCTGGTTAGAAAAGTACATTGAGGTCAATCCCCATTTCCCCATTTAAAAAAAAAAAATCAGTTTCTATCTCTGGGTTTTTGGTGAAATGATGACATTTTTTCTGATCCAGTTAAATTACTGTGACTCTTCTGTCCTGTAGGGCCCTGTATCTTCTGAGGAGTGATTGCTTTGTGCTGCTTCCCACCCACAGAACCTTTCTTGCTGAGGAGGAGGTGTGATGTAGGAAAATTATGAAGGCTTTTCAAAGATACTTAAATTGATGGCCCAGATGGTGAGGAAAATCCTTGGGGAAGCTAAAAATTGAATGAGTGATATCAGATTTTAAAAATCCATAATTAGACTCTGATTCTGTTTTAAACCACTTTAGAGTTTCCACTCTTATTTTTGTGACTGAGTTTCCTTTCCCAGTTGAAAGTGAGCTCCTTGAGGGCAGTCTTGGGTTTGTACACTATCAAAACTGCAGCATGTGTAGAGCAGTTCTCTAACAAAATAATAATAATGATTGCTGATGTGTCCTGAATGCTTGTATGTGTGAGGCACTGGACTTCACATGAACTATCTTATTTAATTCTTACAATCTTAAGATGAAAACATTTATAATTATTTCTGTTTTATGGATGAGAAAATGGATTAAGATTCAAGTTACAAACACCTGGTAAGCAATGGATTTAGAATTCAATTCCAGGCATTCTAGAATTTAACATCTTAATCACATTATTGTATTGCTACCTTACTAAATACTTAGTTTTAAAAGAAATATCTGTTGAGGAAAACAGTGAATGAACCAAACATAAAGTTCATTTTCTAAAATCACAGTGGTGTTTTATGTCTCTTTGGAATAAACTGTGCTTAGTGTTAAGCAGTCAGCCAGGATGCATGCTGCTATGCTTGGTACTACTTGTAATTCAGAAAGATATTGCCCCCGTTATAAACAGCTAGCAAGGGGTAATAGTATAAACACTGCAAATGTTTCTTCTCTATTCTTATCCTTGCTCAAACTACAACCAGGAGCAATTTAACAGTGATATTTGAATTAGGAACTTCGTACATATTGCTTAGTGGTAATGACAAGTTAACATAGTATTGTGTGTAGAATGGTGCTGTCATTTAAGTACACATTAAAAATGTGAATTTTCACTCCAGTTCTGTAGTAAGTAGTATATCCTGAAAACTGCTGAGTATTTTTGAGGATAACATTCACTTAAGTATAAATAGGATCCTTTGATTTGCTGAAGATATGACCAGAATATTTATTCAAAGGTGATGACTTGGGTAAGGATTTTGTGTCCTAATGGTGAGAACATTGGACTTGTCTCCCTTTTAAATTTCTGTTGGGAGTTTAGCTAAGGCATTCCTATTATTAACACTGTCATTCTGAAATTAGTGTATTAAGTGCAGTAGAAAATAAGTAACCTTTTTGCCTATTCAGTGATACAGTGTTCTTTGGGTAGGACTTACCATCCACTACCAGGATTACCTTTTCAACTTAAAAAGAAGTCTAATCATATTACCGCCCTCACTTTTCTTCATTCCAGTTTTTATTGAGTGTATTCAAGAGTTTTTATAAATTCTTTATGTGCAGTAACTCATATTATTATCTTAGTTACCTTATGAGGTAGGCACTGGTTTCAGCACTTAACAGATGAGAAACCTGAGAAACAGTTAATACCCAAAATAACATAGAAAGTGATAGAGCTCACATGAAGCCCCCACAGTCCAATCTCCAAACAACACTGTCAATTACTTCTATATTGCCTATCAGTGGCATATTTATTTCTCAAAATCTGCTGGGCATCATGACCCATACCTGTAATCCCAGCAGCTCGGGAGGCTGAGGCAGGAGGATTGCAAGTTCAAAGCCAGCCTCAGCAAAAGCAAGGCACTAAGCAACTCAATGAGACCCTGTCTCTGAATAAAATACAAAATAGGGCTGGTGATGTGGCTCAGTGGTCGAGTACCCCTGAATTAAATCCCTGATACAAAAAAAAAAAACTAACTTTTTTTTACTCAGTAGATTTTTTTCTGAGCCCCTAGTAATACCATGAATTCAGAGATGACCAGATGCAGGCCCTTGGGTTCCAGGGATCTCTAAGAGTGCACTTGACTGTAGTACATTGCCAATGATTTAATCAGTAGCTTGGGGCTAGTTCAGCTCCCTACCCAGTATACAGAAGACAGCATATTTAAACTCTAAGACTAGTGTGTGGTTTCAGGCCTCCAAGGACTCAGAATTTTTATCTTCTACCCTTCTTACTCATATTGGAGATGTCTATGTTAACTTCTGACACTGTATGATGACTGGCTGTCTTAAATTTAGGCAAGGTTGTTTTACAGAATGAGTAAGATCAGTAAGAGTCCCTGCTTGTGTCCATCACCTCCACCTATCCAACTTAGTAACTGTGTGATCTCTCTGTGAGTTTGCTCATCTGTAATTGGGGTGCTTGGAGTACCTACATCAATAGGATTGTTGGAGTGAATAAGAAAGTTTGTTGTTTATAAGAACTTGGTGGTTGACACAGAATACTTCAGAGAACATCAGCAAGTGTGTGTATACTGTTTGTGGGTGTGTGTGTGTGTGTGTGTGAGAGAGAGAGGATACATAATCAGGTACATCTGTATGAACATATGTAATTGATATATTTACATAATAATATATGTTATAATATAATAGTGATATAATGTAAATATATCAGTTATATATGTAGTAGTTTCAGTTATTTGACTGGAAACATGCACTTCCATTTCTGATGCTGAGTACAGAACTGATTTTCAGTTGTTTTTCTACAGTAAAACTGTTGTCATATAATTTGGGTAGTTTTCCCAAAGAAGTTTCTTTTCTGTTTAGAGATCCACTGTCTTCTTTCTTCTAAAAATGGAATTGATTAGGAAGGCTGTAGTAGGAGGGAGAGGCTAGACCCCAGATCTCTGAGATGTTGGACTGTGCACATACTTGCTTTTATTGTAACTGGGTGTCATTTTTGTATGGATATCTTCTTTATGAATCTACAAAAGCAAAAAATGAAATCTATCTCCATTGAGAAGAGTTATCTGAAAAGAATACAGAGATTCCTGCTTTACTGTTTTATTTTCTTTTTAAAACTTTTTTACAGATTGCATGTTGATTCATTGTATACAAATGCGGTACATCATTTAGTTTCTATGGTTGTACATGATGTAGATTCATACCATTTGTGTAATCATACATGTACATAGGGTAATGATGTCTGTCTCATTCCACCATTTTTCATACCCCCCTCCCTCTCATTTCCCTCTACATAATCTAAAGTTCCTCCATTCTTCCCTCACCCCCCACCCTCCCAATCCCATTATATATCATCATCCACTTATCAGGGAAAACATTTGGCCTTTGGGTTTTTGGGATTGGCTTATTTCACTTAGCGTGATATTCTCTAGTTCAATCCATTTATCTGCAAATGCCATAATATTATTCTTCTTTATAGCTGAATATATACCAGTTTCTTTATTCATTCATCTGTTGAAGGGCACCTAGGTTGGTTCCACAATCTAGCTATTGTGAATTGAGTTGCTGTAAACATTGAAGTGACTGTGTTACTGTATTATGCTGATTTTAAGTCCTTTGAGTATAAACCAAGGATTGGGATAACTGGGTCAAAAGGTGGGTCCATTCCAAGTTTTCTGAAAATTCTCCATACTGCTTTCCAGACAGGTGCACCAATTTGCAACTCCACCAGCAGTGTGAAAGTGTGCCTTTTTCCCCACATCCACGCCAACATCTCTTATTGTTTGTGTTCTTGATAATAGCCATTCTAATTGGAGTAAGATAAAATCTTAGAATTGTTTTAATTTGCATTTCTCTAATAGAGATGTTGAACACTTTTTCATATATTTATTAATCGCCTGTATGTCTTCTTCTGTAAAGTGTCTGTCCAGTTCCTTGGCTCATTTATTGATTGGGTTCTTTGTATTTTTGGTGTAAAGTTTTGTAAGTTCTTTATAAACTTTGGAGATAAGTACTCTATCTGAAGTGTGTGTGAAAAAGATTTTCTCCCACTCTGTGGGCTCTCTTTTCACATTGTTGATTATGTTCTTTGCTGAGAAAAAGCTTTTTAGTTTGAATCTATCCCAGTTATTGATTCTTGCTTTTATTTCTTGTGCTATGGGAGTCCTGTTAAGGAAGTCTGATCCTAAGCCATCATGATGAAGATCTGGGCCTACTTTGTCTTCTATTTGTTGCAGGGTCTCTGGTCTAATTCCTAAGTCCTTGATCCATTTTGAGTTGAGTTTTGCACAGGGTGAGAGATAGAGGTTTAATTTCATTTTACTGCATATGGATTTCCAGTTTTCCCAGCACCATTTATTGAACAGGCTATCTTTTCTCCATTGTATGTTTTTGGCTCCTTTGTCTAGTATGAGGTAACTATATTTATGTGGGTTCGTCTGTGTCTTCTATTCTGTATCATTAGTCTGCCTGTCTGTTTTGGTGCCAATACCACGCCATTTTTGTTTATCTGGAGTGAGAACAAAACATTTTTTCTAAGCTTCACTTTTCCTTTACTTTGTGATTTTCACCTTTTTCCATCTTTTTGCTACTTGATACATATCGGTCCTCATTCCTAAAATATTCAGAAACAGGGCCCTAAAATTCTTCATTCTGGGATGTTTTGGGAAGATCATTGCCTGATATGAGAAGAACAAAACTTACTTTCTTTCTCCCTTTCTCCTTCTCTCCTTCCCCTACCCCTTCTCCCTCTCCACCCTTTCTCACCTAGGACTTCATGCATATAGCTATTACAGAGCTACGCTTCCAACCCATTTACTTCCTTTTCAGTGAGCCATTTCTTTTCCCTCAGAATTGAACACAACAACAGAAAAATGAAATTCCTTGAATTTTCATTAGTGTCTTTCTGTAGTTGAGTTAAAGAGATAGGTGTGTGTTGGTTGGGGTGCCAGCATGAAGAGTAAACATAAGAAAGGTATAGAAAAGAACAAAGAATCATCTTTAAGGATCCACGTTCATGTAGGGTTTTTTGGGTTGTATTTTTTTTTTTTTTTTGGTGGGGGTTGAAGGGGGTTACCAGGAATTGAACCCAGGGGTGCTTACCCACTGAGCTATATCCCCAGTGCCCATTTTATTTATGTTTTTTAAAATTTGAGACTATCTCACTAAGTTGCTTAGAGCCTTGCTAAGTTGCTGAGGCTGGCTAAACTTGTGATCCTCCTGCTTCACTCTCTAGAGTTGCTGGGATTACAAGCGTGAGCTAGTGTGCCTGGTTGTTGTATGTTTTTATACTCCAAACTTTTCACAGAAGGATATGATTAGATTACCTTCATCTCTGTTCAGTTTGGGAAATGAAGAATTCTAATTTAGAGTTGCTGTATCCTTATTTATCAGATCACTGTTTCAAATGATGACATATCATATTTCTTGGCTTAGGCTTTTATAAAGACATTTGAGGTATAATTGACATGATAAAATACACATATTTTAAATATCAATTTGATAAATTTAGCCTATGTGTAAACTTTGGAAACCGCCACTACAGTCATGGGGGCGAACATATTTATCACTCGCAGTCGTTTTCCAGTAGACATATCCCCCATGCCCAGAAGTTTCTTAATAGACATATCTACCTTTCCAAGAAGTTTCCTAGTGTCCCCTTGTATTCCCTCTTCTGTCCCTCCTCCTTTACCCGTCTCCATCCTACCCTATGCTCAGGCAACCACTTTTCTGTTTTCTGTCATTATATAATAGTTTGGATTTCCTAAAATTTTATATAAATGAAATCATACCCTATGTGTACTTCTGTTTTTTTTTCAGTCAGCATAATTATTTTGAGTTTCATCTGTGTTGCTGCATATATTGGTAATTCATCCTTTTTATTACTGAATAGTAGTGTTTTATTATATGGAAATGTCACCATTTATTTCCCTCTTTACTATTGATAGGCATTTCGGTCATTTCTAATTTTTAGTATTATGATAACATTGCTATGAGTATTTGTATATACCTCTTTGTATAAACATATGATTTATTCTCTTGTGTATCTGAGAATGGCTGGGTCAAAAAAAGTCATCCATTTCAGTTTTGTAGAACAATTTTCCCTTTTGGGTGTACCATTTTACATTTCCCCCTTTCAGTGGATAGGAAATCCAGCTTTTGACATTCTCATCAACACTTGGTATATAGTCAGTTTTTAATTTTAATTTGGTCATTCTAATAGTGGTATAGTGGTATCTTATTGTGGTTTTAATTTGCATTTCACTAATGATGTTGAGCACCTAGTGTTTATTTATCATCCGTAAGGTCTCTGTCACAGTTACTCATCTCTGCCATTTTAGAGATGATAAGTAAATGAAGAATGTGACTGTGTTCCAATAAAATTATACAAACACCACCACCCAGGCAACAGGTTGTATTTGGCCTTTGGATTAGAGTTTGCTGACTCCTGACATAGATGGCCATGTCCTATTGTGAATGAAGAAAGCTTTACTTCTTTCTTTCCGGTCTGGGTTTTCTTTTCTTTTCTTTTTTTTAATTGTTGATTTTTTAATATTTGTGCCAAGCTGCAGTGGCTAGAGCCTCCAATACAGTGTTGAATAGAAGTAGTGAGAGTAGGTATCCTTGTCTTATTCCTTGGAAGTACATTCCATATTTTATCATTAATTATAATGTTAGCTGTCTAGGTTTCTTATGGATGCTGTTTACCAGAATAGGAAATTACCTCTACTCCTTGTTTTTGGTTTAGTTGAACAAGCTTTTTTTTATTGACTTCCCTCTGTTGTTTTTCAATCATCTATTTCAGGAAGTTCCTTTTTGCTTTAAATATTTTATTTGAAATGGATGTTAGATTTTGTCAAATGATTTTTCTTCATCTGTTGAAAATATCATATGCTGCTTCTTTTTGTTTGTCTGGTCAATTACATTGACTGATTTTCAAATGTTAAATCAACCTTGCATGCCTGTGATAGACTTTATTCCACCTTTTTGATTATTGACTGGCTATAATTTGGTGGGGGGTGTTGCGTCTGGGTTCAAGAAGGATATTGGTTGTTAGTTTTCTTTTCTTGTGATGTCTTTGTTTTTTTTTTTAATTTTTGTAATTGTATAGGGACAGAATGCCTATGTTTTATTTGTATATTTTTATGTGGTGCTAAGGGTTGAACCCAGTGGTTCACACATGCTGGGCAAACACTCTGCCCTGCCCCATGTCTTTGGTTTTAATATGAGGGTAATCTTGCGCTCATAGAATTAGTTGGGAAATAGTTCCCTCTTTGTACTTTTCTGAATAATTTCTTAGAATTGGTATTCTAAACTTTTTTTCCCCCATTAAATCACCAATGAAGCTGTTTGGGCCTAAGTTTCCTTGGGGAAGATTTTAACTAAAAAAATGTTTTTAACAGATACATCTTACACAGCTATTCAGGTTACTTATTTCTTAAGTTAGCTTAGTAGTTAGTTATGTGTTTTCAAGGAACTTACCAATGTTGTTAAATTTATAAGCATGAAATTGTTCATAATATTTTCTCATTCTTTTAATTTCCATACAGTTGTATTGATGTTCCTTTTCTCATTCTTGATACTGTTAATTCATGTCTTTTCTATTGTTCCTCTTCAGCCTACAGAGGTTTATTAGCTTTATTGATCTTTTCAAATAATTAGCTTTTGTTTTTTGATTTCCTTTATTTTTTCTCTCTTACCTTTCTCATGGCTTCTGCTTTGGTCTTTATTATTTTCTTTATTCTGCTTTCTTTAATTTGTATTTTTACTGATTTTATAAGGTAGAATCTGAAATCACTGATTTGAGACCTTTTCTAGTATAGGCCTTGAGCACTAGACATTTCACCCTAGTTAACTGTTTTAGTGGTTGACTACAAAATATGATGTCATGTATTCATTTTGCCTTTAGTTCAAAATGCTTTCTAATTCCTCTCTCAATTTCTTCTTTGGCCTATGTATTACTGAAAAATGTGTTAGTTTCTAAATAATTAGAGGTGTTTCAGATACCTTTCTGTATTCAATTTCTATTTTAATTTCACTGTGGTCAGTCTTTTCAGTCTTATAAAATATACTGTGATTTACTCTCTGCTTCCTGTTGCCACGTCCTGAGCAGCTTTCCTCTGTCGTGCCATTCTGTCATGATGTTCTGCTTCACCTCCGGCCCAGAGCTATGGAGTCAACTGACCATGGATTGAACCTCTGAAACTGTGAGCCCAAAATAAACTTTTCTTCCTCTGTGAAAAAAATATCACTGTGATTTACCTTATTGTCCAGAATGTAGTCTGCGTTGGCAAATGTTCCATGTGAATCTGAGAAGGTGTATTTTGCTGATTTTGTGTGAAGTGTTCTAGAAATGTCAGCTAGGTCACCTTGGTTGTGTTGTCGTTTTAATCTTCTATGTTTTTACTGATTTTCTGTGTATTTGTTCTATTAAGTGTTGAAATCTCCAACCAGAACCTTGGATTATCTATTTCTCTTTGCAGTTTTATCAGTTTTTACATCATATGTTTTTGAAACTCTCTTATTAGCTGTGTGATTGTTTAGGATTTTTATGTCCTCTTGAGGAATTGATCCCTTTATCAAGATGAAATGATTTTATTTCTCCCTGGTAATATACTTTGCTCTGTATTTATTTTGACTCATATTAATATGGGTTCTTCATTTTTTTTGGACTAGTGTTAGAATGGCATATCTTTTCAGTTCTTTTATTTTTGAGCTATTTGTATTCAAAGTTGTCCTTTTTTTTTCCAAATCGAATTTGACAATCCTGCCTTTTCATTGGGATGTTTAGAACACTTACATTTAATGTGATTATTAATATAGATTGAATTATAAGTCTATTCCCTTGCTATTTTTTGTCTCATTTGTTTTTTACTTCTTTGTCTTCACTTGGATTGAATATTTCTTATTACTCTAATTTAGCTTCTTTGTTAGTTTATTAGCTGTAACTCATGGCATTGACACATTTAAATAGTAGTGATTAGGTGTTTTGTAGAATGTCTCCAATTTCAGTTTGTATGTTTTCTTGTCATTAGACTTGGGCTATATAAATTGAGGAGGTATGATAGAGGTATAGCGTGTAATATAAAACATGTTGCCAATAATGCTACCTTAAGTGCTAGGTTTAGGGAATGTTAGTTTTCTCCATTGTGAAGGTTCTGTTTCCTTTTCACTTTCTATTTGACAGAAGTTCAACCCATACTCAAATGGAGGGGGAATTAAGCTTCACTTCCTGGAGAGAGGAGAGCAAAGAATTTGTAAAACTGTGTACAACTATCCCAGTAATTAACAAGTATCTTAGCAGATTAGCTATTATGATGCTATCCAAATATTGTTTTTTCTTAAAGTTTTCTCATTACTTTGGTAATCATTAGTAGATCTTTTCTATATAGTTTTTACTGTGATATTCTAATGGTGATTTTCTTTTGCCTTCATTCTTTCTACATTTAGTAATTATAATTCTTTTATGAAGAAAATTTGTTCTTTCTTTCCCATTAGTTTGCTTATTCGTTAATTTATTTATATCAGTATAGTTATTTTTCAACCCTCGTTTATGTGTATAATTAATGGTAAAATATGGAATGTGCTTGCCTTGGATCAGAAACAAGACAATACCTATTCTCACTATTTCTATTCCACATCATATTGGAGGCTCTAACCAGTGTACCTTGGCATGAATATTTAAAAATCAACAATTTAAAAAAGAAAAGAAGACCCAGACTGGAAAGGAAGAAGTAAAGTATTTTCAGAGTTGCAGACCCATATTGCTGTGAGAAAATTTTTTTTCTGGGGATTGAACCCAGGGCCTTGTGTTTGCAAGGCAAGCACTCTGCCGACTGAGCTATCTCCCCAGCCCGAGAAAAATTTTATCAGAGTACGATGTTTGTGTAAAATTCTTGTCTTGGTAACCTTATAGTATCCAGTTCAAATACTATTTTTCACAGTGGTTCATGTCAGTCGTTTTCCCCCTACCTCCTTAAATGAGGTTATGTAACTTGTAACAGTTTCCTTTGTCATTGTCTGCATTGTGTCCTGGTTCCCCGATATCCTGGCTAATGGAAAAAAAAATTCATACAGTAAAGTTCCCTCCTTGCGGTGTACAGTTCTGACAGTTTTTTGAAAAATGCTTAGGGTCTTGTATTTGCCCTGATAATTTGTCCTCATAGTATCATATCCTTGAAATTCCATCATGGAGCTCCTTTGTAGTCAATCCCTATAGGCCCCAGGCTTCTTTAAAAAAAAAGAAAGAAAAATTATTTCATGGATCTTGATATATTTTGTTTTTAAAACAAACCAATAGGAAAATGCTAAGATAATGCTTTCATAGTGGCTTTTGATATAAAAAACATACAGGTTAGACAGGGCTAGATTCATTGAGTTTTCTTACATTATTTGTTGAAATAACTGTCCAAAGTCTGCCACTAATAATAGTTTAAACATCACTTGCATTATAATGAAATTGCCTAGCTGACTGATTTCTATGTTAGTTTTTTTCTTTCTTTCTTTTTTTTTTTTTTTTTACTGTACCGGGAGTCAAACACAGGGCCTTGTGCATGTTAGTGAAGCACTCTATTACTGAGTAATATTATTTTTTACTTTGAGATAGGGTCTCACTTAGTTGCTGAAGTTGTCCTGAGACTTGTGATCTTCTTGCTTCAGCTTCCTTAATAGCTGGGATTACAGGTATATGCCACCATACCTGGTATTTCTTTTTCTTTTCGTTTCTTTTCTTTCTTTTCTTGTTTGTTCTATTTAGTTAGACATGACAGCAGAATGCATTTTGATTCATTGTATACAAATAGAGTACCTTTATCATTTCTTGGTTGTACACAATGTAGAGTCACACCATTCATGGAATCATACATGTACCTAGGGTAATGATGTTTGTCTCATTTCACCATCTTTCCTTTTTCCTGCCCCCTCCCCTTCCCCTCATTTCCCTCTATACAATCCAACATCCCTCCATTCTTCCCTTACCCCTTCCCTCCTCCCATTATGTATCGGCATCCACTTATCAGAGAAAATGTTAGGCCTTTGGTTTTCTGGGATTGGCTTATTTCACTTAGTATGATATTGTCCAACTCCATTCAATTGCCTGCAAATGCTGTAATTGTATTCTTCTTTATGGCTGAGTAATATTCCATTGTGCATATATACCATAGTTTCTTTATCCATTCATCTATCGAAGGGCATCTAGGTTGGCTCCACAATCTAGCTATTGTGAATTGAGCTGCTATAAACGTTGATGTGCCTGCATCTCTGCACTATGCTGATTTTAAGTCCTTTGCATATAAACCGAGGAGTAGGATAGCTGGGTCAAATGGTAGGTCTATTACAAGTTTTCTGAGGAATCTCCTTGCTGCTTTCCAGAGTGGCTGCACCAATTTGCAATCCCACCAGCAATGTATGACTGTGCCTTTTTCTCCACAGCCTCACCAACACTTATTGTTGCTTGTATAATAGCCATTCTAATTGGAGTGAGATGAAATCTTAGGGTAGTTTTAATTTTCATTTTTCTAATTACTAGAGATGTTGAACATTTTTTAATATGTTTGTTGATCGATTGTATATCTTCTATGAAGTGTCTGGTCAGTTCCTTAGCCTATTTGTTGATTGGGTTATTTGTATTTTTGGTGTTAAGTATTTTGAGTTCTTTATAAATTCTGGAGATTAGTGCTCTATGTGAGGTGTGTGTGGTAAAGATTTTCTCCCACTCCGTAGTCTCTCTTTTTACATTATTGATTGTTTACATTTTTTCATACCTCCTTTTTTAATACTTGTCATTCTTTGTTTTTCTTATGTGCATGAATATGTTCATTCAATAAACTTTACATATTTAATCCTGTGTATGTGGTATTAAAATCGTAGATTTTACTCTTAAATTGGCCTGTTTCCTTCTGTCTCCTTAAATTAGTTTTACATCAAATCACAGTATTTATTTTAAAATATTAGTTCATATAGTCTGTTTTCACATAATATATATAAAGAATATATATTGTTTTATTTCAGGTCTTAATTTAAAATATAAGTGGATGAATAGTTCATTCCTCATTGAGATAAGAAAAACACCAGTTAAAATGCTTTTCATGTAAGTGGATGACTAAGTAGTCATCAATAGAAAAAAGATTTTCCTACTTTTGTATTGGGGACATGCTGTATAATTTATAATCTGATTTTCTATCTTAGATGGGTCTACACTGAAACTAATATGAACATATGTGATGTAACTTTTTTTTGGTAAAGATCGTCCCTCCATTTTCCCCATTCTCTTAACATCTCAACTATCATTTGAAAATTTTGAAACTTATTCATTTTTCTTTTAACATTTGAATTCTAAAACCCTTATTTTGTAGCTTGAATATGTTTATTGTTGCTCTGTCAGTGGAATAAAGTAAAAAAAAAATTTCATCCCTGTCTTTTGTACAGTGGTCTTTGGTGAGATTGCCTTACACTTTTTACTCAAGGAGTTCACTGAAGTGGCTCATCCATTCAGATTCTAGGTTAGGATGATAACTCTCGCACTGCCTTTCATGATAACAGCTCAGTCTATTTCCATGTACCTCTTGAGGGTGCAAAGATGGAGTGCCCTAGAGAGGATATGCTAGATGGGGAGTTACTGCAGTGCATCTGTAGTTGGAATGAAAATGTAACTTGAAATTATTCTCTGTAGCATATGAGAGCACATGCTCCTCTCTTGGAATTCTGAGCCCAGATTCTGTGATCAGATGCAAATAGTTTTTTCAGGAGTGGGCTTACACAGAGAGTAGTTTCATGCCAAGATCTTATGCTCAGGGCAATCGTTGGATATAACATATTCATAGATGAGGCATTTTATAGAACAAGAATATGCCTTGACACATGTTCTTTGTTTAGTCATACACATTTGTCATGCCTCAGTTCTTTTCACAGAAACAGACAGGAGAATTTTTTGTGTTTATCTTTGCTTTAAAGCCAAGAATTTTTTACACTTGGTCTGATTAGTCTGCAGTTATAGAAAGTGTCAATGCCAGGTTCCTGGAAGAAGCTGAACCCTCCCCAAAGGATTTGTTACAGTCCTGTTACTTATTTCAGTGCAAAGCTAAGTTCATTGTAAGTAAAGGGTGATTCTAAGCAGTTCTTTTTCCATTGTACAGGATCTTTCTGAACTACTAAAAAATATTGGGAATCCTTGTACCCTTAAAATAGAAGTAATGCCATTATTCTGGGCCATTCTTTTTTCTCATCCTCCCTTTACCTTCTTCCTTCTTCCTACATATTCCTTCCTGCTTCCTTCTCCTTTCCCTCTCCCCAAACCCTAGTTTAGGATGTCATATCCATATTTTTAGTTGATAGTGTGATGGTGAAAGAGCATATGCAACCCAGCCCTTTTCTTTTTTGGTCTTCTCCCATAGCTTCTGTTAACACAACAATAACTTCTTTCCCATGATAATCCCAAACTGTGTAAAGCTATGTATTAAAGATGTAAGAGGCAGCTGGGCGCTATGGCGCATGCCTGTAATTCCAGTAGCTCAGGAGGCTGAGGCAGAAGGTTCGTGAGCTCTAAGCCAGCCTCAGCAAAAAATGAGGCACTAAGCATCTTGGTGAGACCCTGTCTCTAAATCAAATACAAAATAGGTCTGGGGATGTGGCTCAGTAGTCAAGTGCCCATGATTTCAATCCCCAGTACCCCCTGCAAAAAAAAAAAAAAAAAAAAAAAAAAAAGGAAGAGGTAAGGGTAATACTCCCCAAGGCAATCAAGGCAATTGTTTCTTTAAACACTTTTATCTAAGGTAAATGCTGGATGGAGTTTCACTTTGTTATGTGACAGGATTAATCAGATGCATGTGTAAGAAATCTTTGATGGCCTGAATTTGGAGACAGTAGAATTAAGTAGAAGCAAGATAGTGTGCTCAAATAACATGTCGTCTTCCTGCTAGCTTAACATTGGGATATTACATGATACTACCGCTCTGGCTCTGCATTTAGGGTTGTCCCTGAAAGGGCAAATGTGCATCATGACATGGATTTTTTTTCTAAAAAGAGCCACAGCAAAATATTAGTATGTCAGCATTCTTCAGAGAAACAGAATGATGTGGGGATAGTTAGGTATCATAAATAGAATTTATTATAGGCAATGGGCTCATGTGATTATGAAGACTGAGAAGTACAGAATTTATGGTGTGGATCAACAACCAGGTGCAGATGAAATCTAAAGACTGTCTGTTGAAGAATTCCCTCTTGCTTGGGGGAATTGTTTTATTCATGCCTGTGGCTGATTAGATGAGACCCACTGACACTATAAAGGACAATCTGTTTTATCCAAAGTTGACCAATTTAAATGTTAATCCTATTTAAACACACACCCTGCAAGTTGACACATAAAATCTCAGCCAGGTTTATTTGGATTTCCATGATATTTAGTTGTGCATTTTTGTCCTTTATTTTTAAGATTCTGTTTGATTGTATAACCATTTAGTTTTTGCCTAGATCACAATGGGCAAATATAATCAGAACTTCATCTGTCTGTTCTTGTCAGAACTCATAGTTGATCAATTTATGATATATTCTCTATTGTGTAAGTGAATGGGTTTGGAAAAAATTGATGTGTGTTCTTTCTCCCCCATTCTTATATTCCTTAAAAATTTTGTTAAAGTACTCAGACATTGTTAAAAAGATTAATTTTAAAGGTTATATTTTTCTCTAAGATGGATTTTGCTAAGCAAGTATTCACAAGTGGTCTGTTTTGAAGAGTAAACATGTAGCTGTTGTCCACTATAAATCCTGCATTGCTGCTTTATATTTAGACTTGAGCCCAGGCGGTCCAGTACAGTCCCACACTGACGTATGCTGACGTGCACCTACGCTGCTTGAGTCCTGGGCAGGGGAAACATCTTTTGAGTAGAACATAAACTGGACAGAATGCCAGAAGGCTAAATATAACTTTTTAGTGAGCCAGACATAAACTCTTAGCAAACAACATATCTGACTTAGAGTGAAAACATTTTCTAAAAGAACTTCTTTTCCATCTTGGTTCACAGTAATAAGTATAAACCCCAATTAATTTATTTTCATAGAAAGATAAGCCATAGACTTTTCTATTTTAGTGGTCTTGCATTTAAATAATAATAGTCATTGTTAAAGGTAGAAAGAAGCCCCTTTATCCCTCACTATTCTAGCATTGTGCTCTTGAGTTAACAGGTCTGTTCAGCTGTTCACATGAGTTTTATTTCCAAAATAAAAAGAAAGGTAATTAACCCATCCAGACTTTGATCTATATGCTGCTGGTAGAATGGTCACCTTTCAAATTTGGTTTTTCATGAACCTTCAGGATGTTTGCACTGGTGTACTAAAATTCTTAGAAAAAATCAATCAACATAAGCTAATCTCTCCTGAATTAGGGAGTTTGTAAACAGAGATTAACATTAACTCAGCATCTGTTATGGTTTATGTATATTTTTGTTATAATAATTTATGTTGTTGGTTCTTTTTCCTGAGACTTTAGAAGCATTTTGTAGTGAGTAACTCTTCAGGATAGTAAAGGGAAGCAGGTATAATCCTGTTACTCAACAATAGGGCTGTTTTTTTGAGCACAACTCCAGATTTGGGGTCTGCCCCTAACAGAATGAGTAAATTAGGGCTCCCCAAATAGGACTTCACAGAAGAATCACCAGGGAGATGTGACAAAAAGATCTCAATCTTTTCCATCTTATCCAGTTAGGTTTGGGGCAAGTCTGCTCCAAGGAATGAGGAAAGGAAATGGGAAATGGCATTTTAACAAGTGAAGTGATCATCGTATAACTAGTCTGACATCAAGTCCCTAGACCCTGGAAGAATTTCCGGAAGGTCTCTCAAAACAGAGAGGAAACAGCATTTGTTGTCCACAGCTGTGCAAATCATTCCAGATTAAGAAAGGAAAGGGGAAACAGAACACAGTAGCTTCAGAGAAGAATCCAAGGCGCCTGTGAACTAGGAAGGCAGTTGTGAACTTCAGCACATCAGTATTTCCTCTCCTGCCTTATCATTCTCATCTGTCTGTTCGTTCCACTCTCCCTTAACTCTGTTTCATGTCTTCACTGGAAGGAAGAGATAGCTGGGTTGAAAATGGCAGTGCCAATGCACATCATATCAAGGCCGTTTTTTTTTTTTTTCTGTTTTTTTTTTTTTTTTTTTTTTTTTAATAAAGACCATTTCCCTTCCAAATTCATCTAAGGCTTTCAGTAGAACAATAGGACATCAATTTAGGCTTCAGGGTCTGATTCATGTCTTCTATTCAGTTTCAGAACTTCTTTACACATACCTTTTGCTATCTGTTTTAGTTCTGAATACATTTTAAATTGTTTTTTCTTATAAGAAAGATTATGAAATAAAGCAGAAAGTAGGGACTAGGAGTCAGTACTCTTGGGTTTTGATTTTGACTTTGTACTTACAGTCATTAGGATAGGATTTGATTCCCTGTCTAGAAAGTGAGTTTAGTTATCCTTACACTCATTCTTAGGATGTTGGGAGATAGAATCAGTGTTCAGAGTGTGCTCTGAGACAGCCCTGATGATATTCAGAAGAACATACAGCTCATAAAAGTCCTAGCAGCTCTTTTGTTTCTTCCTTCTTCATCATTTATCAAAGTGTTAGTGAAAGAAAGTGTAGTGTGTGCTTTATACTTTGCTCTATATTAGGCATCAGTCCTGCAGTCTGGTTGACAGTCCTGTTCAGGGAGAAGTATTCCAGTGGGCTTAGTTCTCTTTAGCAGAATAGTCATCTGACTATTACACTTGCTACCTGTCAAAATAACATTTTCTGTAGTATTTTTGTGGGGGGGGCGGGCAGGGAGGACTAAGGATTGAACTCAGGGCCACTCAACCCCTGAACCACACCCCCAGCCCTATTTTGTATTTTTATTTAGAGAGAGAATCTCACTGAGTTGCTTAATGCCTCAATTTGCTGAAGCTAGCTTTGAACTCATAATCCTCTTGCTCAGCCTCCCGAGCCACTGGGATTGCAGGCATGCGCCACTGCACCCATCACATTTTCTGGATTTTAAAGGCCACACTTTTTTTTTGTCTATTCTCTCTGTGCACACAACTGATTGGATCCTTGTATGTGAAACCTTATACTCTGTATAGCTGGTAGATTTTTCTATGATATTCCTTCCTCTGGCTACACTTGTCTTTTCAGAAAAAAGCATATATTTTTCCTTGTAGAACAGTGTTGCAAAAGGTGGGATGCTGGTAATTCCTGGGCCTAGTTCTTTTTGAAGAGGTTACTTAGACTTAAAAATTGACCAGAGTTATCTCAGGCTTTCTAGGCTGCCCTAGCTTTACTCAGGCTCCCTAACCAAATGAGGAAATGCTGTTTTTCAAAGACTGTGACTCATGCAGATGAATAGCCCTAGTATGCCCCATCCCTGCCATCATCTCTTCTGCTAAGCTATTACTGCAATGCCCTGCAGACTAATTTATATGCATGATGACACTGTCATCTTTTTCTGAGAACTGCAAGAAAAACTTTGTTACTGGGAAGGGCCTGTGCTCTTTATTTTAGCACAGTTCACATTTCTGCATGCTTAAGGCAAGATTCAGAACTGACTCACTTTTCTACGCAGTATTGCATCTTTACTGAGGCCTTGATTAGTGTAGTTGAAACATGAGCACGCAAATGGGGAGGGGACATTGCTGGGTAGATCTGAGGACTACACAGGTGGAGATGACCTTGGAAACTTATGACAGAGCTAGGACAGCAAGGTTAGTTTCTTGGTCATATATTCCTCTACAGAAAACCCTATGCCAGGTACCAGTATTTATGGCATGGGATATATGCTTGGGAATAAATTTGTATTTTGTGTAATCTTTCTGAATATTGGTTTTATTTCTTTCTCTGCAAATTTCACTAGTTATATCCTAGTTTTGGCCTTAAGGACAGTGAACTTCTCTTGTTCACTTGCTTATTGTCATTGCAATACATACAAACCTGTCCTGGACACTTTGCAGAATAATCTTGCCTTTGGACCACCATATGGTCATTTAGCATTTGAAAATTAAGTAGTTAGATAATAGAGAAATGATTTTCAAATATTTTTATTTTCTCTTGCCACATTAAAAAAATCTTTTTTAGTTGTAGATAGACAAAATACCTTTATTTTATTTATTTGTTTTTACGTGGTGCTGAGGATCAAATCCAGTGCCTCATACATGCTAGGCATATGTTCTACCACTGAGCTACAACTCCAGCCCATCTTGCCACATTTCTTACCAAGCCTACAAACAAAATGTTTAATTAATCTCTTTCTCTTTCATAGTCACAGGGAAAAGAATTATAGGAATCAGCATGTAATGGGAAGAGTATTGGAGTTGGAGTTCAGAACACAGTGTGAAGTACTAGCTCCATAACTTGGTTGTAGAATAGAGACAGATCACTTTATCACATCATTATTTGTAAATTGGAAATAATACCACTCGCTCTATCATGAAAGGTGATCCTAAGGATTGTATCTGAATCATCTTCACTCCCTTTTCCACCCCTGGAACTAACATCACTGATGGCCCTTGTTTCAAAAATGAGAAATAATGCCATTGCAGTAAGTCATTTTAAAACTTGATGCCTCTGAAAATACAGAATTAGCTTAATAGATCTCAAACAAATGGCCTAGTTGAGAATGGAGTGACAACCTCTGCTCCTGATTACCTTAAGAAAGGCATAGAGGAGAAGAAACAAGAGGAGAATAGGTAAGGCTAGTTGCAATTCAGCTGGCCTTTTCATGGTTATGAAATAAAAGGTTTTTTTCCTGGGTTTTATTTAGCCTTGGCTTGACATAGCTAGTATATTTTTTATGATTTTGTGTATTTGTGATGCTATGGATCAAATCCAGGGACTCTTACATGTACTGTACCACCACCAGTCTGTTTTTTTATGATTATTAATCAGCTTAAGGACACATAGCCTTAAATAGATAAATAATAATTTTTATTTTTTCAGAAACCATGAATAGCAAATCCTGGGACAGGGGAAGGATCTGGTTTCAGAGTTATCATATTATAATATGATAATATGAAATGCCACATTTTTTGACAATAGAAAAATCATAAGCATAGAGAAAAATAGGAAAACATTACTCATTCAGAGGAACTAAATGGATTGATTGAAGCTGTCCCAGAAGAAACAGACTTTGGACTTATTAGACAAAGATTTTTTTAAACTACGATTAAAGATAATATGGGGAAAACATGGACAAAGGACTAAAGAAAATCAAGAACACGGTATATGAATAAAGTGAGATATCAATAAATGGTATATCAATAAAGAGGTAGAAATTGCAGAGATGAACCAAACAAAATCTGGAACTAAAACCACAACAATTGCAAGGGAAAGTTTATTTAGAGGGGTTCAATGGCAGATTTAGGCAGGTAAAGGAAAGAATTCGTGATCTAAATGAAATTATTGAGTATGAGGAACGGAAATAAAAAAGAATGAAGAAATGTGAACAGAAGTTAAGAGACTTTTGAAATACCATATGAGGAACTATCACACGCATTGTGAGAGTTTCAGAAAAGAGAGAGATAATGGGGAAGAAAGATTATTTTAAGAAATAGTAAAGTGTACATTTCCCACATTTAATGAAGGACCTATATCTACAAGTCCAAGAGTCCCAATGGACTAAAGAGATCCACAATGATATACATAAACTTTCCAAAGTCAAAGAAGAAATCTTGAGAGCAGTAAGGAAGAAGTGATTCAATAGATACAAGGGATCCTCAAGAAAGACGATAAACTGCTTTTTCATCAGAAACCTTAGAGGCCAGAAGGGACTGGGATGATATATTTAAAGTGCTGATGGAAAAAAATTCTATATTAGCCACAACAGTTTTTTTTTGAAAATGAGACAGAAATTAAGATATTGCCAAGCAAAAACTGTGGAAGTTCATTATCACTATAATTCTACAAGAAATATGAAAAATAATTCCTCAGGTTGAAATGAAAGCATGCTAGACAGTGACTTGAAGCTGTAAGGTGTTAAGCTCTCCAGTAAAGGTAATACATGAGTTAGTGTTATAATCTTGGTTTGTAATTTTATTTTTTTCTACACACTTTAAAAGACAAGTGCATAATAAATAATTATGCTATATTGTTTGGTACACAATGTGTAAAGATGTAATTTATGACATCAATAACGTAAAGGGGGAGACAGTTGAGTTTTTGTATGCAAGTGAAGTTACACTGCTATCAATTCAAATTGTTTTAATTCTTATTATAACCAGAAAACATCTATATATTAGAAGAAATGAGACACTAAAGGAAATTAGAAGTGAATCACTATAAAACATACCCAAGCACAAAAGAAGACAGTGATATAAGAAATGAGGAACTTAAACAGCTATATGACCTACAGGAGCAAACATGAAAAAGGTAGAATTAAATCCTTCCTTATTTGTGATTACATTAAATGTAAAATGGACTAAAGACCATGAACAAGTGGAATTTATTCCTGAAATTCAAGAATGATTTAACATGTAGTTGATTAAAGTATTAAAGAAATTAAGGAGGAAAACATGATCATCTTAATGCAGAAGAAGCATATAACCAAATTTCACTTTCATGATTTAAAAAAAAAACTCAATAAAGTAGTAATAGAAAGAACTTCCTAAACTTTGATAAAGTCCATTTGAAAAAAAATCACAACTAATATCATAATAGTAAAATACTGAGCCAGGCGTGGTGGCACACAACTGTAATCCCAGTGCCTTGGGAGACTGAGGCAGGGGGATTTTGAGTTCAAAGCCACCCTCAGTAACTTAGTGAGGCTCTAAGCAATTTAGCAAGACCCTGTCTTAAAATAAAATAAAATAAAATAAAATAAAATAAAATAAAATAAAATAAAAGGGCTGGGGATGTAGTTCAGTGGTTAAATACCCCTGGGTTCAAACCCTGGTATCAAAAAAAAAAAAAAAAAAAAAAAAAGAAAGAAAGCTTTTCCCTTAAGAGCAGAAATAAGACAAACATGGCTACATTTACCACTGCTGTGTTGTTGGCTTTCTGTTGCTGTGACAAAATACCTGATAAAATCAATTTATTGGGGGGGGTTTATTTTAGCTTGTAGTTTCAGTTCTTGGTTGGATTGACTCCATTGCTATAGGCCTGGGGTCAGAGAGAAGATCCTGGCAGAAAGGGTATGGTAGAGCAGAGCTGCTTACCTTACTGCAGCTGGGAATCAGGGTGGGATGGTGGGGAGAGGCAGAGAAGGGCCCAAAGAGAAGATATAGTCCATAAGGATATGCACTCAAAGATACTCCCTTCAACCAGGGTTGAATCTCTTATGGTTTCCACCACCTCCAATAGTCCATTCAGCTATGCATCCATCATTGAATAATTGATAAGGTCAGAGCCCTTGTGATCCAGTCCCTTCTCAAAAGCCTCACCTCTGAACATTGCTGCATTGGAGACCAAGCCCTCAACCTTTGAAAGATTCTGGATGCAAACTATAACAACTTTTCTTCAACATAATGAAGAAAAATTTCTACCTAGAACAGTTGGCAAGAAAAAGGAAAGACATCTAAGTTGGAAAGGAAGAGGTAGAATTATCTCTGTTTGCAGATGACATGATCTTATATGTAGAAAATTCTAAAGATAACACACACAGAGAAAATAAATTCAACAAAGATGTATTATACAAAGCAAACACATAGAAGTTATGGTTTCCAGTATGGAATGTAAGGACCTTGGAGTCATCACTCCATCCTCACAAGGAAAAACTAAACAGCCTAAGAATCATTACCTTTTAGATCATTCAGAGAACTGAAGTCACACATCAAACCATTGCCCCAAAGTTGGAGAGAGAGATAGGCAGACACATAGAATGCTAATCTACTAGAACAGAAACCCAGGAACAGAAACCTCCATGGGAATCAGTACCAGTACCAGGAACCAGTACTAGGAAAACCTGAACTATAAATAATAAATTGTTGGACGCTTAGTGTGGACAAGTTCAAACTCCTAGTTTTAAGAGGTCCCTGATACATCTGAATTTTATCTCCAGGAGCCCTATCAGGTTCTCTTAATGAAGATTGGAGAAAAATCCCCTTCCAATGGAGGGGAAATGTATCATTCTGAAATATATCTAGAGCGTTCTATTCTTAAGCATTGCCCAGAAGAGAAACTCCGTGTAGACCCTAACTTATTAAAGAATATTATCAGCCCAGCCGACTTGAGAGAAGGGAAATATTTAAGTCCAACTCACTTTGACCATCTGGTCCAACCTAAGCCCAGTGGGGACTGGAAACACTTATGAAAATCACAGCCTAAGGGAACAGGTCATTAAAAGACTGAGTTTAATTATGGGGTTATAGGATACCTCTCCCACCTCCACATTACCACCACAGTTCCTTTTACTCAGTATATCAAGTCTGGCTTTCAGCAAAATTAGCAGTTACTAAATGGCAGAAAATAATCTGAGGAGCCAGAGCAAGTGTCAGAAGTCTGATGTAGCAAAGAGATGAAACTATCAGACCATGAATTTAAAACAAATGTGATTAATATGCCAAGGGTTCTAATGTAAAAAGTAGACAACATGCAAGAACAGGTGAACAGTGCATGTACAGAAATGAAGATTCTAAGAAAAAATAAAGAAGAAATGCTAAATATTAAGTATCTCTAATAGAAATGAAAAATGCCTTTGATGAACTCTGGTCATCTGAACACAACTGTGGCAGGGTTCTCTAAGCTTGAGAATTCCAACCAAAAACACAGAAAAAGAACTTTAAAAAAAAAAAAGGAACAGAATATTTAGGAACTGTGGTACAACTACAGAAGTTGTAACATGTAATGGTAATAACATTAAGAGAAGAAAGAAAAGAAATATTTGAAGCAGTCATGATTATTTCCTGAAATTAATGTCAGACACCACTAAACCATGGATTTCAGAGGCTTGATGAACACCAAGCAGGTTAAATCCCCAAAAGTCAAAACCTATACAACTATATTCAGTTGTAGAAAATCAAAAATACAGTTTTTGAAAGTGGAGAAAGGGGAAAGCTCCTTACCTATGGAAGAGTATGGATATAAACCACATCAGATTTCAGAAACCATGCAAGTAAGAAGAGAAGGGAGCATTTCCAACTTGGGCCATTACTTAAAAGTTTTCTGAATATATGTATGTAGGTTTTTGTATGAATACGAGTTTCCATTTTTCTGGGATAAATGCCTAAGAATATTATTCCTGGGTCTTAAGGCAGTTATATATATATATATATATATATTTTTAATTTTTTTATTTGTTCTTTTTAGTTGTACATGACAGTGGAATATATTTTGACATATCATATATACTTGGGAGTATAACCTCCCATTTTTGTGGTTGTACATGATGTGGATTTACACTGGTGGTGTATTCGTATATGAACATAGGGAGGTTATGTCTGTTTCATTCTACTGTCTTTTCCATTCCTGTCCCCGCTCCGTTCCCCCAACTCCACCCTGTCCAATCCAGAGGACCCACCCCCAGCCTATTGTGAGTCAGCATTCACATATCAGAGAGAACATTTGGCATGCCCAGTTTTTTAAAGAAAGTGACAAATGGGTATGAATATAGCATAATGAATCCTGTTGTATAATTATAATGTAACAGTAAAAAAAATTTTAAAAAAAGGAAACTGTCAAATGGTTTTCCAGAGTGCATGGTTCAACAGTTAATTGCTAGAAAGCCTTCTGTTGAGGGTGTGTGTTTTTTGTTTGTTTTTTAGCTTGGAAGGGTATACTGGACATCTCTGTACTATCTTTGCATTGCAACTTCTTATTAATATATAATTTATAATTATTTGAACATTAAAGCTTAAAACACTTTTATTTCTAAAATGATAGTGAATATCAAATCACTTTGGTATTTGGACCCTAGTGAATACACTAAAAAAATATGTAATAATGCTGATTACTTAGAGTTTCCTAGAAATGATATACTTTGCAATTATTTAAACTTATGTAAAAGTATTAGATGCTAACCTAAGTAAATGAAAGAGTCTATAGTACTCTTGGATTTTTTTAGTAGATACCTAAGTTAAAAGAATTAACTGTTTTAATTGTGTTTATGATCAGTACATAATGAAAATCCCTTTGTGATCATGGATAATTTTGTAGTGACCTATGTACTTCTGGCATTTCAATTTAGCATTAATGTTTCAAAGTTTTGCTTTGTGGTTCCTTACTGAACATCAGCATCTTGTAGAGTCTGCTGTTCTAACCAGCTAAAACTTAGTGAAAAGAGAAAATCACTGAGTCTGCATGACCAAAAGACTTTCTTCACCAAAATTGGTGGCATTCTTATCTTGTTAACACATTTACAGTTGAATGTGAACCATGGTGTTCCACCTCTTTTCTTCACTGTTTTCTATGTTTAATCTGTATGAGTGATCTAGTTTTTCTGTATCCTTGCCATCATTTGGTGTTATCATTTTTTTAAAGATGTTTTAATTCTGGTAAAATATACATAAAAAATTCACTTTTATTTATTTTCGTGGTACTATGGATAGAATCGAAGGACCTCACACACACTAAAAGCAAGTGGTCCACCACTGCACCACATCCTTACCCCAAAATTTGTCCTTAAAGTGTACATTTCTGTGGCATTAAGTATGATCATAATAATGTATGACCACTACTATTCGTTTCTAGAAGTTTTTTATCCTTTCCTCATCCCCAACAGTAACTGTACCCCTAAAATAACACAATACCCCTTTTTCTTACCTTTTGGTACCCTCTAGCCTACTTTGTGTCTATAGATTGCCTATTCTAATTATCTCATCTAAGTGAAATCATACATTTGTATTTTTGTACCTGATATTTCATTTTGCATAGTGTCTTTAAGGCTTATCCACATTGCAGCACGTGCCAATTTCTTTTTCTTTCTTCTTTCTACTTTTTTTAAGATTGAAAACATTATTGTATATACTAAATTTTATTTATACATTCATCTGAAGATGGACATTTGTTTTTTCTTCCACCTTTTGGCTATTGTGAACAATGCTGCTGTGAACATTGTATGTTATATATCTGTTTGAGTTCCTGCTTTCAGTTCTTTTGGGTGTATGCATAAAGATGATACTTCAGCTGGATCATATAGTAATTCTATGATTAAATTTATTTATTTTAGTTTTTGAGTAACTGTCAGACTTCTCCACAGTGACTTTACTATTCCCACTAGCAGGGCACAAAGGTTCTGTTTATATCCTCACCAACACTTGTTATTTTCCTTTTTAATTTCTAAAATAATAGTCCCCTAATCAATGTGAAGTGGTATCTCATTTTGGGTTTGACTTTATTTCCTTGAAGGGTAATGATGTTCAGCATCTTTTCATGTACTTATTGGCCACTTGTATACATATCTTGAAGGACTATCTTTTGCCCAATTTTGAGTCTGCTTGTTTTTTTGTTGGTGAGTTGTGGGAGGGGTTCTCTATATATTCCCTTATATTTATGCTTTGCAAATACTTTCACTCTGAGTTGTCTTTACACTCTGTTGATAGTGTTCTTTTATGCATAATTCTTAACATTTCAATGAAGTCCATTTTTACCTATTTTCCTTTTGTTGCTTGTGCTTTTGGTGTCATATCAAAGAAATCATTGTCAAATCCAATGTGAACATTTTCCTATATTTTCTTCTAACAGTTTCATAGTTGTAGCTCTTATGTTTACATTTTTAGTCCACTTTGAGTTAATTTTTATATATGATATAACAAAAAGAGCCCACCTTCATCATTTTTCATTTTGCATATCCAGTTTTTCCCATTATCAATTTGTTAAAAAGATTGTCCCTTCTCCATTGAATGATGTTGTTATCCTCATTGTAAATTATTTGGGAATCATGTGAAGGTTTAGTTCTGGGATTTCTGTTCTATTTCATTGTTCTTTATTTCTGTCTTTATACTTTTCCCACATTGTTTTGATGACCATAGCTTTATAGTAAGTTTGCATTCAGACATTGAAGATAACCATAAAGATGAATAAATATAGTTTTAATTATATAATAATAAATAGTTTTTAATTTAATAATAAACTATTTAAAACAAACTCAAGTATAAACTCTGAGAGCAGAGTTTTATAAATTTTATTTATTTTATTCCTAATGTCTAGACCAGTCTCTATCATATAATACTTACAAAGTAAATTGCTCAGGGAATGGAACCTCCCAAAAAGCTTCAAGTCTGATGGACAGGACAAGTCTAGACATGAAATTATTAGGAACAATATTTGATAGATTAGCAGTTTTTTTCCTTCTAAAAAAATCCTTTCATAGTTATAAATATTGTCATCTCAATGTGAGCATTCTGATAGCATGGGATTTGGGGTGTGCACAGCTAAACTTTAGCAACCACTACTTCAAGCTGACCCACAAATCCACTTCCTAACTGGTGTGTCAGAATCATATTCCCAGACATCAGTATTTTCCACATGCATTAACTTATGTTGTCTGCAGGTCTCAGGTTCATGGCTTTAAGTCCTCATAGCACCATTGGTTTTTTAAAAAATATTATTACTAAATTTTACAGTGAAATTCTGGGCTATTGGGGATGGGTAGACAGAGGAATTTTAGAATATTTATAAATTTAAGAATTGTTTAGGAATAATATATAATAATTGTTCTCAACTTGGAACCTTATCAGATCTAGGGCCCAGTTGTTACAGTTAATCTCTTGCCTTGAAGTGGTCCTCTATTCTTAAATCTTCTTGGGACATATTCTTTACTAGGCGTGGCATAGTAAGCTGCCTATGAAACTTATCTAGGATAAGAGGAGAGGAGAGAAATTATGCCAAGCTTCCATTATGAAATATAAAACATTCACTTTTGTCCCAATTTTTGCCAATTTTTATATAGCACCTTTCTTTTTCCCAGTGTAAAGGAATATAGAGGTGATTATTTCCACTATTTGAGGCTATTACTTAGTTTCTTTTAGGTTGTGTCACAAGAGTGAGGAGTTGAAGCTCCAAACATCATTATTGTATCTGATGAAAGAAAATGTAAAGTCAGACACAAAAAGCCAAGCAAGGAGAATTTCATTATAAGTGAAAGTAAGTGAGGCTCAAACAAAGTACAAGACAGAGAAGAGGGGTGGGTGTCAGAGCAGAGAATGACATAGAAAACAATGCTACTTTCAAATGTATTACTGTTTGATGTTTTCTAGGAGAACTGGGGCCCACCTGTAGTTATCAGTAATAAGATGTTTAACTCCTTTTTTGTCAGGAGGGGGAGTTTTTTACCCTAATTGGTCCTCTCTAGAACTGTCAAGGTGACCATCTCACACAGGGGCTTCACTTACAAGTCAATTCAATGTTAATATGAGTATTGGGGGTCAACTTCATCTTAATATGCCTAACTGTATTAATCAGGGTTCTCTAGAGGAACAGAATTAACAGGAAGTATGATAATGAAAAGGGAATTTGTTAGATTGACTTACACAACCAGAAGCTGAATAGTCTACAATAGTTGTCTGCAGACTGAAGAGCTGAAAGAACTAGTAGCTTTGCAGTTCAAGAAACTGAAGCTCCAGAACAAGAGGGATCAACAGTGCTACCCTAGTCCAACTGAGACTGAAGGCTTCTAGAAACTCCTTGGAGAATCTCTGATAGAGTCTGCTTTAGAAGAGTGAAGAAACAAGAGTCTGATATCCTCAGATGATTGCAGCAGCAATCAAGAACCCATTCAAGAAGAATGGAACTTGCATCTGAATCTGCTTCCTTGTTCTTCCAATATTTATTCCATCCAAGCCACCATCCTATTGGCAGTGCTGCCCTTATTTAGGGATGCTCTCCACTTCAGTTCACTATCCCATGTGCCAATCATTCCTGGACATGCCCTCATTGACTCACCCAGAAGCCTCTTAATCATCAGCATCTCTTAATATGATCAAATTGACAATTCAAATTAACCATTACACTGCCTTACTAAAGAAATTTCCCTTCTGAAATAAACTGAGACACCTATGACTAACTGTGCAATGATCCCAGTAGACTCTGTCAGGATTTAGACCCATTGATTTTTCCTTCTAGACATTTTTCTTGATTGACTTCCTTTGTTTTTACCTGTTTATTCTCCAGGTTAGTATACCTTTTGTATTTCTACAAGTTACTTGATTGTTCATTAAAGCCAATTCAAAGAAACCTGTGACTCAGCTGCTATGTTATTGGTTAATATTCCACTGCTTATTATTAACTACTACCTAACAGTTTTAAGAAACTAATTGGTTTAGTTTTCCTTAGAGTTTATCACAGATATATATATGCCCTCATTGATATGTATATATATATATATATATACATATATATATATATATATACACATATCTGTATCTGTTGACCTTCCATGAAAATTGATATTATGTTAACACTAGCTATTGTAGTGGCCTACCCGTCCTCTTATTCACCTGCTGTTGCCATTTCTAATATTTCTACCATTTTGATGAATCTACTTATCTCTCCTAGTTATCTGCTTCTACTCTCTTTCTCTTCTGGCCATGGGCTCTCCAATTTATTTTCTCCTCTTGGCTTCTTACTTGTTAGAGAAAGGATAAAACTGGGCTGCGCAGTCACTATCTAGTTGGGCAATGCTTTCATGAGCCACCTCTTAGGCCCCTGTGATGGTCTTTGGGTTGGACACTGGTCCCTGGTCAGGGTTACTTGCAATCAGAATTTTGGTGTGTCATCTAAATCATAGTGATCATACTGAAAGAACTGTTTTTGGTCACTTTTCTTATAAGGAGCCTGGGGGCCTTTGCAGATACTTAGGGCATCATATATTATTCACCCATTAATAGGCTCCTGGGAGCTTTCAGACTAAAGGGGAAGTTGAAAGTGCTGCATGTGCATTGGGTGTATTTCTGGTCTTCAGAAGGAGTTATCCAAAACAAAATAAAAATATCTTCATTTACCCTGGCTCTATAACCCTTTGTAGTAGTAGTATTTTAGAACCTAATAGCAACTCAGATACTTCTGTTTTCCATTCCTTTTTATTAAATTCTTTAAAACTTTGAATGGGGGAACTTTGGATTATGTAGAGGGAAATGAGAGGGAGGGGGTATGAAAAATGGTGGAAAAAGACATCATTACCCTATGTACGTGTATGATTGCATGAATGGTATGAATCTACCTCGTGTACAACCATAGAAACGAAATGATGTACCCCATTTGTGTACAATGAATCAAAATGCAGTCTGTAAAAAATTAAAAGATAAATAAAAAAAGAAAAAATTTTAGCTAAAATGAGACCAAACTCTTACTAAATAAGAAACAAAGGATCAAATTTACACCTGGACATGAATACATGTAACTGGACCATTAAATAAGATATAGAAAGGAAAAGAGTGAATTGTTGTGGCCAGCAGCCTACTAATAATGTACAGGGAGTTGGAAGGCAGTTCAGAGTAGCAAGTCTGCATGCACATTTTCCTTCCAGCACAGTTAGGAAAACATCCAGAGGCCTCAGTAAGGGTTTTCTCTATTAAGACCTTTCTTGGGGTTACCAAATTTCTTAGAGGCCAAGTAGCTGAAGGATGATTTTTTTTAGGTGGTTGATGTGCCTACTTGATCATCGCTCCAAAATGAGTTGAAATTTTTTCAAACCTTGCAGGTAGCGCATCTTGCTTTCATTACTAGTATAAATAGCTTCATGAAATCACCATATTGTTATCTTTTTCATTTCACCAAAGACTGATGCAAACTTCTTCATGGACTGGAAACCCTAGGTTAGATGAAAATACAGTGAACTGGTTGAGAACTGTTTCTAGGGTGGTGATGATCAACCCCTCCCTAGGGCTGATACCATCCTGAAGGGATGGGGGAATCCAGGCAGAGTTTGGACTGTGATGTGGCACCAACAGCACTTTTGCTGGCTTTGAAGCCTAGAGGAAAAGGGAGAGACTGGGAGGAGTGGCAAGAGAAGGTGCCTACTGGTCTGATGACAAAGGGATTGAGACTCTAAGCAAGAAAGAAATGCTTAAAGAAAGGTTTAGAGCTTCTCAAGAGCTTTTTTACTGGGACTAAGAAGGAGAGTGTGTTTGTAGAACTTGTTTCTTTTCCTTGGTTCCTTCCAGTGAAGTTCAGACTGAAATGGAAAGTAGTCAATTTGAGTGTGTATATAAGAGACTTTGTTTTGAAATATATTTTTTCATCCCCTTTTGATTACTGACTGTAACCTATATAGAAGGGTAAACCCTGGCTTCAGCCCAAAAATATTTCTGGAGAATAGAGATGCCCTGTTTCTGATCTGATTTTTCTTTTTCCTTTCAGGCTGTCTGATAGGGGCTGTGAATCTCAAATCCAGCAACCGAAACCCAGTAGTACAGGAATTTGAAAGTAAGTAGGAGACACTACGAGGAGAATGGGTACCCTCTAGTGGACCTTTGGTGGTCTTGCAGCCAACTTCAGGACACATGGGTCCTGAACCAAGGTTGTGCAGGGCAGCTACTCAGTGTGCCTGTGGGGAGAAAGCGGCACATAAGCAAGCCTGTAGTGCAGGCTGTGCAGGTTTTACATTGATCATTCATTTCTTGCCTGCTTTGTGCTTACACAACAAAAAGTTTCTTACATAAAGCAGGGTTAAGGAAGGTGTACTCTCTAAGGATCCTTACTAATGTCTTAATTGTTTTTCTGGCAAAACCTCATCTTTTCGCAAAGTCTCTTGGAACCTGAAGGGGGCCGGGTTTATAATCTGCATGAAAGGGCTTTTAAACTAGAGATGGCTTACAGGGTCTGATTATACAAGTGAACTCAGAAGTGTTCCACATTCACTGAGTGTTCATTTTTTCTCTTTGCTCATTAGGTGTGGAATTGTCTTGTATCATTACGGATTCACAGACCAATGACCCTAGGATTGAATGGAAGAAAATCCAAGATGACCAAACCACATATGTGTTTTTTGACAACAAAATTCAGGGTATGATCCTGTTGTACTTTCTGCCTGTTGACCTCTCCTTTGTCCAGTGGCCTGGGCATGCACTTAGAGCCAGCAGTTTACTTTGGATTGATAACCTGCCTATGTAGCCAGGACTGTTTTTACTTTTAAAATTTATTATTATTGAAAATTTCAGACATGTAAAAATATTGAGAATAGTGGATCAAACCTCCCTGTACCTGCCACTTAGCTTTAATAAATATCAGTTCATTAGTTAGGACTTTATGCACAACACATCTTTTTGAGGAATCAAATCTTCTCTGCTGTCTTCTTGTCATGACCTATGACAAGAGTGATATAAGGAGTATATCAGACCTAGGTGTTTATGGAGCTACCCATTATGTCCCAGACTTTGTGCTAGAGCAGAACCAACTGGGCAAGCACAGGTGTCATGGTATGGCACAACATGGGAGGAGGATTGTGGTCAAGGAGGTGGCACCTGGGCAGTGGGGTGGAGAGTGGGCAGTAAACCAGGCAGGATTACAAGGGGAAGTGTGAAGAAAGGTATTTGGGCAGGAAAGAATGCTGCACATGAAGACATAAAAGCAGAGAGCTTGACTGATAGGAGTACAAGTTCCCTACCAATGGGAAGGGAGAAAAGGAGGAGATGAGGCTGACATACTGAATGCCAGGTGAGTACAGATGGAGGGCAATGTGTGAGGGCTGGCCAGAGATTTTGACGGGAAGTGCAGTGGTTATGTTTATGCTTTAGAAGATCGAAGTGGCTGTTTTGCAGGGAAGAGGTTGTAGATAGGGAAAACTTGGTGCAAGTGTCATGTCAGAGGAAGTTAATGGCCTGAGCTGAGGTACTTGCAGTAGAGATTGAAGAGAAGAACTGCTAGGACTTGGCTGCTGGAGTTCAGCGGAAGACTGGTCAACAGGTAGCATGGAGTGGAAAGACATCACTTTTCTTTTGACAGAGGGAAGGAATAAACAGGAAGTCTATACAGGTATAGTCAGAGTTTTCAGAGAAGTTGAGGGTTGAGAAAAATTTTGTGAAAACAACCTGTGGTCACTTTGGTTTGGGTTCTAAATATCAGCAGAAGTCATAGGCTCTTTAAAATAGTATTGTTTTTCTCACTCACATGGGACCCTCCCTCACCTCCTTATTTTTAAAGAAATTGGAATATTACTTTGCTGCAGAGGAGTGGGGTGTTTCTTTGGCCACTTAAGCTGCCCTGGCTGAACTGTACATACGATTTAGGTCATCAGAGAAACTCTTTAAAGAATTTTCTCTTCTGGAATCTCACCCTCACCCTAGGGATGGGGAATGCAAAAAAGAGAATTTACTATGCAGGACAAGAGGGCTAGAGGAAGACTTGAGTCTACTTTGTCTCTTCTTGTGCCTCACGGCAGGACTGTATCAAAAGCACTCTGTTACATCTCACCCTTTGAAAGTGCACAGTTCAGTGGTTATGCAGTCATCACCACTATCAAATTCCAGAATATCTTCATCATTCCTGAAAGAAACCCTGTGTCCATTAGCAACCAACCCCCACCTCCAACTCCCAGCAGCCCTCAGTCAGCTTTCTGTATTATGTCAGTGTAATCTTACCTTATGTCCCGCTTCTTTCACTTAGCATGTTTCCATGATTCACCCGTGGTGTAATATGTATTAGTACCTTATTCCTTTTTATGGCTGAATAATTCCATTGTAGGTATACCACATTATTTTATCCATTCATCAGTTGATGTACTTCTGACTGTTATCACTAATACTGTTTATGCACATCCAAACACAGGTTTTGAACATAAGTTTTTTTTTTTTTCTGAGGGATGAATGACAAGTACAATCACAGGGTCATAATGGAGTTGGATGTTTAATATTTTTAGAAACTGACAATTTGTTTTCCAAAGCAGCTTTATCATTCTAAATTCCCACCAGCAATGTGCTTCCCACATCTTGACCAATACTTGTTACTATCTGTTTGTTCCTAGAAATCTTAGAGTGCCTAAAGTAGTATCTCCTTGTGGTTTTGATCTGCATTTTCTTAATGGCAAATGCCTCTTTCCATATGCCATTTGTGTATTTTCTTTGGAGAAATGTCTATTCATATCTCATGTTCATTTTTAATTTGATTATTTGTCTGTTTGTTGTGAGTTGTAAATTGTGTATGTATTCCAGATATTGGTCCTTTGTCAGACACATGAGTTGCAGATACTCTTTCCTATTGTGTGTATTAGATCCAAGGCTTAGCATCTATGCAGCATTTTAAATTCTTACCATAAGTTGCTTTAACAAGAGTTAAAATGTAACTTCCCCTTTCCATCTCTCATTAACCACCCCACTGGAACATCCTCTTACTTGTCCCGTCAGCCCACCATAAGTTCTTACACACAGGCAGCTTATAGGAGCTCATGTGGCCATATCCAAACCGTACAAACCTCTCTATAAAATACCCCAGACCTAGGTTCTTCCTACTTCTCTCGCTTTTCCCGAGTGATGGCCTTTGTCAAACCCTGACTGGCAAATAAAACTTTCTATATGTGGATCTCCTCACATGGTTTCTGCGTTGCTCATCTGCATCACATTTTCCTTTCAGTGTGGATTATCTTTTCTCCTTTCAAGCATAAATTTTTAACTTTAATAAATTCTAGAATAACTATTTGTAACTTTTTTGTTGTTGTTGTTGATATTAGAGATTCAATCCAGGACCTCACACAAGTTAGGCAAGCACAGTATCACTGAGCCATATCCCCCCAGCCCTCTTTTTTTTTTTTGTTATACAGGGTCTCACAGAGTTGCCAAGACTGGCCTTAAACTTGTGATCCTCATGCCTCAGTCTCCTGAGTTGATGGGATTATAAGTATGTGACACTGCACCCAGCTAGTATAACTTTTTTTTTTTTTTTTTTTAATGTGCTTGTGCTTTTGGTGTCATGTTGAAGAGGGAAATATTACTTTATAGCTTTGGTCTTTGTAAGAGTGTTACTTAATTACTGGTCTTTGTAAGATTGTTGTTTAAATACTTGTTCAAATTGTAACATTTCTGTGCTAGGTTTGAATTATAGCTCTTAGAAGCATAAGCTTGCAGTTATCTTGAGAAACTGCTGCCTGTGATAAAGGCCACTTACCGGTATCACTTGCAGATGTTCCTCTGCCTTTGTTCTGCTTGGATAAGCTGCTTTTTCGCAAGAATTCTGGTTTATGGTCCTTGGTCACATGGGCCAGGAATTCAAACCCACCAGTGTTGTAATGGTTAAGAAATTATGTCAAATTTCCTATAAAAGCCTTATGTAACCTCAGCTTGGGACCCAGAATTTCAGGGCACTAGCTCGGCTGGGTCTACCAGTGTAAATAAACCTGAGTTCTCTAACCCTCTGAGCCCCTGCTTGGGTACTTTGCTGAACTCAATTTCCACAACAATGTCTAAGAAACCAATGCCAAATCCAAGGTCATGAAGATTTATTCCTGTTTCTTTTTCCCTAAGAGCTTTTAAGTTTTAACTCTTATATTAGATCTTTGTTGTGAGGTTGAGGTTCAGCTTCCTTCTTTTCCATGTGGACAACCAGCTATTCCAGCATCATTTGGAAAAGTCATGTGTTTTGTTTTGTTTTTTAATGTTACTTTTTCTTTTAATGGGGAATCCCTCCTGGGACCGATGAAAAGGATATGAGGTTCCAGACTTTAACAGCAGAGACATACAATGAATGAATGCCTCTTACATCCAACTACTCTTTGTTGCTCTTAGGTTACAAAGAAGAGTCAGTCCTGGTTACTGTCCTCATTTTAGGTAGCTACTTAGCCTTGAGTGAGTGAACTGGGAAAAGAGAATAAAAGATGCCTGAAAGCCACAGGGAACCTTATCTGACAGATGAGCACTTGGAAGGTGGGGGCTTAGTATGGTAAAATCTCCCCCAGTCTAATTAAGAAGAACTACCCTTTCTGACCCTATTGTCTCCAGGACCTTCCCTTATCATCAAAACTATGTAACAACCCTCAGTCACCTTGATGGCCAAAATTTCTGGATTCTCACAAAACCTGATGGGGGCTATTCAAAGGGCAATGAACCCATTAAAAGAACAGGAAATGCAAACAAAAATGGGGGAGGGGCTCAATTTCCTTAAAACTGCAAAACTGAGCACCACACCTTCTCTCTTGGAGTGGAGGTTCATGCAGTTCCTGTGCTGTCAGTCAAAAATCAGAAGGTGGAGTTGGTTGGTACTCTGGAAATTTACCTGGGATTCCAGTAAAACTGGATGGCAGAATGGGTGTGCTAGCCCTCTCTTTCCCTTGAGAGTGTTCCCCTTTTCTTCTTTCCTATTCCTTCTACTAAACTCATGCTTGCTACTCTTAGTGACTTGCAACATTCTTTCTGACCTGATCACAAGAATTGTGCGAAAATGCTACCTCAGTTTAATGGAAGTTCTCTGCCCTGTAACAATCACAGAATTCTCTTCTATTATATGAGAATAGAAACAAACCAGTCGGCAGTTTGGCATCGAATCCTGACCCCAGCGACTACCACCTCAGAGTGGCAGAAATAAGGTAGACCTGTGTCTTCTTTTATATAGGGGACTTGGCAGGTCGTGCAGAACTGTTAGGGAAAACTTCCCTGAAGATCTGGAATGTGACACGGACAGACTCAGCCCTATATCGATGTGAGGTTGTTGCCCGAAATGACCGCAAAGAAATTGATGAGATTACCATAGAGTTAATTGTGCAAGGTAAGAACTTATATGAAGGTAAAGTGTTTCTCCTCAGGCTTCATGAGTCTGTAGCTATAAAACAAGTCATCAGTTCCTATTTCTTTCCATTTCTTTCCTTCCAGAGTTTGGCTCCTGAGGGTATCCCATGACTTGAGGGAGGGGAGCTTGCAAGCCTGAGACTGAGTTTAGGGGGGGGAAGATGAGAAGGAAGTGGAGCTTCTACTATTCTCACCAAATGTAGGAAGTGCTTTAGCATACTTTATGTCCTCCACAGCATCCTCCTGAAGCTGGAAGGAATTAAAAGTGCATGTGTGATTGGACTTGGGGTGGGATGAATTCTTGAGGGTAGGACAGAGTCTACCTGACTGATGACTGGGAATGTAGTGGTGCAGGAGCTCCTTGGCCAGCTTTCTTGTCTTTGGATCTGATTTAGGAGAGTGTTGGATGTTACCATGTTGCTGAGATCTTCAATATCAACCCATGTTTTTCCTGCAGTGAAGCCAGTAACTCCTATCTGCAGAGTGCCAAAGGCTGTCCCCGTAGGCAAGGCAGCAACACTGCAGTGCCAGGAGAGCGAGGCTTATCCCCGGCCTTACTACAACTGGTATCGAAATGATGTGCCGCTGCCAACAGATTCCAGAGCCAATCCCAGATTTCGAAATTCCTCTTTTCTCTTAAACTCTGAGACAGGCACTCTGGTAAGAACTCTTCTAAGAGGTGAGGATGGAGATGTCTTTGTTGGGGGCAATGGATGCTTTTTTGTGGAAAGAACAGTTATTAAGAGAGAGTAAAACTACTTTAAGACAGGAGCTAAAAATCCAGGATATTGAGATTCTACAAGAAAAATAATCCTTCATTTATAAATAAGTCCTATGAGGGTAAAATAAGGGAAACCTATAGATTTAAAAGGGACCAAGGAAGGGATATTAGTCAAATGTTATAAGTGGATGTAGAAGTCCTGATTTGGACTCAATTTGGACTGTACAAACCATTAGGTGATAATCAGGGAAATTTGATTATTGGCTGGATATTTGATGATACTAAGCAATTGCTGATTGGTTTAGGCATGATAATAGCATTGTGATTATGGTTTTAGAAGTTTTATTTTATATCAATAAATATTGAAATATTTATGGATAAAATATGTCTGGAATTTGTTTCAAAATAGCCCAGTGCTGGTGCTGGTGGGAAGTAGATGAGGAAAGGAAATGAGATTGGTCATCAGCAAGTCACCCCAAGCTTCTACAGCATATAGTTCTTATGGCAAGGTGGGGTTGATCTGTGGAATACCCAACTGTACGTGGTAATTAAGTGGGTTTTAATAGGATCCTTAGTATTTGTTTGGACAAAGTGTTACCTAAGGAGCAGTCCTGGTCAGAGTTCCTTCACCAAATAAAATTAAGTGCAGCCTCACATTTTGGATGTTACCTGGCTTTGGATACCAAGGGGAGCTCAATGTTGGGCAGCTCTTAGGCCAGAGTGTCAGAAAGCATTGAGGGAGGAAGCTGGAAATGCCTGGGAAGCCACAGGAAAACCAGAAGCAAATTAGCAGATTCTGACTATATTCTGGACTCAGCAGGACCTTGGCAGCTTCAGCTTCCTCACTCCTGTCCCTTAGAGGGCTGCCCTGATGATTGGTCTCAGAATTTACCTTCATTTCTTGAAACAGGTTTTTAGTGCTGTTCATAAGGAGGACTCTGGGCAGTATTATTGCATTGCTTCCAATGATGCAGGCTCGGCCAAGTGTGAGGAGCAAGAGATGGAAGTCTGTGAGTTACTTTTTGGAAAGATTTTATTCAAAGACTGGGAAGTGAATAGAACATTTAAAATTGACTATTAGGCAACCAGTTTAGACAATGTTCTGCCATGTTCTCCTTTCTTCTGGAGCTGACAGGATTCACCAAGATCCCTTGGAGAAGTTGAAGGCAGGCTGAGAAAGTGCTGTGTCTAGATAGGTGGCTCTCTGAAACATTCTGGGGTCTTCTGGTGCTGGAAACATGGCCAGTCATGTAACTTTCACAGAGTATAATTAACTCTCTTTCTTTGATAATTGATAGAATCATCAAAATACAAGGTGGAATGAGGCTTCCAGAAATTTTTCCAGTTACAAATTATTTTGCAGGAAACTGATTGATAGTGTTTTTCACCTAATTTTACCCTGCTTTGTGATAATGCCTTCTCAAGGGCCCTGATTATAAGGGGAGGTGTTGAGAGGAAGAAGGGAGTGGATAGAGTGTGTCTGAACAACTTGGGGAGTTTCTTGACTCTTTCCCTCTTCCTGTTTGTAGCCACCCCAGAACAGGGTATTCCAAAATTGCTTGATGATAAGAACTATTTGGACCCACCCCAGTTATATGCTAGAAATGTGTGTAAAACAAGTATTCCAGGTGGATGTTTTCTGTCAAATTTGGGAAACTGCTCTAGGACCATTTTCTCTTTGAGTAAGAATCCTGAGTTGATATGTTCCCTGCATGTTTTTCCTTGCACTGTTATTTGCATAAAGGAAGTAGCCACTGGCGTTCCCAGATCACGGGTGACCAAGTGTCTTTGCCCAGTGTAGAGAAATGAGAAAAAGGAATGCAGGGGGCATCGTCTAAGAGGGCTTGTAGATAGGAGGCCAGACAGTAATGAAAGGTCAAGTTTTCACTTAGTACTTTTTACTTTTAAGGCTTCAAATGAACTTTCTCCCCCCAAATAGCCCACAACAAAGGAAGGTTCTGGAAATTAGGATCCCCCCCCCCTTATATGTCCTGGCTTCTAATTCTATACTTAATGTAACCATCACTAAACTGATGTAAATATCACTAAACTGTGCACTTACAAATTTAGGCATTTAGCTAGAGGATTTTAAAATCGAGCCCCTCTTAATTGAGTCTGGAGAGTGACTGCATGGTTAGTCTCAGTACCTTATACATGGTATCAGGGGTTATGGTATCCTGTGTGTTCTAGGCTAGAAAGATTTTAAGTATTCTCAGTTTACTCTCCTGGCTAGGGTAGGCATGAGAGGGCAGAAGGGTGAAGGAAGGAGGCATGGTAGGTCAAGGTGTTTTTTAAGAACAGATAGTGTATATCATCCCTTCTCACAATCCTCCCTTTCTACAGATGACCTGAACATTGCTGGAATTATTGGGGGTGTTCTGGTTGTTCTTGCTGTCTTGGCCATGATAACGTTGGGCATCTGTTGTGCATATAGACGCGGCTACTTCATCAACAATAAACAAGATGGAGAAAGGTGAGCCTGCCTTACATGAGAAAAGCAAAGTGTGGCCTGGCATTAATATGATAAACACACCACTGAACTGCCCCCTTCTGTTCACAGTTACAAGAGCCCAGGGAAGCCTGATGGAGTTAACTATATCAGGACAGATGAGGAGGTAAGGAGGAAAGAGAGTAAGTAGCATTTAGAAAATCTGGGGGTGGGGTAGGGAGGTTTCCTAGGTGTGTCCAGTGGGAAGATGGCATTCTAGCTAGGAAATGGAGGGGCCCATGGGAAGGTTTCTGAGTTACACTGCAGACCCTGAGCTCTTCAGCTCTGCACAGGTAACCTGTGCACAGCAGTGGCATTAACACTTTTCAGGCTCTAGTGGATGTCACTGTTTAAGCTTGATCATTTCTTTCATTTTGTTTTGTCCTTGGTTTCCTCTTTGGAGACTTATTTAGCCCCTGTGTGATTTAACCAGTTCTCTCTTTCCCACCACCTTGCGAGACCTCTGGATTGCTTCTAATTTTGCATTGGCTTTGCAGGGTGACTTCAGACACAAGTCATCGTTTGTGATCTGAGACCTGGCGGTGTGGCTGAGAAGCACATGCAGATACCTCTACTAGAAACTCCTGTCAAGGGCAGCCATGAGCCAAGTGCACTTGGACAGAGCTAGACACTCATGCAGAAGCTTTTTGTTTTGGCCAAAGTTGACTGCTACTCCTTTCTTACTCTTTTAACAAGCCACACAAATAAAAAAATCTTCCACAAGATGGGCACAGTAACCACCAGGAAAAGGAACTGAGTGAGTTCACGAGTTGGGTCCCTAGTTTGTTGCTGACCCAATTCTTACATGGGTATTAGGGTGATCTGAAAGGTCTTGCCCACATCATTTCTCCTGGGCTGGGCACCATAGATCTGATTTTGCCACTGGCTGTGTTCATCAGCTGTAAGTACTGGCCACAAGAGGATGAGGTGACTGTGACAGCAACAATGTGAGTATGACACAATATCTGCAGCTGCTGTCTCCAATAATAACCTCAGAAATGACTTTGCATGCAGTGCCTCATTCCATGGACCCTCAGATCCTTGCACTGTCTCTTCTTAAGGCTCTGGTGATTGGTTTTGTTGTGTCCATCTTGGAGGATCTTTTTGGATCAGCATTTTATAAAAAACCAAAATCAGGAAGGTAAATGGCTTGCTGGAAGCGGGCTCTTCTTACCCGAGGAACCCTGCTAGTCCATGAGAGTGTACGGATTTAAGGAAACCTTCATCTTAGGCTAAAGTTTGAAATGGTACTGAAAGATGCTTTTCTATGGGTCTTATTTTATAAAATTTTACATTCTAAATTTTTCTAAAGATGTATTTTGATTATTGAAAAGAAAATTTCTATTTAAACTGTAAATATATTGTCATACAGTGTTTTAAAAACTATTTTTTTTTAAAAAAAGAGTTTCACTTAAGATAGAAGTTCTAAGCTACTTGTATTAAATTGGAAAGTACCAATAGTTGAGAGTATTGTACCCAAGGAATCCTCTCAAGGTTTACTAGAACATTCCTTTGTCCATGTGTTTTAGCATTTTTCATTAGAAAATTTATGCCATGTGTACAGCAGACCATTTGTTGCTTAGGAAACCTTTAAAAAATTCCAGTCTAGCACTGTTGATATCTGTGCATCTCTCCAGAAGAAACCTAGGGAGCTCTTAGGTTAGCTCTGAACTGCCTTTGAGATCACAACTGCCTGTGTCCAAAGACTGCCAAAGAAGCCCTTAGACACCCAGAGTGATCACGTTGAGTCAGATACCACTAACTTGTAGGTGCTGGTGAGAAGGCACACTTGTGCCTTCACAATCCTCACCACGGCTGTGTCCCTATTAGCTTCAGTAGTGTTGACCATTTGCTATATAGCTTTTAGAGGTTCTAATGTGGGCACTTAGGAAACTTGGTGTCTTCTGTGCAGCATCCCAGCCTTAGGGTTCCTGAAACAGACTTTCTTTTGGTTGTAGGTGGCTCAAAAATCAGCCATTGCTATTTGTTTTTTAAGTTAATTTTAATTGTGTAGTTATAAGACTGTCAAGGGCCAAAGGCCATTTTGAAACCAGATCAGTCAACTTCAATCATATTTTTAAAAGAAAACGAATCCAACTGATTCTCTTTGCTATGAAGAAAGCATCTGACACTGTAGGTTCTTCTCTTTCCTTCATAATAAACCATTATGTGGTGGCAGCCAGTCCAGCCTTTTGAAGACTATAAGGAAGTGCAGCCAGGGTCAAAGCCTGATGGTGAGGAAAGTAAAATGCTTGCCTGAATCAAAAGCTGTTTTCTAATTTTGATTTTAACTCTTTTATCTACCTGAGACACTGCTCACTAGAAACTTTGTCCAAAAGCCTTTGTTCTTCAAGAGCAGATGTTTTAGCTTCAAATACAGTGCTGTGTTGGCTTCATCATGTGAAGTGGGTTGAAGCAAGGAGCTTCTCAGAGGAGCGCCTAATTCCATGTGTGCCTGGAGGGTGGTTTTTTTTGGTAGAATGTAGTCACCTTGTAATCTGCCTTTTAGTGTCTTAATTTTTTTTATACTTTTGAGGTTTTTCTTTTTTTTTAAATTGAATACTTGAGACATGTTGACTTTTTAAAGTTGTATGAAATACTGTGCTGTGGGATATTTGGCAGGAGCAGCAGGCAACTCTCCCACATTTGCTCAGATGCATCTGCATCTTGAATGCTTAAGAGTTGAGACTATCCTTTCATGTCTGCCACCTCCAGGAAGGAAGGGGGTCATTCTCCCAATCTAACTGTTGAGGAATAACATACTAGCCTTCTTGGCAGTAATAGTGACAGGGTGGCCCTGTCACTTCCCTTCTTACACCTTAGAGCCTTCTGCCCTAGTGCCATGGAACTGGGTCTGACATGTGGAACTTGGGAAATGGTTGCTTGTGATGGTAAAACTGCATACAGAGAAGGAGCACCCATGTATCTTTAAGATGTGAATGTGACTAAAGAGGCCTGTGCAAGGCTGTTCTCTGGCCTGACATGGATGTTGCTGTACATAGTTGTTACAGACTTGTACTAACACACCTGTAATGTGGTATTTGTTTAAATCTCATTTATAAAAGCTTAAAAAAAATTCTTCATTCTTTCTTGATTGTGCTTATGTTAACTTTCATGTGTCTTCCTAGCATTTTGTTAGGTAGGTACACTGAAAAAGTAGTGTCATTGCTGTCTGCAGGGAAGTCGGTACCTGAACTGGAACCAAGTGTGTGTTCACTCAGGAACAGCTTTTTGAGTCACTCAGCAGTGATGAAGCTACCTTTGTCACACATCAATTATGGCAGAACTGTGTACAGTAACTTTCCATCCTCCAAACCTAACTTAATACACATGCTGAAAACACAAATAGTGCTGAGCATGGTGGTGCACAATTGTAATTCCAGAGGCTTGGGAGGCTGAGGCAGGAGGATCTGAATGAAGTTCAAGGCCAGCATCAGCAACATTAGCGAGGCCCTAAGCAACTTAGTGAGACCATGTCAAAATAAAAACTAAAAAAGGCTGGAGATATAGTTCAGTAGCTAAGTGGCCCTGGATTCAATCGCTGTTACCAAACAACAAGAAAAACTCTGACAAATAGTAACTTTGGGGATGGGGATGTAGCATGGTGGTAGAGCACTTGCCTAGCATGTGTTAGGTCCTGGAATTAATCCCTAGCACTTAAAAAGAAAAAAAAAATTTCTGTATGAGTTATAAAAAAAAAAAATGTTGAACTTTTACTTCTATGATTGAATTAGAAAATGGAACCAATAATGCATGGTGACCAGCTACTTGAGAGGCTGAGGCAGGAAGATGGCTCGAGAATGGCTCAAGAGTGGGCTGGGGGTTGGGGTGCAGGTGAAGCCTGGGCAACATAATGAGACCTTATCTCACAAAAAAAACAAAACAAAAAAGAAAAAAAAAGCCAACTGGATTTCATCCTAGGCATTCTTGGACAAACAATTTTAAGTTCACCTGCTAGTGCCAACAAAAAGAGACTCAAGTCACACCCCCATTGTGAAGCAATCCTTAGCAAAATGTCATACAAATCGGCAGCAGAGCTGTTCCACATAAGGAACATCAAGCTGTTTTAAAAAGCAAGACTCATGCTAATAAGGTTGTTGTTAGGAGGCAGACAGCTTCCATATGGGAACAAAGGCAGGTGGCAGATGAACCAAGCCTTAAGGACAAACATAGTCATCTTGTTCTTAATAGGAAAGACTTGGTTTCATTCTTAAAAACTTTAAATAAAATTAATATGACTATCAGTGAAAGCCCTGTTCAAAAAAATCAAAAAATTCTACTGACTACTAGAAGATAGTATTTATGCTTGACCTTTATTATAGTTCATTTTAGAAAGCTATACACTTTTTTAAAAATCTGCATTATAAATAATAGAAAAAATATTACAATCGAAATTTTGTCATTAGACATGGGAAAATATTTATATAAGGAATTTAAACAAGCTAACAGGAGCTTAATTCATATAAAAGAAAGTTGAAATTTTCCAAGTTGTGTTCATTAAAGATCAGATCATAGCTTATCAGAATGGACCTGAATTCAGATGGATAAAATTATAATATTAAATAGCTTAATTATAGGATAAGAAAATCTAAATCTGGCATTTCTCTATTATTTCACAATTTTTTAACCACATACATCATGAAGAAAAATATAAAAGGTTGGGCAGCCAAACACAGGTGAACAAACAGCGCTGGGTCAGATTCTAAGGAAAAGCTTTGGTATTACATAATGAAACACTGCCTGAGGCATACAGCAAGTGATTCCTTTGCCTTTCCATGCTCAGGATTCAACAATGTTCCCTTGGGCTCTTGTCTTCCTGGACACGCACTAGAATACACTGTTTCAGTTGGCTGTTTTCAGGGGGATCTTTCGGAGCGATCTCCGACTAGGGGTTGGGTTGTCTTTATTCCTGGCTGGAGACTTCACATTCCACTGCTGAGGCTGGGGAGGTCTAGGGGAAGAAATGAGACAGTGATTCTAAAACTAAAAGAAAAACCCTGATCAAAACAGAACTCTTGGGGCTGGGGAGATAGCTCGGTCAGCAGAGTGCACTGGGTTCGATCCCCAGCATCGCAAAAAACAAACAAACAAAAAAAACAACAACAAAAAAATAGAACTCTTTGGTAAACTTACGGTTTATCAGGCAATGATAAACACAAAATGTCATTTCCTTGACTCTGGGCTTCAGTTTTCTCTGAAACGGAATCAAACAGAAGTTCAGTTTTCCAAGAACTTCAAAGCCAGCTAATGTATCAGACAACAAGGAAACCCAGAACTTGCCTTTGGCTGAAAAAGAAGTCCGTGGTGTTCCTATGTAACTGACCCCTGCTCCAAATGTGACATCACTGATGGATTCTGGGGAAAGGGAAAACAGCACTGTTAATGAAAAGCTGGTCAAACACAGGTATCACATGCAGTCACCTGAGCAAGTCAACCAACAAGCTTTGCTCTGGTTTCTTTCACTCCATCAGCTGGCAGGCCTCAATTTGACCTTTCCCCAGGACTGGCAGTGCAGAGAAGCTCCTTTCTCCTGGAAGCTCTTCCTTCCTCTGATCACAGCCCTCCTCAGGCTGCTCTGCACCATCTGTACCTTCCCTGTGCCTCTCTCTGGTTTCTCACCCACCCTTCATCTTTAAGGACTGTTCAAGTACCAAGGACTTGAAATTCCACTCAGAGCCCTTTCAGGTCTTGGTTCTACACTCCCTATTGTTCATCATCCGAGTTCCCTGATGAGATGTCACCAGCTTCACCTCTGGTCTTTGACATGTTCCTGTGTTTCTAGCCAATAAATGGGCTGTCCAAGCTTGTAACACCAGCCATCATTAGCTACTCTGCCACATAGAATCAGCGACCAGGTCCTGTCCATTTTAGTTTCCAAGTATCCCTCCAACCTTGTTACCTGTACACCATGAACATTTCAGTCCATTTCACCCCTCACTCCTTCCTTTCATGGTGCTCTCCATCTCGACCTTACCTCTTCCAGGGAGGCTGAAGAGCTCAGTGCAGCCTAGGAACATTGACTGGGTTTGCACTGTGGCTGTGTCTTATTAAGAACTACACTAGAACCTCAAGTCTCTTCAGTGGGAGTAAAAATGTATCTGTCCTGTAGGGGTTGGGTTGGGATTAAATGAGATCATTTATGTAAGTGTTTAACACAGTATTTGGTACAAGGTAATTGTTGGACAAATGTTAGCCACTAGTATAATTTACTAGCTACTATCTTCTATGTCACTGGAGTGATGTTTAATTAAAGACCTTTAATTAAAGATCTTATAGTGACTACCTTGCTTAGGCATCTCAGTGACTATTCCCAGGAGGGCCTAAATTCCATTCTCAGTCTGAGCTGGCCTTGATCTGCCTTTACAAACTCACATGCTGCCTGCACACTCTGTGTTCCAACTGCACTTACCCATCTGTGGCTCACTATTCTCACAGGCCCTGGTCTGTCACACTGTGTGCACACTCAGCTTCTTGGCCTAGCCTGCCCATCCCATCTGCCCACCACACACCCACTGTGTAGCCCACTTCCAGCGGGTGGAGCACATGCTCAACCCCACATCTTATGCCTTCTTTCTGCAAGCACATTTGTGAGGCAAGCTTAGAGTTCTTATCATTCTTCTCACACTATAACTTTGAATACATATTGTACTGAACTAGTTAATGTTTTCTTAGTTTTTGCAATACTGGGGATAGAACCAAGGTCCTCACACATGCTAGGCAAACATTCTACCCCTGGGCTACATCCCTAGCCCCCCCCCCCTTTTTTTTTTTTAAATTTTGAGACAAGAGTCTTGCTATTAATCAGGTTGGCCTTGAACTGCCATCCTCCTACCTCTGCCTCCTGAGTAGCTGGGATGACAGATGCACATCACCATACCCAGCCTAGCCTAGGTCCTAAAATTCACTGTAGTGCTATGTACCTGAGTGCTGCTCAGGCTTCATCAACAGTGGCAGAAAATTGTATCTTCATCGCCTCCATTAAAACAGCTCAGCACTGTGTTTACTCCTGTTCCTGTGAATTTTCTCTTTCCAGTGCTGTCATCTGGAATTCCCCTTCCATACATATTACATTTCCCATTCAGAAGTCTGTGCATTCCAGGTGATAATTCTCCCATCATTACAAAAGAATCTATGTGGTGGCTCTTCACATCCCCAGTGTACTCTTAGAATCAAAGGCAGGAGGATATTTGCTACTTGCATTATTAAGCAGTAAGAGGGACATGCTAAAAATTCCCCACAGATTCTAGTCAAAACTTCAGCTCTGAAAATGATTCTTTTCCATTAAGCAAAACTACTGTGTGAATTCCACTGGTGGGCTACAGTGGTTGAGTTGGGTAGTCATTTTCTTACTGGAGAGTAGGAAATGCAGAGTAGAGATCACTTCCAGACAGTTACCACCTAAACTTGGGTCACCAAATGAATTTGTATTCTCAGACCATGCTGGCAACAGCACTGAATGCTCTTAAAGTCTCTGATAATTCTCCCAGGAAGAAGAGTTAATAGGAGACCATTCTTTAAGCATTTCCTCCTGGTTCAGAATAAAGAGATGAACACCAATAGAAACATTACATTCTGTAGCCTGGAGAAAGAACAAGTGCTCTCCTGACCCAGTGACAACGGAGTCTTATTTTAAGTGTGGAGATGAGTCCACACTGCAAATTAAAGTAGCATTAACACACCATGCCAGGTTTCACTGCTAAGGAACACATGCTGCCAGGAAACCAAATAAGACTGAAATCAGGGACTCATGAGATAAGTAAAACTAATGAGATGCATTCTTCCTGTTTCTTTAGCATATGGCACCTAAATGCCAAAATAGACACATTTGATACCCCCAAGCCAGGAACACAGAACACACACACAATTTTTCTCTTTGAAAGAAGCTGCCTATTTTACACATGTAAATATACAGGAAGCTAGCATTACCCACTGACTGTCATGATCCACTTGTCTGAGGAGCGGTAGGTGGGAATTCTGTCATCCACGAATCTCCCTTATAAGAGGGTCCTGTGTAAAAACTAGCTATAACCCTGTAAACATTCTAAACCACGCATCACAGTTTAAGAGAACCAAAAGCAAGTAGCTAGGACATAGGAGGTGCACAAGAGAAGTGAAGCAACTACAGGTGTGACAAACAGTGGCCAATCCTGTGTAGCTCCACTACCATAGAACATCTTAGCACTATGATTATCTCTTAATGCCAGGGTCAGAGGTGGCAAAGATGGGCTCAAGAGGGGACAGAGAGGTTGGAATCAGAGGACTGAGCTCAGCCCCCAGTTCTGCCACTGAACAGATCACCATGACACTTCCCATATCCCAGGCTCTATGATTTATCCCAAGGAGACAGAAGTAAAAAGCTTGCAAACAAACAGCAAGGATAGAGAGAAGATGGACAGAAGCATGGTGAGTACTGCTGAGAGGGTCAGAGTGCCACAGGAGGGTGCCTGCTCTAGCCTGAGGGTTCCAGATAAAGACATAGTATGTGAAGCCTATACATGACTTGTACAGGTATCCAAGGAGACTGAACATCACTGGGGTACCTAATGTGGGGACACACGAGCACAACAGGCAGCATTTGGAAATGACAGTACATATTTTGAACAGTAATAGTTTTCTTATAGGTTGAGTGCCCCCAGTCCGAAAAGGGGAAATCTGGAACTCTCTAACACCTGACATTTTTTTGAAGGAAAAATAAGTAGGAAATTCCACGTATGACCTCTTAAGATGAGTCATAGGCACACTAGAAATACTATATAAATTTACTTTCAGGATATGTGTATAAGGTTTATATGAGACATAAATAATTTTCTACTTATCCTTGGGTCCCATTCCTGAGATGCCTCATTATGTATATACTAATATTCCATAATCTGAAAGTATCTGAAATCTGAAACACTTTTGGAACTGAAATCTGAAACAAACCTTTTGGATAAGAGATCCTCAACTTGTATAGTAATTTTTTCAAAATAATGGTTTTCATGGAGTATGAATCATTAAGAAGTTACAAAACAAAAACTAGAGGGGGGGAATGCTCTTCTTGCATGCCTCTAATTTGAAATGAAAAGAATGGGACAGTCGGAAAAAGCACCCAGTGGGGAATGAGAAGACACAGGCTCTCAGCATAGGTGGGGTACAATCCTTGACACACCATTAGACTTCCAGCCTCAGTTTGCTTTGAAATGAAGCTCTACAGCACACCAGGCACCTGCCAGTGCTATCCTCTGACCTCTTCCTAGGGCAGCCCAGCTTTGCACACCGAGTGTGCCAGGCAGGGAGGTAGTGACAGGGCTGCCTCCACAAATGATGCAGTCTTGGTCAGTGACCTGACCTAGCTGTGCCTCAGCTTCACGTCTGTCACACAAGGATCCCTCACAGGTTGTTCTGAGGTTTAACTGAGTTAACATACAAATACTGGGGAGAATACCCGACACTAAGTCAGTGCTCACTTAAGTGAACAAGTATGATCACTTAGTCTGACTACTGCACTATAGAGTGGCCTATTGTCAGGAAAAAGCTTTATCCAATTACAAGAACCATCTTTTAAGAGAAAGAGTTTTAGCACAACTCTAGCAAATCCATGACTGTAGGGGAGAGCAGGGGAAGCCAGCTTATACAAACTGGTTACTTACTCTCAGGAGTGCTGATTGCTCGTTTAGTTACATGGTCAATAGCTCCATTAGACTCTCGCTCCAAGCTATAGGAAGATGCTAGGATAAAAAGGAAAAGTCTTATCTGTTAAAAAAAAAAATGCAACACAATATCATAGAGTAAAACAAGCAAATGAGAAAATGTAAGATATTATAGCAAAGTTAAAGTCACTAATGTTTAAAGTGTTCTCATAGAGATAATTCAGAAAGAACTACAAATAAGTGATAAATGAGCAAAAATGTGTTCACTCTCACTAGGATCTCAAGAAATGGAAATTAAAATCATACCATTTTGATCTATAGAGCTCAGCAAAGACAATGGAAAATTATAAAACCAGTATTACTAAGTAAGGAAATAAGACATTCATGCACCATGTGGCATGGATTATGGATGGTTTGGTACTATTAAAAGTTCTCAAATATTCATTGCCTTTGCTGGAAATAATCTTAAGGATTACCCACATACAAGGGTATACGTGCAAGGATATTGACTGTGACATTACTTACATCAAGGATTTGAAAAACGCCTATTCTTTCAAGACAGTAGTAATAAAAAATGTTTTGGTCTTTCCACAAGATGGAATGCTATAAAGTCACTGGGAGAAAAATTTTGCAAGTTCATGGAAAAACTTTTACTATACATTATTATAAGTGTGTGCAGGGAAGCAGGTTATAAAACAATGCACACTAAGATCACAATTTTATGAACAAAACGTAGGTGTTTGTATGAGGAGTAGAAGAAAGTCTGAAGGACCAGATCTCTCTGCTATGGGTGAGTTTTAAATTTCACTGTATTTCCCAAATCTTTTAGCATAAACATGCTTGTTTTTTTATTTATAGTCCTAAGTACCCAGTTAATGTTATCTGTTTTAAAAATAAGAAAACAGAAACAATTTTAAAAGGAATGAGAAATAGATTCATTATTTTTAAGCTGCATGCTCTAAGTCTGACACCAACCCTAACACTTACCATGGCTGCACGGGTTTTCTGGGCTTCCAGAATTTAAAGTGAAAGGCAACACTCCTAAGCTCCGACTGCGATGCCTACTCTTTGATTCCACAGCCTTCTTTACAGACTTCAGGATTGCAATGGTACTCAGGGACATGGGCCTGTGGAGGACAACATGCCAGACACTGATTCTTGGGCATATCACTGCGAAGGTGGCAGTGAATCACTGTGATCCCTGCCCACGTCCTTTCAAATGCATCACTCATCCACTCTCTTTCTAGTCTCCAAGGAAGGGGTATGGAGTGAGGTGTCAGCACAAACACAGTGACAAGGCTCCCACAGGTGGTGCCTGATGGGGACATTAGTGATGCCTCCTAGAGTATCATGAGACTCATCTTGTCACTGCCTCAGTGGGCTCCCTACCTGGCACTGGGCATTAACATCTTCAGAGGCCCGGTTTCTGGTGTGAGAGGCAAAGTGGTTGTGTGGCCAGTGCTGGACCCAGATGCTGAAGGCCTGCTTGTGGCTGGGGACACATTGGCATTTTCTTGGCCAGAAGGAACTGGCATTATGTTTAAGCCCAGAGCACCCTGTTAGAGAAGAAGAATGGAATCTTCACATGCTATGAACAAGTCCATATGTAATCTATTTAAAAATATACCAGCCTTGGGCAAGTACAAGTTTCTCTTCAAAACACGGAACTATCAGCAAGCTGCCATAGAGAGATGCTGTGATATTAAAGAAAAGAAAAAACGTAAGTTTGTTTGTCCTCATTACTTTTCAATGCAGGATCTGCTTGGATTCCTAGGAATATTGTGCTACTAATATGAGTAGCAGCTAAACCCAGACATGCCCCCCAGGGAAAATATGCTCTTAAAAGGGGCAGCTGCAAGAAAGACTGCAACACACTAAGATGTCACAAGTGTCTAGGAGTCAATGGTCACTGTAATCAAAGATCAAATACCTTTCACAAGCTTGCCTTATGGGCACTTAGACATTTTTCCCAAATATTCTTATGGTTTCCCAGCAAGGTCCTGTGACAGGCCTGTGGGAAGGGAGGCCTCAAGCCACTGGTTGGTCTAGCACATTTAGCAAAGGAACAGAGTGGCAAGCTTGGAGGTCCAACTCTGACTGACTTCTGATTACATGTGGATTTTGAGGAATGCTGGGAAAACCACACAGAGAGCAGCCTGGATGGTTAGTCCACCTAAGGTGAGCCTCCCACCTGCCTGCATGGTTTATGCCCTGTCACCACCTTCGGTCCTCCTATTCTTACTGACCTGTTTGGCCAGTTCTTGCTCCTGGGCCAGCTGTTCATTATACTTCTTCATGTCATACTCAAGCTCTGATGCCAGTTGTTTGTCAACTGCAAAGAAATCCTTGATTTCATCTCGATAATCTTGCATCACCTCCTAAAATGGACCCGAAGCATTCTTTAGTGTTTTCAGGAATAAAGAAATAATCTTTCCAATGCAACTTGATCAGTAATAGAAACAATAAAACTTGTATTATGAGAGCAGACTGTTTCATTAACTAACAAGTTTACTTAACATAATGAAATATTCTGAGAAAACACCAACTGTACTTATACTGACCACACAAGTGGGTGATCATGATGTGAAATATCAACTAGTCCTTCTGTTCTCTTAGGAAACTTCCTGTCTATTCACCAGGTAATGGACAATTGCCCAGGTTCCTGATGAGACAAAGACATGGCCAAGGCTCAGAGAGGTCAATGCAACAGATTACAGGAGGCTGTGCAGCCTATGAGCTGCTCATATATCTACGTTAGCTTTCCCCATTGCCAAACAGGGGATTACAATTAAGGCTCTAATCCCATTTTTTTCTGAAGATTTTACAGAAAACCCTTTATCAGAACTGGGTAAAACCATTCCCAGGTCTTAAAAATGACAGCTAGAAACAAGGGCTCTTGGCTAACAGAAACTTTCACCTAGCACTATTAGGGAAAGAAAAAGATATACTGCAGTTCCAACTAGAAGGGAAGCCCAACAAAGAGAAGGAAATCCTCAACTCTTCCAGCTGTCATAAGGAGGTTCCATAGGGCAGAGAACCACTGATACAGCAACCCTGCAATGTGTCCTCTGGCATGTGCTCAGAAATAGGAGAGAGATCTGGTTTTCTTTACATGTTTAAGTACTTACTCTATTTAGGATGTAAGCACTTTTGCAACCCCACTTCACCCTATCTGTGAGGTTTAAAACAGGGGAAAAAAACAAGAATAATTGGAAACTCTCATTTTTTTATTTTCATATGGTATGCCAATCTTTCCAATCTTAGCTTCCCTAGGATGAAAGTTTTTGAAAAAGTATATGCAATGTAATTTCATTGCACTCTTTTTAGTTTTTAGGAAAAAAAATTTTTGAGGAAGAAAAATACATAATGTGAACAAAATAACTCTGCTAAATTAAAAGGAAAAACTGCTGCTTTTATTTCTGAGCAATTTTATCAGTAAGGTCTGAGGCCTCATTTAGATCTGTCTGCCCTGCAAGTAATCATATCCTGGCTTTGCTCAGACCCAACCTTCTCCTAGTCCCCATGCTTCACCTACAGCAACTCTAGTCCAGGTATGGTGGCCATCTCAAATGGTGCCCCCTACCCATCCAAATGCATGCTGCCAAAGGGCAATGACTTCCTAACCGCGTCTGTCTGCAGCAGTGTGAAACGCAAACACCCCACCACCATGACTGACTTTCACATCACACGTCATCAGGATGAACTAAAATGAAGACACTGTCCTTGACCTCAGGAGAGAAAGTCTTGGAAATGCAATCTAATCCCATCAAGGATATACATGCTTAGCCCAGTGAGTCAACTGTTCAGAAACTTGACTAAATGAGAAAGGGAAGAAACAAATTCAGTGGAGCCTTTGGACAAATTCCCCATCTGCTCCCCAGCAGTTACAGGCTGCTCTGGCAGGCAAATTTCTAAACAGACCAAAATAAGGTTGGTTCTATGTGTAGCATTCTGGTTCTTACCATTATTGCACACAGTTATACTGGCAGAAGACACTAAGCAAAGAACTTAGGGGTAGGGGATGGAAAGAACCACAAAATTAAAGTTCTTCATTTACCCTGAGATAGTTCATAAGTTCCCGCAAAGCTGGGATCTTATTTTTCTCCAGCACAGTTTTCAGGGAGATGATAATTGGAATGATATTTTCTATGAAATTCCTCTTCTGAACCTGCAATAACACAAACAAAGGCATTTTAAATGTGTAAACTTTTGAAAGACAAAGATAAAAATTTTTCTTTAATCTAGTTCTTTTACTATGGTCAATCTAGCATACTAGAAGTTTATTTTTGACTCTGCATTAGATACTTGAATGCATAAGACCTGCAGTTTTTTTTTCTGGACTTTTGTTAAACATTATCCCCAAATACTCAGGAAGTTTATAAAGTAGGAGGTGGATAAGAACTATCTCCTAAGTGGAAAAAATAAAAGTAAGAAATATGTTGTATAACTTGACAAACATTTTAACAAGTGCTAGATACTTATAAACTTGATTTAAATGATCAGTGCATCAAATATTTTGCAATAAATCTTAGAATTAAAAATATTCATTATAGTAGCCCGCATAAGGAATATTTATCCTTCTGAACCTGATTTCACTTAAAATCATCAGTATGTATTACTTGCTTGCAAATAGTCAATTCTAAAAAAGTCTAATCAAGAATCCCTGAAATAGGGCTGGGGAGATAGCTCAGTCGGTAGAGTGCTTGCGCTGCAAGCACAAATCCCTGAGTTCGATCTCCAGCACCACAAAAAAAAAAAAAAAAAAAAAAAAAAAATCCCTGAAATAGGAGGTTAATAGGTAGAAAGAAAAATAAAAAATATGAATCTAATCAGATGGGAAGTTTAACAACAGTCTTAAATGTCATCTAACACAGACACAAAGCTAACCCCTGAGGATAGAGAAATCAAGTCCAAAAGTCCTGCCCTCAGGTTGTTTCTTGATCAGTGTGTGTATGTGTTGTGATAAATGGTACAAGGAATCAAGTGAATGGAGAAGGGATGCCTAGGAGGGAAGGGGGGGTAAGTCAGGAATGTGTATTAAAGGCTTCTTGGAGAGATGACACTTAGGCTGTGTAGGGATTAGAAGTGGGTGGGAGAGTGTGATGGACTGGGTGCTGCAGACAGAAAGACCAGTGTCAAAGGCACATAGCAGATGAGTACAACTCATATCTGAGAATTGGAGTTGATGAGGTGATGAGGCAAGAAAAGGTTAGGGCAGGGGCAGGCATACTAAGAGTTTTGTATGTCTTGAAGGAGAATCAGGATTTTATTCAGAAGATGATGGGAACTATCAACATAGATTTTAAAGATGCCAATAATGAGATATAGTATTTATAGAACAAATTTACCCATTTTAAGAGAACGGTTCCATGAACTTTGACTAAAGTACATACTGAGCAACCAATACTACAATTTACCCACAACTCATTCCCCCAAAAGTTTCCTGTCACAATTCAGTCTATCTGGCTCTAAGTTATTTGAAGCAGGAGAATAAAATCTCCACATTTATACTTAAAGAAAGTCTGCTCTGGCAGCAGGTTGGGCACAGCTTATGACAGAAACCAGAGACAGACTCTGAGCTAAGAAAACCACAGGATTTGGCACAGGCTTAAAAAAAATGTCAGAACCAGGGGAAATGCGAGAGAGATGAATCTGTAAGATTAAGCCAGCAGAATCTCACATCAAATCAGAGGTGTTCCTTTAGTGTGAATAGCCTTTAGGGGTCAGGTGAAAAATACAAATTGGTCATCCAAGATAGGCATAAGAACATGGGGTGAGGATTGTGGATCTAAGTCAGTCAAATTTAACCTTCCTGGTCAAACAAAGCACATGCCAGGTAGATCTAAGTCCGTCAAATTTAACCTTCCTGGTCAAACAAAGCACATGTCAGGCATGCCAGACTCCAGCTCTGCATTCTGCTGTAGCACCAAGTTCCTTTTGGATAATCTGGTAGATAATGGTTCCCTTCTCTACAATAGACTGGGAGAAGAAACAGACCAATTATCAGGGAAAAAAGACTAATTGGTTTTGACAGAGTAAGTTTGAGATGCCTGTGGTATTTCCAGGTGGGTGAGAGAAATTGAGCTCAGGCTCAAGAGAAATTAGAGCTAGAAATCTATTTAAGGATCATCACCACCTGGACAAGAGTTAAAGCTGCTGCTAAGAATGAGAGTAGGACCCCAGTAGAACACCACCAAGATCACTGGGGAAGCCCAGAGATGCGAGCAGGCCTGCTGAAGGAAGAAGTGCACACACACCTGGGAGATGAGCTTTTTCTGGGCTTCCTGCATGACTACGTTTGCCAAGGCCATGTCATCTTCTTCCATAAGGAGATCCTTATCTGGTTTAGCTCTCATTGCTAAAAGCTTGATCTCCTTTGAGCTGAGGACCTCAAATGTATCTGAGAGTAACTCACTGGCATCCATGTCCAGGGGCAGGATGCCATCTGCGAAGCATGCTGAGAAAGAGCACAAGAAACCAGCTTCTGAGAAACATGTTAATTCACAGAACTGGGGGCTATCTGGGGCTGCGAGGGGGGTCTACATGGGGCACAGCTGATAGGGAGGTGAACAAAAAGATGAGTCTTCCTGCAGTACTGGTTCACTAGCCAGAAAACTGCTATTTCATTATCAACAAAGCATTTCTTTTTTTTTTTTCTTCTTTTACGACAGGGTCTTACTAAGTTGTTTAATACCTTGTTAAGTTGCTGAGACTGGCCTTGAACCTGAAATCCTCCTGTCTCAGACTCCCAAATTGCTGGGATTACAGGCATGCGCCACCACCCCAGGCTCAGCATTTCATTTTTAAGCACACATTTTACCCCAAACACACCAGACCTACCCAAAATACTTAGGCAGATTTTAGAAGTGATGTTGAACCGCTGCTCATCTGTGAAGTGCTCTAGAAGAAACTTGTAGATTTTCATTCGCCTCTCCTTGTTTGTCTTTCCCTTCAGTGAAAATAGCCGCTTCTCTCTGTGGCAGAACAGGACAATTTTAGGGCATATGTGGGTGTGGGAGACAAGGATTTAAGATAGCATTTTTATAGTATCCTACAAGCTGGGTGCCAAAGGCTCAAGGACACTAATGAGATTCTAATGTCTTCACAGGCATTTCCCTTAGACTCTGTTCTCACAACCGAATTTTCTTATGTTATCCTCCAAGGAAAGTTATGTCACAATATATACCCAGATTAGAGTCTGTGTCAAACCTGTGCATTCAAAACAGCCAAACATCTCCTGAGCCTCACTCAGTTCTTACTGAGACAAGGAGAGCACCTAAGCTGCTTCACTGACCTCTCTGACTGAGGGAATTTGTTATACTTCTCGTGCTTCTCGTAATTGTTAAAGTGAAAAATACACTCAATGAAATGCTGAAAGAACATGACAGGGTTCCTCTTCAGTAACAGGTGAGCCAGGCAAAACTCCCCAAATCTGCAAAGGGAAAAGACAAAAGAAAGAAACCTATTTACTATTTGCAGGCAGCCTCTATAAATATACCAAGAACTCAGCAAAACAGGAGAATGGTAAATAAGGGTCAGGAATTCCAGATCCACCCCAATAAACAACTTCATCAGATGAAGGAAGAAATTCCACTTGTTTTGTCCATCTCTTCTCAATGCTCTCTTTTGAATCCAAGGACAGTATAAAGACTTTCTCTACAAGATTTCCTTTAAAAATTCTAACAATTCCACCTATACTTCGAACAAGGACAAACAACAAACTCAAAACTATTTCTTCAAGCAGAAGCTAGTGGTCCTCAAGGCTGTTATAGTGACAGTGGTCACCTGAAAACAAATACCTGGCTTTTGGTCCCCAATTTCAAGTATAAGGCCCACAATAATGAACAAAGAAATGAGTTTAGTAACTAGAACTTTATTCAAGAATGGGATTAGCAAGTGTCACAAATTGGGTCAGAAGGGTAAGTAGCCCCACAAAATAACTGACTCTCACTGAGGTTTGGAATCAACAGCAGTCTCTGGGCACTCCCCTTTTACCTGGGCCTACAAACCTGGTAGAGGCTTCCAATATACATGTACAAAGCTTCATATGTGACAGATGCCACTGGGACTGCAGCAAAACAAAAAGGCAAAATTCTGATGGTTTCCAAAGCCAAATGTAAATGACAAAAGCCCTAAGTGTTCACCAACAAACCACCTGACCATTTCTGTCTCACTGTAACAGGTGAGAGAATGCCAAAGCTTGGGTGTTCTTAGGGGCCAACCAGAGGCTGTTTAGGGCTTGCTGTGATTCATTTACTGCACAGACCAATGTTTTAGTCTTATTTCAGAGCTCAAATGCTGCACAGGAGCACTAGTCAGCTCTCCACTGGAAAGGAACAGTAACAAGGACAATGCAGACAGCTTGCACCTGACTTTGCAAAGCATTAGAACTTTGCAGGAGATTTACCCTTAATGGTGTTCCTCAAGCTAAGGCTCAAATCAGTTTGTATTCATAACACACACATTAACAAGTTAGAGAAGGTGGTTTAAAAATTATGATGGACATAAACCTGGATAAAAATTCTCCTGCAAATAATCACACTTTAACTATTCACCTAGTATATAAGACTCATTCTGACTTATAAATATGAAAACAAAAAAAAAAATGCAACTATATTTAATAAAATATTCTTTAAGGAGAATTCACTTAAGTCCAGCTAGAAGCACCAGTTTGATCTAGATAATCAGAATACTCTTCACAAACTTGTTTAGGAACCCAGATTTGAAAGGCAAAGGTTATACAGGACCAGATGTTCTTTCTAAACAAGGGCTGCTTTGGCAAACCATCTGTGAATGAAGAAAACCATTAAACAAAAAACATCCCCTGAAGAAATAAACAAGATTACCTTCTGTGGTGTTTTATTATAATTAACCTAACATGGTACAACTGTTTTCACATCTATCTGAACTTTCTCCTTATACTTGAAGGCACATAGGTGAAAATGCAAAAGCAGAATCTAGTAACTATTCAGTAAGAAGGCAAGCTGCTTTAAACTTTGACTTGATGCCAAATGTTAATCTACTCAGAGTTTAGATCAAGAATCCAGATTGGCAGAGATAATGGACATGCAAGATATTGTAGAGTCTATGCTCTAGTGGAAAACTGGCTTAATCAGCTGCACAAATCAACTCAGTAGTAATATAAACTACACCTAGGATTCCTAGGCTTGGGGTCACAAGAGTCCAGAGCTTTCCAGCATAAGAAGCCAGAGACAACAGTCAATGCACAATATCCAGGAATAATCTTTCTCAAAGGACAAGTTTCATAGCAGCACAATTTATAATAGCCAGATCAACCCAGATGCCCATTAGTAGATGAATGGATCAAGAACACGAAAACACACACACACACACACACACACACACACAAATGTTAATCTACTCAGAGTTTAGATTAAGAATCCAGACTGGCAGAGGTAATGGACATGCAAGACATTGTAGTTTATGCCCTAGTGGAGATTTACTTAGTCATAAAGAATGAAATAATGGCATTTGCTATAATGGATGGAAATGGAGAAAAACATGCTAAGTGAAATAAGGTAGACTCAGAAAATCAAGGACAGAATGTTTTCTTTCATATGTGGAAGCAAGAGCAAAACAAAGGAAATGAGATCAGATATCATGAAGATACCAGGAGGAAAAACAGTAATATAAGGCTGGGCTAGAGATGTGAAGGGTCTAATAGCAAGAGGGGACTGATCTGGGATTGAGAGCCTGGGATAACAAGGATGTAAGAAACAACTTGTCTCCAGTTGCCAGCAGAATTCTGGTAGAAATGGGTGGGAGCTCCAGGTTCCACCCTGCGTAGATACATGTAGGCCAGATCAAGAACAGGAGTTCAATAACTGGTTTTTGTTGAGCTTCAGAATGGCATTTGGTTTGGGAAGAAATCTGAAAGGTCAATTTTATGTTTTCTACTAAAGCTGACAAAATAAGTGAATGGACTATACTTTCCCTATGCCCTTCTTGGAATGTTTGAACTCCAGATTTCAATTCATAGTAAGAGGATAATGATTTCCTTTTACAAGGTGAGGACCACATTTCCCAGTCTCCTAATATTTACATTCATTCACTAAATGAAGTTCATTGGATGTCTACTTGAGTTTTAAGCTCCCTTTCAGGTGCTAGAAAAAAGTCCTCTGTCCCTCAGGAAACCTGTACCATAGTGGGTAACAGATGTTACACATGGAATCAATACAAAGTAAGTTGGCAAAAGTACTCTCATGAAAAAGAAAGCTGGAAGTGGGTGCAGGGAAGGGAGGGGAACTGGCTATTGGTTAAAACAAATGAACGCACTACTCTACCTGATCCAGTTGAGAGCATGCAGCCTCCCTGGTTGCAGCTCCTGCATCTCTGCCTACTCTGCTTTCTACTTTGTGGTATTTAGTTCCTAGTTCCCTTCTCCATTCCAAATCCTCAAATAAGACTCAGAGTGTCTACAATGCCCATACAGAGAAATTCATGGAACACTCTAACTTTCCATTTTCCTAACTTCACTGTTCTCAGTGACCCCACATCTTATTCCACATTGCCATTTTGCCGCCATATCTTGGAATGTATCCTGGACTGCACTACTGCACCTCACTCCACCCTGCCTATCTTTTCTAGCTGTGTGACTCCCTCACCCCCTCTGACTTACTGCGCAACTTCACTAAATCCTCTAGATAGTCAGGTACTTCCTTTTTCTTCCAAACCAAGCTGCTCTCTTTTCTCCTTTTTCTTTCTCAATGTTACATTAGTCGTCTTCTTTTTTTTTTTTTTTTTGCCTTACCCCTGCCTTTCTGCACTTTTGCTTCAACTAGTCCAATACACATTCTACTTGCTACTTGGCTATCACCCCTAGGTCACTGAACTACATGCAAAGCCATCACCTACTGGGCAGAGGGGAAAATATAACACATGATTCTGCAGCTTCCAAATTTGGTTTTATATGACCAATTAAAAATGTCATACAGATTTGCTCATACTAGAACCTTTGGGAAATCCAGCTAGACCACAAATAAATAAGTAAGGTCTGCATTGGCAGATTCATATTGAAAATTAATATATTTAATGTAAGTGGAAAAGTCTGGCCTTCAGCCTAAAAATCAGGAACAAGAGTGTTTTAGTCAGCTGTTTTGCTGCTGTAACCAAAAGATCTGACAAGAAAAATTTTAGAAAAGTTTAATTGGCAATCATGGTTTCAGAGGTCTCAGTCTACAGATGGTTAGCATTCCTCAGGGCCTGATGTGAACATCAGAGAGAAGTGCGTGATGGAGGAAAGCAGCTCAGAACTTGACAATTAGGAAACAGAGAAAGCGTTCTTCACCAGGGACAAAATGTATACTCCAAAGGCATGCCTCCCAGTGACCCATATCCTCCAGCCATACTTTACCTGCCTATAGTTACCACCCAGTTAATCCTTATCAGTAGATTAACACACTGTTTACATTAAGGCTCTCATAACCCAATCATTTCACTTTTGAATGTTCCAGTATTGTCTCATACATGAGCTTTTGGAAGGCACCTCATAAATAATACCATAACAGACTAACTTAAATAACAGTTAGCAAACACAGTCATCAACTTTTGAAGCTGAAAATTCTAATCTACATTTGAACCATTGTATAAAAAAACCCAGAATGCAGAAACACAATGGAAAGATTTAAAGGGCAGTATTAAAATACTTACTTTAGTAAAAAGTATCCATATCTGGTTTAATTTCTTTCTGATTGATGCTCTGAGTACCTAGATTCATTGGCTCTGCATATATTTTATGCACTGATCAGTGCTCTCTTTTAAAATAAGCTTAAAAACTTTTTTGAATATAATTTATTTTTAGCCATTACATAAAAACATAAAAATTTTATCTACTGGGTACCATGTGATGTTTCAATTCATGCATATATTGTGTAATGTTTAAATCAGGTTAAACATATCACCTCATTCTGTTTACATGTAGAAGCTAGCAAAAATGAGACAAATCCAGGAAATACAAGTTAAGCAATCAATCTTATCTTCTAGGCTCATCATCTGAAAGCATTACAATACTTCTAATTATGCCTGCCCCTTGGCTATGCATTGCATTGTACAAAGACAGCCAGTGGATTTAGAGGTGGGGAAGCACTGTAAAGGTGGGAAGGAGTGGTATAGCTATCTCATTCCTTTCTCAATTATACAAACAATGAAAAAGAAAAAAAATGATAGCCCTAGCTTTTTTGCTTCTGGCTCTAGGCAGTATTAACTAGAATGTTAACCTTCTACTTTGTTATGTGAACTGTTCCCCTTTGGAAAATTATATGCAAAGAAAATCACGCAGAAATTCTTCTATGGAACTCAGACTAAATTATTGGTGGCTATATTTAAATAGAGGAACCCATTATTCTAAGTTATTTTTAGTTAATGAATTCTACAAAGACCTTTTCCCCAATGTGGTGGCTTTTGCCATGGCATTCAACACTCTATTTTTCAATTATAGACTTGCTTTAAAAAGAATTATTCATACAACAATCTAGGATAGCAAATTCTAACGAGATCATTTCTTGACCCCTTGAAAATAAATTTTTAAAATATGATTCAAGTATAAGAATTAACAATTGGCGAAGTTAATTCCCCTCCCTTCCAATTCTCAAGAAGCACCCATTTCTAAGAAACCTTGTAATTTGTATACTCTATTTCACATTGTGAAATTGTCTTAATTCCTAGAATTTTTAGAATTTCTGCACTGAAAACAAAGTCCAATTTCTTTATTAAAACTAACTTTTCTTTTTGGCTTAGAAATCAACAGTTAAGTCAATAGTTTATGACTTCTATCCTATTTTAATGTGACAAAGGCATCTAATGTTCTTTAGTATTAAAGGAGAGCAAATGATGTTAGAAAAAAGTCAATGCTGAGATTATTTAATGGTGAGTTTGAACATATGTTTTTGTTTTATTTTTGGCCTTTTTAATTTTTGTTTTAACAAAGATCTGTTAAATAGTTCAGTATTTTAAAAATCTACCATTTTTTTCTGGCAACTACCAAGAGCTCACTAAATCAACTAAATTCAACTCTAAGCCAATTTGGAAGAAATCTAATGCATACTAGAAATTAGGTAAACTGTTCAGTTGTCTGACATGTGAGGGAAAGATTTACCTGGCAATATCTGGGTGTGAATCTATCAGGGTGCTGACAAATCGAAAGAACAGAGAGCCCTTCCATTTCACAAATTCTTCCTGTACAAAGAGAAAACAGCATATTTCAGGATGAATATTAACATTAAACCTTAAATGCATTCAGTCATATAGTCACCTATTGACTTTCCTTTGTGTAACATCACATCTGTCAGCTATTGGCCTGCCTAGGACACATGAGGTCAGTTTCAGAGCATTCACTTCCCAACCATCTTGAAATCACATATTTGTTAGTTCAAAGAAATATGGAGGAGAGATTGCTCACTGTCAGGCGCCTATCATCCGCCATTCGCCTGCCTCTTGTCTGTCCATCGCCTGCCTTTTACCTTCCCATCACCCACCTCCCGAGGTTCACCTCCCGATCATCCGACAGCAGTCAGCAAACTGACCATAGTCCACCAGTGGAGCACCAGGTGCCTGCTGTTGCCTGAAAGTTCACTGTCATAGTACTTGCAGGTTTGGTTACATGTGGCTGCCACCATTTTGAGACGACAGCCAGGCCCCATAGGACCCCTGGTCGGACTGACTGAGCCCTGTCTCCAGGATTCCTCAACCCGAACGATCACTCCCTGCCTCCGGGGCCCTCACATCGACTGACTGCTCCCCGCCACCAGGACCCCCAGATCAACTGATTGCACCCCACCTCCAGGATCCCGCAACCAGATCGACCACATCCCACCTCCAAGACCTCCAGCTGACCACGCAAACAACCCAAGCTGCAGCTCCCCATTTGCCAACACATTTGGAAGCCAGAGTGGCCATCTTGGATAATCCTGGAAGCCATAGCTCCAATCTTTAGGTGGGGCAAACGCCTGCTGGAAACTTGAAGCTCATTGTCAGGTACCTCCCTGGTACATCAGGTTATTGAAGACTGGGAGGTTTGAATACTATATGACTGTTATAGTGTAGATTTTCTTTTTTCTCCTTATTGAAAAATTTTAAGTTTTATTTCTTTACTTTTCTTGCTCTCTTTTCCTTGTTTACTTGTTCCCTCAGAGTCTCTTTCTCTCTTTTCACATGATAAACAACCAACTTCTTTTGATTACACTCTCACTCTATTATCTAGAACTTCCATATATTCTTTTCTTATCCCATTAACAGCTACATCTTATACCCCCTCCACATCCTCTTTGTCTTCCATTAGAAACTGCAAAGCAAACCTTATTGCAAATCTATTTGTTATACTGAAGATAATAATTAAACTCATTCTGTTTATTATGACAATACTGTTAACATCCTCATAGAGGCTATTTGGTTTAGAGTTGCATACTGTCTGAACTGGGCACTGCTAATATTGATCTCCCCCTTAAAGAAAAGGTTTTGGAAACTTATAGGGTCACTATAAGCCTATCGGGGGAAACTGCAATACCCCAGATCTGCACTGCTAGAGGGAAAGATACATGAACAACATGAAAAAACAAGGGAAGAAAATGATCCAAACAAATCTAGATTCTATATTAATAGAATCCAGTGACAGTATGGGAGAAGAAATGTCAGAAAAGGACTTCAGATTATACATGATAAAGATGATTCGTGAAGCAAAGGATGAGATAAGAGAGCAAATGCAGGTAATGAATGATCATACCAATAAGCAGTTGAAAGAGAAACTACAGGAAGCAAAAGATCACTTCGACAATGAGATAGAGATTTTCAAAAAAAAACAAACGGAAATCCTTGAAATGAAGGAAACAATAAACCAAATAAAAAACTCAATGGAAAGCATCAACAACAGACTAGACCACTTGGAAGACAGAACCTCATACAATGAAGACAAAATATTTAATCTTGAAAATAAAGTTGCCCAAACAGAGAAGATGGTAAGAAATCATGAACAGAATCTCCAAGAACTATGAGACATCATGAAAAAGAACAAATTTAAGAATTATTGGGATTGAGGAAGGCACAGAGAAACAAATCAAAGGAATGAACAACCTTTCAATGAAATAACAGCAGAATAATTATTAATTATTTATAATTATTTATAATTTTTATAAATAATTTTTATAAATAATAGCAGAATAATTATTTATAATTATTTATAATTTTTTACTCAATGAAATAATAGCAGAAAATTTCCCAAACCTGAAGAATGAAATGGAAAATCAAATACAAGAGGCTTACAGAACACCAAATGCACAAAATCACAACAGATCCACACCAAGGCACATTATAATGAAAATGCCTAACATAGAAAATAGAGGATTTTGAAGGCTGCGAGAGAAAAGCATCAGATTACATATAGGGAGAAACCAATACAGACATCAACAGATTTCTCAGCCCAGACTCTAAAAGATAAAAGGGCCTGGAACAACATATTTCAAGCTCTGAAAGAAAATGTTTGCCAACCAAAAATCCTATACCGAGCAAAACTAACCTTCAGATTTGAAGACGAAATAAAATCCTTCCATGATAAACAAAAGTTAAAAGAATTTACAAATAGAAAGCCTGTGCTGCAGAATAGTCTCAACGAAATATTCCACGAGGAGGAAATGAAAAACAACAATGTAGGTCAGCAAAGGGAGGAACTACCTTAAAGGAAAATCCATTCAAAGGAGAAACCAAGAGCCAAGTTAAAAACCAAAAATAAGTCCAAATGCCTGGGAATCATATCTCAATAATAACCTGGAACGTTAATGGCCTAAACTCATCAATCACAAGACATAGTCTGGCAGAATGGATTAAAAATAAAGACCCAACAATATGCTGCCTTCAAGAGACTTATCTCATAGAAAAAGACATCCATAGACTAAAGGTGAAAGGATGGGGAAAAACCTACCATGCACACAGACTCAGTAAAAAAGCAAGGGTTTCCATCCTTATTTCAGATAAAGTGGACTTCAAGTCAAAGTTAGTCAGAAAGGATAAAGAAGGACATTTCATACTGCTTAAGGGAACCATAAATCAGGAAGACCTAACAATCGTAAATATCTATGCCCCAAACAGTGGCTCATTCATGTACATCAAACAAATCCTTCTCAATTCTAGGAATCAAATAGACCACAACACAATAATTCTGGGTGACTTTAACACACCACTGTCACCCAGTCCAGTATAGATCTTCCAAACAAAAACTAAACAAAGAAACCATAGAACTCAATAACACAATCAATAACCTAGACTTAATAGACATATATAGAATATTCCATCCATCAACAAGCGAATTCACTTTCTTCTCAGCAGCACATGGAACCTTCTCAAAAATAGACCATATGTTATATTACAAAGCAGTCCTTAGTAAATGCAAAAAAAATAGAGATACTCCTTGTGTACTATCAGATCATAATGGAATGAAATTAGAAATCAATGACAAAATAAAAAACAGAAATTACTCCAACACAAGGAGACTAAATAATATGCTATTGAATGAAACATGGATAACAGAAAACATCAGGATGGGGAAAGAAATATGGAGGAATAGGTGGTTAGAGTAACATCAAACTTTCTCTTGTATTAGGCAAGTGACTCAAAGTACATGGCTTTAATGGGATGTGGTCACTATTGCCTCTGTGAGGTACATAATGCATGAAAAAATGAGCATATTAAATATGCTAAAATACACATATAACTTAGTGAAATGCTTTCTTTTTAAAAATCAAATATCATCTCCTCATCAAAGGTCCAACACACACTCTCAATGTATACAAGAAAATCAAATACCCTGTAGAGGTTTGCAGTTCACTAAGTTCTTTTATATGCTGAAATATCACACTGGACTCTCAGCAATGCTGTGTGATAACCCAGCACAAATATTATGAGCCTCATTTTACCAAACAGTAAATTAAGTAAGAGAAACATGAATTTGTTTAAGGTCAAGGTCAGTTATCCAACTGAACTGGAACTATTTTTCTAATAAGTATGCTTTACTTTACATGGTGTTTATTTGCAAAAGTGGAATCTTACACTGCTTGACAGGATGTCTGAAAGAACACCCCAGATGAATAATTTGCAAGTAACAATGTGTTTAAAAGCCTACACTGAACATTAGAAAAGTGACATTTTAAACCAGAAATGAGGTTAATTATTTTTTAATTGGACTATAAAGCAAGCATATTTGCTATGTTAATTTAATATTCCTTTATTTCATTTATTTATTTTTATGTGGTGCTGAGGATTGAACCCAGTGCCTCACACATGCTAGGCGAGCACTCTACCGCTGAGCCATAACCCTAGCCCTAATAATTGAATATTCCTTTAAACCAGAAGTAGTACTGGAGAAGAAAAAAAGATAGTTTATTCTCATACATACCTGCAAAAGGTTGGTAAGTAATATGAGTGTCTGCTTTCGGATAAATGGATCTGAATCCTTCAGGCACATGGAGATATTAGGAATATACTTGTCTACCATGACAGTGTACCGGATACAAAGATCACACATCACAATGATGACATTGTTGCGAACAGCTACGTCTTCACACACCTCTAACTCTCGAACAAGGGCTGGGATACTCTTCTTTGCAAGGTCTTCATGCTGTAAACACAGCTTACCTGTCACAGAAGAAAGATGTCTTGACTATATTCTATGGTTTTTTTTCTCCCCCAATACTAGGGAGTGAACCCAGGGTCTGGCCTTATGCATGCTAGGCAAGTGTAAGTGGTAGTGTAGCTCTACCACGGAGCTTAATCCCCAGCCCTATTTTATAATTTTTATTTAATCAAAGTTAAAACATCATACTCACAATCACAAAATACAAAAGCAAGAGGCAGACAAATCCATCCCAAATATTACAAAGTACTTAAAGGAAAAATAAACTCCAGTGAGGGTTTCACGAGGTACATGCTATGGAAGGTTTATTTATATTAATAAAATGATCTTCCTTTTAACAAGTCAACATTTGAATTTTGTAGTTATCTGCTCACCTGGATAATGATGGGTAAAATATAACTGATGATTTATTTTACCTTTGATTATACATATATTCTAAATACCTCTTAATGGATTTGAAATGTGAACTACATAAGTTGGAAAAAATTTCACCTCATATTTCTTGTTCATAATTAGAGGAAGGTTACTAAGTTTTATTTGTTTATGTTTGTTTTGTGGCCTGGGGAATGTTTTGCTCTTATTAACAATTCTTAGATTTTTAACAATAACCGATACTACAAAAAAATTCATAACTCTTACCTACCATAAGATATACAATTACACTAAAGGAATAAAAATTCAAATCATAGCACAGAAGTGTTTTCAAGATGAACAACAATTGGAGATGATGGGAAAATATGCATATAGTTCATCTGCCAGATCTGGAAAATATTAAATAAACCATCTCCTTTTATAAACTGAACTTCAAATTAATCTTTCCATTCCCAGAACACAGTGTACTAGAATGCAGTTCTTAATAAATAGATTTTATAGTGCTACACTGTGAGTATAAAAAAATTATAGGAAGTTGTAATTGTAATAAATTAACATAATTCCACCAAAAAGCCTAAGTTCCCTAGAATGAATGTTCTGAATCTTACAGTCTTGGGTAGTTACCAAACCAAGGGCTCTCTTATTGTGAGCACTTTGTTATACCTGCAGAGTTGTGTGCTCTCATCAGCATATAACATATTATGAGGCTGGGCTTATTTAAGATAAAAAGCTACACACAAAAGCAGATTATACAAGCTACATTTCCCCACATGTTATTCTTACCTAAGGTGATGATAGCATGTGCTCTAATCACAGAAGGCATGACAGAGCCTTTGACCTGAGATGGGGGCTGAATGGCTGGGGCATCACTGGTACCTTGAGATGACGGTACTACAGGAAAGTGAAAAGTGTTTATTGACAGTGCCTCAGCAGTTAACTCAGGCTTAACTGATACAGAGTATGATACAGAGTATGATATCAGTGCCTTACAGTGATCCACGTCAGCAGAAGAAGCCAGAATGGACTGAATCAGAAGGAATACTCGTTTCTCCACTTTGGCCGGACATAGCTGGGCTATATCTCCCAAAGTAAAAATGTACTTCACCTACAAAGAGAATTGGTTTTGCAGTAAAAATAAGCTGAAAAGAAAATTTACTAGTTAGAGTAACAGCATGTCAGTAGAATTTTTTTTTGTTTCCCAAATACAAAAACTTTACTATTTTTGTTTCAGAAAAACACATGACCATTGTCAAAATTCAGTCTCTACTTAAACTAAAATTAGAATGATCATATAATTTTATCATGTAAATTCAGATACTTTGTGAATAAACAGGGATGCTATTAATAATTATGGGGCAATAACAGGTGTTAACACTCATCTACTTATAATCCCACTAAAGATTATCATTGTTTTTGTGTATTGCTTTCTTTTCAAAGTAAAATCATATGACTTTGTTTGCTTTTCTAATATACTTACCAATTATGCTACTTTGAAGTTTGTAATTATTACTCTGAATATTAGTTATGCTTTAAAGTCAATATATACAAAAATATGTTTAATGACTACACAAACAGGCCATTTAAAAATTATCATTATAATTTTTTCACTATTCCACAATTAGTAAACATTTATGTTATTTATAAACCCTTTACTATTATTTACATGAGTTATAATGAATACCTTCTGTACTCTTGTATACTATTGTATTTCTTTAGGTGTGAAATCCGGGCTGAAAGAGTATATAACTCATTTTACATTTTAAAATATATTTCCAAATTGTCCTCCAGATGAGTTTACTGCTTAGACTCCTATCCAAAACACTGGAACCTGTTTCCTCAGCTCTTGCTACTCTTTATTTACTAATGGCATTTAGCTTAGAGGTTAAATAAGACTGTTCTTTTTCTTTATCCCAAAGAAGGAAGAGTAACACTAAATAGTAAATGGCAAATAAAAGTAAAAGTTTATTCTAGGGGCTAGCTCAGTGATAGAGCACTTGCCTAGCCATGTATGAAGTGCTGGATTTAACCCCCAGCACTGAAAAAAGAAGAATAAATAAATAAGATTATGTTAGAGATAAGAGTGATGGCACACACACCTATAGTTGCAGATACTTAGTAGGGTGAGATGAGAGGATCATTTGAGCCTAGGAGTTGAGACTGGTTTGGGCAACGTAGAAAGATTCCATCTTAAAACAACAACAATAACAACAACAATAAAGAACCAAAGCAGAACAAAACAAAAAGCCCTAAAAAGGTTATTCTAGGGTAGGAAAACCAAAAGTAAATGTAGTTGGTTTTAAAAAAATCTTGAATATAGTTATCTCTTGGTGGATCAAAAAATGTTTAAGCTCCATTTAAAGAAGTATAAATTAATATATACAGGGCAAAACTTCACTCTATGTTTTGGCTTAAGGATAGATTTTAGGTATATTTAATAATTGAAAAAAAATCTTAGGAGATTAGCTCACTAACCATAAAAAACATTTTTCTTCTTGTGTGCAGTGACTCTGCTCAATCAATTGAGAATATCTGAAACCCTGGGTTAAGCCTGAACTACGCATCATAGCTCTCATACCTAAGTGTCCAAATCCCTATAATGATATTGTTTACTAATGAACATGCACATACCAGTTCCTCAGACACAATGGCCTTCTCTCTTACAAATCTAAACTTGGTCTATGATCATTAACAACTATAAGAGTGAAGTGAGCAAAGGAAAAACAGGACACAGAAAAGAGATATTCCTCTAATTTTAAAAGATGGGAAAAATGGTCAGTTTTTGTTAAAATGATGGTTTGTACTAAAGGGCATCAAAACCCAGTTCATTATTTTCTTCACTATCTAGTGTCAGATGCTGGAAACAGAATTCTAGTGTAACATATTTTGTTAACAGTCCACTGTGTTGACATGTCCTGACTCACAGGAATCTCTTCCATGGAAACAGTTTCTAAAGTAGGGGTACCACAAAATACAACCTTGTTCCTCCAAGGTAATTTATATTCTAAATTGTCAAATCTCTCCTTATATTTTAGACATTGCAATGACTGAACCCTATTCCCTAGTTCTATACTCCAGTGTTCAAATAGCTCAGAAGATATGTTATAATTCCTTTAAAAAGCAAATAAACAAAAAACTAAAGGGCATACTGTATTATTTTCTTACATTATTATTTCTAAGTTGAACTCTACCAAAATTATAACACATATTGTGATTTTTTTCCTATTAGAATCAGGTTTCTCATAAACTCTTAAATGAATGAAGTGTTCCATCAAGTTTCCCCCCAAATATTAAGTATGTAAGATAAAAATAGATGGAGTATTCATAAAAATTTTCTTCTTAAAAAAGACTCAAGCTCTAGGCTACAATAGCCCCTTTCTTTTTAACTGCATCTGAAGTATACATTGCAAAATCATCCTTAAAAAAATCCCTGCTGATAAAAAAAGAAGAGGAAAGAATGGTTAGGAAAAGCAGCTGCTTACCAACAGGTCTTCATCCATGTTCCCTGCCCCATTCTCCTTCAGAACAATGTTGGAGAGGTGGTACTCGCAGGTGGAGAGCACATTCCCACACACCTGCTTTAGTAGTTCCTGTGGCAAGTCATAGATCAGCGCTGAAGGATCCCACACATCTCCCAGACAACCCACCAACCCCAAGTTCTCAGAATAAGCCTCTAGGATCTTCAAATGCATGAAAAACCCCAGCCATCATGCATGTGCAATTTTCCTCTTTCCCATAACTTATCAAAAAATACAATGACACACTTAAGCAATCTGGCCATAAGAACTGGCTAAGTGAAATTTTCAAAAAACAATCTATATATCAACTTTCTCTCCATATTGGTCCTTTAAGAGCAAAAGACAAATAATTGGGAATATCTAGTACCCTAATTTATAGAATATCTTTTAACAACAGGTGCAATTCTTCTAGCATATTCAGGTGGCAAATTACTGTTAAATGAACGCTTCTAAACTGAACACTTTTAAAGATATACACAAAAAGGACAGTTGCTACTCTTCTGAAATTTATTAATTAGGAACAAGTTTTCTCTTTATAACTTTCAGAGGTCACTGCGAGTACATGCTCTGTGCCAAGAACATGATCCCAATTACATTCTAGAACTCTACGACTATATTTTCTCCAGGAGGTTGTTTCTAGAGAACAGCTAAGGCTGCACTAAGTGCCTCTACTCCAGTACTTCATATTATTTGATGCATACTTTTATTGTGGGAGTAATGGTACCCCCACTGCACTATAGGTACCTTAGGGAAAAGACCATGTCTTAACCAACACTTAGTGCTTAGCAGTAACACTACATGGTACCCAATAATGTTTGCAAATGTAGGAAAATCAGTGTTATGCACAAAATGCTTTTTAGTTTGACTTGGCTTCAAATGTTTCAAAACTATTATCGTTAAAAAATTGCATTTTAAGCTTTTAATAAGATTGTACAACCTGGACCACAGTGTTGACCATGACAGCTTTATCTTGATACAGACAAAACTCCAAGACTTTTTATAACCCCCAATTCCCAATGTATAGATAATTCATTTTCCAGGAACACTGGGATGAAAGGAACACTGGGCAAGTATCAGAGACCTGAGTTACAGTCCTAGCTCTGCCATCAGTAAGTTGTGTGCCACTGAAAACTGCAGGATCACAGTTGTATCTGCCATAATTTCCCTCCCACATCATTCTCTTATTTTTTCTAGACTCACCATAGTACCAACTACTTTCTTTTTTTAATGCTATTTGAATATGTTCTTTCCAATGTTTCTTATTTAAAAGTTTTTCATACAATTTCTTTGGTCTTAAGATAATGGGTTAGAAAAATAATAATTAAAGTATTCCTTTTTAAAATATAACTGTTGAAAGTCAGACACCAAAACACGAGATACCATTAAGAAATAGCTCAAGCATTTTTTTTTCTTTAGCTGAGTGCATTCCAACCTCTTTTAATGTCCCAAGCAAAAAATGATACAGTACATTGTTGTATTAGATCTGTTACTATAAGTAGGAAATCTAATATTAATTATGGACTTTCTAATAGGAACTTACACAAGAAAAGAGCATAGGAAGGTAGCTCAGATGAAGAAAGCATTTTTCTGGAAAATTTAGATATATGTCAGAAATTACTTAAATTAACTTGTAACTTCTATAATCATGATTAATAGCCCTCATCCCTAAATGTTTCCATTATGAATAGCACTGCCTAAGAGTATATCTCATGATAAAAGCAGAAGACACAGGAGGGCTAGGGATGTAGTTCAGTAGTAAGAGAAGTTGCCTAGCATACTGAAGGCCCTGGGTTCCAACCCCAGCACCACATAAAAAGAAAAAAGGCACAGTATTAAGATGATTTATTAAAGATATTAATATGGATGCTGTTAAGGGGGTCAGAGTAATTCTCTGCTTCACATAAATCATTGATTTGGATTTATGACTATGCAACATCAGGTATAGATGGTAGGCAACTTTGGGGACAAGATAAAACAAAAGATATTTGAGTAATGTAACCCCACAGTAATAGGCCAGGGATCTTCCAGGATTATAACTTATCAAAAGATCAAAAACCTTTGGTCTGGAGGAAACTATCTGATGAGGTAGAAAATTATACATTAAATGTTCTTAAAATAAGAATCTATGCTGTAACTTAGAAAAAGATAAATCTTGCAGAATTCTCATCAGGAAATAAATGTTAAGAATAGGCATGCCTTACTAAAAGATACCTGGACCTGGAGACAAGGAGGGGACATTTAAGAGAATCATGCCTTCAGCAGTCTATCATCTTGGGGAAAGTCAGCTGCTAATCACATAAGCACTATCTTGTACCGAAAGTGACTGGGGACTACACATCCTTATAAGTCCCATATTTATAGAGATACTCTTCAAACTTCAAAACAAAGAGTAACAGGTTCAAATACAAATAAGTTAAAAACATATCAGAGGAATGTGTAAGGTCATACCTGTTCCTCCACTGGTGTCTTTGCAGATGCTCTACAAAGTCTTTGCAAAGTGTCAACAGCTGAACTGATCAGCTCTAGAGACCACTGAAATCCATTCAGCTTACACTTGACAACATCTAAGAAGGAAGACCAAACCCTTCAAGTTAAAATGCTTAAAACACACACACACACACACACACACACACATACACATACATATATAAAATAAGCTGAAGTCAACAACACCGACTTTTCAAGAACAGTTCTCTAAGAAACACTCACCAATCACCTTGTCCCGGGTGCTCTTAGGAAGATGCTTTGCAATATGCCCAATGACGCACAGGATATGTCCTAAGGTATTTGAATTGGGATTTTGCTGACTAGAGGAAGGTGGGGAAAATACCAAGATAGAACTAAATTAACCACTGTGCTGTCAATGAAATATCTTTTCTTTTGTATCATTACTACTAGAGGAAGTAAGGTAGAAAGCATGGCTTAAGGATCAAGCTGTAGAAACATGTAGGCACTTACTGAACTGGAAGAAAACTGCTTAAAAGTGAGTTTCATTTTGTTTTTATGCCAGGATTTAAAGAAAATACTTCTATATTCAAAAAGCTATGAAAGAGCCCACTTTCTTAAGGCAGGAGTTTTGTAAGAACCTTTAGTTTACACCCCTGGCTACATTGTAAACATTCAAACCTGCTGATTTTCTCCCAGGACTGCATTATTTTGGTGTAGTCCAGCTTGGGTGATGAGCAAGCAATTTTGGAAAGCAGCATCCAGGCTGGTGCAGAATGTTCTGTGCCAGTGTGAGATATCATATTGTTTATAAAAGTGGATGAGAATTTATCTTTCTTGGACCAGATATGAAAAGCCTTATTTAGGTAGCGGCTGGAAAACAAAAACAAAAACAAACAGGAAAGCAGAATTGTAACTATAAATACACAAAACTGTTTAGAGTCAACCCCTCACTGTTTAGAGTCAGCCCCTCACTTCTGCTGTTCTGGCATTCCACAGGCACATAAAACATCCATGCAGAGGGTCTAGCTACTAGCATATCTGATACCAAATTTTAAGTTTTACTCATAGAATAAGTTGTATTTGCTTTTCCCCCCTCACAAAAGTTACTTTAAAATGTGTAAAATTTCATAACTGAGACCCTTCTTATTCTCATTCCATCCAAAATTTCTATATAAACCCATAGGTTAGGTTAACATAATGGACATATCAACAGTTCATAGGGTTATAGGGACAAAAAATGGAAACACTATCCCCTTATTTCACTGGAAGGATTGGAACAAAACCACATCCTACCATTTAAATATGATGATACTAGAAGAAGTAAAATCTGCTGTAACCTATTAATACCACTCAGAAACAGATTTTGAAACCTTTAAACATAAAATTAAAAATGCTTCTGATGTATTAAAGTATTCATTTTATAATCACTATTATTTTTAAACCACCTCTTATTTTTACTTCTTCCCATAGCACTAAATGAGATCCTGACTCACGAGAAGATGCCATGTAATATATTAAGCAAAGAGAAAAACATACTTCTCCCAATTAATTTTTTTTAGACTGCTGGGACACACACATGAGATTAACTAGACTTCCTCATTAAATATTTTTAAAAATTCTCAAAGCAAGCAAATCAAGATAGCTATAACAAAATAAACACATCCATTATCACAGTAAGTATATATACATGATTATTAATAAATTAGCTATTGGTTGAAAAACAATCTTTCCACATGTCAAGAGTTTTACTTCCATTAGCTCACAAGATTTATGCCCCAACACCACATAATATATAGAATCAACAAATACTGTAGAATTTGTTTTAAAGGAATCATATGAAATATTAAGTGATGCTTACTATAAGGCAACAAAGAATGAGGAAAAATTCTCTAAACTTCTAGTTTTGAAGTCTCAAATCTGGCTCCTCTGACAACTCACTCCTCTATATATGAACTCAACAGTTCCCAAAGAGCCTCTCACCTCACACCTCAGTCAGACCCCCAGTCAATTATAGACAGTCTCCATCTAGGTAGAATGAGAATAAACAATGACAACAGAATGAGATTCAATAAATGCTATCCAAAAAGCACCAATGGCTCTATCTTAATATCAAAATCAATAGCCAGCAAACTTATTCCCCATTTTATTTGGTATCTTTTAGAGGTATGAACTCTAGTAGTCACCCTCAAGACTCTGCTCTATTGGATCACTTTTATTTCCCTTCTCTAATCTCTTTTATTCTAATCACTTGAATTGCTGATTTTGAAAAGATCTATTCCTAGTCCTTTTTCTCTTACCTACAAGCTTACTATGTGGATCTCACTGATTACCAAGAACGTTCCTCTCACAAATGACCAAGCATCCAAGACCACATTCAAAATTGGACTCCCATCTCCAGCCTGCTCCCTGGTGCCCACCTGACCTTTGTTTCTACACCTCAAGTCAAAGGCACCTGAAACAGTCATTAGCCTTAGACTTTGTGGAGGTTTCAGGCCTCGAGGACTTTGCATTGCTATTTCCTACCGGGAAACCCTCAGTATTATGGCTGCCTGGCTAATTCCTACACACTCCCCAATATTTAGCTCATGCTACCACTTCTCAGAAGCTATCTGCTATGATTTGCATATGGTTTGAGTGTGTTCCCCAAGATTCATGGGAAGCTTAGTCCCCATCATGGTAGTGTTGAAGGTGGTGCAACTTCTAGGAAATGGGGCCACAAAGTAAGGTAATTAGGTCATGGGGACACCACTCTCAGAAGGGATTAATCTTGGTCTTTCAAAGTTAGTTCTCACCAGAGCAAGTGGTTATAAAAAGAGCAAGTCTGGCCCCTAAATCTCTCTGGCTTCCTGTCTCCCCATGTGATTTTCTATGGATGCTCCCACCTCTGTGATGTCACCCACCACAAGGTCCTCACCAGAGGCTAAAACTGGTGGGGCCACTTGATCTTGGACTTAGAGCTTCCAGAACTGTGAGCTCAATAAACCTCTCTTCTTTACAAAGTACTCAGCCTCATGTATTTCGTTAGAGCAACAGAAAATGGAATAAGACATCACCCTAAGCTTCAAAGGAAGAACAGAAGGAGTAGAAAGAGGAAAAAGGAGGGAAAAGGTAGAACAAAGAAGAGACAAAGGAGGAGTGAGAGCAGGAGGAGAGGAAATAATAATCACCAAGATGCTAAATGTTCTTCCTCTGTGCTTTTGTAACTTACTTTCTACTACAATCATGATTTTACTTTGTTTTGGACTTTCCACTAGATTAAGAGCAACCTGAGTGGAGCAAATAAGCTGAATTCTTCTCCAGCATTTAAAGTGGGGTCTGGAAAATAAGATCCTCGAAATGTGTTTTCAACTGAATAAATTAAGAATGTCCTCTTCTGCTTCTTTCTACTCTTAAGCCTAATCTTTATGAACTCTATCCCTTCTGCTTATAAAACAGATCTGAAGATGTCTTCTTTCATTTCTATTGCCTTCACATTAAAGCCGAGGCCCTCATTGGCTTTGACTTCAATCACTTCAACACTGGCCTGTGTTCTTAGACTCCAGTTTTGTCCTCTTGATCACCGAGCACAAGGCCATTCCCTATTCTTCCTAAAACATAAAATCCAGTATTTCTCCTCCACTTTTAAGTTCAATGGCAGCCTCCCTGCTGCCACCTTGCTTTCAATATAAAATCAAACTTCTCCATGTGCTATAATATATTGCTTCAATTTCAATTGGAATCTAACTCCACACTCAGGGTCCTACCAGCCTACTAACACCCTGTGGTGCTGGTACAGTGTATACAAGCACACTACCTTATGCATCCAGGGCCGTCCTTTTACTCCTGAGTAGCTTTCAAAATTCAACTCAAAGATTACCTTTCCTGTAAAGCTCTCTCTCCATGACCATTTCTTGATATTCTAGCAATACTTTATTCAGGAGATTAACATAACATTCTGTCTATAAATGTTTATAGAACTCTTTATTCCACCAACCTTACTGTTCTTATTAGTGCTTCTGCTTTTAAAAACAGATTCCTGAGCTCAGTGGCTATTATGCCTTTTCATCTGAGGACCCTTTAAATTCTTTTTGCTTTTTTTCTCCTCTTTTTTTTGTTTTTTGGGTCCTCAAGCATGCTAGGCAAGTGCCCTACCACTGAGCTACACCCCTAGCCCAGAATTTCTAAATTCTCCAAAATTACTGACCATACCAAAGAATTTGTTTCTGAGGATTACTGTTATTATTATTTGTGAGGATTATCACTGTCATGTTAGAAACTGAAGCCTAGAAATTTAAAATTTTGATTTATTTAAAAATGACAATAAACCCATTATATTAACATATGTAATAGTATTTTACAAAAATAATTCTTTTCCAAACCAAATAAACTTAGTGAGATCAGTGTCAATGTTATAGACTTATAAACCTCTTTAAAATCTAGCTGAAACAAGAAAGGGAATTCTCATATATGCTTCCCTCTCTATGTTTCAATATTATTGTATGGTTTCAGGAAAAATCCACTATTCTATCATGAAAGAATGAGTGAAAAATGGCAAGTAACATTTTAATATTAAGATTAAAGTCAGATTTCACAAACCCATTACACCAGAACTACTGGTATAGCAGATATTGAACTAGCCTATGTCCTGCAATGGCTATCCTAAATATTTACATTTAAGGGCCCCACTCTACCTTCTCCTTTCTGACTATAGGCAAATGATTCTTATGACTGCTTTATTGAGAAAAGAAATGCTAGCAGGCTCTAGTGTTCATGTCTTTTGTACTTCTCTTTCCATATTCCCTTTTGATTACATTTGTCTTTGAACTTCCCTCCTCCTACTTCTATTTGTTTGTTTGTTTGTTTATTTAGTGATGCTGGGAATCAAACCAAGGGCATTCAGCAGAATAGGCAATAACTGTACCACTGAGTTACATCTCTGGTCCTCCTCCTACTTCATAAAGTATATTCAGATACTATTCTTTTCTAGAAGCTTTCTTCATTACATATCCCCCCCCATCTTTCATGCATCCGCAATAGTTTCTCTGCCTTTCACCTGTGATCTCAAATATCCACAGGCTGTTTCCCATATCTGAAAATGAAAACAAAGCTCAGGGAGGATGTTGTAATGCTCTCAAATTGTAAAGTACACCTCAACTGCACATGTTAAAGTGTGTTTCATTAAACTTTATGAAATATTTGCTCTTATTTTCCGTATTTTTCAAGTTTACTCAGTTACTTTTTCCTAACTTCTTAAACTAAACAAGTAGGTGGTTAATTTTTAGTCTGTTATCTTCATCACTAGCCCATTTTAGTTTTTAACTTTGAGACAGGTTCTCACTAAGTTGCTGAAGTTGGCCTCAAACTTGCAATTCCCACAGCATCCCAAGGTGTACCACCACACCAAGCCAGTCTGTTACCTTTTCTAAATATTTAACATTATGCATTTCTTTCTAAGTACCACATTACATGATTCTTCAAGGTTTTCTATATATACAGTTCCAAAAATTTTCTAATTCACTGGTCACTGACCTTGGAGTTGTTTAAATGTTCTGTTTTGGGCTTTTTAACCCCTACTATTATGCCCAGAGAATATTATCTAATTCGTATGAATTGGTTGATATTTTTTGATATTGGTCTTAGGAAGTAGTATGTGATCATTTTTTGTAATTTTTCTGGCATGCAACAGTATATGAGAAGACAATACCAAAAATACAGAGAATCAGATCCCCCGTGGACCAGTGAAGTTATCAGGATGCATAAATTTAAATTAATTATGCCTAATATAGTCACGAAAGCCAAAACCAAGATTGACAGTTTCAGCAGAGAACTGACAACTGTAACAAAGAAAATAAAAACTCTAGAAGTGAAAAATGCAATGATAATTCAGTAAATAGTGGATCACATAAAAATAAGGCCTGGAATAAACAAATAATATTAAAGAACTGTATAGGGGCAAGGAAAAAATAATATAAGACTTACTCTACTAAAGAGAACCTACAGAGCCACAATAATTATATCTGTGATACTGTTCAAAAGGGGAACAGATACACAAAAAGGAATAAAGCAGAACTAGAATTATGAACAACTTATTTGTCATAAAGATGGCACTGCAAAGCAGAGAATAAAGATGGTCTTTTCAATTCATATTCTAAACTAACGGGGTCTTTATTTAGAAAGACATGAAATTTGATCCTTAATATGGTATACAAAATTCAATAGCAGATAAATTTTTAAAAGGAAAAGAAAAATATATCAGACTTCTAGAATATTATATAAGAGAGTATCTATACAACTCTATGGTAGAAAAAGACTTCACAACCACTATGAAAAACATTATGGAAGTTTCTCAAAAACCTAAACATAGAACTACCATGTGATCCAATTATCTCACTCCTGGGCATACACCAGAAGGAAATGAAGTCAGCAAACAAAAATGAGATACCTGCATGCCCATGTTCACTGAGGTACTATTTACAATTGCTAAGATATGAAATAAGCCACACACAGAAAGACAAATACTACATTTTTTTCTGATATGTGGAAACAAAGCAAAACAAACAAAAATAAATAAACAAAAAGGAGGAAGAATGAAAAAGAGAAAGAAACCTGAAAGTAGAAGAGGGATTATTAGGAACTGAGTGAGGTACGAGGACTGGGGAGGAGAAAGGAAGGGAAAGGGTAGAAGAAATGATCACTGGGACTTGATCAACGTACAATGTATGCATGTATAGAAATATCACAGTGAATTCCACTAATCTGTACACACGTGTTAATAATTAGAATTACATATAAAAACTGATGAAATGATAATATGTTAATCATAAAGAAAACCAATTGCAAAACTAAACTCAGTCAAAAAACACCATTATGGGATAAGGGTGTGGGTTCAATCTCCAGCACCAAAAAAGAAAAAAGAAAAATTAAGAATGAAAAGGTAAGCTGCAGAGTGAGAGAAAATATCTGCAATATTTAAGCCTGCACACAGAAAATGTAATGAATACTTTCAGATGAATAAGCAAAAGAGTAAGAGTTCAATAAAAACAAAGGCAAGAGACCTTAACAGGTAATTCACAAATATGAATCTCTTAACTTAATCTACATGAAAAAGGGCTCAACCTCAATAATCAAACATGGAGTATAAACTGAAGACAATGAAATACCACTCACTCACCAAAATGGTTAAAAAGATAAAGAATGATAATTCAAAGATATAGCCAAGATATGGAACAACTAGAACTTTCATATACTAATGGTAAAAATGTAAATTTCAATGACCACTCTGGAAAATTCTAGCAGTACCTATTTAAGGTGAATAAAAACATATTTAACAATACTTTTCCTAGGTATATACCCAATAGATATGTATACATAAAGATATGTACATGAATATTCACAACATGGATAGATTGTTTCAGTCATAAATTCAGTGTGTTTGTGTGTGTCCAGTAATGAAAATGAATGATCTATAGCTATACACATAAAAATCTGAATGCCTTTTACATCATGTTGAATGAAAGGAGCTAGACTCACAAGAGACATACCACAGAATTCCATTTATATAAAGTTCAAGAATGGAGGAAAGTAAAATGTGGTGTTAAAAATCACAAAAGTAGCTCCCCCTGCGGAAGAAGGAAGGAGGTTGAGGGTACCTCTTGGGTCCAACAATGTTCTATTTCTTGAGCCAGAGTGTAGTTACATGAGTACATTTTCTCTGTAAAATGATTTGTTTACTTTTCCATATACTTCTTCACACACACGTCAATATAAAATTTTGAAAAAAGAAAAAGAAGTGGAATAAACCCCCAACAGCTTCTCTTGAGTTAGTGGGCTTTCTTTTCTTTCTTTCTTTTCCTTTTCTTTTCTTTTTTTTTCTTTTTTTTTTTTTTTTGTGAAAATTGCTACTACTTTTAATCACTTTACACGAAGTTTTACTACATTGGGTGTGCATAATGATATATTCCTACAAAAAGAGAAAAAGTAGCTGATTCTATTGCTGGTTAAATCCCTCCATTCATGGCTTCAGTAAAGCCATCCAGTTAGTTATGAGAAAATGTTTATTCATTCAGTGAATGTGTTTACAGTCATAGAGTTTTAATATAAAGACAGACCTTATGAGATCATGTAATTCAACTGGTTGCTCTTGCAAATGAGGAAAGTAAGACTCAGAAAGAAGTAGCAATTTGCCAAGGTCAAAGAGTAGTATTTTATTACTCTTTCTATTGTATAATTCTTCCATAACTACATGTAAAAAGTAGGGAAGTGTTTGTAATATGATAAAAAAATAGAAGAAAAAGAAAAAAGCAACCAAGATAGCACATGCACAAATCAATTATAAGATTACTGCAATACAGATTAAAATGTATCATTATACATGCACCCTTAACTAAATGTTCACTGTACATAATATGCTCAATAAATATTATCAAATGGAAAAAATAGTGCAATATCACTGAGTCCACTGATCCAATAAAATGTTACAAAAAGTCTGATTTGCACAAATGAGGAAGTCATTTTTCTTAATAACCAGTATTAGGGAAAGGTACTAATATGCTGCATCCATCAGTATTTTGTATCACATATTATAGTACCAAATAAAATTGAAAAGGAGACAGAAGCAAAGAAAGCAATCACATGTGACACAAAAACAGTCTTCACAAAAATGCTAAAATATTTGCAGAAGGTCAAGAAAAAGAGAGCAAGACTGAGTCTTAACATATACTAAGTAATTTGGGAAGCTAATTTTTCAAGATCAATGGAAAATTTATTATTAAAGTCATATGGCCTTCTATAAGGAGTGTAAATCATATAGTTAACAGACCTCAATTCCTGGCTTTCTGTAGTGAGGAGGGCAAGAAGTGACCAAGCGAGTACCTGGTTGTCATCCCCCCCATGAAATTTACTGTGATGCTTTATGTTCTGCAACAGGAGCTGGTCCAGGCACTCTAGAGCCTTCTCCTGCACAGTGCTCTCACAGTCCATCACCACTGGGATGACCCCCATCAGCCAGGTTTTCTGGATCAGGACACATCTAGGTTGGGCCTAAGGATTGAAATATTACATATTAGAAGGTCTGATGGTATTAAAAGTCTGAGTACAAGTCAGTGAAGTTGTGATCAACATTTTGAGAGATGTGCTAAAATCACACCCATGATTGCAAACAGTGCATAAAGTGATAAAAGAATCAACACTCAAAAGATACACGAAAACAAAGTTCAATCTCCAGCTTATTATAAACCAGTACATACTGAAATTTTAAACTTGTACATTCAATTCATTATTTTATTATTACTAATAAAGCAGTATTTTTTTGGCCATTCAAAACCAAGAGCAAATATTTTATACCAAGAAATAATTAGAATAACTGCTGAAGAAAAAATTCAAAGTATGCATTGCTTAATGACTTCTCTCATGAAATAAATAAATAAACATGGTTTTAAACTCCTGAATAGACAATTAGTTGGCAGAAAAAATTTTAGATAGTATTAGAGGATCTGCTCTTCTAGCAGTATCATCTACATACATTTTAATTGATAAAAATTAATCTCAGCCTCTAGCTTAACCAAATTCATCTTGAACTCTCTTTTCCTGAGATTTAAGATGAACTCAAGAAAAGGCATTAACATGATTCAGCTGTAATTCCCAATTATACTTAATAGGAAGCATAGTCTATCATATGTAATTGAAAGACTGAACAAATACCTTTTCTTCTCTCTTATTCTATATAGTTCTATAGTTGACCTGGAAGTTTCTATGGATCAACTATACATTTATCAACAGGTAATTATTATGTAGAATTACTGTGTTTTGTTGTTTGCTTGTTTTGTGCTGGGGACTGAACCCAGGGGCCTTCAATATGCAAAATATATGCTCTACTACTGAGCTATATCCCCAACACTAGAATTACTTTTAATGTAAAATACCATGGCATTAGATACATAAGGCTTTGCCTCTCACCATAAGAAGTTCAGTAAGAGATTGTAGGGCCTGCTTCCGGACAGATACTGCAGGGTCCCGACAGTGGTCCTGTAAAATTGATAAGTCCTCCTCCATACTCAAGATGTCACAGTGTTTCAAAATATTCACTAATACCTGAAGACATATAAGCAATAAAAAGTGATGACTATATAGCATAAGTACAGAAAAACCAAAGACAAACCAAAGATACTTCAAATATGTGGTTCTTAACATTTTGAGAGTCATGTATTCATCCCTGTTCCCTATAGTGTCACAACTTTTCAATCTCATGAAAACTAAGCCCCTCTCCAGAGACAATTTTTTTATATTAATAAAAAGTATTTAAAAATTATAATCATTTTCACAAAACTATGGAAATTCATCCATAGTTCCCAGATTAAGAATCTAAACAAAACAAATTATAGATATAAATTTTATGATTTTTTAAAAGCCAACAACCAATAGGAAAACTTAAAAGCAGATATTTCTTCTAGTTCATTTATACACTTAATATATAACCATATCAGGGTCCACTATGAAAAATCAAGTTAAGTAATAAATATGGCCTTGAAGTTTTAAAAATATTGCCTTGCATTTCCAAGATTTTAGTGCTTACAAAGAGAGTATTTTTTTTTTAAATGCGTAGAAAAACTCCCACCTGGACGGCAGACTTCCTGACATTTGTCTTCTCATCCCTGATTCTCTTTCTCAACATTGCCATAACACATCTTTCTGTTGAGGGAACACCAAAAATTAATTCCGAGGAATACAGGATGATAGCTAACATTCTGGCACACAATTTGGAGAAAATACACTCCTCCTAAAGAATATCTAATTAAGCTTATTTTAAATCCTAGGAAACCACAGTATTATGAAAAGGTATTGAAAAAGAAGAAAATTTAAATAATTAGGTATTCTCTATAAAAAGTATTAATTCTGGAATATTAAAAAAAATTGATTTTAGAACCTGGAAACTACCTTTAAAATTTTGAAATGAATTATTTAGCTCTTCTATTTTATTTAGCTGTAAACAGAGTTATGTAACCCGTAGTCTTATTTGAAAAAACGTGATGAGATAATATATAACAGTAGCTTTAAACTTTTCACACTTAAATTGCTAAGGACTCCAAAAAACTTTTTATAATGTGAATTATAAATTTTAATATGAATTAGAAATTTAAATTAAGAATTATAAAAACAACCTAAAATGGGTTTTTTGGGGGGTACTGGGGATTTAACCCAGGGCACTTTACCACTGAGCTATATTCCCAGTCCTTTTTTATTTTTTTATTTTGAGACAGGGTCTTGCTAAGTTGCCTTGAACTTGCAATCCTCCTGCGTTAGCCTCCTGAATTGCTGGGAGGTGTGTGTCACTGTGCCTGAACTTTAAAATTTGTTTTAAAATAGTACAACATGTTACTATACATGGCATTTTTAAAATGAAAAATGACTATATTTTCCAAACTAAAACAAAGACAAAAAAAGAAAAGAGTGGCACTATTTTACATTTTTGTAAAGTCTTTAATGCCTGGTTTAGTAAAAACCAGCTGGATTCTCATTTCTGTTTCTGTCAAGATTTCACACATCTCAGGACCTCAGGAAAACTCCAATTTACACTTGTAAGAAAACCATGGTGTGGAAAGTAAACGATGTCTTGATATTATTATGAACACAGTATTCATCTCAAGGACCTATGGAAGGGGCTTAGTTATTCTTTGGGGCCCCCAAACTACACTTCGGGAATTGCTGATATATAAGAAGGCACCATAAAAAAATAAAATATAGAATCAAAAACAATGAAACCAAAAGTTGGTTCTTTGAAAAGATCAACAAAAGTAACAAACTTTTAGCAAGACTGATAAAGAAAATGAGATTCAAACTGCTAAAATCAGTACTAAAAGTAGGGAATATGACTACCAATTTTACATTAATAAAAACTATTAAAAAGAATAGTACTATTTTATGCCAACAAGTTAAGTAAACTAAATGAAATAGACATATTTCTAGAAAGTGATAAGCTATAAAACTGACTTAAAAAACAGAAAACTTGAATATGTCTATAACAAGTAAAGAGACTGAATTGGTCATCAAAAAATTTCATACCCCATGTATACACAAGCCAAGAAACAGATGGTTTTACTATAGAAATCTACCAAATGATAAAAACGAACACTGATCTTTCACAAGCTCTTCAAAAGGCAGAAGAGAAGAACATACCTCCCCACCTCATACTAGGCCAGTACTGCTAAGACAGCAAAACCAGACAAAGACTTCTCAAGAAAACAACAGATTAATATCCCTTATAAAGAAGATCCAAAATGGTGGACTAGAGGGAGGCTGCATTCCTTGTCTCTCCCTAACTCCAGATTCAAGAAGAGAAAACACTGTTTCTCTACAAGGCAGTTCTCCCCTACCACCGATCCCCTGTTGTTTACCCGCTTTCTTCCATTGCAATCACATGCTGTCTGCTAGCACATCGCCTGCCTTTTGAGTGCAGATTGCTCACTGACTGCCACCTATCATCTGCCACTTGACTGTTTGCCTGACTCTTGGCTGCCCATTGACCACCTTTCATCTACCCACCCACCATCCGACAAGACAGGGCCTGGGAAGCTGAAACCCTGGTCCATCAGATTGCAGCTGGGTCTGGCAAGCCTGTGGAAAGTCAGAGACTAGGGACAGTTCCTTGAGAGGAACACAGGTTGAAGAAACTAGAGAAAACTGGGCTCTCTCCAGTTCAGTAAGTCCTTAAGTGCACAGGGACAGAAGGGGCCAGCTATAATAGGTGGGAAGACTATAACAGGGTGTGAGGGCATCTTGCTATTGGTTCACACACCCAACCAGTCCAGCACCCACTGGGCTGGAGCTAATAGCAAACTTCCGACAACCCTACCAATGCATCAATTTATTGAGGAATGAGATATGTAAATAGTATATTAGAGTTTTACTGTGTATTCTTATATTTTTACATTTTGAAAAAAATCTGTATACATATACTTTTCTCTTACCTACCTGTCTTTCTGGATTCTCTTTCTCACTTCTCTCATACTAAGTCAACCTCTATTAATTCCTCCCTCACTCTTACTATAAATATCTACCCCTATCCTCTCTCCTTCATCAAAATCACATCTTACACTACTTCTGTTCCCTCACTGTCCATCATTTGAAATGATAAAGCTTGTTAGCAAACATGTGTTCATATTGTAGACAATAATTGAACACTTCATTCCTGTTTATTGTGACAAAACTATAAATGCCTTAATAGGATCGTTTGGTTTGAGTTGGCATATTATTTGCATTGGGTGCTGTTAATATTGGTCTCCCCCTTAAAGGGTGAGGTACTGAAAGCCTTCACAGACACTATAAGACTACAGGGTAGAATCTGTATTGCCTCAGCTCTGTACTGCTAGATGAGAAGACACACAAACAACATGGAAAAAAAAAAAGGGGGGGGGGGACAAAGTGCCTCAAACAAACCAAGATGCTCCAACACTAAAATCCATAGACAACACAGTAGAAGAAATGTCAGAGAAGGAGTTTAGAAAATACATAATTAGATTGATCTTTGAAATAAAAGATGGTACTGGAGAGAAAATACAGGAAGTCTCTTTCAAAAAAGAGGCAGAGATTATAAAAAGGAATCAAGAAGAATCCTTGAAATGAAGGACACAATTAACCAAATTAAAAATTCAATGGTAAGTATCACCAACAGACTAGACCACTTGGAAGACAGAATCTTAGACAATGAAGATAAAATATATACTCTTCATTTGTTTGTTATTTCCACAATCCCACAATGCTGGGGACTCAAACTCGGGCCTCCAGCATGCGAGTCAGGCACTCTACGTGATGTGCTATATCGCCAGCACAAAATATATACTCTTGAAAATAAAGTCAACTGCACAGAGAAAATGGTAAGAAACCATGAATAGAACTTTCAAGAAATATTGGAAAATATGAAAATTTTAAGATTTATGGGAATAGATGAAGGCATGGAGATACAAACCAAAGGAATGCACAATCTTTTCAAAAACATATCGGAAAGCTTCCCAAATCTAAAGAATGAAATGAAAAATCAATTACAAGAGGCTTACAAGACCCCAAAAATACAAAATTACAGCAGACCCACACATTATAATGAGAATGACTGACATACAGAATAAAGATAGGATTTTAAAGGCTGTGAGAAAAAAAAATCAAATTACATATAGGGGCAACCAATCTGGACCTCAGTTGATTTCTTAGTCCAGACCCTCAACATCAGGAGGTCCTGGAATAACATGTATCAAGCTCTGAAAGAAAATGGATGCCAACCGAGAATTTTATATCCAGCAAAATTAAGTGTCAGATTTAAAGATGAAATAAAAACCCTCCATGATAAATAAAAGATAAAAGAATTCACAACTAGAAAGCCTGCACTGTAGAACATTGTCAGCAAAATATTCTATGAGAAACATGAAAAAAAAAAAAAAAAACAATGAAAACCAGCAAAGGGAGGAACTACACTAAAGGAAATATCCATCAAAGGAGAAACTAAGTTAAGTTAAAAACCAAAATGACCAGGAATACAAATCAAATCTCAATAATAACCCTGAATGTTAATGGTCTAAACTCATCAATCAAAAGACACAGACTGGCAGACTGGATTAAAAAAAGACCCAACAATATACTGTCTTCAAGAGACTCACATTCTAGGAAAAGACATCCACAGACTGAAGGTGAAAAGTTGAGAAAAAACATCTCTCACATGAACTGTGTTAACAAGTAGGGGGTTTCCATCCTCATATCAGACTTCAAAGTTAGTCAGAAGGGAAAAAGAAGGACATTTCATACTGCTTAAGGGAATCATATGCCAACAAGATATATCAATTGTAAATATATATGCTCCAAACAATGCAGCATCTACACACATCAAACAAACCCTTCTCAATTTCAAGAATCAAATAAAAAACAACACAATAATATTGGATGACTTTAACACACTTCTCTAACCATTGGATAGATCTTCCAAACAAAAACTAAAAAAGAAACTACAGAATTAAGTAATAGAATCATTTAACAGACATATATAGAGTATTTCATCCATCATTGAGCGAATACACTTTCTTCTCAGCAGCACATGGATCCTCCTCTTAAACAGACCATATGTTATGCCACAAAGCAACTCTCAGCAAATACGAAAAAACAATAGAAATACTACCACCCTACATTCTATCAGATCACAACAGAATGAGACTAGAAATCAGTGATAAAAAACAGAAGTTACTCCAACACCTGGAGAATAAGTAGCACGCTACTGAATGATGAATGGATAGAAGAAGAAATCAAGGAGGAAATAAAATACTTAAGAGGTAAATGAGAACACCAATACAACATATCAAATTCTCTGGGACACTATGAAGGCAGTGCTACTGCACTGAAATCATACATTAACAGAATAAAAAAATCAACCAATAAATGACCTAAGATTACATCTCAAAGCCCTAGAAAAAGAAGAACAAATCAACACCAAATGTAGCAGAAGACGGGGAATAATCAAAATCTGAGCTGAAATCAATGAAATTGAAACAAAGGAAACAATTCAAAAAATTGACAAAACAAAAAGTTGGTTCTTTGAAAAAAATAAATAAAATTGATAAACCCTTAGCCACATTAACAATGAGAAAAAGAAAATTCAAATTACTAAAATTTGTGATGAAAAAGGAAATACCAAAATGGACACTACTGAAATACAGAAGACACTTAGAAACTATTTTGAAAATTTATATTCCAATAAAATAGAAAAACTCGAAGATATCAAAAAAGTTCTAGAGACATATGATCTACACAAACTGATGGAGGAGACATAAAACAATTTAAACAGATCAATTTCGAGCAATGAAACAGAAGATGCCATCAAAAGCCTCCCAACCAAGAAAAGCCCAGGACCAGACGGATTCTCAGTCAAGTTCTACAAGACTTTCAAAGAAGAATTAACACCAACACTCCTCAAAGTATTCCATGAACTAGTAAAGGAGGGAACCCTTCCAAACTCATTTTATGTGGCTAGTATTACCCTGATACCAAAACCAGACAAAGACACATCAAGGAAAGAAAACTGCAGACAAATATCCCTGATGAACACAGATGCAAAAATTCTCAATAAAATTTTGGCAAATCACATGCAAAAATATATTAAAAAGATAGTGCACCACGATCAAGTAGGGTTCACCCCCAGGGATGAAAGGTTGGTTCAACATATGGAAATCAATAAATGTAATACATCACATCAATAGACTTAAAGACAAGAATCATATGTTTCAATAGGCTCATAAAAAGCACTTGGCAAAATACAGCACCTCTTCATGTTCAAAACACTAGAAAAACAAGGGATAGTAGGGATACCTCAACATTGTAAAAGCTATCTATGCTAAGACAAAGGCCAACATTCTAAATGGAGAAAAATTTAAAGTATTCCCTCTAAAAACTGGAACAAGACAGGGATGTCCTCTTTCACCACATCTATTCAAAAAAGTCCTTGAAACTAGCCAGAGCAACTAAAGGGATACAAATAGGAAAAGAAGAATTCGAACTATAACTATTTGCCAATGTAATGATTCTATATTTAGACAATCCAAAAAAATTCCACCAGAAAACTTCTAGAACTAATAAAAGAATTCAGCAAAGTAGCAGGATATAAAATCAATACCCACAAATCAAATGCATTTCTATACATAAGCAACGAATCCACCACAAGAGAAATGAGGAAAACTACCCCATTCACAATAGCCTCAAAAAAAACCCAAAAACCAAAAAAAAATTTGGGACTCAATCTAACTAAAGAGGTGAAAGACCTCTACAACTAAAACTACAGAACAATCAAGAAAGAAATTGAAGACGCCCTTAGAAAATGGAAAGATTTCCCATGCTCTTGGATAGGCAGAATTAATATTGTCAAAATGGCCATACTACTAAAAATGCTATACAGATTCAGTGCAATTCTTATTAAAATTCAGATGACATTCATCATAGAACTAGAAAAAGCAATCATGAAATTCATTTGGAAAAATAAGAGACCCAGAATAGCCAAAGTAATCCTTAGCAGGAAGAGTGAGGCAGGAGGCATCACACTACCAGACCTTAACAATATTACAGAGCAATAGTTTAAAAATGGCATGGTATTGGCACCAAAACAGACATGTAGACCAATGGTACAAAATAGAAGACACAGAGACAAACCCACATAAATACAGCTATTTCATACTAGACAAAGGTACCAAAAATATACATTAGAGAAAAGATAGCCTATTCAACAGATGGTACTGGGAAAACTGGAAATCCATAAGTAAGATAATGAAATTCAATCTCACTCTCTCACCCTGCACAAAAATCAAATCAAAATGGATCAAAGACCCAAACAATTAGACATCCAAAGTTCAAGAATTAGGGTACTTATCACAGTAAGATGGCAAACTCCCCAAACTGATCTATGTATCAATCGCTTTGAAAATATAAGATGGCATATTTTGTAGAAATTGATAGTTGATCCTAAATTTTATATGGAAATATGACAGACCCCTAAGTATCAAAACTATTTTGAAAAACAACATATATGTAGAACTCATATTTCCTGATTTCAAGAGTTATTTCTGAAGGAAACCAGAATGTTACCCTAATGACTCTTTGAAAGAAAAACTTTTGAGATAAAGGTAATTAAGCAAGCCTGGTGTGGTGGTGCATGCCTGTAATTCCAGGGGCTCAGGAGGATGAGGAAGGAGGATTTTGAGTTCAAAGTTGGCCTCAACAGCAAGGTGCTAAGCAGCTCAGGGAGACCCTGTCTCTAAATAAAATACAAAATAGAGCTGGGGATGTGGTTCACTGGTTGAGTACCCCTGAGTTCAGACTCCAGTTAAAAAAAAAAAAAAATGAAAAACAAAAAAAAGCATTAAGAAGAGGAAAACCTTTTTATCCTTCCCATTTTGTACATGAAGGAAGGATATAAACTTTCTTCTACTGGAGACAACTCTGGATTCTTATAGCACACAGCACCAAAGGAATCTGCAAAGGAACTTAAAACTGCCTTTTTTCCCCCTCACTGTATTTTCCTACAAACATGTTGTTTGTTGTTGAAGAGGTTAGATAAGTAGAGTTTAAGGCACTGCTTTGATGTACTTCACCTTAAGATTTCTCCCCCCCATGATATACACTGCATATATTAATAAATGAATTTTTCTCATCAATCTATCTTTTGTTACAGAAGTTCATTCCAACTAAGAAATCATGAGGATTGAGGAAAATATTAATTTTCCTTTTCTGCACTATAATACAACAGTAATTAATGCAGGTTGGTCCTGGCATACAGATAGACATTAGATCAATGGAATAATATTAAGTATAGAAATAAACTCACACATCTCTGATCAACTTAGATTTGACAAGTTGCAAAGATCTTTTCTCTAACAAGTGGTGGTGTCAATTGGATATTTACATGCAAAGAATGAACCAATATTAGACCATATGCAAAAATTAACTCAAAATGATCAAAGACCTAAATATGAGAGCTAAAATTATGAAATTTTTAGAAAAAAAGAGGAGTAAATCTTTATGACCTTTGATTAGGAAATTTTTTTTTTTAGCTGTGACATGCAAAGCACAAGAAATAAATTGAATTTCAAAATTCAAATGTTTTACCCCTCAAATAACACTATGAAGTGAAAACAACCCACAGAAAGGAAAAAGAACATTTAAAAATCATATATCTGAGTTAGGTGTGGTAGCACATTCCTGTAATCCCAGTAACTCAGGAGGCTAATGCAGAACTATAAAATCTATAGTCTCAGCAACCTAGCAAGATTCTGTCTCATAAAACACTAAAAAGCTAGGGATGTAGTTCAGTGGCAATGCATCCTGGGTTCAATCCCTAAGGGAAAGAAAAAAAAAAAAAACAACACATATTTGATAAGGGTCTTGGGTTCAAAATATATAAAAGAAACTGTTATAACTCAAAAATCAAAAGAAAACTCCGCTAAAAATTTAGCAACAGACATTTCTCCAAAGAAGACATACAAGTAACAAGTACTTGAAAATTTGCTAAACACCTAGTCATTAGGGAAATGTTAAATCAAAACCACAGTGATATAGCACTTCACACCCACTAAGATGGCTAAAATAAAAAGGATAGACATGACAAATGTTGGTAAGGATATGGAGAAATAGAAATTGTCACACGTTGCTCATTGCAATTATAAAACGGTATAGCTACTACAGAAAAGTTTGGTGTTTCCTCAAAATGTTAAACATAAGTACAATATGACCCAGTGGTTCCACTTCAGTGTGGAACTTGTATAAGAAGGTTCACAGCACCTGCAACTCTATATCAAGTACAATCAGCCGAATGAGAAGTTACACTCCATTTATGTATGATGTGTCAAAATGCATTCTACTGTCATGTAACTAATTAGAACAAATTAAAAAAAAAAGAATGTTCACAGCACAGTAACTTGTTAAGTGAATTCTGGAATGACATAAGTAAAACTGACAAGACAGCAAAAATGAACAGGAACAAAAAAAGAAACAAGATCAGGTATTATTTATCTTTTCCCCTTCTTTGTGGTGACTTTTTCCCACACACAAATGTAATTGCTACTAAACTTTCCCTAGTAACTGGTTCTTTTTTTGGCCAGCAATCCCAAGAGTTTGCAACATTTAAATTTTTTTTTTTTGGTGGGGGTGGGTACCAGGAATTGAAGTCAGGGGCACTTGACCACTGAGCCACATTCCCAGCCCTATTTTTTATTTTATTTAAAGACAGGATTTCACTGAATTGCTTAGCACCTCACTGTTCCTGAGTTTGGCTTTGAACTCGCCCATACTCCTGACTCAGCCTCCCTAGTAGCTGGGATTACAGGCATGCACCACCACACAACATTTAGTTTTAAAGAGAAATTAAAATATTTGCTAATATTCTCTGTAGTGTTACAGTACACTAGGGTTTAGTCCATGATACCTAGGAAATACCTTATTCTTTATCTCAAAGTGAAATACAGTATAGTAGAAAGACATCAATTAAAGATAAAATAGAGATTCTTTTACTTTTAAGGAACATAAGTGTTTTAATTCTTAAGGATTAATTAATCAGAAAAAAATAAAAAGTTTTTAGTTTACCCATTTGATAATGATAAAATCTGACATACCCCTAGATCCAACTACTTCACCACTATTGTCTATGTTGATCTCCCCTGGGGGTTCAGACGGGTTAAACATCTGTCTCTGGTAGGACAAAGCTAGAAAAAAGAAAAGCAGTAGTTAAGGTAAAAATTTGTTACATTTTTAATAGTATCAGTAAGACATGTTCCTCATTTAAGTTACTAAGTTATTTCTTCTTTGATAAAAAAGTAAAATACAATGGCAAAATAGGCAAATATGGTGGCAGGAAAAAAAAACATTTAAATGTTTGCAAGTCTTTAAAACAATTATTATTTTTTGAAAATATAGTGATACATTACCTGATGAATTTCTCAGTAAGGTACCAGGGTGAATCCCTATTCCTGAAACTATCGGACCTAAAAATAAGCAGATATATAAGAGAGAAAAGTGTCATGAACCTAAGTAAGGATCTACAGATGAATCAAAGTCAAGATAATCAGAAAAAGCAACAGATTCTAAATAGCTGACAATTAATAACGTCTCCCAGAAGGGAACATATGGCCCTATAATGCCAATGCCCCACACTGCAAAGTGACTGTAAAGGGAGACAACAACTGTACCTCTAAAACATGAATATATGAAATTCTTTACAAAGAACTTTCAAATGAATCAGGCCTCCCTGTTTAAAAAGTCATTTGCAGCTGGAGGTATAGAAGAGTGGCAGAGCACATGTTTTTAGCAAGTGCAAGGCCCTGGATTCCATCCCAATACCCCTACCCAAAAAAAGTCATCAGACAATAAAATATAATGAAAATAATTTGTAAGACTGAAAATTAATCATATCAGATTCCTTATTTTTGCCACAAGAATTGTCCTCTTGCAGTCCATTTCTTGATTTTTTTTCTCCTTTTTTTATGGTGCTTTGGTTTGAAGCCAGGGCCTTGCATGTGCTAGGCAAATGGTCTACCATTGAGATACACCCTCAGCCCCTCCTACTTACTATTAACGAGGAGTTCCAACACACTCTCCGATGCACTGCTAATAGACAACTCCAAACAATGTGCAAAGCTGGACAGTGCCTTGCTGCGGACAGTAGGTGCCTTGTCTAAACAACGATCAAACATAATTTCCTGCACCAAGAATTTGTGCTTAAGGAACTTCTGATGCTCCAAAGAGAGGGTACCATCCATCTCTCTTTCAGGCAGCTCTAAGAGAGCCAAGACAACATCAAGAGTAAAAACTCGATGTGGAATCTGGTAAAGTAAAATCATAAGAATTACCATCAGATAGGAGAACCAAAGAAACACTTCTGCATTCAGATCTGGCTATCACTAGACATTTCCAGAGCAAGGACCCAGGGTTTCATGTAGATGTATCTCCTACCTTGGAACTTCGTGAATATTTGTAAAGCCAAGCGATGAATGTAGCATATTCCCCAGAAGGAAGTTTACTGAGCAGCTGAACCAGAGACTGTGCTGCAGAAGTACGATACTCTGATTTATCTATTACCTGAAAACAAAAATAGAAAAGTTGTCCAGCCAATAACCACCTATGACGAGTGAAATACATGTCGTAATACAAGCTGAACATTGGAGAATATAACTAGTTCAATAATCTTTAAATGTTAGATAAATGACTTCTAAATTTTAGATTTCAGGCCCATCTGAAAACGAAACCATAAATCCTTTCTTTAGAAAAATGCAGATACAAATTTAGCATACAGTTTAAGAGTCTGTGGATCTCCAGGGTCTACAGGGTTTCAAACTACGAATCATTTTTTCAAACAGTTAAGTAAATTTAAGATACTCATGGAAACTGAACATTGAGTTGACAGTGAATAATATTAAAGAATTACTGTTTTGTTTAGGTTAGGTTTTAAAATTCTTATCCTACAAAGCAAACATAGTGAAATATTATAAATGATAAGATATGATGGAATTTACTCCATATGTGTTTGGGAGGAGTATACAAATAACACAAAATTGGTGAAAATCAGTGATGTTTATGTTATGGTTTATCATACTATTTTGTTTCTGTATTTAATATTTTCCAAAATATACAGTTTATTTTTTGAAAAAACACTGTTTTGGGAAACATCTAGTATTAAATAAAACTAGTCATTCCCAAAAACAAATACATGCACGCATTATCTTCCCAATAGTTATATACTTACTTATTACTTTATTACTATTACTACTAGTACTACTGCTACTAGTAGTAATTCAAATATTACCTTGGCACAGATGTGCTGCAGTAAAATACGAAGGACTGGAAATATACTTTCTTTCAGTTCATCCACAAGCGAGCTATTTAAAAGAAAAGACACACCAACAGTTCACAATATGCCTCTTTTTCACAACAATAGTTATTTCCCTTGACTTTGTCCTCAAAAACTATTAGAAATCCTGAATATTAAAAATAATCTACCCCCACATTATAAGGATTATTTCAATAAAATAAAGAATACAGGTATATCCTAAGGAAACATGTCAGAGCACAAAACCGTTAAGGGAGCCCTTGATGAGAACTTGAATTGTCAGGTAAGGGAAAAATGCAATCTTCATAAAGCTCTTAAGACTAATTATTAAATTTCATATTAAGATGTAAAATAAAGTCTATATTCTTTTAGGGTAAATGTAAGAACAGATTAAGACACAGTACCACCTCGTGGCAGCTAAATGAAATGCTGCTACTGTAATGCATTTGTAACATTACTTCTTCAAAAGAGTAATGCCCAGACTTGATCCATTTTTAGCATTATTTGTACCACTATGAGTATTATTGTAATCGTCAACATGATGAACTGTCAAATCCTAAGTGAAAAGTGCTTCCTTTTAAAACAGTTGTTTAATATGTTTAAAACTCCTTAGTGAGGAATATTAGCTCAGTGACCAGATATCATCCACATCCCACATCTCCACTCACACCACACACTGCATATCTGAAGGTATGTACACTTTCACTTGTACACACCACTTCTCCTCTGCATTTCCACACTGCATGATAAATAAGGAAGGAAGGAAAGAAAAGTCAAGCACAGAGTTTTCCCAATAAAGTTAAGATGGGATTTTCTAAGTGGAGCTTGTGGGAGAAACTAAGAAACTAAAAGCAATTTACTTTTTTCCTTTAAGAAGTATCTTCTGTAGGAAGAGGGGAATAGAAAAATGAGAAGAAATGGGGAAATAGGCAAGGAACAAAGCAAAAAGACTAGAAACAGAAATGAAGAGGCATTCAACTTCCTTCTCTGTTGGAGAAGTGAACGCATACAAACAATGACAAAAAAGGAGGCAATAGTCCACTCTCGGTTACTGATCACACAGGTGACTGGAATTAAGCTAGAGGATGGTTGTAGCACAAGAATTGTATAGATTGTCTATCTCAAAATGTAGAGGCTATTGTCTATCTCAAAATGTAGAGGCTACCAACAGTGACTCAGACCACAAAAACCAAATTATTTGGCTCACAAAACCACCAGTGGGCCACATGTTCCAACTCCATAAATGTCAGAAATTCTGGTTAGTGCAGGGTCCATATAATTGAGGAAATGTGATAAAGAGAGTAAAAATTCAAGATTTATGTGCTTCACCTAATAAACTGGACTGCCTGGTTTCTACGATTAATGACTTGTGATGTGATAGTAAGGGGGGCACGATGGGATCCTTCTACTTCCAACATCAATATTACATTTAGCAATTGATGGAAAATGCAACCAATAACCTAGAAGAGAAAACAAAAGTCAATATAAGATATGAGACAGTCCAAGGGTCTCAAGAACAATATATAGACTATAGTAAACTATTTTGATCCATCTAAAAAGAGGCTGGGTTAAAAGAATTTCTGGCTGAACACTGGGGATATGTTTCTAGATAATTACTATCTATTCAATAAATGCATAATGTAAACACTGTTAAAGAATTGCTTTAAATTAACAATAAGAACTCATTCTAGTTTCTTTCCCCATTCCCTGCATATTCTAACCCAGAATTTAGGGCAAGTGAAGAACTGTCATTTACAAATAGTAAACAGTACTTCTAATATTCCCTTATTAAAAAGTAGGGAAAGAATACCTTACACTTACTTGAAGTTTACAAAGCACCTTCCAAAATATTATCCCATACAATTTATTCATCTGGCAAATAAAACATTTACTATAAAACTAAGTATATGGTAGGTGTTGCATTAAGTCCTTTCATATATATAACTAGACTTCACTGTTTTTAGTTTTAAACTTCTCAACAACTCCATGAAGTAAGCAGGACAAAGTATAATTTCCACTTTACAGATAATAAAAGAAACACCAAAGGTGGGTTGTTAAAAGACAAGTAATTAAAGATTGGGCTAAAACCAAGTTGCCTAACCTCAGGTCAATATTATAACAATTTAAAAAAATACACCATTTGTAGAGATACAGTGGTATCTAAAAAGATGAATTTTCCTATTTATCTTTTAAAATGTTAAAAAGGGCATGAAAACTAAAAAAACTGTGAATTACATCCAAGTTCAATCACATAGAAATGATGTATAATAAATCATAAAATATTGAAAGGTCTCTAAATAGACATTGCACTCAGCATTTGGCATGCTTAACTTCATTTAATCCTGTGAAGCTTTCACAAGACTGAATAACTCATATGAGGATACGAAGATACTAAGTAGTGGAGTCAGAATTTGAACACAGATGTGTAGAACCCCAAGCACTCTCCAAGATCTTTTAACCCACCATATACTGCCTCTGTAAATTAACTGTATAATAGCCACTAAAAGTCACAGGACCATGGCCTATCACTTTTTCCCCAAAATCAGTAAGACCATAATTACATGAAATTGCCCTAACTATGATGCTTATTGGCAAAACTATTAAGGTAATTTTGGGGGCAGAATACAGATATCATTGCTAACTAGGAGTGATAACCTATAAAATTTCTGTAGAATATCAATTAAAATAATATAAATAGTAATAGATATACTGAGGCACACATGAATTGCCAAGGGAAACTAGAAAATTCTATGACTCTATTCTTTTTAAAACAATTTGATGAATAGTTCTATAATAGTAACTGTGTAGTAAGGTTATCTGTTCTTCCTACTTAATTCATACCAAACCATTTGTTTTTGTCCGACATCTTACAAGTTTCCTGCAGTCATCAAATATATTGGATATAAACTTGATAATGAAGACTAGACAGCAAACAGAAATAGTTATAGCTTTTATTTTACAAATAATAAAGTTGCTGCAAATGAACTAAATTAAAATGGTATTGTAATAGTTGACCCTTATTCAGAAGATATGTACCAAGACCTGTGGTGGTATTGCAATAATTGACTCTTATTTAGAGAATATGTACCAAGACCTCCTGGTGGATGCCTGAAACTATTTAATATTAAACCATATATTATATATAAGTATATACCTAAGATAAAGTTTAATTTATAAATTAGGCATATTAAGAGACTAACAAGAAAAACTCATAATAAAATAGAACAATAAAAACAACATATATAAATATGTTAAGAGAATGTAGTGTATCTCTCTCTCTTGCTCTCTTTCAAAGTATCTTATTGAAGCTGGGCACAGGGGTGCACACCTGTAATCCCAACGACTCAGGAGGATGACCGCGGGGGCATTGAAGTTAGAGAACAGTCTTGGCAATTTAGTTAGATCTTGAACCTTTAGCAAAAAAGTATAATTTTCAACTTCAGCTTGTGGATGAGCAATAGTGCTGAATTAGAAACAACAGCATTTCCTCATCTGGCCATGACAGAGTAACTGATTTTATATTTGCCCTCGTTTCATGAACAACTGTAAAACTGGACAAAAATGTCTGAAAATTTAAGAAAGGATTGTTAGGGATGTGGTACAGTGCCCCTGGGTTCAATCCCCAGTACCACAAACACACAAAAAAAATCTTACTGTACCATACTTACCATGCTCATCCTTCTTCTTGCCCACAACTGACTATAGGTACCTGAAATCCTGGGAAGTGAAATCATAGATTTTTCTTTGGCAGTATTGAGAACTGAACCCAGGACCATGCACTCCGCCACTGAGTGCCTATACTGGGGATTGAAACCAGGGGTTTTCTACCACTGACCTATTATCCCCAGCCCTTTTTAGAATTTTATTTCAGATAGGGTTTCCCTAAGTTTCCCAGGCTGGTCTCAAACCCATTATCCTCTGGCCTCAGCCTCCCAAGTAGCTAGGATTACAGGCATGTGCCATCTCATCTGGCTATTAATGCTTTTAGCATCTTTCCATTATGTGATTTGCCTCCTTTACCTTATCTCCTTCTCCATGAATTGGGGAACACAGCAAATACAATCCACGATAAGCCAGTTCTGGCATGTACTTTGCTTCATTAAGATTTCTAAAGAAAAAAGGCAAAACAATGGTTGATGGACAAGATTTCACTAGGAATATTCCTTAACCCTATAAGCCTTATTTTTATTATTTTTTAATATATATATATTTTTAAATATGTAGTCTTACTCTCTTGCCCAGGCTGACCTGGAACTCCTGGAGTCAAGTAATCCCCTTGCCTCAGCCTTTCAAATAGCTGGAACTGGAGGTATATACTATCCCAGAGTTCATCAATAATGTCTATTTAAATGAATAAATCCTACCTATTTGCCAATTAGAATAAAATGGCACTTATACTTTTGTTGGAGCAAAATTACTATATAATATTTAAATTGTAGCACTGAAAGAATTAATGACTCACCTGGCTTGTGTAACATTAAATTCATGAAGAACTGGTTCAAAATTAGTTAACGTAACGAAGACCTGGAAGAGAAATACCAAGAAAAGGTCTGATTTTTTTCCCACTTAATAAGTTATCAGTTATGGTCTATATCCTTTCAAATTAAAATTCTTGGCTTTTTCACTTGCCTCTATACAAGTCTGTACACATTGTGGTTTTTCTTTGAGGGAAAACTTGGGCAGAAGTCTTAAAAAATTCTTCAAAAGGTGGAAGATGGCATTTCGGATTTGAGAAAGGTCCCGGGCAGAATAACAAATATTCTCTTCATCATCTTCTTCTTCTATGATTTCATCCATCTGGATTAGGAAAAAATACACAAGTGACTGTGTAATAATGCCTAATACTTTGTACCATGGTATTCAATTTATTCAAATCAAGTCCAGCTGAACTCCAGATAGCAGATGAAATGCTGACATGATGTGACTTTGATCAGGTCTCCATGGTGAAATGGTAAATCACTGAACTAGATGACCACTACAGTAGTTTCTCACTTCTCTACTTTTTGTCAATGAGAAGTCTTATGTTTCTTAGAAGTTTTGATGTCAGTAAATCCTACTGTCTTATCTTCTCATGTAAGAATTTGAAATCATGCTATTTTATTTTATTCTTATGAACATAAGTCCTCAGGATACTTTGACCATCCTCTCTAATGATAATAAGATAATGCAGAAAATATACCATTTAGCATGCTGCCAAGCACACTTGGGAACAAGACTATGGAGAGATGATCAGGAGGGTAGAAAGGTGACAAGGCAGAGACATGACTTCAGTTGTATATGAAGCCTAAGAGGCAACTTCAAGTCATATTGGATAGCAGATGATAGTTTAAGACTTTATAATCATGATGAAAATCCTGTGTTTGTATAGATACATTTTATTATTACACTTACTTCTTACCTCAGTATCTTCTTTCCTGAGTGGTTTTCCTCTTTTTCTGTTCCCCCTTGGATTACCATGGGTGCTCTTAGGCTGCTCTTTCTTTCTTTTTCGATTCAAGTTAGATTCCTGAGGCCAGCTCTTCTTTAGTATCTGAATGCACTTGTCAAACATTACTGGGTGGAATACTTGATTGGCTACACTGCCTAGTCATAAAGAATAAAGTATATGCAATTTAGATATTAACTGTCTTGAAATATATCTATACAAAATATTAGAAAGTTAAAAAGTAAAATACAGGCTTGTCATTAACTGTGAATAATAATCATCCTTTGGCAAAAAAGTGTAATTTTCAACTTCAGCTTGGGGGTGAGTAATAGTGTTCAATTAAAAACAACAGTATTTCCTCATCTGGCCATGACAGAACAATTGATTTTATACTTGCCCTCATATCATAAACAATTGTAAAACTGGACCAAAATGTCTGAAATAAATAGATCTGTCTTAACAAAGTATTTTAAAAAGCCTCCCAAGGATCAAGTTAATCTACCAAAAATTGTCTACCAAACATACTTTAATCCAGACACTCAATGACCTAATCTTTGTCTACCATCCAATAAAAAATTATTTACTAAGTATGCTCAAAATGATGAGATGAGAGACTAGTCAAAAGAAACAGTCCAAGAATAACAGGGATAATGGAGCTAGCTGACAACAACCTTAAAGCAGAGAGTATAAATAAATTAAAAAATTAGGGCTGGGAATATAGCCCAGTGGTATAACAAGCATGTGGTTAATGATGTCCTGGGTTCAATCCCCAGCACTGCAAAAAGGAAAAATAAAAAACAGGTTTAAGAATTAAAAGTAGACATTAGAATAAAAAGAGAGAAATGAATCAAATGGAATTTCCTTGATGTGGAAAAGAAACTTTCACTGGATACACTGGAAGGGCTTAATAGTGAACTAGACATTACAAAAATAAAGATAGGTCATGTGGGTGGTGGGGCTGCAGCTGCCTCTTCCACGCAGCCCAGAGGCCTCACTGTGGGAGGCCCCAGCGATGCTGAACTGCGGGGTGTGTTGCCCCTCTTCTCTTGCAGAGCTGCTGCACAGCCATTGGTACCTGTATTGGGGAAACAGCGTACAAGCAAGCAGCTTACAGTCTCAGTGGCAAAAATTTTTTCATGTCAGAGACTGAGAACTCTTGCAGTCGTTTATGTCATCCCTTCTTCTCCAGACAGAAGATACCAAAAAGGTGTAATCAAAGATCTCGTCACCTCATTGATAAAGTCACTAATAAGCCAAAATGTCTGTCAACGTCAACCGCATCGTGTCAGACCAGTCCTATCACTACAAGATGCCCCGTCTGATTGCCAAGGTTGAGGGCAAAGGAAATGAAATCAAGACAGGTATAGTCAACATGGTTGACATTGCAAAGGCGCTTAATCAGCCTCCCATGTATCCCACCCAATATTTTGGTTGTGAGCTGGGAGCACAGACCCAGTTTGATGTTAAGAATGACTGTTACATTGTCAATGGGATCTTATGAGGCAAATAAGCTGCAAGACATGTTGGATGGATTCATTAAAATTTTTTTTCTCTGTCCTGAGTGTGAGAATCCTGAAACAGAATTGCATGCCAATCCAAATTCTTGTAAAGCCTGTGGCTACAGAAGCATGCTTGACACACATCATAAACTCTGTACATTCATTCTTAAGAACCCACCTGAGGGCTGGGGAGATAGCTCAGTTGGTAGAGTGCTTGCCTCGTAAGCACAAGGCCCTGGGTTCAATCCCCAGCACCGCAAAACAAAACAAAACAAAACGAACAACAACAACAAAAAAAACCCACCTGATTATAGTGACAGTGATAGAGGAAAGAAAGAAAAGGAAAAGGAAAATAGAAAGGGCAAAGACAAGGAGAATGACACTGTATCCAGCAGTGAGACACCACCACCACCACCACAAAATGAAATCAGTCCTCCTCCACGTGCTGTGGAAGGAGAGGAGGATGATGATTGGGGAGAGGATACAACTGAGGAAGCTCAGAGAAATAGAATGGATGCAATCAGTGACCATGCAAAAATTCTAACACTCAGTGATGATTTGGAAAGCAGGTCAATATCCTGTTTGATTTTGTTAAGAAAAAGAAAGAAGAGGTTATCATTGACTCATTGGACAAAGAAATTGTTGCAGAAGCAGAAAGGCTAGATGGACACATAGCTTAGGCTCTTTTAGAATTTGGTTACTGCCTTGCCAAAAATAAGTGTTGCTATGATTCAAACTGGATTTTTTTCCCCAAAAAATGGTCTTATTTAAAAAGAAACAAGGTAAAGGCATATTTCTAAGTCAGAGCCTATATTTTGACATAAGACATGGGAGGAATATTTTTACTTCACATTGAATATAGCTGGGCTCCCAAGAAGTTTGGATGACGGCCACTGGGTACAGGTGATCAGAGTCTGACAGTCCATCCAGGGCGTTGGATTTGGACAAACACAGGTGAATTCCTTATGCAGTTAGCTGATGGAAACTCACTTGATTGGGGTTCTGACTTTGAGTGATATTCGAGGTAAAAATTTTGCATTTATTCCTTTCCACAGAAAGTGCAATACAGGCATTACAAAGTCCATGTGGTTAATTTTGTGTGGAGCACTGGCTCACATCATTCAGCTCTTACTTGTTTGTGACCCATCTCACAAATTCTAAGACTTTAATAAGACATATATAAAAGTTTTTCATATTGAAAGCATACAAATAGTTGATGGAAATAAAACCTTGTTAGCTTGACACTTTATGGAAATAAAACCTAACACTCTTAACATGGAGAGAAAAATAGATTTCCATCTGCCTTTTGATAGATTCCAGTGAGTGAGGAAGGAGGAGCTATATGCCTGAAGGGAACTGCTGTGTCACACCAAAGAGAAGGAATGTCTGGAAATTCATGCAACCTAGGTTTCAAATTCTTTGCTGTAAGGCCCATTTGCTGTCACTAACTACATTAAACAGGAAGTGCTGGTGACCCATGTAGAGTACTTAGCACACCAGTACCAAACTGATGAAGTGGTGGTTGTACAGCTGTGGTTTTTACTCTAAGGGAAATGTGTCAGGGCTTCTTAACACTAAGGAGAGGGTTAGGGCTTAGATCAGTGTTAAGTCTGGTGCCAAACTTTAGAGGAATTCAAACTCACACGATCTGGATTTAATTCACAGGTTAACCTGATAGACTAATCCACTTTGCTCTGTTAAATTGTCTTAAAATTTCCTGTTTCAAATGGCTGTATTACTTGATTAAAACAATGTTAAAATTCAAAAACAAACCAAAAATAAATAAATAAATAAATAAAGTGAACCTAAAAATACAGCAGAAATACAGAAATGTTTAAAAAATGAATAAAGACTGAGTGAAATGTGGAAGAATATAAGTTTACCATGTGAGTCCCAGAAAAAAAGGAAGCCAAGAAAACATTTGAAGATAATGTAACTTAAAAATTTCCTATTTTCTTTAAAACTATAAATACAGAGATCCAAGAAACTCAATGAACTCAATCACGATAAACACAAAGGAAATCATAATGAAGCACAGGTAATCTAATCAAATTGCTGAAAGAGAAAATCTCAGAAGTAATCAATACCCTCCACCCCTCAAAGGACACAAAGCATGCAGAGGAATTATGTTAAGAATCACAGATGCACCAGTCACGGTGGCACATACCTGTAATCTCAGAGACTCAGGAGGCTGAGGCAGGAGGATTTCGAGTTCAAACCCAGCCTCAGCAACTCAGCAAGGCCCTAAGCAACTCAGCGAGACCCTGTCGCTAATAAAATATAAAAAAGAGCTAGGGATGTGGCTCAGTGGTTAAATAGTAGGTTTAATCCCTGGTACCAAAAAAAAAAAAAAAAAAAAATCACAGATGCCTCATCAGAAACAATGTAAACAAGGCAACCATGAAACATTTTTAAAATACCAAATCAAAAGAACCAAAACAAAACAAAACAAAATCCTGTCAACCTAAACCTATATTAGGTTTTGAATAGGTTTTGAATATTAGAAGGCGAAATAGTCATTTTGTACAATCAAAATCCATGAGAGTTGATCACCATTAGACATGAACTATAAGAAATATTAAAAAAATTCTTGAAGCTATAGATGAAAACTTTTAAATATAAACTACTTATTTTCTTGATTTAAAAACTTCTACAAAGAACTGTTAATGAATTATAGGGTTTACAACACATAGCAGTAAAATGTATAACTGTGCAAAGAAAAGAGGAAAATATACTATCTTAAGTTTATTGCATTATACGTAAATTGGCAGAATATTATCTGAGGATAGATCCAAATCATGTACTTTAAACACATACATTCAAAGAAGCACAGACAATAAGCCAAAAGAGGAGATTTATATAGGGCACTAAAGAAATAATCATTAAAACAAGCAACAACGACAACAACAAAACACAGAAAGAGGGACAAATGGAACAAAAACAGATGGGATAAACAAAAAATAAATAGCAAGATGTCAACCATCCATACTGAAATTACATGAAGTATATCTACGGTTTAGTCTAAACAATTCAATACAAAGGTAAACAATATCAGAAGGATAAAAAGCATAACTGAATAATAGTGTATAAGAAATCCTTCAAATGTAAAAACAGATTAAAACTAAAACATGTACAGGGTGCAGTAGCATACTTGTAATCCCATCAATTTGGAAAACTGAGGCAGGATGATCACAAGTTCCAGGCCAGTCTGGGCAATTTAGTGAAACCCTGTCTCAAAGTAATTTTTTTTATTTATAGTTTTTTAATTTGTTCTAATTATTTACACATAACAACATTTTGGAACATCATACATAAATGGGAGTGTAACTTCTCATTCTTCTGGTTGTACATGATGTAGAATTACATCAGTATGTACTCATATATGCACATAGGATAATAATGTCCAATTCATTTAACTATCCTTCCTACCACCATAACCACTCCCCCACTTCACTCACCTCTGCCGAATCCGAAGTACCTCTATTTTTCCCTACCCCTGCCCCTTATTATGAATTAGCATCCACATATCAGAGAAAACATTCGGCCTTTGGTTCTTTGGGATTGGCTTATCTCACTTAGCATGATATTCTCCAGCTCCATCCATTTACCAGCAAATCCATAATTTCATTCTTCTTTAAGGCTAATATTCCATTGTATATATATACATATAAACCACATTTTCTTTATCCATTCATTTGTTGAAGGGCACCTAGGTTGGTTCCATAGTTTAGCTATTGTGAATTGTGCTGGTATATACACTGATGTGACTGCATTACTGTAGTATGTGGATTTTAAGTCTTTTGGGTATAAACTGAGGAGTGGGATAACTAGGTGAAGTGGTGGGTCCATTCCAAGTTTTCTGAGGAATCTCTATACTGCTATCCATAGTAGCTGCACCAATTTGCCACCCTACCAGCAATGTATGTGTGTAACATTTCCCCCACATCCCCTCCAATATTTATTGTTCTTATATTACTGATAATTGCCATTCTGACTGAAGTGAGATGAAATCTCTGTGCAGTTTTGATTTGCATTTCTTTGTTAGAGATGTTGAACATTTTTTCATATATTTGCTGACTGACTGTATTTCTTCTTCTGTGAGGTGTCTCTTCAGATCCTTAGCCCATTTATCAGAGTGATTTTTTTTTAAGAAGCGGGGATGTAGGTCAGTGCAGAGTGCTTGCCTAGCATGTGTGAAGCCCTAGGTGCACATCATTCAACATTGTACAGGAGATTCTAGCTAGAGTAATAAGGTAAGAAAAATAAAAAAGATAGCCAAATTGAAAACAAATTAGTAAAACTATGTCTATTCACAGATGACATGGTCTTATACTAAATAAATTCTTTTAGGACCAATAAATGAGTTTTAGCAAGGATGAAGGATAAAAGATCAAAAATCCAAAATCATCTCATTGCTACCATTCAATAATCCAAAAATGAAATTAGGAAAACAATATCATTTACAATAGCATTGAAAAGAAAAAAATATTTAGGAATAAATATTCAAAAGAAGTGTAAGAATTATACAATGAAAACTATCATTTAAACATCAGTGAAACAAATTTAAAGGCCTAAAATAAATGAAAAGATATCCTGTGTTCACAGATTGGAAACAGCATTAAGATGGTAACACTCCCCAAAATGATCTACAGATTCAATGCAGTCCCTGTCAAAATCCCAGCTGTCATTTTTGCAGAAATTCACATGTACAACTTATAAGTCACACAGAAATGTAAGGGACACAGAACAGCCAAGAAACTCTTGAAAAACTGTGAATGAATACTAAGTATCAATAGCATTCCAACCATACTGCAGAGACATTTAAAACAGAAGGTAATTGGCAAGAATACAGCTAAGGCATGAATATCAACCCTAATCATCTGGCAATGAAAGCGAAGTGAAACAAAATTTCTAAAACTACCACTTTTCTGAGACAGCCCAGTTACAACTGAGATACTACAATACTTAGTAACTAAATTCTTTAGGAACAACTCATTATGGAAGTGTTAATAACACAAATTGTTGTTCAAGGTTTTAACTATCTTTTTACCTGTTCCAAAGTCATTTTCTGAAAAAATTCTCAATATAAATTACAAATGTATTTACATATAAAAGCAGCCCAAGTTGACTAATCCTGTGATTTTCTTTTCTGTAAGAACTTTAATGGTTCAGGGGTGGAAGGGTATAGCTCAGTGATAAAGTGCTTGCCTAGCATGCATAAGGAAGGACTTGAGTTCAATCTCCAGCGCCATAAAGAAAAAAAACTGTAGGTTCTTTAGCTCCATCTCAATGTTCCACTCTCTCTTGCCTTGGATTTGGAAGAGAGAGGAAAATGGACCACTTCACTTCCCACAGGACGAACAGCCTAGGGCTGGGGAGGGTGGGAGTGGAGCTTCTGAAGTGGAGAAGCATTCCCCCTCCAGCTTGATACTTCTCAGATTATCTGTATTAGGTTATAGATAGAGCATCATTTCAGAAACAAACATGTCTAATGTAAAAAGGGAAAGACATCTTTCAAACATCTATCTTGCTTTCCATTAATCCTTGGAACAACTCTAGAAGATTGGTAACTACTGCCTCATTTTATAAGTAAGAAAAAGTGTAAGAATTGAAAACAAAATAGAAAGAAAAAAATGACCAAAGATTTGTCCTACCCATATCGAGCACAGTCACCGTTTGGTATCTGCAGGTAAATTGGTTCCCGGACCCCCATTGGAATCCAAAGCCCAAGAACGTTCAAGTTTTTTTAATATGAAACAGCACATTTGCATGTAACCTACATACATACTCTAGCACACTTTAAATCATCTCTACACACAATACCAAATATAATGCAAATGATATGTAGTTGTTATACTGTACCATTTAGAAAGTAACTATAAGAAAAAAGTCTGCACATGTTCAATAGATACAACCATCACAGGCTAATTACACAGTATGCATCAGCAACAGTGTAACATTTTTTTTTTAAGTATTTCCCACCCAATACCTTGTTGAATCCACAGATGATGATGAACCCACACAGAAAACAGAAGGTGTACATACCTGGTACTTCTAATAGCAAAAAATAAAGCCCTGCAGCATGAAGGCCATATTCTCGATATTGTACATTGACATTTTTCGAATGAACTATTTGAACAAAGTGATAGAATAATGCCACCAGTGTACTATGGGAAATATTGTTCTCGATGAAGAATGTCCAAATGCTCTGAAGGCAAAAGGAAAAATCACAAAAGCCAGCAATTAGAAAAAGAAAAAAGTCTCTTACTTGATTTTTTATAAGCACTAAGTGACTTACAAGAAGAGTAATACTGACCAGGGATGAAGCTCAGTTGTAGAATGCATGCAAAGCACTGGGTGCTCACAAAGCCCTGAGTTTGACTCTAATACCCAACCCCCTCAAAAAAAGGAGCAATAGACCAGTCTGATTTTTAATAACAAGTGTTTGCCATCTTCAAAGAGACTAAAATAAAAGATCAAAATTAAAAATTTATCATTCATCCTACTGAAATGCAATACCCTTAGGTCTATTCCAAAATTTCCCTCCCCACTCCCATTGTTCTACCCTGATTCCAATTATTTGCATTGTTTTTAGAATCTGCATATAAGTGAGATCACATGTTATTTTTCCTTCTGTAACTGATATGTTACATTTAGTGAATAAATAAGTCTAGAGGTCTAATGTGCAACATAAGGACCACAGGTAAAAATATTCTGTTGCATACTGAAAATCTGCTAAGAAAGTCAACTTCAGGTGCCCTTACCACAAAAGGGTAATTACAGAAGGTGATGGATATGTAATTATTCACTATGCACATGTATAATAAAACATGTTGTAAACTCAAACACAAAAATAATTTATAAAAATCTAAAAATAATAAATTAAAAAAAATTATAATTCAAATCAGATGTGGCTGCACATGTCTGCAGTCCAAGGTAAAGGCTAAGGCAAGAGGATCCTTGAGCCCACAAGTTCAAGACCAGCCTGGGCAACATGGTGAGACCATCTCTAAAAAAATCTATTAAAAATTGCAAATAGCTGGGGAGATAGCTCAGCTGGTAGAGTGCTTGCCTTGCAAGCACAAGGCCCTGAGTTCGATCCCCAGTACCGCAAAAAAAAAAAAAAAAAAAAAAATTGCAAATATATAAGAGAAACATATTCTTGGTTAAGTTTGAAACATACATACGTCTTAAATTATTATAGCATGAAACAACAACAAAACTTTTAGAACACTCAGAAAAGTTACCCTTCCATTTATGTTAAATGTACCCAAATCCATTTATCACTACTTGCTGAGAAAGTCAGAACAATTTATTTAAATTTAAATGTTCTACTGACTGTGGGCAATAGGAGCAGGAGAAGAAACACTGGAAAATTTCTCTCCTAATAAGATTTCAAAAGTAATCTAAGTGAGAAAGGAAATAAACCCTAGAACAGAAACCACAATTTTGTTAAATTTAATCTTGCCCCATGCTCTTTCCTACTATATACATGAAGAAGAAATGGGTCATTTTATAAACTAACCAGAAGGAACGAAATATCGTAGCTTTAAAAACAAGTCTCTTTTAAAAAATGAGTATCATATTTCTTACTTCCTTGAAAAGACAGGGTATCTGGTAGGTAAGGCTGCAGATGAGTCACACTGAGTAGCATGTGGCACTTTAGAGGCCATTAAAAATCTTTCCACTCTTCTTTCTTCCACTATGAAACTTTTACAATAAATTATCTCCTCCTATCTTTATAGTAGTCACAGTGTTGTTCCTAAGGCTCAGTGCATTTCCACCCCACTTGCCTGGACCTTATAATCATTAGGGATCTAACTATTGAGTCACTTCATCAGTATTCGATCTGGTTGCTGTCCAGTCCTGGCCCCAGTGACCTGTAGTCCCTACACTTCTGACTGCTTCTCCTGTGGCCCCCTTCAACTACTCTCCATTCTTGTCCTGTCCTCGTGTCTTCTAACTTGATCTCATGTATGGCTGTGCTTCCACACATACCTTGATCTGGAAGACTGCTCTTTCTCCTGGTCTTCTGACCCACATTTCTGGCAATTAGAGCTCTCAAAGATCTCCAAACAGAATCTCACATTCAAAAGTCTAGAATGGAACTCAACGTTTCCACCTGACCTCAGTGTCTCCCTTGTTTCTCACCAGGATTAACAATATCATCATCCTTTAGTTTTAATATCTTGGGGATCTTTGACTAATTTTTCTTTCCCTGTCAATTTAGCATTTTGCACCATGACTCAGATATCTGAAAAAGGATTCCTAGTTCACAAAGTTCTATTAATTTCATCTAAATAAAATTCCCTAGTTTTCCTTTCTATTTCTACAACCAAAATTCCAGAACACAGCATTAACACTCATAACACCTGCACTACCATAAGAGTCTCTCAAGGGATCTCCTTGTACATTTTTTTTTTTTCACTTTAGTTTGTCTATGGTCAAGAACATTTATCCCAAAAGTGATATGTTCATGTTACTTAGTCTACTGCTCACTGTCTCTTCTATATGGGGCTGATTATGAGTTAATATATGTATAATGCTTAGAATGGAAGCTTATATACAATATATACCCTATCAAAAGTTTTCTAAACTCCAAAGTTAAACCTCACTTAAAAGTTAACCATGATTAAATGGAACTGTTAAAACACCTCTGGGAGTAGTATAGTACTGTCTACATTTGTTCAGTGATGTGGAGTAGGTGGGGGAAGCAATCACAAAAGGTAATATGTTAGTGTGTTCCTACTGGACATTTTCAGACATCAGTTTTATGTATATTGTGTGTATTTTGTTTTGCTGTGTATATAATGTATATAATGGACAAATGAGTACCAGTTTTGCCACATCTCATCTATAGATATTAAAGAATTTGCTAGTGTATAACCAATTAGTAAACTTAGTACATTCTGTATATTTTGTGTTGAAATTCATAGGAAACCTTGTCCTCTGTAAATGACTTCTGCATACAAATTTGTTCAATGATCTTTAAGCATTACATATGCCTGTACTTGGCCACTGAACTGAAAGTAGAAAGAAGGAAGTGAGAAGGAAAAGGTTCAAAGACAAAAGTCATATTAGAAGATACTTCCAATTATAACTGTTGCTATGTGTGCAATTTTATTTAACAGTGCTGTGTGCATAGTGGACAGGTTCTTATGTGGAATATCTAGTCCTTCTACACATTTATAAGTACTTTATATAATTAAAAGTTGAAGTAGAATAAGATCTTTTGTAAACTGCTTTTAAAAACTGATGGGAAATACATGTTTGGAATTGTTAAACTACCTCTGAATGGAATACTGCCTGAACTTGTTCATTGAGTTGAGGGAGGTGGGAGGGAAGAAGTTGCAAGAGGTGTTTTGAATGTGCTAGAAAATTTCAATTTACACATTGTCCTATAACATGCATTTCATTTAACTTTGCTGTACTGTACATACTGGACAAAGAAGTCCTAATTTTGTGATATCTGGTCTCTAGATAGTAAAGAGGTTGCCAATATATGATAAAAGTAATTAATAAATGAAAACATGTTGTACACTTTGTGCTAAAATTCATAGAAAGGCAGTCTTCTGAAAAGGACTTTTGGAAGTGAAATTGTAATATCTGAGTTACACATGTGCCTATATCACACGTGACACAGGAGAAGGAAGTGGAAAAAATGAAGGATTTTAAGCCAGAATGATCCTAGTTAGAAGATTCTTTCAGAGATAACCATTGTTGCATGTGTTAGTTTTCAACACTAGTATAGACATAGTGAACAAACTTAAGACCTCATCTGAAAGATCTAGTGTTTCTGATGTTTAGAAGTACACAAGTATGTTAAAAGTAGTAGTAAATAAAACATTTTATAGATAAAAAAAAAGTTACCCATGATCTATTTATTCTCTGTAATTTACTGTTTTGTATCCCACCATATATTTTAAAAATGATGTATGCCATTCATACCACACTCTCACAATCTCTCAATATTCCCTGCATATTCCCACTGTGTGGTTCCTTCACTTTTAGTTCACATTCTACCCAACTGTGAAGACTCACCTCTGGCTGACTGTTTTCTAGATCATTCCAATCCTACCATGGTCACTTTTCCATGGCCCTTTTGGATGATATCTGCATCTCTTTTGGAGCACTGTTTACAATATGATTCACAAAATACTTCCAGGTCCCCTAGTACAATGGTGGCATTGTACTTCTCCCCTCTCTACAGCTACATGTGGTCATTAGCTTCACTGTAACCAGTGCTCAAGTGTTTCTGGGAAGACTACTGACTAAGGGAGAGGCTCTGTACCCTTAATCTTAACTTAATGAAGCACTTAGCATTATGCTAAGGAATATTTAATTAGATGATCTAATTTTAATTATCAGCACATACTAATAGTAAAAACAATGGGTTTCATTGTGACATTTTACTGATAGACACTGGAGATTGAACCCCAGACCTCATACATGCTAGGATTTTCCTCTCCCCTGAGCTACATAACCAGCCCTTTCTATTTTAAATTTGAGACACAGTCTTGCTAAGTTGTCTAGACTGGCCTTAGATTTGCAATATGCCTGCCTCAGCCTCCCAAGTAACTGGGATTACAGGCATGCACCACTGTGCTCAGCTCTCATGATGACACTTTCATAATGCACATAATGTGCTTGGATCCTAAACACCTTCCTTGGTACCCTGTTTTTGCCCTTTCTCTCCCTGGGGATAATTTAATTTTTGAATAACTGCGTAAAATCTGCAACCAAGACATTTTTTGTTAACTTAAATGTTTCAAGGATGTTAATATCTATGTGTTTTTTATTATACTTCCCAGCCCTTTGTTTTTTTTTTTTTTTAAAGAAGTTAATGATCTAAGTATTAATATGCACACTAGGTAGAACTCAATATTTAAAGGAAATCTTTGGAAATCTGTAGTTCATCTAATCATTTCTTAGTTTAATATTTTTTTAAAGTTAGGGCATGCCTGCACTGTTATTTGTATTTTCTTTGGCCTTTTTTTTTTTTTCCTATTTGGTTTGTCTGGTTTTCTTCCTTGGTTTTACCTTTATATTTTTCCTTAATTTGTTGTAGTAAAATGTGGTCATGTTTCAAAAAAAAAAAAGATGGATTAGTACATTGAATCTTTTGAAGGAAAGTTATTAAGATATCACAATGAATGAACCACATTCTTTATTATTCTTATTGTATCTTTTATGAATTGTGAATGAATAAATAAAACTAAATTTAAAATTACAATGATTGTCTCCTACTTTTAACAACTAAAGATGGCTAACTTAATTTTTTAAAATATTTTTTATTTTTTACCTCTGAAGAGTCATGTTCTTCAGTAGCAAAGGGGAAAAGACTTTCATAGAGTTTTGTGAAGGCATTCAATCCAGTCTCTATAATCTCTGCTTCTATGCTGGAATCCAATGGTTCAGTCTCTGTGAAGTCCAGTTCCCACACGGTGTCCACCCATTCTAGGGAAAAATGCAATGAAAATAACAAGGGCTTTAAAACAAGTAAAAAATGTACTCCACATATATACAAGAAGACAAAAGTTACAATTTATATTTAACTACAGCAATACAGGTATAGCTTCATTAAAAGAAAGCAGTAAAGGTTATGAAAAAATGAAACTATAACAGTAATTAGGTTAATCATATGAAATATCAAAAAAGAAAACACTTTAGATGTTAAAAAGCTTTGAGGAATGACATTTGAACACACTTAATGATGAGGTTTTCCTATAAGTTCTCTTCCCCCCAAAAGGAGATTAATCAATGATGGCCTCAGATGCTTCTTTGAGAAAATCTAATAACCAAGTTAATAAGCCCAAATATAGTGACATTTGTTTAGAAAAAATAGTTGTGTTTTCAAAAGTGACCCAGGACAATGTAGGGGGTGGACAGGAACAGTTAGCATCAGATACTCCAGAAATGTCTCTGGTTGACAATGAAGACTTGGGCCCAGAGAGCAGAATCAGGAATGGAACTGGTAAGCAGGACAATCAGTTGTGGTGGGCTTTCATGAAAGGGAAGTGTGGATTGACTAGTGCTATTAGGTGGCTCTAGGAATCCTAGCTTCATTCTTCTGACGTTTGATGTCTGCACGTGAGACATCTAGTTGAGGCTTATGAACATGAAGTTCAAGAAATAAAGTCGGGCTGAAGAAAGAAATCTGGGATTTAAAGCTAAGGAAAGAGATGAGAACGGTATGTCCAGGAGTTGCAGAATAAAATCGGGGAGGCCGTAAAATTAGATGCAGACTTAATGGAAGAAATCAAACAATTTTAATATGATTAATTAACCGTACCAAGCCCCCATGGTAAATCAGGCTGGTCACGATCCTGGCGGGGTCCAATCCTGGAGCTCCCAGACTAGGCCGAGAGTCTAGGGCCCCCGCCCCACCCCCATCTGCACCCGGACCCCGGCTGAGGTACCGTTAAGGGAGCACAGCACCCCAGCACTGCTCCCGGGAACTCGCTGTTGCGTCTGCTTACCGAGGCTGAGATCCAGCGGGCACCAGGGTTGCAGGCCGCTCCCAAGGCCCCGCAGCGCCACCATAATCACTGAGACACCGGCTCGCCACCGCCGTAACCAACTTTCAAAGCTCGCTCCCGCGCGCGCTCCGAGACGTTCTTGCGGACCAATCAGCAAGTATGGAATTTCCAACCGAACGTTCGCCAGGCGGGGTCACTTTCGTTCTCTCAACCAATCATCTGGGTCGTTCGCCGCATGCGCAGAGAATGGGGTGGGGGCGAAGACAGGATGCTTAAACTAGGTTCTACAGGCTGATTGTTTCTTGCGTTCCCGTTAAAGCACGAGTAGGAACTAAATCGAAGCTAATAACTTCATTCCTGTCTCATTTTTATAAGTGGGAGAAAATCTAAGGAGAATTTGAGACTAATAAATTCCTGTAATAACTGTCACCTTTGCTCCCTGTCAAGCGACATTTCGCGTGCGTGTCCGGTCAGACAGCACTGGAACGTTGTATATATCTGAATGTCATGGTAGCCCAGTGTTTGTCGAGTTAAGACGGGAAGGGAAAAAAAACAACCAAAAGCGTTCCGAGAACACATGTACTGTTGGATTTCACGGAATGTCTGGGCCCGAGTTCTGCTGGAAAGAGTCCAGGGCTGCCATGTCAACTAAGGGAGAGACAGACCGCGCTCCTTGCACTGCACATGCGCAGATGAGCAGACCTCCTGGCGGTTTGGGGGCTGGCGAGAGAATAAGGTGTGCGCATGCGCATAGCATCTCCTTCCCATCCGGGCTGAAGCTCGCTTCCCCCACCCCCGCCCCGATCCGCCAAAGCACCTCGGTGCGTTACACCGCCCGAGGCTGGGCAGCTTTCTGTGTTGCTCTGCACTGGACCCCACCCGGTGGGCGGTGGAACACGCACACACGGCTCTGCACGGTTGCCCTCCTCTGCATTGCACCGCCGACCCTTGCCTGCTAGCTGCAGTCAGCGGTTCGGGCTTGCTCGGGACTAACGAGGTGCAGTGCATTGCTCTTCCGTGCATTGCTGCTCCCGACGCTGCAGCACGCACCCGCCAGCCTCCCCCTGCCTTCCACCTCCCCCGTGGAACACGCAGTCGGTGGTCGCCCACCGCCCAGCGCAGCGGCGGAGCCAGGCTGCGGTGCCAGCCGCCGAGCGCGCTGCCGCAGCTGGCCCTCTGGCCTTCCGTCCCTTAGGGCAACCCGCGCCCGAGAGGAAGGGAGCGGTCCTTACCAAGATCTGCCCTGTCTGGCGGTGAGATGAGCTTCTTCGGCTTTGGGCAGAGCGTAGAGGTTGAAATCCTGCTGAACGATGCGGAGAGTAGGAAGCGAGCCGAGCACAAGACGGAGGACGGGAAGAAAGAGAAATATTTCCTCTTCTACGACGGGGAGACGGTCTCCGGGAAGGTGAGCCTTGCGCTCAAGAACCCCAACAAGCGACTGGAGCACCAGGGCATCAAGATCGAGTTTATTGGGCAGATCGGTGAGTGATCCTCCCTCTGTCGGAGCGGTTCAGACTGGGCCAGAGGTCCAGACGGGGGATTGGCGGAGACCAGAATGTTTCAGGGCCCAGCTCCAGTAAGGCCTGTCACAGTCACTTCTCATCTGCAGTCCGAGGCCTGGGGTTCAGCCACAAGTCCCTCCCGTGGGTGACTCCCCCTGCGTTACTGTCTTCCCTGCCAAAAGTGACAGAGCAATGCCAGGGAGGTGGGGACAGCCAAGGGCGGGAGAGAGCGTCCTGCTGTGTGGTCGGATGGGTCCCTGGCCCTGGGGATCCCCATTGTCTTTTCCTCATGCTCCCAGCTTTTACTTCTTCCCCCCAGAATTTCAGAATGAGGTGCTCTGGGCATAACCTGCAGGTGGGTGTGTTAGGGAGAGACCAGTTTTTCAATACTGACTTTCCTATCGCCTGGACATCTACACCTGTCAGACACAAAGTTAAGCTGCGCCCCCCACCCGTCCCCTTTTTCTCTTTAGATATGGTGTGGGAGAGAGGGCTCACCAGTTCTGTCTTGTCACCTCAGTTCTACACAATCTTTTCTTTTTCATGTGCCTGCTTTAAAAAAGAAGACCTATAATCTTCTACCTCAATCCAACTGTCTACTATAGGCTGTATTTCTCATACTTCTAGTAGAATGTTGTTCTTCAGTCTAATTTTCTCCTGAAAGCCAAAAAAATGATGTTTCGGAAGCTGCAATTAAATGATCAAAATTTATTTATCAATGGTCTATAACAGTCTTTGCCATGATTATTAATCATTAGAACTAGACAGTAAGAGGTAGTAACAAGAAAAGATTTTGAGAGATGCCCATCAAAACTGGGTTCTCTCTAATTCTAAGATTATTTAGAGGCTTGTGTGAGATTAAAATGCTCAGGCACTTCTAAAATAAATGCCTTCTAATAAGGCACTTCTAAAATAAATTTTTGTAAAGAAATTAGAAATAGGTTCACAGTAAATACCCTGTGGGCTGTAAACACCTGTGGCAGAGAATCCATGCCCTATACCCCACAATGCTCATATTACCCTGTCTTTAGAGACTTCCTTGGGAAAGCTTATTAAATTCTCATATCCCCAGAGTTCAGCAAAGCATTTGTTCCCTCCCTTTTATATAAGTAGGAAACACTGAGACACAGGTAGGAGGAAAAAGGAGTCCTGGCAGCCTGGCCCTGCAGTCCAACCCCAAGCATTTTGCCCCTGGTACTTAAGAAAATAAATTAGCTTGAGGACTGGCTGATCCTATAGGAACATTTTTACTCTTATTTTAAAGGCAGAATATGAGAGGTTTGTTACTGTACCAGAAATGTGACTGAGGAGTAGGTTTCATGCCTTCTGCTTTTCTACTCCTGATTAAATGGCAGTTTTTTAACAACAGTACTGTTGACATTTGGGGCCTGATAACATTTTGTTGTAGCAGAATGTTTAACAGCATCCCGAGTCTCTACCAGCCAGATACCAGTAACATTCAACTCCACTTATGACCATAAAAATGTCTTGAGACATTACCATATGCTCACTGGAAAGTAAAATCACCCCTAGTAAAGAACCCAATATAGATGGGATAAATACAAAGCATTTTATTCAAACATATGGAATAGCCAAGAAAGTCTTTCTACTGATAATAGGTATTTTAAAATAGGAAGTTTAAAGTTATCACATCATTTCTTTGGCTGTGTAATGCCAGTGTAGACTCACCTGTTTAATCTGTGTCTATATTATCGCTCCAAGGTGGTATGACTTTCCTAATATGTGGAAGATTACCCAGAATGTCCCTTGCCCCAGATAATATGAAATGTACCATTTTAAAAGAAACAGTATCAAAGTCTCCCTCTGGTCTAAATGAAAAAGTGGTAGAGGAACCTGTTTGGTATACCTGGCTTCTTGTCCAACTTCTTAATCCCACAACATCATCCTTACCAAATTTTCTCAAAACCTTTTATTGCTCCCACTGTTAACTCTTTCTGGGCTCCTGGGCACTCTGGGATAAGTTAGCTATGAGATTCTGGGGAGTGCAAACCTCTCCCTGACCTTCAACTTTCTTAGCTATAAGGCAAGGATAAAAAAAAAAAAAAAAAAAAAAAAAAAAACAATACCCACTGATTATGTTCAGCATCTTAGGGAATCATGCCTCACACCTCTTATAGAGGGTCTCTTTATAAATATGATAGTAGCTGAGGTAGCAATGTTTCCATTTCACAAATTCAATTATAATCACTGACATACTGCTTTCCCCCTACACCTCCTATATCTTTCCCCAATAAGCTTACCTGCTGTGCTTAAAGGGAGTGCATATTTTAGCCCTTTTCCTTAAAGTTCTTGCTTCTGCCACGTGGGTAAGTAATGCCTGGTGTAGCATACAGAAACAATCCCAGCTGTGTGCTTAAAGAATGTAGTTCACTCTAAGGTATCCATGGTTACATGAAAAAATAGTGGTAGAATAATATGGGTGATGGTTGATTTTCTTATTGTTTGGTTTTAAGATATATTTCTTGATCAAGAACAAAGCATTAGAAAGAAAAACCTTCTAGTTATATTTGGTGTAAATGGGAGTTTGTGTTCCTAAAATTAGTAGTAAAGAGGTACCAGACAGTTTGAGACACAAAGTGACTTTTCTTAAACTGTTTTGTTCCTATTTTATCCTCCTGGCTCCCCTGAAGAAACAGGCTATAAAGTATTGTGCCATCCATCTAAGACAATCATTATGAACTGACCTCAAGGCACTAGAGCGAGGTTAGTGGGTAACTTTGCTGAAGTTGTGGTCCTGTGGTTTTCTCCTTCATTGCCTTCTTTGTGTATCAAGTGGGTGTATCTTCTGTCAGGTTTGTAGGAGTGGCTATCTGGGTGACGCAGAGGTATAATAAAGTCACTACTACTGAGTTCTGAATCCCTTCATGACTGATTTTAGACAGGGTTTTAGAGGAAGTGGAACTTTTGTCCTTTATTGCTTCTTACTCTCTGGTAATCTCCTCTGCACCCATGACTTAAGTGTCACCTTATATTCTGATGATTCCCAAACAGTTTCTTTGTCCTGACTGGAACTCTCTTTTCAGTTTAAATTGTCTTTCTAGCTGACTACAGGACATGTCTGACACCCTCAGGTGCCTCACAGATACATTCAAACAGAAGCACCTCTGCTGCCCATTCCTTCCCCAGGCTGATGCTTCTCCTGTTTTATCCATCTATTCCTCTGTCACCTGGGTCCATTCAACCCCAGAAATGTAGGAGTCATTTTAGGATCTTTATGCATCTAAATCTTTTTCCTCTTCAACAGCTCTGTAATATATCTTAAATCTGAGCCTTCTCTCCATTCTTCATGCTACTCCCTTTATTAAGCAGCCTCCTACCTGATATCTCTGCCTGTGTTTTCCTCTCCTTGAGGTTATATTCAGTAAGGATGAACTGTAAAAGGTAATTCTGACATTATCAGTCCCCTTCTTAAAGTTCTTCATATTGATTCCCTCTTGGTTCAAGAGCAAAACTATGAGCTGGCACCTGCATCTTTCCAAATTCATCTCTCCCTAACCCTCACCACTTGTATCTTCCTTAACATATCCTATTCCTTCTATAATCTTGTGATATTCCCTTTGTATATTAACATCTTTCTGCAAAGTATGACTTTTCACCCACATATCTTCTCTTTCTTTCAAGTTCAGCAAACATCACATCCACCAGGAAAGCCTTTCTTGAGTTCCCCAGGCTAACTTCCTTAACTGATACCTCTTTTCAAGCAGGATATGCCTTTTTTTTTTTAATTATCTGTCTTCCTCCCCCAAGAGCCAGGTACTTCTTCAGTCATCATTATTATTCATTAGTCATCATTATTCTAGTGGTTAAAGTTTAGACTCAGTGGCTAGCTCATAGAAGATGCTCAATAAATATTTGTTATCTGGATACATTGGTCAGATCTAAGAATTTACAGAAATTGTTCCCTGGATTTTTTTTTCTTATCTTCTCCAAGAGAAACCAGAGTTAATTTATGAAAGAAAGGGAGTGAGCAGGTTTGCTTTGCTGGTTACCATTAAGTGACTGGACATCTCATGTATGCTTGTGGAAGAGGCATTAAGGAACTAGGTGCAGCTCTTAATCAAGGCCACTGAGAACTCATGACTGGTGTGCACCCACCAGAGCAGCATCCTTACTTGGAGAATTGTGATAAAAATTCATAACAAATATCAATTTATCTGCTTTTCATCTTTCTTCCATGACACTCCTATGCAAAGTTGACACTGAGCTCTTCCTGTATATGAGAAAATAGGAGTTGTCAGAACCATGGTCCATTTGGTTCTGCACTGACTACTCAGATGCAATAGTTTAATATGGCCCTTATTTTGAATATAGGATCTTATTTATTCACTTATGTTGTGTATGTTTTTGTTCTCTTCAGGAAGTTTTTGAACCACATTGGTACCCTCCCTGTAACTAGATTACTTTTTTCCAATGGCCTTGTCTGTGTTCTAACAATACCAATAAATGTGTGGTAAAGCAACCTTCCAGATCTAACTCGTAGATCTAAGATCTAGTCATTTCACCCAGCTAATGACTGACATTTTTAGAAAGATACGGTAAAGAGCTCTGAAGGAGGAACTGAATTGTTGGTAGCAGACAAAACCATTTCTCAGCTTGAATGCTTTGGGGAACACTGGTAAAGGATATAAGGCAGACCTGAGCCACCTCGGAGACTAATGGGGTTAAATAAACCAAACATAATTAGAAGGTCAAACTTACAAAGGAGGGCAGATATGAACATTCCTGTATTCCAAAACCAAATAGACATTTTTTTAATTTTTAAAAAAGTTTTTAATGAACTCAGTAGTACCAATCAAACCTATACTTTTAAAATCTCCAGAGATGTCCTATTTTAATTCATTAACCCTCAAAATACTTAGTGAAAGGCAGGTTGAGATTAAATGGATTGATTATGGCTTACTTAGTAAATTACCAGCTGGGCTTGGAGTAGAACAGTGCTGAGCAGAACTGGGTATAGGAAGAAAGCCCAGAGGCATGATTGCTCCTGCAGGTCTATCAGGGCCAGGAGATGTGAGCAGACTGTGGCAAGCACAAATCTTGACCAGGTTGCCAACCTGCCGTCAGCCTGTTAAAATCAGATGTAAAGGAGGCTCTTGCTGATTTATATTTCTTCTAAGACCAACATGAAGCCTGAACTTTCTGTGGTCCTAGCCCAGTAGCAAGTCCCAAGGTATCTGTCAACAAATCAGCCTGTGATGCAAATCTGACTCACTTTCCTTCTAAAGTGGCAACTTCATTTCTTGTTCATTGGTGGCAAATTTTACCATGAAAATATCCTGAGTATGAAAGTTATCTTCTCCTGTTGAACTGAGAAGAAAACTAAAGACAGAGAAATTACCTAAAAAAAAAAAAAAAAAAGCCAGTTCCTACTTCTAACCTGAAATCTATGTCTCTGAGGGCTTGGTGGTTGAGAAGAATTAGGGATGGCTTGTGGTTGCTTCTTTGGGAATAATAAAGATAGTTCACTGTTTTTTTAGGGCCCAAACCTCTTGTTAGAACAGCTTTGGACTTGCTGTCTTAATTTATGCAAGACAAAACCAATCTTTCTGGTAAGTAGTAAAGTAGGGCTACTATTTCTGCCCCTTTGGCCCACAATGTTTGCAAAAACATTGCAAATGGCTTATAACTGATGATTTAAAAGGCCAGTTCAGCACTGCTAAGTCCACATACTGGCCACTCTTCCATGGCATTTGATGTAGAAGCTGATGTTAATGTGTGACAGGAAGAAAAGCACTAAGGAGAAAGTGATGTTATGCAGGAAAGGACTTCTTCTGCCCAAGTCCCCTGCTGGGGAGGCAGAGAGTTTCTGCACTGTTGCTAAGAGCCTCAAATGCTGGCAGCCTGAATGTTCTCTGAACTTTTTCTAATTTAGTTTTCATATTGCCTTTGGGCTATATGATCGCATTTGTGTATTTTTCCATTCTTCTAGTCCCATCTTCCTTTTGACTCTATTATTTACTACTTAACGTTTATGGACATTGGGGTCTTGCTCTACCTGCTTCTGTCCCCTGGACATAGAGCTGGAATCTAGCACATGGGAACTGAGGTACAATGTTCCCAAATTAAGAATTCCATTCTCACATAGAAGGCAGTAACATCAACCAGGGCTTAGGTAGCAGTAGTGAGTAGAGGAGTCCTTATCACTATTGCTGGCTGAGAGTCTGTTTCTACCCTTTCCCTGCACTTTCAAACATTTATAAATGGGGCACAGTTACTGGATTACTCACTTTTTCTGCGCATAGTTTGGAACTGTCATCTCCCTCTAGCAAATTTGTGTATTATCACTCATTACCCAGAATGTCCACTGCTGAAATCATTTTGTGTTTTAAAGAGGATTATTTGTAATAAAAGATTGATCAAAGCGCAACTACCTAGGAAAATCAGCCGTAAACTATAATCACATAATATATTTGTAATTCATATGGAAGTTGCATCACTAATGTGGGATTATCCATACTGCTGCTGCCATCAGAAGTAGGTTCAGGAGTTTTTTGTTTTGTTTTGTTTTGTGTGTGTGCTTGTGTAGTGCCGAAAAGCCTTGTGCATGCCAGGCAAGTGTTCTTCCACCAAGCTATACCTTTCCCAAGTTGAATAAGTCTTATGATAGCCCACTCTGCTTCAGAATGCTTCCTGTCTTAGAGGAAAGGCTCTGTTTGGAATGATCATGAGTACAGGGGAAGCTCCTGTATGAGCAACAGGGAAGATTCGGCACTCAGGCTGAAAAGTACCAACTAAAACAATTTTTCTCTTTCTGGGAATGGTTCTTCCCCTGGTGAGGCAAGAGATCTGATTTTCTGGGTCCAAAAAGACTTTATTCTAATTAAGGTTCAGATCTTGTGCTGTCTGGGCAGGACCCAAAGCAAATACAACTCTCCCCTGTTACCCCTAAGGCCCAGGTCATTCCTGAGAGAAATGACCTTCTGTGCTCCAGAGATGCCAAGGACAAGACTAGTGGGTGGTTGTTCCCGAGTTGGCTGGCTGTGGATCCTGTCTCTTTCTCCCCAAGCAATAAACTACAGAAGCAGCTAGTATATTCTGCCTGCTCCATTTTCGTAGTTCATCTGTCCTACCGGGGGTGGTGGCCTAGCACAGAACTTGAACTGAGGAATACCTGAGGGGTGTTACAGTCAGAGTTAAGTGTTCACCACTGCAGGGCCATCTGGAGATAAGGGACTCATCTTTAAAAAGCTTTCAGTCTGAAATGGAAAAGAAAGACCATCTACAGCAAAACTTACTACTTAAATAGCAGAACACAAACAGACATAAAATAATGTTGGACAAATGGTGGCATGAGCTTATCATGAAAATATATCAGAAAAGTTTTCAAAGGAGGGATGAATTTAGAGCAATGCTTCTCAAACTTTGGTACCAGCACCCTTTGGGAGCTTGTTAGAAAGTCACGTCCTCAGGCCCTACCCCAGGTGCCTGAATCAAAAACATTAGTCCTGGGACCCAGCAGTCTGAGTTTTAATCAGTCTTCTAGGGGATTCTGAAGCACACTGAAGTCGGAGCACCACTGATTTAGTTTGAGGGAGTAACATTAAAACGTCCATGTTAGATGCCTTTCTGAGTAAGAGCAGTAGCTAATGGATCTATTTATTATTTGTTATTAACTAGATACTGTTCTAAGATCCTTTATCTACATTACCCCCTCTCCTTCTCACAAACCTTATGATGTAGGTTGTGTTATTATCCCCATTATAGTCAATTATAAATTTAGATGTAGTTCAGGAGGAGGCCTGCTCTAATCTCAGTCCTGAGGCCAACTCCCTGGCTCTAATCCGGACATATTAGCATGCTGTGTCTCAGTTTTCTTCCATGTCGAATGGGTGATAAGGCCTGACCTCTCCATCTTGCAAGATTATTATCAGAATAATACAATTATATAACCGTGAGTATACTTTCAAAAATTAGGAGTGTAAAAGGATAATTTACAGTGGGATGGGATGGGGTCAAGGAAAAGAGAGAACCTAAAAAAAAGGAGAGAAGGGGTCTATTTGGGGGCAAGACCTTTCAGAAGAGTGGCACCTCCAGCCTGCGGTGCCCTCACTAGGGCCTGTGTAGCCCTGGTCTGATAGAGAAGGCATTGCTCTCTCTTCAGAACTCTACTATGACCGTGGGAACCACCATGAATTTGTGTCCCTGGTGAAGGACTTGGCTCGGCCCGGAGAGATCACCCAATCGCAGGCCTTCGACTTTGAATTTACCCATGTGGAAAAGCCGTATGAATCCTACACAGGACAGAATGTGAAGCTACGGTAAGTTTTCACTGCTGCTTCTCCATCACACCCAGAACCTGCCCATGTGGGTGAGGACCTGAAGCTATCCCTGTTCTTAAGATCTATTTATGTGACTGTCAAGAAAGAAGAGTGCAAGCTATGGTGTACTGGTAAACATTCAACAATGGGCTCTCTGGGGAAAAGCTCCTCAGTTTGTAGCATTTGTCAGTTTCTGTAATCAAGTGTTCCCACCATGGCCAATTTCTTTTTGCCAACTTGGTATCCCTGAATGCGGAGGTGGGGAGAGATGTACAGTAGCCATTTTTACATAACATCACACAGAATCACAGGGTATATACATTTCTTACAGAGCAAAGAACATTGTGAAGTATAGGAAAATAATTAGGAAACAGTGAGTTTTTAGGATATATTCCCCTTATTTTTGCTATAATTCACTAAATTATATTTTATGTAACTTAACTTTAAATAATAGCTGTGTTTAACAACCAGTTAATAAAATTCCTAAAAATTCAACAATCAACTTTTTTACTAAATTGACCCTAGCATACCCCAGGCTGAGCATCAGGACACACTGCCACACAACATCATGTGATCTTGAGCTCTGTACCTTACCTTTTTTTTACTTGCAAAATGGGTAATAGATTTGAATTCTGATTCTAGATCTGTCCTCTCCATCTTTGGGAGAGAATGATAAGAAAATAAAATGTAACACAGTATAACAAGATCTTTAAAAATTAATAAACAGGCCTGAGGGTATAACCCAGTGATAGAGTTCTTGCCTACCATGGGCAAGGTCCTGGGTTTAATACCCAACATCATGAAATAATAATATTAGTAATAATATTGATAATTAACACATTGTAAGTATAGGGGATTGTTTTTACTACTCCATTCTTAGCAACACTGAGGACAGGGAGTGATGCCAGAACCTCTGGGGTGAAGAAACTTCTACAACAGCTAAGGTTTAGATGTAATCCTGAGATTATGTGATGTCATTGGGATAAAGCAGATTCCTCTGTAATTGAACACATGATTCCAGGTCTTCATACCATCTCATAGATGAACTTGTTTCATCACCTGAAGGCCTAGGTTTGAGATGGTACGGACTATGCTAGACTTATGCCTCCCTTTCTTAATATTTACCCTCCATCAGCAGTGTTTGTAGATTCTTCTTTTTAAATCTTTGCAGAGAGGGAGGTATAATCACTGAGCACTGACATATCACCACTAAAGACAGTGTTTCATCATATCACTCTGAAAAGGCAGTAGCAGTGAAGATCATTTAGACAGTACTTAAGTTTAGCTATGGAACCTATTAATATATATATTTCTTGGCAGTAGGTTTATCTTAAGTAGTTTTATGTCAGAAAGAAAGGTGTTGAGACAATGGTGATTTCTCAAAAAATTAAACGTAGGGATGTGGGTATAGTTCAGTGGTGGAAATGTGCTAGGCCCTGGGTTCAATACCCAGAGCCACATGCACAAGAAAATTAAATATATAATTACCTGTGATCTAGCAATTCCACTTCATTATATATCCAAAAGAATTGAAAACAGGATCTGAAACAGATATTTATGCATCCACATTCACAACAGTATTATTCCCAATAACTAAAATAACTAGGTAGCAACCTAAATGTCCATAAGTGAATGTATAAATGAAATGTGGACTATTATATAATCTTTAAAAAAAGGAAATGTTTTTTAAAAAAGGAAATTCTGTTGTATGCTGAAACCTTAAGGATTTATATTAAGGACATTACGCTAAGTGAAATAAACCAGTTACCTTTTTGACTAATCAGATATGGTATGATTCTACTTATAAATGGACTAGAATAGTCAAATTAATAGAGACCAAAAGTAGAATGGTCATTGGTAACAGCTGAGAGGAGGGTGAAATGGGGAAGTTATTGTTTAATGGGGGACAGATTCAGTTGGGGTTGATGGAAAAGTTCTGTTGATGAATGATGGTGAAGGTTACACAACAATGAACTGTGCATTTAAAAATGGTTAAAATGATAAATTTTGTTATGTGTATTGTACCACAATAAAAGAAAAGAAAGATGAAGACTTTAAGATTCATGTTGAGAAAAAGAGGAGGTAAAGATGGGAAAAAGAGTTGATGATAGTATAAAAAATGTAAATTCCAGATTAAGAGTGTGTGTCTTATTACACAGGCAGAGGAAAGCATGAAAAGATTGTTCTGAATTCTTTTTCTTTGGTTTTAGGCAGGGGAATGGTTCTTTTGAAAGATTAAAGTCAATATGTAACATTTGATGAGAGGGGGAAATGTGAAGATAGCATTGATCAAAGGCTAAGGGTTTTATTTTGGTGGAAACAATGGGAACAGGAAGAAATGGAGGAATTTAATAGACACCAGAATATACTAATAATAGAGGCTTGCAACAGTGGAGACAGAGACAGGACTGTCCGGAGGAAGAAATGATTAGGAAATAAGATGATTCATCTAATGCTAGAGAGGAGTTTAAGGAGCTGCCAATATATGTATATGTAAAAGTTCATCAGGGTTGGTATAGCTGTCAATATTGGAATTGTCTTATGATAGCTGCCTGTGAAAAAAGGAAAGGGAACTTGTGGTAGGTAGCTTTTTTTTTGGAATTGGTTAGTTTGGGATTTTTTTTTTTTTTTTTAAATCTCAAAGGATAAATTATTTAGCTAGAAAGAGACTGATTATTTGGGGGAAATTGGAAAAGTAGAAGGATCAAGATGTTGGAGTAAGGTCCCCACATTAGAATCACTTGGGCAACTTTGTGCTTCAGCTGAGCAATTACATGTCAGATATGCCTGGACATCAGAATTTTTCAATCCTCTCTGCCTTCCCCCATGTGATCACAGTGTGCCTGCAGGTTGAGAGTGATTGTGCCAGAGGGAAGAGAAAAGGTCTTAGGAGGGGGATGCTGCTGGAAGTGGGGTGAGATGCGAGATATGTTTAGACCCTATGTTAAACAAATGGCACAGAGCAGACAAGCGAGAGAATTATAAATCTTGACTTGGAAGGTCTTCATCTTTTTTTTTTTTAATACCAGGGATTGAACCCAGGGGCACTTAACCACTAAACCACATCCCAGCCCTTTATATTTTTTATTTTGAGGCAGGGTCTCACTAAGTTGCTTAGGGCCTTACTAAGTTGTTGAGGCTGGCTTTGAACTTGCAATCCTCCTGCCTCAGCTTCCCAAGTCACTGGGATTGCAGGCGTGCACCACTGGGCCTAGCTTTCCATCTTCTTAGTAGAAGAAAAAGCAGTGTCTTCCATAGGCAGGGGATAATCTCTGAATCTGAGCAACTAGAAAAGGGTTAGAAATTGCCAGTTATGTTAAATCATACCTGTAACCCTAGCTACTCAGTAGGCTAAGCAGGAGAATCACAAGTTTAAGGCTAGCCTGGCTAGCTTAGAGAGACCCTGCCTCAAAATAAGATCTAAAACAAAAGGAAAAGGGTTAAGGACAAATGTCGTGGGCAATGTGACAAGTTACTGAGATGACTAAAAAGGATTGCCAGGAAGCAGTCATTATCACACCAAGGACAGAAGCCCAAATGTGTAGTTGATTTGATGAACATATCTTATAACGTTCACCAGCAATACTTAAACAGGCCTTGAAAGTTATCTAAGTGTTGTTTATAAGAAAATATAACTAAAGGGCTGTTTTCTCCTTTATAGGATATTAGCATAGTATCATATCAAGGGAACAAGGATGCTAGGGAAGGCAGTGCTAAAGTGGCTGGCCACAGAGGTTGGCCATGTTAAATCTTAAAGGGCTAGTTTTGTCTTCTTTCTAACCTGTCCCCTAGCACAGCAACCTCCTCTGTAAGGTTGAGCCAGAGATTTCTTTGCTATTCATAGTCAGACTCTGTTGCTTTACAAGGTTTGCTCCTCTTGGAATGCCCTTTTCTCCTTCCCCACAGCACTGGATTGCAGTATATGAATTAGCCCTTTCCATGTGTTCTAATTTTCAGGTTTATTTGCCCATCTCCCCTAGTGAGTTGTAAGCTTCCCATGAAGCTGTCTCTTATTCATCCTATGCCTAGTATAGTACTTAGCTCAGTAAGTTTGCTGAATAGAAAACTGACTTAATTTCTCCATTTCCTATTTCTGTCTTTCAACCATGAGGAACTTTAAAAATGTTTATTGACTGAATATCGTTCGTTAACTGAAAAGGCATGTGGATATAAGAGTATGGTATGTGACAGATCCCTGTACTCAAAAAGCAGGGAGTTAGTTGAAGAAATAAAACCTGCACGTGAACATATAGTAAATAGTGATAAGGGCCATGAAAGACTTAATATCATACTATTGGAGTACATAAGTGAGAAATCACTTTTACTTAGAGCAGAATTCTTAACCCAAAGTCCAGGATCCTAAAAGGGATTTGGAAAGAAGTTCTTTGATCTTCCTAGAATTATAGTTGCAAAATTTTGTGCATAGGTGCTTATGTGCAAAATTTCCTGGGAGAAGGGTCCATAAATTCTTAAAAGAATACAGAGCCCCAAAAGATTAAGAACCACTGTAAGGAGTTCTCTCAAAGTGGGTCAATTTGCTGCCTATATCTACGTAGCATCTGGAGACTGGGAATGTTCATTCATGACAGCTCTATTTCCTACAGTTATTTCCTTCGAGCCACCATCAGCCGTCGCCTCAATGATGTTGTCAAAGAGATGGACATTGTAGTTCACACACTCAGCACATACCCAGAGCTGAACTCTTCTATCAAGATGGAAGTTGGGATTGAGGACTGCCTGCACATTGAGTTTGAGTACAATAAATCCAAGTAAGTGTCCTGGGCGCCAAGGTTATGGAGTAATTATTTAGGGAGATCCAGCTAGCACTTGATCTGAATGCAAATTGAAAGAGCTTAGTGACGCCACTGCTTCATGCAGCATGCTTTTGAGGGAAACCCCAAATAATACAGTGAATATGTTAGGCTGGTTACAGATAGATGGACTAGGAAATATAAGCTTTTACTTTAAACTCTATTTAATTAAAATGGTATAGGGAGTTGTGGCTCAGTGGTAGAGCACTTGCCTAGCATGTGTGAGTCACTGGGTTCGATCCTGAGCACCACATAAAATAAATAAATAAATAAATAAATAAATAAATAAATAAATAAATAAATAAATAAATAAATAAAATAAAGGTTTTGTGTCTATCTACAACTAAGAAAAACATTTTTTAAATGGTATATTTAAGTTAACCATACTAAGATGCTTTTCAAAGTCAAGCTAACTTTACAGTTGTTTTAGATTCTAGGTACAGCTGTTTCCTTCTAAGGCTGAGAATAATCACAGAAAACAATTCTATTATCATTTGTTTCCTCTCTGTATTTAGAAATCTAACTAAGGAAATCAAACACTGGCAATGATTTGCTGTTTCCTCCCTGAACTAAAATGAATTGTGGAAATAATACCTGATATATTTTTATGAAGGTCTTAAAATAACTATTTTAGCTGGCAAGTTGGGAAGCTTGTGTCTGTATTACACTGTTTACTGTAAAAGTATCAAAATATTTAATTGCTTATAAACCACAAAACTTTGCAGCAGTCTGAAAGTTTTCAGGGCCATCTTTCTTTTAAAAATAATACATTCCGGAAAAAGTTTAAAAATCAAATACCCAAAAGTGAAATCAGAGTTAATAACAACAAAAAAAAGTCACAAAATCTCTAATTACAGTTCTCACTGTCATTCCTCCCACACCCACTGTGAACCAGAGGCTGGGTAAAGGGACCTGAGCCAGATGATTTGCTTTTGAAGGGTAACAAATTTTTTTAAACCAGGAACATAGTTGATTCCTGGAACAGGCATGAAAGAAACATGTATTTTTCCCTCTGTCCCTGGCCTGAAATCCAGTGAGGCTCCTGAGAAATGACTAGTGTGACCTGGAACCACAGGGAATAGGGTGCTGAGAGGGAGGCTGATCTGGGCCCAACATGGAAATAGTCTTCTCTTTTATCCTCACTGCCTCAGGGCTCTCTGTGTGGTCTCACACTGTGCAGACCAAATACCTTGTGAAGACAGTCACTAGCAGCAGTGCCACCTGTAAGAGCTGAAAATAGCTATTAACTGTCAGTGTATACAAGACCAAATTTAGTGTATAAAGGTGCTTTAGAGAGCACATGCAGTCAGGGGATGAATACAGACCTCTGCTCTTCTTTTAACAGACTGCACTGTATGAGAACATACAGTTTATATGTAATAGAATGAACCCAAGACTAAGAATCAGACCTTATTCTGCCATTAAGAAATTTGGGTAAGCTGGTCACAGTGATGCATACCTGAAATTCCAGCTACTTGGGAGACTGAGGCAGGAGGATCACAAGTTCAAGGCAGGCTGGACAACTTAGCAAGACCCTGCCTCAAAATAAAATAAGGACTGGGGGTGTAGCTCAGTGTGAGAGTGCTTGCCTAGCATGTGCAAAGCCCTAACTTCAGTCTCCAGCACTGCAAAAAGAAAAGGTTTGACAAAGGTTAGGTGTTTTTTGTAACTCTTCTGAAAAATGAGGAGTGCGAACCAGATCAGTGGGCTTCGAACACATATTGTGAGGTGAAGGAAGAACCAGGGGTCAGGATGCTTAGACCCTCCTTCTTCCTTCAGTTCAACTAGAGCTTTTTTATATCTCTCACACAGGTGTGCTTCAGTGTGAGATTTCAACAAGAAAATGGAATGTTCCATTTGCCAAAGTTTAGAAAACATTAGAATTCATGGTCTCTAAGCATCCCTGTGAAATGTTGCAGGTGGTCTCCTGCTATTTTTGCAAATGTGCTGGGCTCATCTACTCTGTCTGTAGTCTTCCTAACAAACTAAGCAGAGAGTGCTGTGAAATAGTGGGGAACACTCAAGCCTGGGGATCCGGGATCTGGGTTCACCTCATGCCTGCGCCCTCTCTGCATATCCCAGTCAAAGGATCTCTCTTCCAACTTCCTTTTTGTTACCTGTAATATAAGCAAGTTAAATTTTAAAGTCCCTACCAGCACAGAGCACAAGTCATTTAAGCAGAGCAGGCACTGATGTAGAAGGAGATCTACTTATCTCACTGTACTATATGTGCCTGGTCTGTCCAGTTCCAAGCAAACAGAACTGTTTGCTGTAAGCTACTGAGGCCCAGTTACTAAAAGAATGTGGAGATCAGTAGAAAGGGAGACCTGAGTTCCCATGTTTCTAAGGTCTGGCCTCTTATATATTAGAAAAACACACATAAAAAACATGTAGACAAATACAAAAGGTATGTGCTAGGGAGACAAAGCAGATGAACAAATACAAACAGGTTAAGTGTCAAGTATTATACTTTGAATTGGTTGTGGAAGACACTTAAGAATCAGGAAGTAGTGGGCTGGGGAGATAACTCAGTCAGTAGAGTGCTTGCCTTGCAAGCACAAGGCCCTGAGTTCAATCCCCAGCACCACAAAAAAAAAAAAAAAAAAAAAAAAAAAAAAGATTCAGGAAGTATAACTACGATGTACCTAAAAAAAAATATCCATGAAAAGAACATACTGGAAAACCAGTACACCATAGCAGTGAGGATGAGAAGACAAGGGAGTATGCCCTGCAACTGGATGTTCAACCAACATGCATGGCCATGGTAGTATGCTGTCTCCACAGACAAAAAAGAGGCCATCCACTGTACCAACACCTTACTTGCTTGTCTTTCTCTTCCCCAGATACCACTTGAAAGATGTCATTGTAGGAAAGATATACTTCCTGCTGGTGAGAATCAAAATCAAACACATGGAAATAGACATCATCAAACGGGAAACAACAGGCACGGGCCCCAACGTGTACCATGAGAACGACACGATAGCCAAGTACGAGATCATGGATGGGGCACCAGTACGAGGTGAGCCTCCTAGCTCACGGCCCCAGCTGTTGCCTTTTCTTCTCAGTCCTGTATAGAATTTTAGAAGGGCTTGAGGGGATTACTCTGTTGAAATGAGATGTCCTATTAACCTACAATTTCTTAATTTCTAGTTGTATACAATGTTTGTCAACAAAGGAGGAAAAGAAAGGCTAAATCTGTGGAATTTCTGGCTCCTACCCCATCTTTGCCCAGAACAGCTCCACATTGACTTCCTTTATATTGGGCTTCTATCTCAGATTTAATCTCCAGAATTAGGGCCTGTTAGAAAAATATTTGAAAAGTACTTATTTAAGATAGTTTGAACACTTAAGATAGTTTGAACTTTTTCCTATTGACATGCTGACATTCTTTATAGCTGAGACTAAGAGTTTCATGCGTGGTAGTAATTTTTTTGTTTCTTAGTTCTAGTTCGGTACAATTATTTATTTTAATTAAATTAACTTTTATTTTTGTGGTGCAAACCAAGGACCTTTCACATACTAGTAAAGTGCTACACCAGCCTCTAACTCTGACAAAATTATTTAGAGCACTACAAGCTACACTGGCCCACACTACCAGGTGCTGCAGATAGCACTAGGAACCAGCTGGAATTGGTCCTCCCCCCACTTCTCTCGAGCTGGTCTTACATCTAGGATTAGTGGAATTGAAATTTCTTCTTTATTTGGGAATCTAATTATTTGGGAGTAGCAATCATTTGTGTTCTTCATTGGCTCTGTTGCAATCAAGAATATGTTTTTTTCATTTTGAAGTCCTTGCTTGGTCCTTCCAAGATTTCATTCAGAGTATTACCATAGTCCATTTCATGTGGAAAGAGGTGTGCCACAAATTTAGCAGCCCATACACTGGGGACACTCTCAGCAGACTCGGGTTCACTGCTCCAGGGCCTTGATAAGTTGGGACCCAGTTTTCCTCTCCTTGATGATCCATTTTGACCAGCTACGCAAATAAAGCCAACTATCATTTCTCCTGGACAAATGAATTGGAGCATTGAGGAACAAGACAAAATAGCAGATAACTCAAAAGATTATTCATATTAGCTTTAGGCTATTATAGGTTTGTGTTTTTCAGTAGAATTTCTGACCTAATTTTGTTTCTTAGGAAAGGTACAATGTCAGAGCTGGAAGGGACCTAAAATATAGTGCAGTTGGATTTTCTAATTTTTCTTGTGAGAAAATTAAGGTCCAGAGAAAGTCACAGATTTACTCAGAAGTTATACAACTGGTTAATGAAAAACAGGGTCCAGAATGAAGATTTTCCAGACCACCACCACCCCCTGCCAATTCACATTAGAGTGGGGATGTATTCTGAGGGCATATAGTAATTTAGATGGAGGGAGATGGCATTACAATTGTTGAATGACATCGCAAAGCAGCTGGTTTTTGACAACTGACTCTTGAAAACCCAGTAACTAGGCACATTGCTTGTAATCAAATATGCTTAACAATAACATCCCTGTGCCTTTCACATTCAACTGCTCCTCACTGTTTTCTGCATCAAACAGTGAGAGGATATTCAGAAGACACAGTAAGACTGGAATGAAACTGGAGTCACATTTTTGCTTCAGCAAACTGCTGGGCAACAGAGTGCAGATTCCAAAAGGCAGAAACATTTGCTTAGGGTTCCGTGCCATGCTCAGCTGGCACCTTACCTGCTGTGGTCAGAGAGGGATTGGATTTAAGGCAGAGTAGTTCACTTTGTCCTTTGCCCTGATTCCCACTTTGCTCCTTTGCAGGAGAGTCCATTCCTATCCGGCTTTTCCTGGCAGGGTATGAGCTTACACCAACCATGAGGGACATTAACAAGAAATTCTCTGTGCGCTATTACCTCAACCTGGTGCTGATAGACGAGGAGGAACGGCGTTACTTCAAGCAGCAGGTGAGGTGCTTCCTCCAGGCCCCTGCATACTCTGGGGACAGAACAGAAAGGATCCTTCCCGTGGAGGAATCTATGTTTTACATTAAGCAGAATGGTAAGAGGAGAGAGCTGCTAAGTCTCTATGCCACTTGTTATTTTACCAAGCCTTGGAAATATTAGGTTACCTAGTATCATATAGCAGGAATGACCGAAGTCTGTTTTCTTAGGCCTAACTCCTGCAACTGCCATACCATTCTGGCCTATACCAGAGATGGGAGGTACTGACAACCACCGCTTTGGTGAGAGATAACTAGGGGAGGTTTTTGCCCAAGATTCCCCAATTCAAATGTGGGGGCCTCTGGGAAATCCATCTCTGAGCCTCCCTCTTAGGTGTCAAGTTGCTCCCTCTCCCAATTCTACAGGAAGTGGTGTTGTGGCGGAAAGGTGACATCGTACGGAAGAGCATGTCCCACCAGGCAGCCATCGCCTCACAGCGCTTCGAGGGCACAACCTCCCTGGGTGAGGTGCGGACCCCCAGCCAGCTGTCTGACAATAACAGCAGACAGTAGGCCCCTGGGCCAAGAAGCTGCTGGGCTTCCACCCCAGCACCCCCATCTACCAAACACCAGCGGCTGGGGGAGGGGGAGATGGTGTGAGGCTCAGCTGACCGTTACTTGCAACCTGAAAAAAATTCATGTTTTTGACTTAAATTCTTTTCTCTGAAGGACCTAAGGGGCTTGGGTTGGAAAGCAGTCTCCTTGGGATTCTGTGGCTGATGTGGGATAGGGAGAGGGAGCATCCTGGAAGCTAATCTCTCCCTGGGGAATAAGCTGTCTGTTGAGGACTTTCTCATGGGTTGCCTCATCATAGAGAGCCGAAAGCGTGTGTTCCTTGGCTCCTAGTTCTCTGGGCTTCCTGATACAGAATCCGAACGTCCCTGGAATTCAGAGCTGCCAGCAGGGCCATGGGTAGTCGTTTCTTATACTCCCCTTGACTGTCCCTGAGATAGTGGCAGGAGGATTTATGCCTGTCCCACTTAAAGGGCGGGGTGTGGGGGGAGATCAGGAAGCTACCTCTTTGGGAGTCCTGGATGTGGTGCTCTGAGGTTTCCACAAGCCTTCTCTCTGGCCTTTCACTGCTGGCACCCAGACACTTCCTTTCTGCATCTTCTCTGGCTGGTCAGGAATGTCCTGGGACAGAAATCTATGGAAGTGCCTGGGGTCTACCGTCCCTCACCAGTGAGAAATACCTGGGCATGAAGAAGCCCAGAGGTCAGTGTCACGCATGGATGGCCAAGAGGCCGAGCCAGGCCCACTGAGGAAGATCAAAGGCAATTGTCTGCTTTCCCTGTATGACTGTGCTTGGCAACCCTGAGGTCTGGGTTGTTTTAGGGTATTACTCTGTGCCCTTCCAAGCCCTAAACAATAGGGTCTGTTTCCTTTAAGAAGATATCCTGGGAAGGGACTAGAATCCTTTTCCCTCTCTAACAGTGAACCCTCATCACTCCTTGCCCTCCATCTAACTTCTAGGAATTAGGGCTTGGTTTCAAACACTTGGAAATTTTGTTCTTACTTTCACCCCAAAGTCCTTCACTCCTCTACTTACAAGAGAAGGGAGATGAGGGCCCCAGCAGCAGACTGATGCCACAAACTTCAGTAATTCTTCTTGCCAAGTTACAACTTTGTCATTACCAGTCCACTGACCTAAGTTTAGGACTCTTGGTATTTTTTGTTTAAAAATACAAATATAAAAACTCTAGTGGATGTCGTTATGCTAGAGAAAGGGCAGTTTTTCCTGTTGCTCTGTGCTCAGGCCTACAGTAATCAAGATATTGTCTCTTCTGACCCATGACCCATCAGGGATGACCAGGAATTACTCCTTTACAGAAGGACCAAGCAGACCTCACTGGCCAATATTTGGTGGTCTGAGTTCTTGGTTATTTGGAAAGTAGAGGATTTTGTTCCTATCTCATGTTTCAGTTAGTGTAGAAAAAGGGGAATTCTTGTTTCCTCAGAAATCTGTGCAATCTTGGACCTTGACTGGGCAGGGCCCATGGATCAGAGTTGAGATGGGGGAAGACATTTGGGGTGACTTATGTGGTTGACAGGTGGCAGCAGAATCAAGGAAGGCAAATTTGTTTCCCCCATGCCAGACCCTGAGTTCAGGTGCGACATACAATCCCCATGGGAACAGGATCCCCATCCAGTTGCCCTTGGATTGTCAAAGCTGAGGCTTAAGCAGAGAGGCAGGTTCTGTGTTCTTGCCTTTGTCAGAGCATGAGATTGGGCTCTGGTGTGCCTCCCTTTAATAGATGGTATTCTAACTAGAAAGCATTTGTCAATTCCTTGGGCTCCCAAATGACAACACAAATTCATTTTCCAATTTTTCCTAACATCTTCAACCTTTCTTCTGGGAGAACTAGAAGATAGAATTTGCTTTCTCTCAGGAGCTGTGCACAAGCCAGGTCTCATTTTCTCTGACTTTACCCCATTCTCTATTCTCTGCCAACTGTGAAAGTGAGGGGTCTCCTGTCCCCCTCCTTCAAGGTCCCCAGACCTGCGAGTGCATAGGTACTAAACCAAGCAGTGCAACTTGTAATTAAGCAGCTGCAGTGTTTACATGTTTCTTAATGTGTTGTCTTTTCAATGGCTGTATTTTAAAAGAACACTTGTTTTAATGGTCTCTCTAATTAAAGGAAGCCCCTGAGGCTTTGGAGGCATTGTGCCCATGGTCCACCAGGTTCTGCCGTCTCTTCTGTCTTACACTGTCTACCTCCTGACACTCAGGAAAGATAGATGCCCACCCTAATTCCAACACAGCACCTTCTCAGAAGTGAGCCCCTAGTGAGCAATGTTGAACACTTTACTAAACACCTGCTTTGGACAAGTTCATGTCTAAGAAATGAATTCAGGTTTCACCCCATCTGGCAACTTGCCCTGAAATCATTCATTGCTTAAACTGCTGTGGAACCTAGAGCACTTAAGTGGCAAGTGAAGAAGGCTGGTGTAAGAGAAACTCCATACATTAGTTCTGGAAGGTATGAACAGTCCAAGGGACTCTGCCCTAAATCCTGCTATCTACTACATACCTATTAACGGTAAAGGCAGATGGTAGAGGTGTCTTGCATGTTCCAAGTGACAAAGGAAGCCAGCATGAAGGTAAGAGATCTTCTGTAGTGGAGTATTCCACCACACCCAATGCAGTTTTAGAAGAAAAGCTTTCCAACTTTGACATTAAATGTTTTATTGAAAGAAATAGGAAAAAAAAATATCTGTGTAAAAAATATCAGGTGAACATAACACACAAGCCTCTGTACACCATCCTTTGTTTTATAAAACCTTGCCACCTTTAGAGTAATGGCTTGTCCACTGCAGCAATACTCAGTTAACTTGGTTCATTTTCCTCCAGGCTCAAAATAAAATCAAACTCTTCTGCAAAAAGGACAAAAAGGAATAATTAGGTCTTATGTCTCCTCTTGAATGGGGAAGTTAATACCCATCACTGATAGGTAATTTATGTGTTACCAAAGCAGGCAATTATTTTATGGAGTATCTTACCAAGTGTCAAGCTCTGTTGGGTATTAGATACATAGTCATGGGCAACTCAGGACAGAGTCCCTCCCTTGGTGCCACAGATGAGGGCACTGACTTAGGTTTAATTGTGTGCCCAAGTTTGATCAGTTAGTAAATGTGAATCTGTGAGGTCATTTCTGCTATGGAAGGGAAAGGGGCCCACTCTTACCTTGGGTCAGGGGCTGGATTGAGAGCCTCTGGTGAGTGAAGAGAGCCATATCTTTTAAGGGGCCACCAGTAGCTTTGTGAGATTGGTGATAGGTTTTAAGCTCAGCCAGGGAGATGAAACGCTTCATCATCCGAACAAACTGTACATCCACCTAGGTGACAACAGTTTATGGAACAGAAAGATAATGGCTGTCCAGACTCTGCCCACTGCATTTTTTTTTTTTTTTTTTAAAGAGCTGGGTTTTACTATATTGCCCAGGTTGGACTTGAATTCCTGGATTCAAGCAATTCTTCTGCTTCAGCTTCCCCAGCAACTGAGACTATAGTCATACCCATGCCATCATGCCCACCACTATTTTCACTGCTTGCAAGAGGCTCCCATGGGCAGCACTGCTAATGTTCTGCTCTAACCTCCAAAAATCAGTGTAATCTCAGCTGAGTAAGATCTAGGCTGTATTTCTTGTCCTAATAACAACACACATCTTTCTCCTCCCTTTGTCCATCCTTCCCCTCTCAAGAAATAGGAAGCATATAGTCTGTCTTTACCATGGACCATTTGGGGTTGTCCTCTTGGCTAGATGGGTCATAATGAGGATTATTTTTCTCAAACTGTGTGTGGTCTGGGTAAGCTTCCTTTACAATCTGAAAGCAAATCCAAAATCTCCAATCATTTGCCTGCCTGGTCAGCTCCATGGCCAATCTTTAATACATATTTAACTTTGACTTCTTACTCTACTTATTCTTACCCTGCCTTGCTCAAGTGAATCAGGATTCAAATATCTAGAAATAATACATAGCCTAAGGCAAGTATAATTAGGAAATCAACTTTCTTTAATATAAAATTTTAGATGCATGTTCTAAAACTCAATGGTAAAGGTTATCATTGGCACTACCCCCTCCACCAAATGCAGAGTTAATGATTTTATCCTGATAGCTCTTAGATGAAAGAGCTATCAGGCCTGTTTTTGAGTGAGCTATCAGGCCTGTTTTTGAGTGAGAGGTCAACGATTAGAGATGGAGGAAAAATGCATGCTAGTGGGCCTTAAATGAAGGCCTGTCTTGTTCTTGTCTTTATCATATAGGAAGGGACCATAGCAGTTTTCTCTCTGTTCTTATGACAATGGTCTTTACTATTACCATTTAAGGTATATCCCTTTAAATCTACACAAATAAGACACTCTGTAGGGAGAGGAATTCAGATTAAACCTGCCCACCTAACCTTCATAAGTCCTACAATGCCTGGTTCTTTGCAGTTGCTATGGTAGAAGAAGGCTTCTTCTTCCAGCTTCATGGCTCTAAGGAAATTTCGTGCCTGTTCCAGGAGAGAAGAAACAAGAATTATCTTTCCCATCAGTGGGAAGTACTAGCTTTAAACAGAAATCAAGTCTACTTTTATTAGATGGGTTTTTCTGTTTTTTAATTCTACCCCCCTCACCCAATTCATAAGTCTGTCCCCTTTGCCAAGACTCCCAGGTTTGTATGAGGACACTGGCCAGAACCAGGCCATTTGCAGATTTCATACAGAGTAATTCACGTATTTCTGAAAACACTTTCAGGTTAGGATTCTGGGAAAAGCAACCTTGGCCAAAAGGTTCTGCAGCTGATCAGTCACAGGATCAGGCAGGCACTGAATCTGCCCTAGGACTCCTGCCCCTCATTTATTCCCTTACCTGGTAGTTTCGAACACCATCCCAGCATGCTGTCTGCTTGGGCTGTGCTTTGAGATCCTCAATGCTGAACTAGGTAAGAGGAAATAAGCATTCACTAAACAATCCTTGGCCACTTAATAGGCATATATGGAAGTAGACAGTTCTTCCCAACACTTCCCTATACTACAGACTATAATAGAAATATGTAATTTCATCATTGAGCCACTGATGATGAGTGAATATAGGAAAGCTTTGTGCTATTTTGTTATCTCTTCTAACTAAAAGGTCCAGCTGAATGCATAATCCACATGATAATCTGTTGGTTCCCTACATTTTACCTATTAAAGTATTATGTATTTATTCTATAATATTTCTACTTATGTTTTCCCCAGGTTATTAAATGGGTTCATTCTCTGAATATATTCATTCATTCCCTGAATATATACCAACTCTTGGCAGGGAGACACCTAGGAACATGGCAAGTGGTAAGAGTAAAGCAAGCTAAGATTGAGGTTGGCAAATTACAACCTTTAGGCCAGTCTAGTCCCATGCTTCCTTCTGTAAATACAGTATTACATGAACAAAACCAATCTGCTTATGTACTTTTAGCACTTACTTGCTACAAAGGCAGAAATAAGAGAATATAAGACCCACTAGTTTACAGTACTTACTGGCTGGCCTTTTGTACAAAGTCTGCTAGCCCCCTACTACATATAGGATTCACAGAACAGAAACAGGTTGAATATGCCTAATTAAAAAATCTGAAATCCAGGCTGGGGATATAGATCAGTTTATAGAGTGCTTGACTGTTAAGCATAGGCCCTGGGTTCAATCCCCTCAGCACTGTCAAAAAAAAAAAAAAATCTGAAATCCAGAATGCTCTGAAATGTGCCAATGTTCAAAAAGTTTGGACTATGGAGCATTTTTTATTTTATATTAGATTTTGGATTAGGGATGTTCAACCTGTGAAGTCTAAACACAAACCAAAAAACTCCCCAAAGCAGAAAGACCTCTGGTTTCAAGCATTTCAAATAAGGGATACTAAACTTGTAGTTGATGGTAATAAAGTCTGTTGATTTTATTTTTATCTTTCTTACTCTTTGAGGATGATGCTGGTGATCCCATACTAACCTTCATTTTAAAACAGCATGAAGGGATTGGAGACAGTTGCACAAACTCACCTTCACATCTACACCTTTCTCTAATCGGCTCTCTGGCTCTGACTTCATCAGCCAGTAGTTGGTTAGATTCCTCCCACATTTTTTAAAGGCTGAAGTCTTCTGAAGGCTGGAGTTTTCCACTTTAGCTGATGCCTCACCTAAATTCTCAGATTTGGTACGTTTTTCTGATTGCCCCTTCTTTTCTATAGGAGAAGCAAAAAGCAAAGAACTATCATGCTTGCTAAGAGGTAATGTTCTATTGTAGAGTTTATCCTTTGGTCTTATACTTGGATTCAAATCCTGGATCCTGCAAAAAACTAGTTGTAGCCTGTGCCTTTACTCTATTCTTTCCAGTGAGAAAACAAACAAAAGACTTAGAAAATTCTCAGCATTATAATAAATACTCAATAAATATTACCCATCATTATCATTTCATCCTTCCTTGCTCACTGTACTTTATGCTTGCCCTTTTGCTCCTTGAAGATGCCAAGAAAAACTGGAAAAAACGTTTCATCCAGGTCCTTGAAGACATGGCAAAGACTGGATTTTATCCTAAGAGAATTAGAGAATATGTGCCTGGGATACAGTGAGCATTCAATAGCTAACAGTTGTTAAGTTCATACTATACCTGAGGCCCCAAGCTATACATGTTACCCTAACCCTAACTCGGTTAATCTACATAATCTATGAGATGTTCTATTCTTCATCTCGAAAATGTGCTCCAGATCACAATTCAGTAATGACGGAATAAAGATATAAGGTCAGGGCGTACCACTCTGGTCTGTCTGAATCTATGCTTAATGAATGTACTGTACTGCCTATAAATTTAGTATAAGTTTCAACATGTGAGATTAGAAGATTAAATATTTATGGATGTCTTACTTTCTGGACTCAGCATACCTTCCTGACACAACTACTGAACAATCCCTTAAGAGTTAGTAGGCATACTGTAAACACCATGTGTTATTAAATAACTATGTGTTGTAGTCAATCTGGAACTCTTGCCATTCCTAAAAAAGTTACCTTCCACTGCTTTATTTCTGCCTTTCATCCACTTGGCATGCCATTCATCCCTATGAAAATAGAAATGACATCACATTTTCTGGGTACTAAAATTTAAGACTATAGAAAGCCTTCCTATTCTTTAAGGCTGGAATCAAATTCCACCTCCTTCTTAAGGCTTTCCCTATTCCTCCCTCTTCTCATACCTCCAACAGTTCAGTCTCCTAGGCCCTTTCAGTTACACCTCTTTGCATTTTCCCTTAAAAATCTTTAAATTTTAAAAGTGAAATTTCAACTGAGGCATAATAAGTACATATTAATGGGGTACCATGTGTTTTGATACATGTATACATCGTGTAATATTTAAATTGGTTTAAACATTATCTGCCTCAAACATTTATCATTTCTTTATGGTGAAAACATTCAGTCCTTTTTCTCCTTTTTGAAGTGTACAGTATATTATCGTTATCTATAGTCACCCTACTGTGTAAGAGCACGACGGTTGTTCTTAAATCCTACCTTAAATTAGTACCCACTGATCAACCTCTTCTCAATTCCCCCAGTCTCTGCTCTACCCTCAATTTCTGTAAGATCAGCTTTTTGAGATTTCACATATCATACTTTTCTTTCTGTTCACTTAATGATCTCCAGTTCCATCCATGTTGTCGCAAAAGAATTACATTCTTTACCCCAGTATATGCCACCCCATAACGCAAATATCCTTAGTTAACTGGATGAACAAGCAAGCGGAAGAAAGACATTGGGTAGAAACTTGGTGGGAAGAATAAAAAGATGGTGATATGGGATGATGGAATAACAGACAAATCTCAGAAGCTTCTCACCACAAGAAGAGAGGAAAATGAACAGTATTAAGCTGGCCCTAGAGAAAATTCTTTGCGGGGGCTGCCTCTTTGCAGCCTCAGTGCAGCTCACCTGGGCCAGCAGCCCCGGGTGGTCTCTTCCGGGGTCTCGGCATGGTCTCTCTCTGCAAGGGGCTGAAGTGCAGAGGGTTCTGGAATCAACAGCAAGATACAAAAAGGAACTCTACTGCCCTTCGAAAAGCGCAGAGCAAGATGGAGACGACGCGAGGAAGTTCAAAGGGCTTCCGATTTGCGAAAAGCAGAAAACTGTACTTAAGGGTGTCAAATCCTTCCCTCCGTTAACTGCGCCCATTCCACCTCGAATAGCCTGCCCTTAAACTCTTCCCAGGTCTTCCCTTGAGCCCCGTCTTATCCATTTAACCATTCTCCCCAACATCAGACCCACCCTCAACAAAAAGGACCACGGGCAACGCGGCCACTGGGATTTGTGGCGGACGCGACTCCGTAGCGCCGGAGCTCCGAGCGTCTCTGGGACTTGTAGTCCAGATGCCGTGTCTTTCTGCATGAGACCAGAGATGTGAAGGCTTCTGAGCGACTACAACTCCCAGGGTGCAGTGGGGGTAGGGGTCGTCGGCCGCCGATCTTTACTGAAGAGAACGCCGCGGAGCTCTAGGGCTCACTGGCTCTGGCTAAGGCAGGAGCCATAGCAATGTGGTGCGGCTACCGGAACCTCGGAGTGCGTCTCGGGCGCTTGTGCAGTAGTCTCCTGGCCCCCGCAAACACCCGCCACCGGAGCTTGACCACCTGCATCGATCGTAAGACTCGCCCTGGGCTAGGGGGAGCTAAACCCGGGTTTCTGGATCCCGGGCGAGTATCCGCAGTCTTTCCACTTCGCGACCTGCTCCCGGCTTGGTCCCGTGATCGCGGACCCGCTCCCCGCTCTGTTCTGATTCCCGCACCCCCTCCCGCTTTGTCTTGTTGCTTGAGGACCTCTACGAACAGTTGTCACCCAGTACTCTCTCCCCGATCCGTTCCATAATTCCTGGGCCCGCTACCCGCTTGGCCGGTGACCTCGGACCCACTCGCCCCTCTGTCCTGTGACTCTTGGATTTGTTCTCCTCACGGTCCGGTGTCCCGGGACCCGCTCCCCGCTTTATCCCATTATTCCCGGAACCACTCTTCGCTCCACTCCGTCACCCCATCCCGATCCCTTGAGTGAGCCCCGACTCAAGGGATCTCTGTCTTGTCTCCTCGATCATGTCCCTGCTGCGACCCATAATTCCAGGACCAAAGAGACCTCTCCCTACTCGCTCCTGTTTTTTGGTACTAGCCCCCACACACACTGTCTAGTTCCTCCCCATCCTTTCACCCCAGACCCATCTAGGTCACCCTGTATGCTTAGAGAAGTGAAGGAACTTGTGACTTTTTTGTTTATTTCACCAAAATTATTAATGAGAGGTTTCAAAGGCAGTGGGAATGTAGAAGCTGGGTGCTGGTCGTGATGGATAAACAAAAGCTCCAGGTAATGCAAGGTGTGTAGATTTCATAACTTAATACCTGAAGGTGTAAAACACTTGTGCTGTTGAAACTCCTGCAGGACTAATAACTATTATTGCAATTGGTAAACTCTACCAGAGATTGCAGACCTTGAGTACCTTTAGGCGCCAGGTAGATAATAACTGAATATAACAAGGAGCGATTGCTTCAGAAGTAAGGGATACCCAGCCAATTGGTGACACTTCCCTGTCAATGTAACCATTTTTTGTTGTTTTCTGAAATAATTTATTAATTTAAATAAGTGATAAGTTTCTTTTTGGAATGAATTCCTTAAATTGACAAGAGAGCTGTAAATTTGTCACTGAGGTATAGAATACAACATACAGAATACTGTTCTCTTTTTCAGTCTTACAAGTCCTTCAAGAGGCACTGCCTTTTCTAGTACTTATCTGGTTGATAACAAAGCAGATAAGAAATTATCCTTACAACAAATAAGTTAAATATGAGTATTTCTAGCAGCAAGTTACAGCCATTGAAGGTGCTCTTTCACTTTTTTTTTTTTTTTTTGGTGGTACAGGGGATGGAACTCAAGGGCCTCACTTAGGCTAGGCAAGGATTCTACTACTGTTTTACATCTCCAGCTCTTTTTCACCTTTTTTTTTTTTTTTTTTTTTTTTTTTTTTTTTTTTTTTTGTGGTACTGGGGATTGAACCCAGGGCCTTGTGCATGCCAGGCAAGCACTCTACCAACTGAGCTATATCCCCAGCCCCTTTCATCTTTTTAAAAGAAATTATTATCTTTAAATTAGTCAAGTGAAATCACCTAATTGTATATTTGTACATCAAGCTAATTAATTGGCTGGGGATATAGCTCAGTGATAGAGTACTTGCCTAACATACTCAGGCCCTGGGTTGGATCTCCCATACTGCACAAAAAATTTTAAAATAAATATAACTTTTAAAATGCAGCTAATTGATAATTAACACTTGCATCTGATTGTTTCATTGCATATTTTAGTATTAAATGATTTTTAATAAAAGTAAGATTTATTATGTATATTACAGATAACTATTGCGTATTATTTCTTCATACCATAGGTGAGAAAATTTGCTCAATATCTAATGCAGTCACCTAATTTTTAGTGGGATAACAGGTTTAGAGAGTTTCCTGACATATTTTTTAAAGGTTTGTGGAGGATTTGCTTTTTGCTTACACTTGTGTTGTTATACTATAAAGGCTTTCCTGGTCTGTTTTTCTGCATAGCTTTATCATTTTAGTGTGTGTGTGTGTGTGTGTGTGTGTGTGAATGAGTGTGCACACGCATGCACGCTGATGCCTTGAACTCTACCCAGTAACTGGCAAAGTTCATGAAGACTGTTGTTTGTTTTTATAGCGTATTTTTTTCTGGATATATATGTTTTTACTCAGTCACTGTGCTTTCTTGTGTGTAATTTAATTTTTAACTTGATGTTCCAATTTTTTTCTCCAGGTTACTTTTTTGTTGATCATTCCCTTTTCTAAAATTGACTATTTTTGTTTATCTAAAAAGAATGTGTAATTTTATTGTGTTTACTTATACAAAGTTTTTATGGTTTACATGAAACTATTCCCTATTTACTTAGAATGCAGTTCAAATCTATTTCTTTAACCTTTGGTTGTTTGAACTACTTATCTTAGAAAGTAACCATTTATTCTGTCAAAGAAGAAGATGATGAAGATTTCTTAATATTTATTGAGCTCTTGCTAAGATTAAAATTCTTTTTTCTTGTAGTACTGGGGATCAAACTCAGGGGCACTTCAACTCCTGAACTACATCCTCAACTCTTTTTTTTTGAAACAGAGTCTGGCTAAGTTGCCAGGGCTTGCATCTAACTTGCAATCCTCCTGCTTAGGCCTCCTGAGTTGCTGGCATTACTGGTGTGTGTTGCTATGCCTGATGTAGGATTAAAATTCTGTAGCACTTCTTTTATAATAAGATGCTTCCATTATTAGTAATTATATCATTCTTTTTGTGAATAAACCCTGTTCATCTTTGTAACACAGGCACTGTTACATAGTAGATGCTCAATAAATATTCTTTTTTTAAGTGTACTTTTTTTTTTTTCAGTGCTGGGGATCAAACCTGGGGTCTCATGCATGTGGGCAAGTACTCTATCGCTGTGCTACATCCCCAGCCCCTCATTTCTTTTCTTTCCTTTTTCTTCTGGTTGGGAGTACAGTTCTGGGAGTTGAACTCAGGTGTACTTTACCACTGAGCTATGTCCCCATCTCTTTTTATTTTCTATTTTGAGACTATGTCTCACTAAGTTGCCCAAGCTGTCCTCAAAATTGCTGAGGCCTAGAATTTGCAATCCTCCTGCCTCAGCTTCCTAAATCACTGGGATTAAGGTGTGTGCCACTGTACCCAGCTCTTCATTTCTTTCAGTGTGGATTTATGAGGAAGAAATAAAGAAGATTTTTTACAAATAGGTAGTAGGTAAATGAAGTCAGCTGGTCCATTTGGGGGTAAAGGAAGAAGAAAATGGTGATATTTGCTTAGTCATTGTCTTTATTCATCACTTTTTCCCACTCTGATCTTGTTTATATCCTAGTTCTATCCCATTTCTTTCAATGTGGCTTTTACCTATTTTAGGTCTGCTACCATACTTGACTAAGTGACTTAGGTAAGAGATGTCTGGAAAACTACCAAATACTATCCTAGATTGATCTGAGTGAGTGTTAGAACTGTTCCTTTTCTAACCAAAGAAACTGATTAATGATGAATGATATGCTTATCTTCCTGTTGAAGGCTCTATTGTGTATAGAAATTGCTACCAAAAGTCGTCTGTCACAACCTCATAGTGCTTCTTATTGTTGATTCTATTCTCTGACTCCTGTCCTAGAATTGAATGTGTGCAATCCTGCCCACAGCTTCCATGGGACTAAATGAAGAGCAAAAAGAATTTCAGAAAGTGGCCTTTGACTTTGCTGCCCGGGAGATGGCTCCAAATATGGCAGAGTGGGACCAGAAGGTAGGAGTTTTCCTTATGGCTAAATGTTTCAATATACACTGCATCAGTGACCTTTAACTTCATCTCCTTATAAACCTAAATGCTCAGTGTCTGTTCTTCTTTTACCAGCTTGTAATGCAAGTAAGAGGATTGATTGTTTATGGGTGATTCCCTTCACAGATGGCATCTCCTCATTTTGTAGATACTTTTTTTTCCTTTCTTATTGAACAAATACTTAAAACCAAGGTAGTTCTATAGATAGTTAAAAGAGAAAAACCTTTTAAATCCTATGAAAACAATTCTTAGAGAACACACATTAATGACAGACACATATTGGAAGCCCTATACTCTCCCAGATGCAAACATCCTGATCACCTCATTGTAATGTCTCTCTGAATCAGTTACTGATGACCCTACTCTCTTTTTTTGTATGTAGGAGGTGTTCCCTGTGGATGTGATGCGAAAGGCAGCCCAGCTAGGCTTTGGGGGTGTCTACGTCCGCACAGACGTCGGTGGTTCTGGACTGTCAAGGCTTGATACCTCTGTCATCTTTGAAGCCTTGGCAACAGGCTGCACTAGTACCACAGCCTACATAAGCATCCACAAGTGAGTGACCAAGCTGGTCAAGCAAAGTGAGGTATTCATGTGGGTTGACTGGGAAATTTCAGATTTATAAGGAAAAGATTAATCATGTAGGTGGATTACTCTTGAGGAACTAGACTGTTAATAGTTCACACTAGGTCTTTTACTTCCTGTTGAATCTGAATCTGATTCTCTTGTCTTTTGCTCACAGTATCAGATCTTCCAGCCTTCTCCAATTCTAGATTGAGCTGGTACCAGCAGACATCTCCAGTAGAGTTGTCAAGTGCTATCACCCCTTTCCTCAGTCCACAGTTGAAACCTCCAGAAATTTGAGAAAGTAATAGGAAGTACATGTAATTGATTTTTAGGGACTTATTTAACCTAATTAGATGTTGTATCAACATCCAGGTGAGAAATATCTTGTCCCTGGTTATCTTTGGGTAGTTCATATTCCAGGAATATGGTTTTAATCTAGTCCTTTCCTTTAAAGTCGATTCTTTTCAGTTATTACTTTCCCTTTCCCATCTTTTTTCTGCTTCATTCTGCTTTGTTGCCCTTTGTTTTCCCTACTCCGTTTCCTTTTCTTTTCTGTCTTTATTTCTGTCAATGTCTTTTCTTGTGTCCCACTTAGCATGTGTGCCTGGATGATTGATAGCTTTGGAAGTGACGAACAGAGGCACAAATTTTGCCCACCGCTCTGTACCATGGAGAAGTTCGCTTCCTACTGTCTCACTGAACCAGGTGGGTTTGTCATCCCACAGGCAAGATCTAACTGGGAGTGGTATAACTCATGTGTAGTTGACTACACACTTGGTAAACCACTGTTTACCAAGCAGTTTGGCCATGGAGTAATAAGAGTCCTTTAACTTGATGTCACAGGACCTAGAAGCCTTTAGGTCAGAGTCCCTCCTGGCTGCAGACCAGAACCTCCTTGCAAAAGGTTAACTACAAGCTAGAGTGTTGGGACAGCCAAAGTGGTCTGCTTAGTGGAAGCAGTTTTTACCAAGGACAGAGAATTCCTCTGACCATCTGGACTTTAAAGTAGTGCATGCTGAGCTCTTTCTTTCTCAGGATGGTATATCAGGAGATGGAATCATGCTAGTCCCCTGGAACTTCACAGACTTTCTTGGCCCCTTTTGATCTTGTCTCAGGAAGTGGGAGTGATGCTGCATCCCTCTTGACCTCAGCTAAACGACATGGAGATCATTACATCCTCAATGGCTCCAAGGTACCAGCTTGCTGTCCTCCTAGAGCAACTTGGAGGTCATTCCCACCTTTCTCCTGATATCCTCTGGTTCCTCAAGTCTATGAGTTAATATTCCCATGGAATTTTTACATGTTGGAAAGAGAAACTGACCCATTTCTCTTTCTTCACCTTCACTGTTATCTACTTCTTATCAAATTCCAAATAATTTCATTCCTTTTTCTTTCTCCTTTTCATACTTTTTTCAACTAAATTCTTGATTCTCTAGTCACTGTCTTTAGCCCCTCCTCAGTCTCTTTGTTATACCTGTGTGTTCTATTGTTGGGAGGACTCAGTTTCCCAGATGTTAGGATCAGAACTCGTGCATTCCCTGATCGAAATTCTCCCCCTTCTCCAATCCCACAGGCCTTCATCAGTGGAGGTGGTGAATCAGATATCTACATAGTCATGTGCCGAACTGGAGGACCAGGCCCAAAAGGCATCTCATGCATAGTTGTTGAGAAAGGGACCCCTGGCCTCAGCTTTGGCAAGAAGGAGAAAAAGGTGAGTGATTGATTATTGGACAGGAAGCTATTCAAATTATGAGACTCTATCACCTGCCAGAGCAACCTCTGCCTTAATTTATGAAATAGATTCACATACTTGGTAACTTGCCTTTAAAGCAATTTCTTCTATTAGGAATTTTGATAGGGGCATATAAAATAGAATAGGACATTTAAAAAAAATATTTTTATTAGTTGTTGATGAACCTTTATTTATTTATTTGTATGTAGTACTGAGACTCAAAAGCAGTGCCTCACACATGCTAGGCAAGCGCTCTACCACTGAGCCATAATCTCAGCCTCAGAATAAGACATTTCTAAAGAAACATTAAGTTTCTGGGAAAAGTGACATTTGTCAGTTAGTTTTACAAAGCTGCCTGTTAACATCCCATCACCTCTCCTACCTGTATTTTTGGTCTATATTTCTTATCCAGCTCTATCTTTTGCTGTACTGTTATCTCCAGAAGAGATGCTCATTGAGGATCTAAGGTTGACCAGAATTCTCAGAAATGAAAAGCATATGGGCCATTCTACTTATTTAAATAAAATGAAACTCATTGAGGAGATTTTGAGTAAGGACAGTGTTTCCATAGGTACTTTGAAAAATAAAGCATTCCTAGGATTAAGAAACTCTATTGCCAGGCCATGAACAGGAGTCTTGTGATAATATAACTGTAAAGGTGAGATCTATTCAGATTTTTTAGCCTAAGTTGTCAAAAACAGCTTCTCTAAGTCCAATTGTACTGTTTGTGTTAGGACTTTTGGGGAGATGTTTGTTAATGTAATGGCCCCTAAATATACTTCTCTCTTACATCTCCTAGGGTTTCCACATTTTCCTACAGGATCCTTCCTGACCCTTCATAACTGTCAAAAGTTATGAGCATTAAGCCCCCACCTTTTGTAGCATAACAGGCATTGACTAGATATCTACTATGTGCAAAGCCTTATGCTGGCTCCTGGGACAGGGGGATATAAAATTATTAGAGTCACTCCTTACCCTGCTTGAGATTATATAACATATTTCAATACAAACTTATATAATGTGACAAGTTTGTATATGATATATAAGATATGTAACTATAGAATTTCTCAATCCTAAAAATGTCTATTTTGGGTTGTAGGACAGACTAATTTATGTAGTCTGATATAGTTCTACATAATCAAGTTATACTCATTCAGATATTTGTGCTTACAAAAATAGTGATAATTTGGTAGTATCCATTCAATATTTGTGCTGTGTGTTGGCAGAACACCAAAACTAACAAGTTTAGTATGAAAAAAAATTGCAAAGAAATTGAATAAGCAAAAAATGGAAGTGTATCTTATACCTCTTCTTTTTCTTTTTTTTTTTTAAATTTTAGTTGTAGATGGACAATACTATATTTTATTTATGTATAAGGTGCTGAGACCAGTGCCTCGCACATGTGAGGCAAGCGCTCTACCACTGAGCCACAACCCCAGCCCTTAAATACCTCTTCCTTTTCTATGTACACTCACCTTTTTTAGCATATGTATTTTCATTTTTATTTTATTTTTTATTAGTTTTGATTTATATATTTTTAAATATAAGGGAAATTAGAAAGGACTTCAGTCATCACAAATAGTGTGTGCCTGTTGTGTGCTGGTCATCTTCTTCTAACTTATAGGAGTATATCAGTAAGCAAAACAGACATGTTCTGCCCTTGTGAAATTTAGATTTAAATAAGGACCAATCACACAAATGAGGTACCTCCCATTAGTGCTAAGCTTTAGGAAAGAAATACAACAGAGTGACACAACCCTAATTGAGGGGGAGCTTTATTACATAGGGACAGACTCTCTGAGGCCATAACATCTAAGATGAGACCTTAAGTGTTGGAAGGACCATCTCTGAGAATAATTCTGGGCAATGATAATAGCAGATACAAAGGGCCTGAGTTGAGAATAAGATTAGCCTACTTGAAGGAGCAAAAAAGAAAAAATTGGTATGGCCGGAGTGTAGTGAATAAGAAAAGGATGATGTGGGATGAAGTAGGAGATGTAGTCAAAGTATGGCGGACCAGGATGAGGCGCTCCCCTGGTCCCAGAACAGTCCTTTGGGCTGTTCTGACGGCCTAAACAGCAGTCCTTTCTCTTTATCTGCTTCTTGTTAATCTTTCCTACAAAAACTTGCTTTCACTTAGCATATTTAACACTCTGTATTACTGACAGTTAAGCCTCTAGTTTTGCATTAATTTGATGAAAGAGCAATAAAGACTTGCTTTATCTTACACTTAATTAAAGGTCTTATGTAGAATGAGGTTTATCTTGGAGGGGAGGAAGAGAGAACTTTTATAATAGGGTAATAAGATAACATGTACAAGAGAAGACAAGACAGAGCAGGAATGGGCTCTAGTAGTAATGGTACAGGTATGCAGGTTCTTCAAAATGTAGAGGGGAATTATCTGTCCTCACTAACTGCTTCTTTCCTGGGACTGATAGGATTAGAAGAGGACTTCTGTCTGCCTAGATTGAAGTCCTAGATTAGAAGAGGACTCTGTCTTCCTGTTCAGGAAGAAGATAGATCTTTTCACCAAAAGGAGTTAAGAGTTAGCTGCTATTTGTATTGGGTTCTTTAGTAATTAGATATTCTTAAATTCAGAACTTTCTGTTACTTTCCTTTCCAAAACCTATCTGCCACACTCCTGTACTGGGAATCGAACCCAGAGGTGCTTTTAATCACTGAGCTATATCCCCAGCCTTTTTTTTTTTTTCTTTGACACATGGCCAGTTGCCAAGGTTGGCCTAGAATTTGCAATCCTCTTGCCTCAGTGTCCCAAACAGCTAGGATTATAGGTTGTCACCATCAGCCTTTTTGTTAGGTTCTTGTCTTGGTATTTATATTCTGTTCAGGGAGATAAAGTACATACCAGTCAGTATTAGAATCTTTCAAAGGAGCCTAAAGTGCAAATTTGATGATGATTTGGATGATTGGGAAGCCTTAGAAAGCTTCCTTTAAGTTAGGCTTTGATGGCAGTTGTGAGTAAAAGAAGTCCCAGTGGCAGGAGATGAATTATAGTATGGGTTTGAAAACCCGAAAGCACAGGTAAAGGCCAGCTGCTGAAATGGAGGTAAAAGGATAGCCCCAAATATTACAAGACCTTTGGTAGGCTTAGGAAATGACTGCAATCTTATGTAAAATGTTTATCTTTTCAACAGAAGAGAGCTGAATGTTTTTAAATGAGGAAATGAGATGAAACCAATGGTGTTTTCAGAGATAGAAAGGAACTTGGGTATTTTATATGGCTTATGGTTTTCATAATTTGCCTCATTAAGCCTTAAAGTTGAAGTCTTGGAGTACCTGGTTGAGGAGCTGGAAGGAGATTGAATAGTGAGGACCTTATTTATATGTGAAATATATGAATGAGATTTGGTTCGAAGAAAGAGGTTCTGCTGAGTTTCTAGTCCAACTTCTTTATTTTACATAGGGAAAATGAAGTGATTTGCTCAAAGATGAAAAATGAAACTAAGTAGTTTCATGACATGGCAAATATTCAAAATTTGCTCTTGGCTTATGAAAGACATATCCAGCGATATCCCAGTAAACCAACTCTGTAGGAAAAACAAAAGGCAACTTATATTTGTAGTTTTTGCTGATTCCTGTGATATAAATACTCCCATCTTGACTGATTTTAAGCCACCACTGTGATATCATAGAATGCTAAGTGTAACAAAAAGTGCATAATTGTCTCTCATGAGCTGATGTCAGCACATCACTTGATTTCTTTGCAGCTCAATGATAGACCAGGGGATATCAATACTGAGCATGGTATTCACCCCTTTAATTATAGTATCTTTTAGGAACACTAAGCTTCTAAAAGAAATATGACTGTTATTAATGGCCTTTAGAAGTAAAATAAACTTGTCCAAATAAACTTTATATTGTCTGTTCTTGTTCTTATAAAGAGCATACTCACAGAGACACCAAAAATGAGGACAGATCATGTACTGATCCTATGAGACATTGTACGAGTGTTTGTGGATATGTTAGTCTAGTAGGGTAGACATTAGAAAGTAGATTCTTTTACTATGTTTAAAAGAAAGTTTTGCTGAAATAAGCATTTTTTTTGAGTGTTGACAGGTCTTTAAATCTGAACTTTTTCTTTTTCCTCATTTACGTTCTCATGGTCTAAGTGTCAGTGTGCTGGACCCCATGCTTCACAGGCTTCTGTCTACAGGGAGGCCCACCCTGTGTGGTGGCTTGTTGGGCAGCCACCCAGTCCCTGATTTTTGCCAGGTGGGATGGAACTCCCAGCCAACTCGTGCCGTAATCTTCGAAGACTGTGCTGTCCCTGTGGCCCACAGAATTGGGAGTGAGGGGCAGGGCTTCCTCATAGCCATGAAAGGACTGAATGGAGGACGTATCAATATTGGTAAGTGTGAGAAATAGAAGGTTCAGTGTTCCATTTTCAGAATATAGTATTTAGCCTTAAATGGGATGTATGATCCAATCAAAACCATTTTACTTATAGTCCTTTCCTTTGTCTGCCCCAATTTTAAAATTAGCCAATCGCATAGATTGAACCTCAAGCTCCTCCTATCAGGGCAAGGGGGTGCACTGCATTAGTGATAAAAGCAGGTGGATTTCCAGCCCAGGTCTCTTGCTAGTCAGGTTAGATAGCATGCCTCTCTGGCAGAAGTAAAGTTTGCCTTGCCCACTCACTTCTGAGCACGTGTTTGATTTCTTGTGGTACCTTGGTATTTCTAGTGGCAAGGAGAGGAAAGAGTGGGACAGGGAGGGAGAAGGCCTGGGCTAGTAGCATTGTACTTAGGCTCAGTTGGAACTTCTCACTCTTCTAGCTTCCTGCTCTCTGGGTGCTGCTCACGCTTCAATCATCCTCACCCGAGATCACCTCAAAGTCCGAAAGCAGTTTGGAGCACCTCTGGCCAATAACCAGGTAAGGTCCCAGGTGACTGCATTTGCCTTCCAATCTTTAGACCTATTCTAGGGCCCACATTCTCTAGGAGAGGGAGGTCATGATATTATGGAGTCTGCCACCATCTTAGCCAGAACTTGGCATTATTTTTACCAAGAATTCTGTTTAGGAGTCAGTAATATCAAAATGCAGGACAAGCAAAGTAGAATTAGACATTTCTCTGTAGAGGAGGTTGGAGACTTTGAAACATTGAATTACTTAGAAAAGGCACCTAATTAGAGATGTCTTATCAAGGGTCCCAGATCAGGTACCAGTCTAAGCCCCTCTATCTTGTCTGCTTCTCTTCTCCCCTGTTGCTGTAGTACCTTCAATTCCAATTAGCAAATATGGCAACAAGGCTGGTTGCCTCACGGCTGATTGTCCGTAGTGCTGCAGTGGCTCTGCAGGAGGAGCAGGAAGATGCAGTGGCTCTGTGCTCCATGGCCAAGTTCTTTGCTACAGAGGAATGCTTTGCAGTAAGTCATAGACCATCTGACCCTCTTGGGATGGAGCAGGGAGCACCCGCTAGGCACAGGGATGTTTAAATCATAAGTCAGCCCTGAAACCTAGCGCTCTTGGGATGCTACAGGAATCACCTCCAGACTTTAGGATATAAATTAGCTTGTGAAAGGCCTGCATGGGTGCTTTTGTAGCTGGCTTTTTAGTCTTCATGCATCCTTTATTGTGGCACTGATGAAGGGCACTGTTGCAGATGCACTGAACCTTTGGAAAGTTGGGAGCAGCCCAGCACCACTAGCCCAAATTTAGCACTAATTACCATGTTTACAATGTCAAAGGCAAAGACATTTCTACAATGAGGCTACATTGCCACTAGGTGGTACCTGAACTTCATATAATCCAGGCCGAATGGTTGTGGGCAGTTTGTCCCCCACAGGTAGTAAGTAAAGAAATGAAAAAGTTAAGTTTCATGGGATTGTTGGGAACAGACAGATTCATTAAGTGGACTTCTCTTGCTTTCTGTCTCTGCAGAGCTCCTTTATGGGTGTGGGTGGTTATTTGTGAGTTGTTCTTCTCATTAGTTTACTGCAGTCTGCCATATTGGGGACTAGGGTGGTTAGGGAAGCCATCTATTCCTCAGTCTTCCCGGAATCAATGACAGCAGGTTCTGGTCCCTGCAGATCTGCAACCAGGCTTTACAGATGCATGGAGGCTACGGCTACCTGAAAGATTATGCTGTTCAGCAGTATATGCGCGATTCCAGGGTCCACCAAATCCTAGAAGGTAAAAATTGCAGAAAGTTATTCTCTTCCTTTCAGAATAGTTATAAGATCAGTACTTTCCAGACTTTCTGTATGCTGACTACTTCTCAGGATTGCATTAGGCCCTGTCTTCTGGCTTTCTCCTTCCTTCCTTTCCTCAACCCTGTTTGTGCATTAGAAAGAACAGTAGCCTGGGAGACAGCAGATACTTTTTCTCCATGGGTAAGGGATCAGATCAGATCACTCCACTTCTTACTTATTTATTTATTTATTTTATTTATTTATTTTTGTAGATTTGAGAGGAGGTTCAAACTGCGATAGCATATGAGAAATCCTGTTAAAAATTATAGCAGTGGCTTTTTTTTTTTACTATTGTAAAGGACCTGTTCCTCAGGGATCCCAGAACTCTGTAGAGTAATTTACAAGGCAAATGTGAACCAGTATGATCACCAGCAGCTACAAATTGATTATCATATGATCTAAAAGATGTCATCAAATTTACTAGTGGATTTTTCATTAAAATAGGCTGTCAATATATGGATATCTTCTTGGTAGCCACAGTCTTTCTGTCTGGGAAATGTGTAAGCTGTTGGAGTCAGGCTCAGCATGGACTTCTCCACTCTACCACTGGAATATAAGTCCTGAAATGACAGGGTTCTTGTTCCAGCTAGTATAGGTAACTGGGGCTGTCACATGGTAGGAAAAGTAGATGAGTTGCTAAGTGACTTCAGCAAAGCAGTGTGGGAGCTACTTTAATGGTGGCCTAGGAAAGCCTGTAAGTACTGGCATCCTTGCTTCTTTCAGAGTATCTTTCTCAAACCTGAGCAGGCACCAGATCCTTTGGAGGAGTTTTTAAAACAGGTTGCCGGGCTCCAACACCAACCAGAATGTTTGCTCCAGAGGGTCTTGCTTGGGCCTGAGATTTGCATCTCTAATAAATTTTCAAATGTGGCTGCTGTTCCTAGTGGGAAAACCACACTGAATCCCACTGCTCTGGTGTTATGTCTAAATCATAGGATTCTAAAGGTTAGTCTGCCACTTTTTATAACGCACCTACCTCTAATACATGTTTACTGAACACAGTCACTAGTTCTTATATTACATTCACTAGAGTTTTATGAGTGTGCAAACATTCACCCTCATTCTAACTGTCTTTTTTTTTTTTTTTTCGTGGTGCTGAGGATTGAACCCAGGGCCTTGTGTATGCAAGGCAATCACTCTACCAACTGAGCTACCTCCCCAGCCCTTTAACTGTCTTTTAATCCTGCTCTTTTAAGAGGAAATAAACAAGTACATTTATATTAGGTCATACCATCATCTACTTATAGAAAAATTAGAGCACCAGTCAACCCTATCACTTTTATCATGAATTATTGAATAAATCTGGAATTTTAGATTTGGCTTTGAGAGTGTATATATTTATCACCCAAGAGAATTTATATTTCTCTTTGCATTAAAGGCCACTGCTAAAAGTGAAGCAAACAATTGATCCCTTCCTTTCAGAGAAAATGTTTCCTTTTAAAGCTCCTTTTTCTGATTACCAAAGAAGTATGTATTTATTGTTGAAAATTTTATAAGATATATGAAAAGAAAAGGAAAAGATCACTCATATTTCTACATCCAGAGTTAGTGTTTTAGTATATCTTCTTTTTGAACTTTTTACTATGCATTCATAGGTACGCTTTTTAAAATTAGATACTATTTTTATTATGCATTTTTAAATAGAAAAGATTTTTTTGAAAAATGAGTATTATTTTTCGTTTTTTGTCATTTCTCTGTATTTTGGAGAGAAATTCATGATAATCTCATCCCTCCTAGGGATACAAATAATGATTCTAATTTAAGTCCATTACTACCCTGCTGCTACTAAATCTTTCCTTTTTTCTCTCTCTTGCAGGTAGCAATGAAGTGATGAGGATGCTGATCTCTCGAAGCCTCCTTCAGGAATAGCATCCATACTTGATATTCTGGCATGGTGGTCAGTGTGCAACTGCAATCAGGGTGGTTCCATGTGTGGGCTCTTTGGTTCTAGGTGAATTATGGATTATATTGAAGTGCTGAACTCTTCCAGAGTAGAACTTGCATATGTGTTGATAGCAGTGTTGGCTCTCAGACTGGAGCAGAGTCCCTAGTAGAACTGGAAGAGCTGTTCTGAAGAGAAATGTCACAAGAAGACCTTTCACCTTGTTTTCCTAATGCCAGAGAGATAACCAGTGAATTTTCTGAACCAAAGTCTGTCTAGATCTGCATTTTCTTAATTTATCTCCATTTTGCTAGTTCACTGGATCCTTCTTCTTGGGGCCTAGGTAGATCCACTGAGGCTTTTCTGGGCAAAGATGTGAGGAGGGGAGGAGAGAAAATTCCCTCTTGTGTACTTCTCTGTACTGTAGCCTCAAGAGTTTTGGATAGCATTAATCTGAATGTAAATCATGGTAAAGTGAATATTTGAGAAACTCTTCCTAAGCTGTGGTTTAGGCTGTGTCTCCTCTTCTGGATTCCCTGAATATCAAGGGCTGAGATTATTTGGAATTTTGAGTATTTGGTTTTCCTTTTTCTTTTGGAGTTGCCTATCATCTAAGAACAGTGATCAGGATTTCTATAACACTTCTTGATAAGTACTTTGAGTATATTTTTTTCCCTGAGCTTTCATTTCTTTTTTTGGAACTTCTTCTCTTTTTAAATATTTTTAATTATTACATTGATCAATAAAATTAATTCCTTTCTGTACTGTCTCCACTCGTACTAATGTTGGTTTTCTTTCTAGTTTTATTTTTCTTTACAGCTGTTATTAAGATTTTTATTGTATTTGATTAAATATTTAACTACATTTTGGAGTAATATTAAAAGTCTATCCTAGGCCAGTTACTTTCTTTTTTAGAGTATGCCTTTTAAATTATTAATATTTACAAACTGAATTGCTTATGAAATATGAAAGTAGATTTAAAGTAAATATGAAAATAGATTTAAAGATAAGGAATTTTTTAGGAAACTCTATTACAAATGATCATTATATTATTCTAAACCCTCATCTCTGGGGAAAAAAAAAAGTACCCAAGATATTTTGTTAAACACAGTATTTATAGAAAACAAAATATGCATCTATTGCTACAACAAATATATTCTCTTTTGAATGCATCAAGAAAATTAGTTCTAGAGTTGGCACTACATGCCTGTAATCCCAGCAACTTGAGAGGCTGAGGCAGGAGGATCACAAGTTCAAGGCTAGCCTCAGCAACTTAACAAGACCCTAAGCAACTTACTAAGACCCTATCTCAAAATAAAGAAAGCTGGGATGTAGTTCAGTGGTAAAGCACCCCTGGGTTCAGTACCAAAAGAAAAAAAGGTCAGTTTCAGAGAGGAAAGAACTAAGATCAGAAAAAGTACAGGGTTTGTGTGGAAGCTATTGACACTTTTGCTTACTGTGATTTGGGCTTAGCATGGGACAGGGAAAAAAAAATGTAAGTTGAATCTAGATGGCATCTGATGATAGCCAAGGATGGAGTTTTTATTTTATAGGCAAGGGAAAACTATGGAAAGTTTTTTACTAAAGAAGATATGAATTTAATTCATTCATAAGACTATTCTGGATTGCATATGCCAGTGGGGAGAGACAGAGTGTGAGACATACTTAGTCCAGTAGTTCTTGAAATAGTCAAGATATGAGAGAGTTTGAGCCTGTGCTTGGATGTGTCTTAGAAGATGAAAGGGAAGAGTATATGTGAGCAAAAACAGAGCAATATTTAGAATGTCTATTGTGAAACCTGAAGACATATACTTCCTAGCATTCTAGTTCTGAAAGAATCCTGATTCAAAGCAAAAACTGCTATGTTAATATCTATTCACCTCGTAAGATTTTGACAAAATGACAGTTATTAAAAATGTATTTCTTTGGACTGGGTATGTAGCTTGGTGGTAGAACACTTGTTTAGCATGCAAGAAGAATGAGATTCCATACTCAGCACTTGAGGAAATAATATATTTCTGTCACCCTCAGGTATTATTCAGAAATTTCAGGGAAACCTGTATATCAAGTGCTATATTAGATAAAGGATGTATGCAGATGACCAATACAACTTAGTTTGAGACAGACATATGAACTGGGAAGGCTGGTAAGTAAGAAATAGTTTCAACATGTAGTGGCAAGAACAAAGACATGCATAGAGTGTACTGAATAGGAGATACAATCACAACATGATGGCCTAGGGCAGAATTGGGTTTCCAAGGATGTCTTAACTCTAATGACTTTTCACATTATCATATTATACTCATGGGGGAAATCTAATTGTTTCAATTTATGTGTACACACACATATGTACACACATTTTTTTTGTAAGAAAAATACTTAGGTCCCCTGTAAAATTTTTCTCTTCATCCTTTTAGATTTGATAAATTAGAAATACTTATTTACTTCAGTGTTTATCTGGTTATTCTTTTACCTTTAAAACACAGAGTTTGCTCCAAAGTGCTCTGCTGTGAATTATCTCTTTATCTTTTGATTTTCACAAGGATGACCTTGTATAGAGTAGGTACTCAGAAGATAATTGTGTTAAATTGCTTGAATTGAGTAAGAGCTTTATAGAAAATGTTGAGAACAAGGTGACATCTGTGCAGCCATGTTGTATGAACAAGCCATTTTGGGAACTGACCCATAAAACGCCCCCAGGAAAGGGCGCGCAGGTGCTACCCTCAAGAGCCAATACAGGAAAAACAGGACGTGCTGGGCCCCTGGGGTTTATCAAGGCTGTTAAGAGATATCTGTCTAAGAAATGGGCAGCTGCTCAGGAACCTTATCTATCAAAGACAAGGGGGCCTGGCCCTGACTCATCTGCATAGTTCACCCCTTCCCTCCTCCCTTCTTCCTCCAGGACTGTTCAGTTCTGGCGGGACCCAATGAGAATCAAATAGATTGGTGGAACCCAACCAAAGAGGACAAATGTTTAGCTGTTCAAATGTTAACCAATAATATACAGGTCTTTGTGTGTGAATGCTTGAAAATCTCTTAAATAAAGTGCTTTCTCACCCCTCGGGGCCACTCTCCACTCAGCCATTGTAGTGGTCTGAGAGACTGGTTGTGGTCCAAGCTTGAGCTTGCAATCAAACCTCGTTGTGTGTCTTGCATTATCGTGTGTGCACTTTGACTCTCTGGGGATTGGTAGATACTGAACCCCAATAAAAACAGCAACTACCAGTGTTGCTGGCAGATGTGAAAATGACTCTGAATTCAGACTGTATTTGATTACTAGCTCTGCCACTAACTGTGACTTAATAGCACTCTTTTTAACTTATTTCATCCTATATAAATTGCAGATAATAAAAGTTTCTACTTCATAGGCTAGCTGGGAAGCAAGTGGAAGAATTCATGTATAGGACTCAGAACAGAGTATGTTAGACAAAACACTGTCAATAAATATTAGTCAACATTACTAACCTCATTTATAGATGGGCATAGTGAACTATAGAGAGAATAAGTGGCTTGCTCATATTTACCACAGGCAGCAAACTGAACTTTTTCAACTACTTTTCCAAGAACCATTAAAATATTTAAGATTGTGACTGGTCTGCTTTTTTTCCGGGTATATGGTAAAATTGCATTTCCCTTTTGCCAATTTTACAAATACAAGCATGTGAAACGCTAAGGTTTCTCCCAGGTCTTAAAAGGGGCCATTCACATTAAAGGTACAGAAGCTGAAATTTCATTACCTCTGCAGTGAAATCCCATTGTCCATCTTTGCTGTGTCTAAACATCTCCACATACCTTCTCATCCAAATTTGTTTTCTCTTTGGTTCTCAGGAAGACTAGTTACTCCTGGGCAGTAGGAACAGCAAAATACCACAGGACGGTACCAGTAAAGGCAGGTGGTTGACAGCTTTAATGGATAGTAAACCAATTCCTTGGGTCTCCACCGTACCACTTCCCCAATTCCAGGTTAGTAGCTCCATTGGATGGAAGAATGTCATGGGAGAAAAGATTTCTCGCAAAATGTTGAAAGATGTCTAAGGAGTTCCCAGAGGGAGGGGGAATTTGACTCAAGACCAGTAGGAAGGATTCTTTGGCATAGTTAATGACAAAGAATTTCAGTATGTGCCAGTCGAAGGCACTGACAGAAGTTTGTTTAAGAAAGTAGATACATATTCAAGGGGAAATGGGGGAATCTCAAGGGAGTCACCTTTGGGGTAAAGCAAGGAATAGTATTTAAGGGAGAATGTGGGCTGTCTCCAGAGGGAGAGACAGAAACCCATGGATGTGGTATTTTAATTTTTTTTTTTTTTTTTTTTTTTTAGTAGCAGGCTGTGCTAGGAATTGGAGTAGAGGTGGATCAGGGTGGAGTTATATAATTTTGTGCTAGTCTTCCCCTCATCTGTGCATTTCCCTCATTTTACATGGGCATGGGTCAAGAACATGTGGGTCAGAAATTACCATTATTCCTGAGTGCTTTCTGCATATCAATAACTCATGGGTGTTTCCTTGAAGACTCAGTATAGCTCTCTCTTTACCCTAAATCCCAACCTCAGGAGGAGGGTCCCAAAGAGGCAAAAGTGGAGTGGACGATCCATTGAACCAGTTTCTCCAACTAAAGATCAAACCCCAGGTGCCTGGTGACCTGTAGCAGGGAGTGGATGAGAAGGGAAAAAGTAAAACCTTGGAATAGAGAACAATTTGTCACTACAGCCCACTTTGTGGTGAAAAGATGAGGATGGGGCCCCCTAAAATTTTTTAGCCTCCTCAGGATTATACCAAACTTCTCAAATATTTGTAGAGTGTGTGTACTACTTCCTGTTACTTTTCTCTCCTGGTTACTTATCCCTTTGCACCCAACTTCTGGATTTATAGCTCCAGCATGCTGGATCTGCTGTCTACACAAACAGGAAGTTTAGGCAGAACAGAAAAAGGGATTACCAGCACTCCTCACCCCAACAGAGCAAGTATCTCAATACTGAGGGAGTCCTACTGCTTTGGAAAAGTGGATTCTCTGATTTCTGTGTAGCCTAGGCTGGTCTTGAACTCCTGGGTCCAAGTGATCCTTCCCTTTCAACTTCCTGAGTAACTAGGGCTACAGGTGTATGCCACCATGCCATTTAGTTCTGGTGCAGTTCTACTCTGTTCATTTAGTTCTCCCACTCTCCAGCTTCCATGTGGGCTTTAAACTTTCCTCACATTTTTATAAAGAGGTATACAGACAGTACTCCAGAGTGGTTTACTGGTTACCTTCCTTAGTTGTCACCCAGACCACAGAAATTCTGATCCTTCTACAGAAACTCTGGAAGTATTACTGTTTCCCATTTTGTCTGTAAATGAATCCTTGGCATTAGATTCTTTCACCAGACTTCAAGGTCATCAGTCTAAGAAACATACCTGATCCATTATCCTTGGTGTCTGCATGGCACATAAAGAACTCATTGCTGAACAAATGAGAAAAGACTGAAAAGAAGTCATCACCACTAATGAAGTACTAATTACTGGCAAATTCCACACAAGATTTGGCATGACACATTAAAAGTCAACCAGCTGGACACATAATGACTTGAATGGATCTCTAAGGAAATATGGGAAGCGAAAAGACAAACTAAGAAGGTTATATACTGTTTGGTATCATTTAGATAGCATTATTGAAATAATGCCATCATAGAGTTCAAAATCAGATCAGTGGAGTTGGCTTAGTGATAGAGTTCGCTTGCCTGGCATGCACAAAACCCTGAGTTCAATCCCTAGCACCATAAAAAGAAAAAAAAAATTATAGGGGAAGAATGTCTCTAAAGTACTACAGACATCTTGTGCCAGAACAGTTCTGCAGACCCAGCCTGCCATCTTTCTGGCTCTGCAATGGCAGCCCTAGTATTGTTGCCAGAAGCTCAGTCCTTGTCCCCCATGTCAATCCAATAATAAGGACGTGGTTTTGAGAAAAAGGAAAAAGAAATTTTATTGCATTGCTAGCAAAGGAGAAACACAGGGGACTGTCCCAGGGATTGTGATCCTACTCATCAGGGGGAACAGGAGGTTTCTGAAGGTGAATCAAAGGCTACATTCCATGTGTTCTCTGTTCTCTGCTAGGAGTTATAATTCACTTGTTAATTTTGGGAAGTAGTAATTTCTTAGATCTTCTGGTGCCATCCCCAAATCTGAATTATGTTGTGCATATGGTAAGTATGTGTTCCAGGACAAGTAATTCTGTTAGGATGGGGAAGAAAGTTAATTATGTTTCCTCTGAGATTAAGGAGGGGGAGAGATTAGGGAGAGGAAGGGAAAAAGGAAGAGAAAGAAATGTCTCTTAAAAATAAGTTGAAGTAGCAGAGCACCAAGGGCTATATTCAGAGCATAAAGTGGACCATTGTTACAGTATTACCTCGACCTGCTGTGCTGCTGTAGTTTGCAGAACTTGTTCAGAGAAGACTACAAGTTACTGAAGTATTTGAGCCAAGGAAAAACAGCTCTGTGGTGAAGTTACCAGCTCGGTGGGTTCTGATACTTTTCATCAGAAGGATCAGATAAAGGCACAACTATGAAAGGAACAAGACTACTGGGACATCTTCCTTGAACTGAAGGGAGACCAAGGGAGTGTTAGGCTCGCTGTCTGAACAAAGAAGGAAGCAAGTTTTATTCATGTGTAAGGGTGGTAGGAATGGACTAAACATAGGAATACTAATTGGCTTTAGGTACCTTTCAGGTTTTTTTTTTTTTTTTTTTTTTTTTTTTTTTTTGCGGTGCTGGGGATTGAACCCAGGGCCTCATGCTTGCAAGGCAAGCACTCTACCAACTGAGCTATATCCCCAGCCCCTTTAGGTACCTTTCAAAAGGTGTTTTACTTTTCCTGGGAAAGCACTTTAACCTTGAGGGAGGGGTAGTTAGCTGGTCATACTGGTGCCAATTACTACATTTCATACTGATACTGCATCCCATATAAATAGCTCTGCTTTAGGATAAGGATGAGTTGCTATAGCTATTAAAAAGAACAAATAGGTGGGGCAGTGGAAAAAAACACAAATCAAGGCAAAAAAAAATTAAGGATCCTGGGAATTTGCCGTTTGGGTGACTCTTCAGTAGTTTTTATCCTTTATGTTGTTTTTCCTTGAAGAGTCATGGTGAGGTATCCTGGCTTTAATGATACCACTGTTTTTTGAAGCCTATAAGACTACTTGAGTATGTGTAACAGAGTAGGAAAAACCACATATCAGGCTTTAATAGCTAATAAGCTATGAGTTAATGCCAAGGAGTGCATTTGTCCACTTCCCTATGGTGATCTCAGTGAGGCAGGTGCTTGGGTCTAGGCATTGATTTTCTGAAACTCAGGAAGCTAAAAACACTGCCCCACATACCGCATTGCTCAGGGGGATGCCTGTCCAGAGGGAAGATCTTTTAAGGCTTAAAGATCTGATTTTATTATACTCCCTCCCCATTCTCACAAACAATATTCAACTGTAAAGGAATCTTGTATGCCAAGGAGTTGTATTTTATTCTGTAATACCTGTATATCCAACATGTAAAAGAATGAAATTAGAACCTTACTTTTTATCATGCACAAAAATCAACTCTAAATGGATGGAAGACCAACCTTAAGTGGAGTAAAGATTTAAATTAAGACTTGAAACCATAAAACTTCTAGAATAAAAGAGGGGAAAATCTTCAGGACACTGGATCTTGCAGTGATTTCATGGATATGATACTCTAAACTCAGGCAATGAAAGCAAAAATAGACAAATGGGACTCTTATCAAACTCCAAATCTTCTGCACTATAAAGAAAATGAGTGAAAAAGCAATATGCAAAATGGGAGAAAATGTCTGAGAAGGAGTTAATTTCTAAAATATATAAGGAACTCAATAGCAAGAAAACAACCTGATGAAAAATGACAATGAAGAACATGAATGGATTTGAAGACCAAGAGGAATTTAGATTTGCTTTTCAGGAAATTGTCTTGTAGAGGTGTAGGAAATGTATTGAAATTGGACAAAACAGCGCAGGAAGACTATATAAGTTGTTTGAGCCAGGGAAGGGGTTGGGGCCTGCACAAGGTGATGAAGAGATGAAGTTTAAGCACCCGTCAAGGAGGGCTGGAGGTGAGAAGATTCTGAGGAAGGAGCAAAAGGTGACTCCCATACTAGGAGAAAAGGGGAAACTGGGAATATGAGGAAATGGTAGAACAGATTTGGAAATATTGACCTAAATTTCCCATAGATTGAGAGGGCACTCATTTCAGATGGAACATTCATATGAACAGTAGAGTGGACAGGTGGGCACATGGGTAAGGCATTTAGGGAAGAGACATGCCTGCCTGAATATGCCATGTCTCACCCAGCTCCACACTGATTCTAACCATCATCCCTTTTTATTAGAGCTTCATGTGGTTGCTGATGCTAGAACTTCCACTCAGTTATTTTTGCTCCTGAATAGTTTGGGGTTTGTTTTGGAGGGTATTTTGTTTGTTTTTTACTTCGTGTACTTTATATTTGTTATTTTTAGATATACATGACAGTAGTGTATTTTGACATAGTATACATACATGGAGTATACCTGATTCTAATTAGGATCCCATTTTTGTGGTTGTACATGACGTGGAGTTTCACTAGTTGTGTATTCATATATGAACACAGGAAAGTTTTGTCTAATTCATTCTACTGTCTTTCCTATTCCCATCCCCTTTCCCTTCCCTTCATTCCCCTTTGTCTAATCCACTGAACTTCTATTCTTTCCTTCCCTGCCACTTGTTGTGCACATATCAGAGAGAACATTCACTCTTTAGTGAATGGCTTCTTTCACATAGCATGATAGTCTCTCCAGATCCATCTATTTATTGGTGAAAGTCAGGAAGCCATTCTTTTTATGGCTGATTAATATTCCATTTTGTGTATGTGTATTTATGTGTGAATATATGTGTGTATATATTTTATGTATATGTGTTATATATGTGTGTGTGTGTGTGTGTGTGTGTGTGTGTGTGTGTATCACATTTTCTTTATTCATTCATCTGTTGAAGGGCACCTGGGTTGGTTCCCTAGCTTAGCTATTGTGGATTGTGTTACTATATACATTGATATGACTGCATCACTATAGTATGCTGATTTTAAGTGCTATGGTTGTATACTGAGGCGTGAGATAACTGGGTCAAATGGTGGTTCCATTCCAAGTTTTCTAAGGAATCCATTTTGGAGATTTTTTTGTTTGTTTGTTTTTGTATTGTTTTGCAGTACTAGGGATCAAACTGAGGCTATAATAGACAATCATTCTACCACAGAGTATACCATCCCCAGTATAATTTTTGTAGTCTTCCAGGATTTAAAATCTGTTTCTGTCTGCCCTCCCTCCACAGAGTTTCTACTATTCATTCATTGATGCTTGTACCAACCTGATTACTCATGAATAAAAGAATTTTCTGTATACAAAAGCCCATAGATATTTTCTTTGATCAATGTATTTAATATGATGCTGCAGCCAGAACATACAACTGGGAAAGTGCTGAAACTCTAAACATATTCAAAACTATGAACTCTGCAAAAGTTAACAGCCAAAAGCAAGGTCATGTGCTTTGATAACTGAAGGAACTAGTGTTAGCACAACTTAGGAAGAGAGAAGCAAATCTAGTCTTTAGGGTTGGAAATACTCTCAGGGTAGAGAGTCATGTAAAACTCTCGGTTTAAACTGAGTGCTAGATAAACAATGAATAATTTAGTACAAGAATGTTCCAGTGCTCACTTTGGCAGCACATATACTAAAATTGGAACAATACAGAGAAGATTAGCATGGCCCCTGCGCAAGGATGACACGCAAATTTGTGAAGCGTTCCATATTTTTATGTACAAACAGAGAAACAACATGTATCCCATTTGTTTACAATAAAAAAAAATGTTCCACATAGCTGAGCTTGTTGGTGCATGCCTGTAATTCCAGCAATGTGGGAAGCTAAGGCTGGAGGATCCAAATTCAAGGTCAACCTAGACAACTTGGCAAGACCCTGTTTCAAAATAAAAAATAAAAACAACTGGATATGTAACTCAATGGTAGAGTGCCCTTGGGGTTCAATCCCCAGTACCCCAAAACAAAAGAAAGAGAGGGAGAGGGAGATATAAAGGGAGGGACAAGGATAAGAGGGGGGGAGGGAGAGGGACTATGTCTCATGTAATATTTGAGGTATATTTATTCTTGGTATTTGTTTTAAATTTAAGTGAGCATTGTGTCTTTTTATTTGCTAAATCTGGCAACCAGCCCTTTCCCAGGGGCATATCCTAATGTGCTTTCTCTTATCTATGCTGCAACTTAAATGTGAACATTTTCTCAAAAATTCTCTGATCATAAGAGATAGGGAAGTCCTGAGAGAGACTTGTGATCCCTCTTTCCTGAACTCTCTCTCTGCTCCCCCTTAGAACTTAAACACTGTGTATCCATTACTAGTTTTTATTTATTTGTTTTCCCCTTTTAGCATGTTAGTTCCTTGGAGGCAGGATTTCTTTTTTCTTTGCTTTCCATCTGAAACAATCTTTATCACATGAGAAACAATAAATATTTGGGTGAGTAAATTAATTTTTAAACTCATCCCTTTTAGAGCTTTCGGTCTGCTTTTTATTTATGGCATTACAGAAATCACAAGACAGAAATTTCAAAGAAGAAACAGCAGGGACCTTCAGTGTAAAACTAAGTGTTAAGGTTGCCTACACCAGAATTGTCTATAGAGTGTTAAAAATATGGACTTCTTCATCTTACCCAAGATCTTCAGAATAAATTCCTATGATTGGGACCCAAGAATTTGTTTTTGCATTTGCTGCTGCTTCTGAGTTGTTTTAGGTATTTTGAAGTAACAAGTTCAAGGACTGGCAGATGTACAATATGGCCTATTCAAACCTCATATGGGATCTAGGAGGAAAATAAACTTTGTGTAAGGTGCTTTGTCATTCACCATTCTTTAAAAGGCAAACCTATAGTAAGGCCAGGTATGTGATGAATGCCTATTCATGTTAAAACTGTAGTCAAATGCACCACTGAAGGAACTGAGGTAGTGTTGTGGATTTAATTGTGTTCCTAAAAGATAATGTTGAGAAGATGGCGGACTAGAGGGTGGCTGCATTTCATGTTGCTCCAGGACTCAGGATTCAAGAAGAGATATTGAGAGACTTGAGACCAACGAAAAGCTGCCGGGTGAGTCTCTCCTGTTGGGGAGGCGTCCCGGATGGGGCAGTAGTCCTGGAACGCAGGGAACTTTGTGAAGTAGAGTTGCCCAACGAGACAACCCTCCCCCCTGCTGGAGCAGTGAACACGGACAACTGGGAGCATTGTAGAGGAGGCTGCTCAGCACAACACTTGGACTCTGAGCAACCCACTGGGGCTCCGGGCAGCTGCCAGGGGAGGAGGTGCTCAGCAAGCTTTTTGGACTCAGAGCGACTGCTCCTGAACACCGGGGGGCTGCCTGGGAGAGGAGGAGGAATGCAGCGGGTCGCTTGGACTCGGAGCAGCCGCACCAGAGCTCCGGGCGGCTGCCCGGAGGAGGAGGCGTGCAGCAGGTCACTTGGACTCAGTGACCGTTCCTGAACTCCAAGTGGCTGCCCAGAGGAAGAGGAGGAGGAGAGCGGTGGGTCACTTGGACTCGGAGCGACCGCACAGAACACCGGGTGGCTGCCCGGAGGAAGAGGCGTGCGGCAGGTCGCTTGGACTCAGAGCAACTATACGGGGCTCCAGGTGGCTGCTCAGAGGAGGGGCCGCATAGCCAGGCGATTAGGTGCAGAGCAGGGTCCCAGGACCTAGGCGGCTTCTTGGTGGAAGAGCCGCAGAGACAAGCTGAGGGGCAAGCGAAGTTTCCAGGACTGCAGGCAGCTTCTCTGAGGAGGGGCAACCTAAGGAGACTCTTCTGCGCAGGGTGAAGCTCCCAGGCCCAGGAGGTAGGTCCAGGCCCCTAGGAACGTTGCAGAGGAAGGCGGCCCAGCCCAGGCGGTAACTGTGGATTGAGGGGAACCTCTAGGAGGGGAACTGACCAGTGAGACTTCCCCACCGGGTGAGTCTTCCCTGCTGGGTGAGGTTTTCCCACAAGGACGGTAAAACCAGAGACACAGGCACAAACAGGCCTTGCCTCAGCCCACAGCCTAGTTCCCCTTTGGATGACCATTGGTCAACAAGTGGAGGCACCTCTGCCCACTATCAGGGAATATACCCCACCTGAAGGCCACCACCCCTAGAGAGGCAGCTTCCTTGTGGAGCACCGCATTATCAACTTCCTCCAAGACTTCAGGCTACTGAAGGCTAAGAGGGGATAGACTAGAAATCTTCAGGGACATTATAAGTCAATACAGGAAATCTGCAATATCTCAGCAGTCCACTGATACCTGAACAATATGAGAAAACAAGGGAAGAAAATGCCCCAAACAAATCTAGATGTTACATCAATAAAACCCAATGACAGCACGGCAGAAGAAATGACAGAAAGGGAGTGCAGAATGTACATAATTAAAATTATCAGGGAAGCAAGCGATCAGATGAAAGAGCAAATGCAGGCATTGAATGATGAGATGAAAGAGCAAATGCAGGAATTGAATGATCACACCAATCGACAGTTAAAAGAGCAAATACAGGAAGCAAAAGATCATTTCAATAAAGAGTTAGAGATATTGAAAAAAAAAACGAACAGCAGTCCTTGAAATGAAGGAAACAATAAACCAAATTAAGAACTCCATAGGATAGAACACCTGGAGGACAGAACCTCAGATATTGAAGACAAAATATTTAACCTTGAAAACAAAGTTGAACAAACAGAGAAGATGGTAAGAAATCATGAACAGAATCTCCAAGGACTATGGGATATCATGAAAAGGCCAAATTTAAGAATTATTGGGATTGAGGAAGGCTTAGAGAAACAAACCAAAGGAATGAACAATCTATTCAATGAAATAATATCAGAAAATTTCCCAAATCTGAAGAATGAAATGGAAAATCAAATACAAGAGGCTTATAGGACTCCAAATACACAAAATTACAACAGACCCACACCAAGGCACATTATAATGAAAATACCTAACATACAAAATAAAGACAGTATTTTAAAGGCTGTGAGAGAAAAGAACCAAATTACATTCAGGGGGAAAACAATACAGATATCAGCAGATTTTTCAATCCAGACCCTAAAAGCTAGAAGGGCCTGGGACAACATTTTTCAAGCCCTGAAAGAAAATGGATGCCAACCAAGAATCTTATACCCAGCAAAACTTACCTTCAAATTTGACAATGAAATAAAATCCTTCCATGATAAACAAAAGCTAAAAGAATTTACAAAAAGAAAGCCAGCATTACAGAACATTCTCAGCAAAATATTCCATGAGGAAGAAATGAAAATCAAAGAAGCAAATCAGCAAAGGGAGGAACAATCCTAAAGGAATTGTCAAATAAAGGAGGAACCAAGTCATGTCAAAAATAAATAAATAAATAAATAATGAGCCAAATGACCAGGAATCAAATCATAACTCAGTAATAACCTTGAATATTAATGGCCTGAACTCATCAATCAAAAGACATAGACTGGCAGATTGGATTAAAAAGAAAGATCCAACAATATGTTCCCTGCAAGAGACTCACCTCATAGAAAGAGATACTCATAGACTAAAGGTGAAAGGATGGGGAAAACATACCATGCACATGAACTTGGCAAAAAAGCTGGGGTATCCATCCTCATTTCAGATAATATGGACTTCAAGCCAAAGTTAGTCAGAAGGGATAAAGAAGAACATTTCATACTGCTTAAGGGAAGCATAAATCAGCAAGATATAACAATCATAAACATCTATGCCCCAAACAGTGGCTCATTCATATATGTCAAACAAATCTTTCTCAATTTCAGAAGCCAAATAGACCATAACACAATAATACTAGGTGATTTTAACATGCCTCTCTCACCACTGGACAGATCTTCCAAACAAAAATTGAACAAAGAAACCATAGTTCTCAATAACACAATCAATAATTTAGACTTAATGGACATTTATAGAATATACCATCCAACCAAGAGTAAATATACTTTCTTCTCAGCAGCACATGGATCCTTCTCTAAAATAGACCATATATTATGCCACAAAGGTAATGTTAGCAAATACAAGAAGATAGAGATGCTGCCTTCTATTCTATCAGATCATAATGGATTGAAATTAGTAATAAAGAGTAAAAAACAGAAAGTCCAACACCTGGAGATTAAACAATATGCTATTATATGATGAATGGATAAGAGATTAGGAAGGAAATTAAAAAATTCTTAGAGGTAAATGAGAACAAAGAAACATCATATCAAAATCTCTGGGACACTATGAAAGCAGTACTTAGAGGAAAATTTACTTCATGGAGCGCATTTAATAAAAGAAGTAAAACTCAACAAATAAATGCCCTAACACTACAGCTCAGAGCCCTAGAAAAAGAAGAGCAGACCAACACCAAAAGTAGTAGAAGACAGGAAATAGTTAAACTCAGAGCTGAAATCAAAGAAATTGAAACAAAAGAAACAATACAAAAAATTGACAAAATAAATAGTTGGTTCTTTGAAAAAATAAACAAAATTGATAAAGCCTTAGCCACACTAACAAAGAGAAGAATGAGAGAAAACCCAAATCACTAAAATTCGGAATGAACAAGGAAATATCACAACTGACACAATTGAAATACAAAACATAATTAGAAACTATTTAAAAAATCTATACTCCAACAAAATAGAAAAATTTTGAAGACATCAACAGGTTTCTAGAGACATACAAATTGCCTAAACTGAATGAGGAGGACATACACAATTTAAATAGACCAATTTCAAGTAATGAAATAGAAGAAGTCATCAAAAGCCTACCAACAAAGAAAAGTCTGGGACCAGATGGGTTCTCAGCCGAGTTCTACAAAACCTTTAAAGAAGAGCTCATTCCAATACTCCTCAAAGTATTCCATGAAATGGAAGAGGAGGGAACCCTCCCAAACTCATTCTATGAACCAATATTACCCTGATACCTAAACCAGACAGAGACACATCGAGGAAAGAAAATTTCAGACCAATATCCTTAATGAACATTGATGCAAAAATTCTAAACAAAATTTTAGCAAATCACATACAAAAACATGTTAAAAAGATAGTGCACCATGATCAAGTGGGTTTCATCCCAGGGATGCAAGGTTGGTTCAACATCAGGAAATCAATAAATGTAATTCACCATATCAATAGACTTAAAGTCAAGAATCACATGATTATTTCGATAGATGCAGAAAAAGCATTTGATAAAACACAGCACCCCTTCATGCTCAAAACACTAGAAAAAATAGGGATAGTAGGAACATTCCTCAATATTGTAAAGGCCATCTATGCTAAGGCCATGGCCAATATCATTCTAAATGGAGAAAAACTGAAAGCATTTCCCCTAAAAACTGGAAAAAGGCAGGGATGCCATTTTTCACCACTTCTATTCAACATCGTCCTTGGAACTTTAGCCAGAGCAATTAAACAGACCAAAGAAATTAAAGGGATACTAATAGGAAAAGAAGAACTCAAACTATCCCTGTTTGCCAATGACATGATTCTATGTAGAGGAGCCAAAAAATTCCACCAGAAAACTTCTAGAACTCATAAATGAATTCAGTAAAGTGGCAGGATATAAGATCAATGCTCATAAATCTAATGCATTTTTATACATAAGTGATGAATCTTTGGAAAGAAAAATTAGGAAAACTACCCCATTCACAATAGCTTTGAAAAAAATAAAATACTTGGGAATCAATCTAACAAAGGATGTGAAAGACCTCTACAATGAGAACTACAGAACACTAAAGAAAGAAATTAAAGAAAACCTTAGAAGATGGAAAGATCTCCCATGTTCTTGGATAGGCAGAATTAATATTGTCAAAATAGCCATACTACCAAAAGTGCTATACAGATTCAATGCAATTCCAATTAAAATCCCAATGACATACCTTACAGAAATAGAGCAAGCAATCATGAGATTCATCTGGAAGAATAAGAAACCCAGAATAGCTAAAGAAATCCTTCACAGGAAAAATGAAGCTGGGGGTATTGCAATACCAGAACTTCAACTCTACTACGAAGCAATAGTAACAAAAACAGCATAGTATCAGTACCAAAATAGACAGGTAGATCAATGGTACAGAATAGAGGATACAGACACAAACCCAAATAAATACAATTTTCTCATGCTAGACAAAGGGGCCAAAAATATGCAATGGAGAAAAGATAGCCTCTTCAACAAATGGTGCTGGGAAAATTGGAAATCCATATGCAACAGAATGAAACAACCCATATCTCTCACCGTGCACGAAACTCAACTCGAAATGGATTAAGGACCTCGGAATCAGACCAGAGACCCTGCAGATTATAGAAGAAAAAGTAGGTCCAGAGCTTCAACATGTCGGCTTAGGACCAGACTTCCTCAACAGGACTCCCATAGCACAAGAAATAAAAACAAGAATCAATAACTGGGATAGATTCAAACTAAAAAGCTTTCTCTCAGCAAAGGAAACTATCAGCAATGCGAAGAAAGAGCCTACAGAGTGGGAGAAAATCTTTGCCAATCATACTTCAGATAGAGCACTAATCTCCAGAATCTATAAAGAACTCAAAAAACTCTACACCAAGAATACAAATAACTCAATTGACAAATAGGCTAAGGAAATGAACAGACACTTCACAGAAGCAGATCTACAAGCAATCAACAAACAGATGAAAAAAATGTTCCACATCTCTAGTAATGAGAAATGCAAATCAAAACCACCCTAAGATTCCATCTCACCCCAATTAGAATGGCGATTATCAAGAATGCTAGCAACAGGTGTTGGAGAGGATGTGGGGAGAAAGGTACACTCATACATTGCGGGTGGGGTTGCAAATTAGTGCTGCCACTCTGGAAAGCAGTGTGGAGATTTCTTAGAAAGCTTGGAATGGACCCACCATTTGACCCAGCTATCCCACTCCTTAACCTATACCCAAAGGACTTAAAATCAGCATACTGCAGAGATACAGCCACATCAATGTTCATAGCTGCTCAATTCACAATAGCCAGATTGTGGAACCAACCTAGATGTCCTTCAATGATGAATGGATAAAGAAACTGTGGTATATATATACAATGGAATATTACTCAATCCTAAAGAATGATAAAATTATGGCATTTGCAGACAAATGTATGAAATTGGAGAATATCATGCTATGTGAGATAAGCCAATCATAAGATGTATATATATATATATATACATCATAAGATATATATATATATATATATCCTGATTTATGACAAAAAGTAAAAGCAAATTCAGTGGGCAAAGGGAATCTTTTCAATAAATGGTGCTGAAAGAGCTGGATCAAATGTTCAAAAGAATGAAACATGACTTCAATTTCTACCTCTCACAAATGTGAAAAGTTATTTTAAGAAGAATCACAAGCTTTTATTAAAAAGTTCAAACCATGAGCACCTAGGGGAAATTTTTAAACTTTCACAATCTTGAGGTAGGCAAAGGTGACTTAGAGGAGGCACAGAAAACAATAACCATGAGATATAAAAGGTTTATAAATGGACTCCATTGAATTTTAAAATTGCTTATCAAAAATGGTACTAAATCACAATGAGGAAATATAACACACTTATCTGATAAAGAACTTGTGAAGAATTCCTGCAACTCAATGATAAAAGGACATTTTGAAATTTTAAAAAAATGGTAACAGGATTCAATGAGTACTTACAAAATAAGACACATAAAGATGAGCTATTAAGTACATGAAAAAGTACTTGATATCAGACAACAGGATAATGCAAATTAAAATAAAAATGAGCAGACTCATTTTTTTCTCTTTTTTTGCATTTTTTCAATTTTATTGTAAACAAATGGGATAAATGTTGTTCTCTGTACATGGCGTAAAGGCATACCATTTGTGTAATCATAAATTTACATAGGGTAATGCTGTTTGATTCATTGTTATTTTTTCCCTTCCCCCCCCACCCCTCCCACCCCTCTTTTCCCTCTATACAGTCCTTCCTTCCTCCATTCTTGCCCCCCTCCCTAACCCTAACTCTAACCCTAACACTAACCCCTCCCACCCCCCATTATGTGTTATTATGTGTTATTATTAGCGATACCATTCGTCCTTTGGTTTTTTGAGATTGACTTATCTCACTTAGCATGATATTCTCCAATTTCATCCATTTGCCTGCAAATGCCATAATTTTATCATTCTTTATGGCTGAGTAATATTCCATTGTATATATATATACCACAGTTTCTTTATCCATTCATCAATTGAAGGACATCTAGGTTGGTTCCACAATCTGGCTATTGTGAACTGAGCAGCTATGAACATTGATGTGGCTGTATCTCTGTAATATGCTGATTTTAAGTCCTTTGGGTATCGGCCAAGGAGTGGGATAACTGGGTCAAATGGTGGTTCCATTCCAAGTTTTCTAAGGAGTCTCCATACTGCTTTCCAGAGTGGCTGCACTAATTTACAGCCCCACCAGCAATGTATGAGTGTACCTTTCTCCCCACGTCCTCGCCAACACCTGTTGTTGCTTGTATTCTTGATAATCGCCATTCTAATTGGGGTGAGATGGAATCTTAGGGTGGTTTTGATTTGCATTTCTCTTATTACTAGAGATGTTGAACATTTTTCCATATGTTTGTTGATTGCTTGTAGATCTTCTTCTGTGAAGTGGAGCAGACTCATTTTAGAGGTAGTGGCAGAGAACTTTTCCTACCATGCTAAAGATCCTGGGTTCGATCCCCAGCACCACACACACACACACACACACACACACACACAAAAAAGAACCAGTACTTCAAATCTGCTACGATGATTGAAATTAAAATTCCTAAAACATCAAATATTGGCAAGAATGCAGAGCCACTGGAATTGTCATATATTGATGGCAGAAAAGGGAAATGGTACAACCACTTTGGGAAATAGTTTATTTGTTTTAGTTTTTGCTTTTTCTCAAAAGCAAATATTTCTAAAATCTGTGCACTAAAAGCAATGGAAATCCATTAGCAATGAGACTAACTTCAGATATGTGTTCTCTTAGAGGTAAAAAGAACTAGGGTGCCTTGGAGGATTATCTGTGTCCAGCTGTGAAGCAGGAAGTACAAATGATGGGCAGCACCACTTCTAGTGCCAAAAGGCAAAGCAGCTGTCAAATAGATACAGGAGCCACTGGTGAAAGGACTCTCTATGGCCAAAGATGGAACTTAAAATAACCCCATTTTTGCAGAGGTCTGTATATATCAAATCTATCCATTACTGGGCATGTGAATCTAACTAGCAACCTTGTTCTCCAAAATACATCAGAAGAGAGGTTGCTCTTTTCTTCTGTGCCACTCGCCTCAGGCATGTTCTGTAGAGTATGGGAACTGCGGCGTTCCTTGGTCAGTGCCTACTTTTATTTCTCAGTCCATTTCTTTTTAGAAAAGAACAGTATCAATTGTTCTTTTATCAGTGTTCCAGTGAGGGAAGATTGTGCGATAGGATTTAGAACTGCCTTTGGCAAATTGTTTTCTTTTTTAAACTTTTAAAATTAACTCTTAATATATCATAGTTCTACATGTAAATAATCTAAGTCAAATATTTTGATAAGACTTTTAGTGAAAACTGTAGCCTTCTTTCCCATCTTACTACACTACTGGTTTGTGTTCTTCAGAGTCATTTTCAAAGCATTTATCTGTTTTTTTCTGGTAATTATTTACAGATGTCAAAACAGCATAAACTCTTACTTATTCATTTTTAATTTTAGGTAAATTTATCATCTCTTATTATGGAAAATTAGAATTTACAGCTCTTGTACTTCTTCTGCACACCACCATAATCTCTCTGCCTTTTTGCCCAATATCGTTACATCAAGAGTTTTGGTTAAGTCAATGTTTATATTAATATGCGTATTGTTTATTGTTGAGCTTCATAGTGTTCTGTGGTATCCTTGCACAATAATTTAATCTTGGAAATCCTCAATCTTCTCTTACTAGACAACTGGAATACGAGTTAAGTAAGAACTAATAGATATTTGACTGTAGTCAGACTTTGAAATAATATATTTTAATTCTACAATACAGCCATGTTAATATAAAAATACTAATAATTTTGTATAAGATAAAACTAATAATACCAATACAAATACTAATATAATAATTAGTACTGATAACACTATTTATAATAATACTATTATAATGCTAACATAAAAATAAATACTAGGAAAGCTGGGGGCTATATCTCAGTGTTTTACATAGTATATGAGAGGCCCTGAGTTTGTTTTCTAGCACTGAAAAAACATTAAATAAATTTTAAAATTAAAAAAAATACAAGTACTAGGAAAATACATACTCTAGAATATCAATTTGATTGGCATTTTTTCCCTGAGACATCAGGGACAGTATAAAAGATTGGGATAGGTTTTGTGTAGGGAACCAGCCCCCAAATGGATCATAGACTCAAATGTAAAAATAAATTACACTGTATGATTCTGTGTCCATGAAAATAAAATCAACCTAGTTGAGAACAAGGAAAATTACATTTATTTGGGCTAATTAGGATTGCAATTTTGGAAAACAGATTCAAGTAGTTTTGAAAATGTGCTTTTAGGCTGTATTTAAAGTGGAAAACCACAAAGAGTGATGGGGTGATACCTTTATCATTTGCTTGTCAGGAATTGTGATTGATATTCATCAGAGTTAAGGTGCTTTCTATGAAGGGGATTGAGAGTGATCTCAATATCTAGGTAATTTAGGGAAATCAGGTAGGCTCCATGAATGATTTAAAAAAGCTAATGAATGGTGGTTTGGCCTAATTTTTGGTCACAATGCATCTGAGAGGGCTCAGTGAAGATATATCTGAGATCTGGTTAACAATGGCCTTCTGACTGCATTTTAAGTGTTACTGAACCAATGTGACACCCTTTTGATTTTTCTTCCCCTGACATATGTATGTAATGTTCTTAAAATGACAAAATTTTAGAATTGGAGAACAAATCACTGATTGCCAGAACCTAGAGGGAGGGTGGCAGAAGGAAGTAGGTGTGGCTATAAAAATGCAGTCCCTGTAGTGATGGAAAGATTCTGTACTTTTATTGTACCAGTGTCAACATCTTGGTTGCTATATTGTAGTTTAGTCTTTTTTTTTTAATTAGAGAATTATAATTATGCTTAGTAATTGGGTTCATTTTGACAAAATCATACATGCAAGGAATTTGATTTCAATCCCCATTCACCCCATTTCCTCCCTTCCTCCCTTCCCCTATTCTCCTTCCTCTACTCTACTGATCTTCCTTTCACTCCTTTATTACTGTTTTTGGTTCTTTCTTCTCATACATAAAGATGAAATTGCCTTTTGTACATTTTTATATGTATATAACATGAGTTCATTGTGTTCATTTCATATTTTTTCCCCTTTCCCTTCCTTCTTCTCATTCTCCTTCCACTCCACTGATCTTCCCTATATATTTATGATATCAATCCCTACCTCTGCTGCTTTCTTTCCCTTATTTTACTCTAGCTTCCATATATGAGAGAAAATATTTGACCCTTGATTTTTGAGTCTGGCTTATTTCACTTAGCATAATGTTTTCCATTTCCAGCCATTTACTTACTGGCAAATGCCATTACTTCATTCTTTTTTTTTTGGTATAGTGAGTAAAACTCCAATGTGCGTATATGTACCACATTTTCTTGGTCCATTCATGTATTAATAGACATCTAGGTTGATTCCATAATTTGGCTATTGTAAATTCTACTGCTATAAACATTGAAGTGGATGTATTGCTATAGTATACTGATTTTAGTTCTTTTGGATAAATACTGAGGAGTGGGTTAGCTGGGTCTTTTGGTGGTTCCATCCCTAGTATTTTGAGGAATCTCCACATTGCTTTCCAGAGTGGTTGTAATAATTTGCTGTCCCACAAACAATGGATCAATGTAATTTCCCCCCATGTCCTCATCAGCATTCATTATTATTGTGTTCTTGATAATTGCCATTCTGACTGAAGTGAGATGAAATCTTAATATATTTCTGATTTGCATTTCCCTGATTGCTAGAGATGTTGAACAATTTTTTTTCATGTATTTGTTGACCATTTGTGTTTCTTTTTTTGAGAAATGTCTCTACTTCTTTTGTCCACTTATTGATTAGATTATATGTTTTTTGGCATTTAGTTTTTTTGTGGGGGGAGAAAATTTTTAAAAATTTAATGTTTCAAATTCATATCATGTAAAATAAGTACTACATAAATTTTGCCTTTAATCTGTTCAGTATTTGACTTGGACAATGGTTCATCTAAATTCATTTAGTGAAATACAAATTAGCCTGTTATACTTAAAATATCAAAAAAGGTGCCAAATTACAAAGTAGGCCATTATCAGAATTTTTTAATTGGCCCATGCACTTTTCTAATTTGCCATTAGGCTATCATATTTAGCATTTTCCCTTAGGTTGGTAAAACATGCTACAGGGGTGTTATGCATCTTTTGTATAAGCGGTCCCCTGGGATGTATTTAACTCATGACCAAAACCAAAAAAAGAAACCCACTGGCACCAAACACCATTTCCTTTTGTATCATTGGTTAAAAGAATTGGTGAAAGCCAAAATAAATCTTTAGGTTTATAGACTGGAGAGTGGTAGAATCCTGCATTTTATATCTCCTAAAAATTAGAAATGTTCTAGCAACTTAAACCTTTTTAGTTATAATAGAAAACTTATTACACAGGTTAAGACATACATACACTGGCACTTTAGCATGAGGGCAAACTTTAAAAGCAATTCTGGACCTTTAAAATTAATATAAAAAAAAGTCCATGGTCTTACATTCAGCAAATTCATACTAAAATATTCTATTTTTGTAGGCTAAAGGCCAAGAAGACTTTACATATGCTACAAGTTGATTATGTATATTTACATGGCTCTTCTTCCCTAGGTACTTGGAACTTTCACAGTATACAATTCTCCACTTTTAAGCTTTGCAGGGATATGAGGCCAGATCACTGTAAGACTAGCTTGTGCCTTGCTATAATACAAAAATTATACTTTGAAAGCTACTGAGTGCTCAATACTATTTCTATAAAAAATGGTTTTGGTCCATCTATTGGCAGACACCTATCCACAATGATTAAGAAACAAGACAACTTGTGTATACTATGCCTCATTCTAATAAACCCCAAGTGCCCTTTACACATTTATCACTGTGCAATTTAGTAAAATGCAACTATTAAAAATTCACATTTTCTCTTGGCAGTGCATTAAGTTGTTGGCATGTTAATAGTTTGGCTTTCTGGGACATTGAACTTTCAAATGTCCACCTACTTTTCAATCCTTGTCTCAGCTAGATGCTTAATCTGATTCACTACAAGTAAATCTACTTATTCATGAATCTTAAGTTTTATTACTATATTCTGCCAATAAAAATAGAAAAGTTGATTCTTTTAAGCCATTCCCCAAATATTAACCTGGTTTTCACTTAAAAGCTATTCAATTGAGAACACTATCAAGTACAGTTAGTTATTTTAAGTTGTACTGATAACCACCATTACATCACAGTGCATGCAATATGTAAAATGAGATGAAGTTTGATTAATATTCTTACAATAATAAGCAGTTTTACATAAATCTGTAATTTGTTTCAGACCAACTGACAACTATTTGTAAGCATAACTAAATTTAAACATTAGTACTTAATCTTATTTTATACCTGTATTTTAAGTAAGGTTTTTAGTTGAAATGTCATTTCCTTGTCTGAAGGATTAAAGTTCACAGGAACCCAGTAGTTTGGTGATTTGGGAAGAACACTTGGTGATGGTGGCTCACTAAGTTTGGTTCTAGCATAGTTCTGATTAGCTTGAGACTTAAAAAGTAAGCTGAGACTGATAAACTAATATTTCAATTTGGATTACTTGGAAAATTTTCCCCATTTTGCATGGCCTGTCATGCAACTGCTGATGAGTTATAACCATGTCCTCTTTCTTTTTTCTTTTTTCTTTATTTATTTTTATCTTTCTTTTTTCTTATGAACAGTTTTGATCTGGGAGTTCTGATCCTTGGTCTTCTATTAAACTGCTGTTGGTTCTTACTACCATTTCTAGAGTAAAGGGCTGGAATGTTATACGTCTCCCCACCTCCCATCTTCAGTTTCTTTGTCAGATTGCAGGATTTCTACTACCTGTCTTCTTCCTTGTTGCCAAGCCCAGGATAATAGGTGTTGCTTTCTGACGGATCCTTTCCTTTGTCTCAGTACAGAAATTTTCATGGACCAATCTGCTGAGTTCAGCCTTGAAGCTGAGGCCAATATCTGAGTCTCCTCAACACACAAGTTTGAGAGAAGTCTGTCATCAAGCTCAGACCGCAGTGGCTCCCTCTCCACGTTGAAGCCTCCCTCCCTTTCCCGGGAGAGATGAGGCGTGGATCAAACAAAGTCCATGAGGGCCACTGAGCTAGCTGCTGACCACCCCACATCTGTGACCCGACCTCCTTCCTGGCATTTAGTTTCTTGAATTCTTTATATATTATGGATATTAATCCCTTTGGAGGAGAAGCTGGCAAAGATATTTTCCTATTCCGTAGGCTCTCTCTTCATGTTCTTAATCATTTCCTTTGCTGTGTAGAAGCTTTTTAATTTGAGGGCATCCAACTTATTGACTCTTGATTTCGTTTCTTAAGCTTTAAGTGTCTTATTGAGGAAGTCGATGACTGGATGTATTTGATGGAATGTTGACCCTATGTTTTATTATAGCCATTGCAAGGTTTCTGGTCTAATTTCTAAGTCTTTGATCCATTTTGATTTGACTTTAGTGTAGGGTGAGAGATAGGGAATTAATTTCATTCTCCTACAATATGGGTATCCAGTTCTCCCGGCACCATTTGTTTAAAAAAGTTGACTTTTTCCCAATATATACTTGGGGTACCTTTTTCAAGTATCACCTGATTGTAAGTATGTGGGTTGGTCTCTGTTTTCTATTCTTTTCCACTGGTCTTCATGTCTATTTTGATGCCAATGCAATGCTGTTTTTGCTACACTAGGCTTAGAGATCTTTCACCTCCTTTGTTAGATTAATTCCCATTGTTTGAGGTTATTGTGTCAGGGATGGTTTTCCTGATTTCTTTCTCCACTGAATCGTTGTTACCATCTGGGAAAAATATTGATATATGAGTATTGATCTTGTATCCTGCTATTTTGCTGAATTCATTTATCAGCCCTAGAAATCCTCTGGTGGAGTTTTTTTTTGTGGGATGGGGGAGGTCTTCTAGATATAGGATCATATAATCAGCAAACAGATGTTTTGACTTTTTCTTTTCCTATTTGTATTCCTTTAATGTCTTCTCTTGCCTGATTGCTCTGGTTAGAGTTTCAAGAACTATATCAAATAGAAATTATGAGAGTGAACATCCTTGTTGTGTTCCTGGTTTTAGAGGCAAGGTTTTCAGTTTTTCTCCATTGAGTATGATGTTGGCTTTGGATTTGTCATATATAGCCATTACAATGTTGATGTAAGTTCCTTCTATCCCAGTTTCTCCAGCATTTTTAACTGAATGATTGATATATATATAATATATAATCATAGTATATAGCTTGAAAGATGGTACCATTGAGGGAAATAGGTATGGGCTACGAGGATCTCTTTGTATTATTTCTTACAACTGCATGTCAATTTACAACTATCTCACAAAGTTTAATTAAAAAAAAAAAGCATTATTAGACACTGGGCATGGTGGCACCTACCTGTAATCCTAGCAATTCAGGAGGCTGAGGCAGGAGGACTGCAAGTTGGAGGCTATCCTCAACAAATTATCCAGAACCTTAGCAACTTAGCAAGACATTGTCTCAAAATAAAAAGAACTAGGGATGTAGCCTGCTGGTAAAGTGCCCCTGGGTGTCCTCTCACTGAAAAAAAAAGAAAAAAAGTATTATTAGAGATAGGAGAAACCATAAAATGATAAATAAGTCACTGGGAAAGTAACAAAGATTTGATTTTTCAACAAAATTTTAAATAGGAATGACATATCCACTTAGTAGTGGGTAGGTTTAATAATTCTCCCTTTTAGTGTAAAGGCAAGTGCAGTAAAATTAAATAAGTATATAGAAGATTTGAACATTACTTAAGTTAGGCCTAGTGAACATATATAGAATTCATCAAGTACAGAATGTAAACACTTTTGATTTATACTGGAAATATTTATAAAATTGATCAAGTAATTGAGAATAAGCTTTAATAAATTTCAAAAATTGACATCATATCAGCCAGATTCTCTGATGACAGTGTAAATAACATTGTTATGGTTTAGATATGAGGTGTCCTCAAAAACTCATGTGTAAGATAATGCAAGAATTTCAGAAGTGAAAGGATCAGATTATGAAAACCTTAATTAGTGGATTAATCCATTGATATGAATTAACTGGGTGGTAAATGTATGCAAGTAGGATATGGATGGAGGAAGCGGGTCTCTGGGTATGTGCCTTTAGGTTTATATTTTGTCCCTGGTGAGCGGAGCTCTCTCTGTCTCCTAGTTACCATGTTCTAAACTGCTTTCCTCAACCATGTCCTTCCACCATGATGTTCTGCCTCACTTCAGTCAAAGGGCTATGCAGTTAGCCAACTATGGACTGAAACCTTGAAACCATGAGCCAACATAAACTTTTTCCACCATTTTGTCAGGTGTATTTGTCAAAGCCACACAAAAGCTGACTAAAACAAGCATCAGTTTGAGGGGAAAAAAAAAATTTACATACGTACATACAAATAATTTATTCATCAAGGAAAAACAAATACTCAGAAATATTTAGAACTGAATGACAATATCACATACCAACACTTGTTTGATGAGCTAAAAATGTAATTAGAAATGTAAAGTTTCAAACTGCATATATTAGAAAATATGAAAGATTTAAAATAAACTATTCAATTTGAGAAGCTGACAAAAGAAAAAAACTATAAATTAAAATAAATAAATAATAAATATAAAACCAAAAATTATTGCAAAGAAATAAGGCTGCTTTTGGCAACTGTCGAGGGGAAAACCTGTCAAGACGGAAAAGCACTTAAAGGAGGCCACTTTTAATCAGATCCAGTCTAGTCTGCAGCTAAAATTTTGAACTGGGTAGCAGACTTGCATGCTCCATCCCATGAGTTGACCTTTTTTTTTTAATTATTTGTTTTTTACAGACTGCATTTTGATTCATTGTATACAAATGGGGTACATCATTTCGTTTCTATGGTTGTGCATGATGTAGATTCATACCATTTGTATAATCATACATATACATAGGGTAATGATGTCTGTCTCATTCCACCATTTTTCATACCTCCTACCTCTCATTTCCTTCTACATAATCTAAAGTTCCTCCATTCTTCTTTCATTCCCCACGACCTCCACCCCCATTATATATCATCATCCACTTATCAGGGAAAACGTTCAGCCTTTGGTTTTTTGGGACTGGCTTATTTCACTTAGCATGATATTCTCCAATTCCATCCATTTATTTGCAAATTCTGTAATATTATTATTCTTTATGGTTGAATAATATTCCATTGTGTATATATACGGTTTCTTTATCCATTCATCTGTTGAAGGGCATCTAGTTTGGTTCCATAATCTAGCTATTGTGAACTGAGCTGCTATAAACATTGATGTGGCTGTGTTACTGTATTATGCTGATTTTAAGTCCTTTGGGTATAAACCGAGGAGTGGGATAGCTGGGTCAAGTGGTGGGTCCATTCCAAGTTTTCTGATGAATCTCCTTACTGCTTTCCAGAGTGGCTGCACCAGTTTGCAACTCCATCAGCAACGTATGAGTGTGCCTTTTCTCCTACATCTATGCCAACACTTATTATTGCTTGTTCTTGATAATAGCCATTCTAATTGGAGTAAGATGAAATCTTAGAGTTGTTTTAATTTGCATTTCTCTAATTACTAGAGATGTTGAACACTTTTTCATATATTTATTAATCACCTGTATGTCTTCTTCTGTAAAGTGTCTTTCTAGTTCCTTGGCCCATTTATTGATTGGGTTCTTTATATTTTTGGTGTAAAGTTCTGTAAGTTCTCTATAAATTTTGGAGATAAGTGCTCTATTGGAAGTGCATGTGGAAAAGATTCTCTCCCACTCTGTAGGCTCTCTTTTCACATTATTGATTGTATCCTTTGCTGACAAAAAGTTTTCTAGTTTGAGTCCATCCCATTTATTGATTCTTGCTTTGATTTCTTGTGCTTTGGGAGTCATGTTAAGGAAGTCTGATCCTAAGCCAACATGATGAAGATTTGGGCCTACTTTGTCTTCTGTTTGTTGCAGGGTCTCTGGTCTAATTCCTAAGTCCTTGATCCATTTTTAGTAGAGTTATAAGTTGATCTTTGAAACATTTTACATATATATATACTATATATATATAGTTGTAGGTAGACACAATACCTTTATTTTTATGTGGTGGTAAGGATCAAACCAGGGCCCCATGCATGCTAGGCAAGCTTGCTACCACTGAGCCACAACCCCAGCCCCCTTTGAGACATTTTTAACTCTTCCCCAAACTACACAGAGACTCAGACTGTACTCAGTCACTTTCTTATAACAATTTCATTTTTGCCAGCACAAGTAAGAGTTCCTGAATAACAAGTGATGTAATTTCCAACCCCCTTGTATGTGTACACAGGTTTGCAATGCTGGGAATGGAACTCAGGACCACCCTCATGCTGGTCAAATGTTCTACCACTGAACTACACCCCCAGCATTCCTGGGGTTTAATGCTATAAACGTAAGAGCACACTTAAGCAAAACAATTTGAAACTAAATTTTTCTGGATTGTAATCCTAATTACACCAAATAAGTGTGATTTTCTTTCTTTTTGACTAGGTTGATTCTATTCTCAGTCAACATGATGATCTTTGGAGGTATCTGTGCATTTATATACTTTTTTTAGATGTATATAATATTTTTATTTTATTTTTAATATTTAATATTTTATTTCTTCACATAAATCTGAATCACAGATATGAACTAATGTTAATATATGTAAAACTGGGAGTAGGCTACACAGGTGCCAAGTTTTTTATAGGCATGTTAAGTGCTGGCTAATTTTTTAATTTTAATTTTTATTTGTGTGCCTAATAGAAGAAAAAGCAGGCCCAAATCTTCATCATGTTGGCTTAGGATCTGACTTCCTTAACAAGGATTGGATCAGATTTAAACTAAAAAGCTTCTTCTCAGCAAGAAACAATCAATAATGTGAAGAGAGAGCCTACAGAATGGGGGAAAAATCTTTACCATATGCACATCAGATAGAGCACTATCTCCAGGATATATAAAGAACTGAAAAAACTTAACAACAACAAAAAACAAATAACCCTGTCAATAAATGGGCTAAGAAACTGAGCAGACACTTCACAGAGGAAGCTCTATGATTGATCAACAACTATATGAAGAAATGTTCAACATCTCTAGTAATTAGAGAAATGAAAATCAAAACTATTCTAAGAATCATCTCACTCCAATCAAATTGGCATCTGTATACCATTTATATGCACAGATCACTCCTTTGTAGGATTGATGTCTCTGTCAGCTGGAGTCAACACTTTCATTCCATTGTCAGCAAGTCCCTGGCAGCACCAGTGGCCACAAGAAGCTACCATCCCATTTTCTCTATCCTTTTCAGTCAGACACCTTTAAACAAAATTTACATCCTTTATCTCATTTTTCTCCTTTTGCTTTCACCCTGGCCATTCAATTAAACTTCATTAATCAAAGTATCCGTCGCTAAATTCAGTGATCAATTCTTAGTTGTCCTCTTACTTGACTGTCAAATAATTTGACACAGCCATTATCTCTTTTCTCTTCTAAATATTTTCTTTCACTTGGCTTCAGAACACCATTTTCACAGTACAAATTTTCTGTATTTATCTGCCTACTTTTGTGGTTCTGCTTCTCAGTTTCACTAACTGATTTTTCTTGATCTGCCTATCCTTTCTGGGTTCAGACCTTGGACCTAAGATCTTCTCCATCTTGTCTTATCCCCAAGACAATTTTTTAATCAAGTTTTCTGGCTTTCAATACCACTTATATGCTGTGACTTACAGGTTCACATAGCAGCCCACCCTTGCATTTCTACTTTTATGCTCCTGCAGCTGTCTCTATTCAATCAAAGACAACCCCATCTTTCCATTTTACTCAAGGAGAAAACCTTGAGGCCATCCTTGACTTCACATTCTACATCTAATTAATTGGTAAATCCTTGTGGCTGTACTTCTAAACATGTCCAGAATCAGACCACTTCACACTATCTACATTGTTCCCACCCTGGTCCAAACCATCATCAATACTCGTTTATTGAAAGAAAGCCCTGTCTTTTCTTTATCCTTGCCCCAGGCATTTAGATCATGCTAACACGGAGCCTGATCATACTACTCCTTGACTTAAAGCTTTCCAATGGCTACCCAGCTCACTTCGAGCAAAAGTTAAGCTGTTTCTTTGATCTCCAAGGTCTTGCATAATTTATAGATTTCGTTAACCTTTCTGATTGTATCAGCCTTCTATCCCATAATTAAAACCTCATCTTTCCTCAAGTCTCTGTGGCTTTTTCAAGTTTACCAGAGTGTTCCTGCCACAGGGCTTGAAGTTACCTGCCTGAAAAAGCTTGTTTTTTGTTTTTGTTTTTTCAGATACTAAAATGATTTACTGTTTCACTTCTTAAAGACATTTACTCATTTACTCAGATGTTTCCTCCCTCCCTGTATTGGATATTGAATCCAGGGGATTGAGAATGCAAGTGTTCTACTGCTGAGCTATGCCTCATTCCTTTTTATTTTATTTTGAGACAGGGTCTTACTAAATTGTCCAGGCTGGTCTCAAAATTCTTCATCCTCCTGCCCCACCCCCACACCCAGTGGCTGTGATTGTGTGTGCTACCATGCCCAGCGACATGTCACCCTCTTGTGAGACTTTCCTACCCCCCCTTAGCTAAAATGAGGCTTAAATAATAAGACTACAATAGGATCTATAGTCAGTACCATTTGTGAAAATAAGGAATATATCCATACAAGCAGCAGTGCTTGTTTTGTAAGGCCACTGACAAATAAAAGGATATACAAAAAACACACTATAATGATTGATCATGGAGAGTAGAGGAAAATTTAAGTGGAGAAAGGGGATACTGAAAATTATGGAAGTTGAAAGGAAAATACAAATTGCCAATGATAAATACAAAATTCCCTAAATACAGCTGACATTTTAATTTTAAAGATTTGATTAACTTTTAGAAAACTTTTTTTTCTCTCTCTCTAAGGTACTAAAGATCGAGCTCTGGACCTTGTGCATACTAGGCAAGTGCTCTGCTACTAAGTTATATCCCTATCCCTTTTTGTTTTTATATTGAGTCGGTCTCACTAAGTTGCCCAGACTAGCCTCAGACTTGTAATCCTCCTGCCTAAGTCCTTGAGTAGTTGGGATTGCAGGTGTGCAAGCATCACTCCTGGATCAGAACATTCTTCTTAAATAAAATTAATTGTAATTCTAGTGTTCACTGTCGGTCTGTTTGCCAATGTAAATAATTGTATTACCCTTCACATAAGGTAAGTGTAGGTCCAAAAATATACACATATAAGAATAATGTAAATTTTTAATATTATAAAATAAGGGTAATAAACTGAGGAAAAAGAGAAAGATTAGGAGACTGGAAACTCAAAGGATGATGACAAACAGGTTTGGAAGAGATAGTGAAAAAAAATTGCTGGGGCCAGGAATAACATTTTAGGATTTATATCTTGGTGATGAGATGGTTTTACTGTTGAGGCTAGTATGTAAATTTATAATTTAGTAGTATGAGGAAGATGGCCTAGTATTTAAAGTGTCATTGACATGGATGGAGATGTTATCAACAATAATGTCAGGAAATGAAAAGACAATCTGCTGAATCTCTTGAGAAAGTATCCCATTGGAGTCATTTATTGTGAACTTCAATTATGTGGGCAAAAAGCAGATAATAACAGCAAAAGTGAAAGTACAGTTCTTATGGATAACAACAAGTAGGGAAAAAAATTGTAGGGAAATAACCTAAAGCAACATAATAGTTATAAAGAAAATTACAGAAATGGTCAAGTTCCATTAGTACAGTGGAGTTTAAAAGGAGGTTTGCTCTTGGCATATTTCAGGAGCAGTAGGAAGAGTAGACAAGGAGAAAAGAGGGAGATGAAAAACAAGTGCACTTATGAAATTACTAGAAGGAATTCTAATTTTTTTTTAAACAGGGGATTGAACTGGGGGATGCTTAACCACTCAGCCACATCCCCAGCCCTTTTAAAAATATTTTATTTAGAGGCAGGGTCTTGCTGAGTTGCTTAGAGCCTCACTAAGTTGCTGAGGTTGGCTTTAAACTGGTGATCCTCCTGACTCAGCCTCCAGAGCGGCTGGGATTACAGGCATGTTGAAAGAGAGAAATTATCAACCATAAAACTTTCCAAATATCAATCAGACTTTGAATTTTTTTCGTGGTAGAGACAGAGGAATGAAGACTCCTCAATCAGGATATGGTCAAGAATTGACTTAGAAAATACAACCTTATCCAAAATGAAGATGCTGCCCTTAGGGAAAGTTGGTCTACTGGAGGATGGAGATCAAAGGCTATTTTTATTTCTCTTTTCAGTTCCAGGCAAATTTTCTATAAAGAGTAAAGTTTAACTTGTTTTGGAGCCTGTTTCTGGATGACGTATAAATTCAGCTGGGAGAATTTTAAACTCTCGAACTCCCACCCAAGTGGGGAATCTGCAACGGTTGCCCACCCCACAAAACAAAAGACCGACCCTCTCCAACCACACAAGTGCGTGTGTGCTGGTGAGGCTAAACATGTAAATTAGAACCTTTTCTCCTCGACTCTCCTGTCCCCTACTCCCTCACCATAGGGGTAAGGATAGGGAGCTGGAAACAGTAGACCTGTAGTTCCTAAATGATAGGAGTGCTTTAGAATTGCCTGGAGGGTGTGTCCCAATCCCAAGGCTGGGCTCCACCCCCGGAGTTAAGGGTCTGTGGGTCTGGAAGTGTACAGAGAATTTCTGCTGCTTTTCGGGTAAGGTACGTTGTGCAGCCAGGACCAAGCTGCGAGAACCACCGTTCTAGGCGGAATCAAGTGACTGGCTTCATTCAAGGCCGGTCCAGTAAAAGCAACCAGCCGGTTCCTCCAGGTGGTTAGCTGGGCTTGCTAAACTTTCCTTTAGACTCCCAATCTCCGAGGGAAGGAGGGCATGTTCTGGTCTTCGTTTTTTGTGTCCCGAGCGCCTGGTGCTGGAGAACTGGAGCCAGCGTACGAACAGACCCGGATAGGATGCGGAGCGGGGGCGTCCTGAGTGTGCAGGGGACCCGACTTGGACTTTGCAGGAAGGCCTCGCAGTGGCCCATCTGAAGTCAGTACAGCACGCGCTGTCCAGGAGCTCACAGCAACGCGGCGTACTCGCCTGCGCTGTGCTGGGAGTGCAGACCGCTAGAGGCGGGTGTCCCGCGAGGCAGGCATGGGAGGGTCTGCTCAGGTCAGTGGGGTGGAGGGGGAGGCGATTCTCGAGGTTGGCGTTAGGGGACAGGTCGCTGCGCAGTAGGTCTGCCCAACGCGAGGGACCAGTCTCCTGGCGGAAAGGAGGGTGGTTATGCCGGGGGAGGGGCGGGGCTGCGGGTGTGGGCAGAGCGCGGTGCCAGTTGGTCCCCCCCTTGACCCCGCACCTGGAGGCTGCTGCCGGGAGCCAGAGCTGCGGCGTCTGCCTAGAGCCACACACAAGGGTAAGGTGGGTGCTGGCCATACACCAGTCCCTGGAGTTCGCTCATCCCAGACAGTCCCAGGACAGCTCTTCCCGAACCGAACCATGGGCTCTCTCCCAGCCCTGGGTTAGCTCCATAACCCCAAAGCCTGAATGGACCTTGATGGCTAGGTTTCCAGTGAAATTGCCTCACATTCGATCCTCCCCGCCCCGCTACGCTGGACATTTCCTTTAGGTTTTCTTAAGGAGCTACTTCATGCTTTGTGTCTTCTCTCTGGAAACCTTTGCTGGAGCATCTCTCTGAACTCTCAGGGAGTGGCTGCATCTCCATTTCTTATCCCCAAAAACTTGCCTAGAAGGTCCTGGGCGCCCTACTTTTCTAGTTGTTATTTTGTTTATCTTAAGGCCCCTATTCTGTAATTTCTCTGATTTTCCAAAATTTACCCATCCCAACTCCGTCTATGGTAATACTCATTAAGTCCAATAAAAGCTGACATGTATTGGAGACGACTTAGAAGTCTTAGTGATTCTGGCAACACGCAGATTTGTTTTAAAAAATTACTGGTAAATTAAAAAGTTGACTTGAATATAACAGTGATTATGAGAGCTTGTGAACGGGTGGGGCAAGAGTGGATTGGATCAATACACACTACATGCATGTATTGAATTTCAAACCCCATTAATATGTACAATAGATTAAAAAAGTTAATCAAAATTTGTAAAAAAAAAGAACTGGGGGGTGTAGCTCAATGGTAGAATACTTGCTGTGATGTTCTCAAGGCCTTGTGTTCCATCCCTGGCAATGCAAAAACAAACAGGTAAACAAAAACAACAAACATAGACATCAGCCATTAAAAAAAAAATTATTCAGTGTCCACTACGGTTCAGGCAATGCTTTGGGTGCTGGAACAACAGCTATGCCCAGTGCAGAGTGCCTTCTTCCTCTCAGATGGGCACAGCCGTCTTGTCCTTGCTATACCACATTGATTCAGTTCACTGGACTGGTAAAAATTTGATACATAAAGGAAAGAGCATTTGCTTTATGAATAGCATAAAGAAAGTCACAGGCCACACAAATGATAAGATATGTTCTGGCAATTCAAGGGAGGTCATTATACATACAGTAGCAGAGTGAAAAATTGGGTTGGAGATAATTGGTACTTTCTTTCTGGAGGAATTCCTTCTACATCCTATTCAATGTTCTTTACAAAGCAGCTTCCTTCTTTTCCCCCAAACCCCTTGTCTCTCTGACCCCATTCTATCTTATCTGTTTAGCATGTGGCCCTTCCTGGTGAGACTTGAATGTATCCTGTTCCTGGCTTCAGCCTTTTCAGTGATAACTCAGCTCAGCCATGGCCTGTCATCCAGGTATGTTTGAGAAAGGAGGACTGGGGAGGTTTTACTTACCATTGGAGGTATGCTTAGGGCCCCTGAAAAAAAGGTCTTCCTGATTTGCCCAGCCTGTGTATCTCATGGGTAACATCTCTAGGATTTCATGTACCTTCTCTGCCCTCACAGGATTAATCAAACTCACCTGCTCCCCTCCTACCTGACAAATCGCAAGTTGGGTCTACGAGTCCAGGGTTCAAACTTCACACTAGGAGGCTTTCCATTCCTGATCATCGCAGGCACTATCCACTATTTCCGGGTGCCCAAGGAGTATTGGAGAGACCGTTTGCTGAAGATGAAGGCAGGTGGCTTCAATACCCTCATCACGTGAGTATTGCTTTTCAGTACTTACTTTAAAAACTTGTCTTCTAAATTCCTATCTCTTGAGACTTTATTAGATCAGTCTAAAGGTTGACCTTTTTAGTACTTTCTTTGTTAACATATCCAAGTTTCCTCTTGATATTCTGAGAATTTCTCGTAAGTAGAGCATTCACTAATTCTTCTGATAGGCCTCTGTCTAAACAGGGTTACTATGGCCTGGACCCAGAATTTCAATTTTCAGAGGCAATGGCAAGTACAAATGGCAGTAGCCCCTGTTGTCCCTAACTACTTAAACATCTGGGACAGTGGGTCTCATGCCTCCTCAGATGTCCTCACTTGTCACTGGACTCATGGCCTGCAGTGATAAATTCCAGGTTATGATACCTTTCCAGAAAATCTTATCTTTGAAGATGGAATTCATTGAGAATCAGGCTTAGCAAATAGTCAATTAAAGAAAATAAAATTTTTATTTCTGTCCTTCTAAGCTTAGAACTTGCATGTGCACAACTGTTTTGACAGTTTTGTGTCTTCTTTTTCAATGCTTTAGCTATTTTTAGAATACAGGTTTAGAAAAAAAATATCTGGAGTTTAATTTGGAAAGTGATGACAGTTGATGTTTTAAATCACTTCCCCTCCAAATTGACATAATACCTTTTACACATCATTTCCCCCTCATTATGTGTTTGCTTTGGTATAGCAGTGATGGTACACTTATTACAGTCTGTGAACCTGTGTTGACACATCTTTATCACCTATATTAGGATTCTTTCTTGATGTTGTACCTTCTATGTGTTTTGACAAATACATAAAGATGTGTGTCCAGCACTATAATATCACACAGAACAGTTTGCTGCCCTAAAAATCCTGTGTGTCCTGCCCATTAATTCTTCCCTCCCTGTGAACCCTTGGCCACCACAGGTCTTTTTTTTTTTTTTTTTTTTTTAATGTCCCTATAGCTTTGCTGTTTCTGAAATGTCATGTGGTTGGAATCATATATTATGTAGTCTTTTCATTTTGACTTTTCTTAATTAGCAATATGCATTTGAAGTTCCTCCATGTCTTTTCATGGTTTGATAACTTATTTCTTTTTAGTCTTGAGTAAATTCCATTGTTTGTATGTACCCATTTATTTATCCACTTACTACCCTGAAGGGTATCTTGGTTGCTTCTAAGTTTTATGGATAATGCAGTTTTTGTGTAGATGTAAGTCTTAAACTCATTTGGGTAAATACCAGTGATTATATTGGAAGACTAAAAAGTTATTGCCAAACCCAAGATCATCTTGATTTTCTCCTATGTTATTTTGTAGAATTTTATATTTTGTATTTTACTTTTAGGTTTATGTTCTATTATAAGTTAATTTTTGCAAAGAGAATATGATTTGGGTCTGCATTCATTTTGTACATTGGATGTTCCGTTGTTGAAAAGACTATTTTTTTTTTTTTTTTTTTTTGGATACTGGGAATTGAAACTAGAGTGCTGCATATCCAGTCCTTTTGTTTTGTTTTGTTTTGTTTTTAATAATGCAAAAAATTTCTTTAATTTGCAATAAGTTCATATAAACTAATAAGAAAACCCAGTCCTTTTTATTTTTTGAGACATGTTCTTACAAAGTTGCCAACTGATCTCAAACTTGTGATCCTCCTGCCTCAATCTCCATAGGTACTGGGATTTCAGACTTGTTCCACCATGACAACATTGAAAAGATTATCTTTGCTGCATTGATCTATTTGTCTGCATTGATCTGCATTGATTTATTTTGATTACTGTAGCTTTGCAGTAAGTCTTGAAGTCATGTAGTGTCCAGTTGAGCATTGTTAGTATATGGGAAAGCAACTGACTTTATAAGGCATATTAACCTTATCTTCTGCAGCTTAACATATTACAGTGTCCAGAATTTTCAGTTCAATTACAAAAGGCAGTGGTAGGAGGGAAAATCCTTTCTTTGATCCTGATCTTAGTGGAAAAACTCCAGTTTCTTGCTATTAAGAAAACTTTTAAGTGTCATAGATTTTAGGTCTTTATTCTTTTCTAACGTGTGTATTCAGTACATTTCCCTCTTGTACACTACTTTTGTTATATATTGCTAATTTGGATAGGTTATGTTTTCATTTCATTTACTTCAAAATAATTTTAAATTTCTCTTGACACTGCTTCTTTACCATGCGTTATTTAGAAATATGGTAATTAATCTCCAAATACTTTGGGATGTTCTAGCTGTTACTGATTTCTTATTTAATCCTGTTGTGATCTAAGAGTATATTTTGTATGATAGCTATTCTTTTATGTATTTTTAAAAAACATTTTTAGATGTTGATAGACATTTATTTTACTCATGTATTTATATGTGGTACTGAGAATTGAACCCAGCACCTCATGCATGCTAGGCAAGTGCTCTACCACTGAGCCACAACACCAACGCTATTCTTTTATATTTGTCAAAGTATTTTTTGTGACTAAGAATGTGGTGTGTCTTCTGAATGTTCCAGGTAAGCTTGAGAAGAATGTGTTTTGTGCTATTGATGGATAAAATATTCTACATGTGTCAATTGAGTCCATTTAATTGATATCATTTAATTCAACAATATCCTCATTGATTTTCTGTCAGCTGAATATGTCTAATACTGATGAAGGATATTGAAATATTCAAATATAATGTATATACCAATTTATATATGCAATTCTATCTAAATGCCTTATGTATTTTTATGCTCTTTAGGTACGTATACATTAAGGAATAAGTCTTTGGAGACTTGATTGCTTTGTCATTTTCAGAAGAACTTTATAGTGTTTGTTTCTTTTAGTTTTTTATTGATTTTTAAAGTTACACATGACAGCATAATCCATTTTGATATGATTATAGAAGCATGGTATATATCTTATTCTAATTAGGACCCCATTCTTGTGGGTGTACATGATGGTAAGATTCACCATGGAGTAATTCATATATGTACATAGGAAAATTATTTGAATTCATTCCAGGGCCTTATCTTTTCCTATCCCTCTCCCTTCCTTTTATTCCCCTGTGTCTAATATACTGAACTTCTATTCCCACCGCCTTTATTGTGGGTTAGCTTTCACATGTCAGAGAAAGGATTTGACCTTTGTTTTTTTGGAATTGACTTATTTCACTTAGCATAATAGTCTCCCTTCATTTACTGGCAAATATCATAAAGTCATTTTTCTTAAGGAACTGAGTAATACTCCATTGTAATATCACATTTTCTTTATTCATTCATCTGCAGAAGGGCACCTAAGTTGGCTCCGTAGCTTAACTATTGTGAATAGTGCTACTACAAACATTGGGAATTTAGATAGGTTATGTGACTGCGTCACTGTAGTATGCTGATTTTAAATCCTTTGTCTATATACTGAGAAGTGGGAAAGATGGGTCAAATGGGGGTTCCATGTTTTGAGGAATCTCCATACTGCTTTCAGAGTGGTTGTACTAATTTTCAGTCCCACCCACAATGTATGAGTATACGTTTTTCCCCTTATCCTCACCAACATTTATTGTTACTTGTATTCTTTTTAAATTTTGGTTTTTTTAGTTATACATGACAGTAGAATTCATTTTGATACAATTATATAAACATGGAATATATGTTATTCTAATTAGGATCCTGTTCTTATGGATGTACATAATGGTGAGATTCACTGTGGTGTATTATATATGTACATAGGAAAATTATGTCAGATTCATTCCACTGTCTTTCCTTTTTGTATCTCCCTCCCTTCCCTGCATCCTCTTTTGTTTAATCTACTAAATATCTATTGTTTTCCTCTCCAAAATTTATTGTTACTTTTATTCATGATAATTGTCATTTTGACTAGAGTAAGATGAAATCTCAGTGTAGCTTTAATTTGCCTTTGCCTAATTGTTAGAGATGTTGAAACTTTTTTCATATATTTGTTGACCATTTCTATTTCTGCTTTTGAGAAAGGTCTGTTCAGTACCTTTGCCCATTTATTGATTGTGTTATTTGTGTTTCAGTGTTAAGTTTTTTGAGTTCATTGTATATTCTGGAAAGTAACACCCTATCTGCGGTTCAGGGGCAGAGATTTTTCTCCCATTCTGTAGGTTCTTTATTCACACTCCCGATGGTTTCTTTTGTTGTGAAGAAGCTTTTTAACTTGATACCATCCCACTTACTGAATTTTTATTGTACTTCTTGTGCTTTAGGAGTTTTGTTAAGGAAGTCAGTTCCTGAGCTGATTTGTTGGAGTGTTGGGCTTACATTTCCTTCTAGCAGGTTCAGGGTTTCTGGTCTAATTCCTAGGTCTTTTATCCACTCTTTTTGTTCAGGGTGAGAGATAAGGGTTAAATTTCATTTTACTACATATGGATTTCCAGTTTTCCCAGCACCATTTGTTGAAGAGGCTATCTTTACTCCAATGTGTGTTTTTGGCATTTTTGTCTAGTATGAGATAACTCCATTTATGTGGGTTTGTCTCTGGGTCTTCTATTCTGTTCCATTGGTGTTCATGTCTGTTTTTGAGCCAGTACCATACTGCATAACTCTGTAGCATAATTTAAAGTCTGGAATTGAGATGCCTCCTGCTTTACTTTTCTCACTAAGTATTGCTTTGACTATTCTGGGCTTCTTATATTTCCAAATGAATTTCATGACTGCTTTTTCTATTTCTATGAAGCATGTCATTGGATTTTTTTTGGTACCTGGGGTTAAACTCAGGGGTACTCAACCACTGAGCCACATCCCCAGCCCAGTATTTTATTTAGAAACAGGTCTCACTGAGTTGCTTAGGGCCTCACTTTTGCTGAGGCTGACTTTGAACTTTGAATTCCTACCTCAACCTCCCCAGCTGCTGGAATTATAGGCATGTGCCACCATGCCCAGCATATCATTGAAATTTTGATGGAAATTGTGTTGAATCTGTATAGTGCCTTTGGTAGTATGGCCATTTAATTTCTGCCTATCCAAGAACATGGGAGGTCTTCTAAGTTTGAAGAACTTTTTAAATAACATTTTTTTTTTTTTTTGCAAGGCAGGTTTAATGCCTACCAGTTTTCTTCAGTGTTTTGTTTTTTTTATTTTTGTTTTGGTCCAAGAAAGTCTTTATTTCTTCTTAACTTTCAAAGAATAATTTCATTGGATACAGACTTTTAGTTTGATGGGATTATTTTTCTGCAAATCTTTAAATATTATTCAGCCTGTTTTTTCTTGCTTGCTTTGTTTCTGAAAAAAGTCTGATGTAATTATGACTTCTCTTTGGTTAAGATACATTTTCCCTTGGCTTCTCTCTTTTCTTTGATTTTCTGCAGTTTAAATATGTTTTTCCTAGGTATAGGCTTTTGAGGGGAGGTGCTGGGGATCAAACTCAGGGTCTTATTCCAGCTAGTCATGCTCTCTACTATCAGGCTATACCCCCAGTACTGGTTAGATTTTTCATGTTGGTGTTTGATGTTCTCTGTACTTCCTGGATCTGTGATTTGATGTGTACATTAATTTTGAAACATTGTTGACCACTATTGCTTCAACCATTTTTCTTTATTTAAACAAGCTTCACACATCACATTTAATTATGCCTCTTAGTTTTCTTTTAATCTCAACCAATGCCCCTTTCTTTTCCTCCCCTGCTGGCATTGACTTGTTCATAAACTAGGACTTTTTTTCCTGTGGAGTATCTCATACTATGTCTGTTTCATTTTGGAATTGTTTTTTTAATTTGTTCTTCTGTTCCTTGCACCTTCTTAAATAGAAGGTAACTATAGAGGCTTGATTAGATTTATAGTGAACATAGTTTGTCAAAATATATATGCATATATATGTATATACATCCTATGGTTTAAAAATTATGTCTACTTCTAGTGATGTTTAAATTGATCAGTGGGTTCAGATGGCAGTAGCCTAATCTTTTTCTTGTTAATGTCTCCATCCACCTTTAATGTACTGATTTTATTCCTTGTTTACCTCTTCTCAAATCAAATCAATTGTTTCCTTAGGGAAGGTTACAAAGTTATTTGTCATTTTTTCATTCTTTTGCTTTTTATGAACTGGATTCTCCTCTAATAATTGTTCCCTCAAACTATGAGAATTAGTGTCTACTCTCAAACACAGGTCTATGCATAGAATGCTTAAATCTATCTTTTTAATTGCTAATTTCCTTAAAATAATTTTGATAATTTATGTATTTTTCAATATTTGATCACATTATCCATATTTAAGTATTATTTAAAATTTTCTATTAAGTTACTGTTTTAGTCAGCTATTTCGCTGCTGTGACTAAATGATCTGACCAGAACAATTTTAAAGGAGGAAAAGATTATTTCAGACCTGTTTCAGAGGTCTCAGTCCATAGAAGGTTGGCTCCATTCCTCGGGCTCCAAGTCAGACTGAACATCATGATGGATGAATATGGTGGAAAGAAGCAGCTTACATGTTGGTTAGGAAGCAGAGAGAGAGTGACTCCACTCTCCAGATACAAAATCTATGTCCCAAAGCAATGCCCCAATTCTAATCTCCTCCAGCCACAACCTACCACTTCAGTTACCACTAAGTTAATCCCTATCAGTTTATCCCAATCACTGACTGGGTTAAAACTGTTACAACCCATTTATTTCTCCTCTGAACCTTCTTTCATTGTCTTACATATGAGCTTTTGGGTTACATTCCCTTTTCTAATTCTATCTGTGGCTTCTTCCCCTTTTGATTAATTTTTCTGTAACTTTGTATATCATAATAGCGTTTGTTTTTCTTCCCACTGTGCAACCTGCTTCAGTGTCAGCAGTCTACAGGCAGAGGCCAGGCAGTGGTTCAGGGTCATAGTTTGGCATGGGACACTGTGCAAGACCATATTTGTTTTTTAAAAGCCTACTTTTTGAAGATAAATTCCATGTTGGATGCACATGTCTATAGTCCTGCTCACTGGGATTTGGGAGATTGAGATGGGAGGATGACTTACTTAAATGCAGGAATTTTGAGGTACGCCTGAGCAGCATAGCAAGATGCCATCTAAAAATTAAACTCAACTCTCTAAAATGTTTTTGCTTTAATTTAAAAAAATTCCATGGCTAGAATGTACCTCAATGGCAGAGTGCTTGTCTACCACATGAGAGGTCCCTGGTTCAATCACCAGTACAAAAAAAAAAAAAAATTCCTATTGCATTTCTTCACTATATCTTTTTCTTAACATGTTGAGATGACTGTTCACAGCATTTTATTTTCTCTTATTTATTAAGAATCTTCTGAGGCTATGAATTCCTCTTGGCTATATAGTCTTTAAAAATATTTTCAGGCTAGGGAGATAGCGCAGCTCAGTTGGTACAGTGCTTGCCTCACGAGCACAAGGCCCTGGGTTCAATCCCCAGCACCAAAAAAAAAAAAAAATTATATTTACATTTAAGTCTAAATATTATTTAATATTTTAAACATTTATACTTTAATATTTTAATAGTGACAAAAAGAGTGAGGTTTAATATTTTAACTTACATGAGAAGTTCAAAATCAATTTTAAAATAATGAATAATTTTATTTTTCTGCTGTAAAATAGTACATTCTTATTTTATGCTTGACAAAAATGAGCTTCTAGTATATATAGTCTTATACTTTTCATATGTCAGTGCATTCACATCTTTACACATTTGCACATATAAATACCCACCATCATTTTAATTCTTGCTAAATATGTTTCATGTATTAGTCATCATTTTTGTTACTATTTTTGCCATTGTTCATTATCACAATCAACTTAACTATAAATCATTATATGTTGGGCAGTATGATAAGCCTTACATGCATTTCATTCCCATTCATAAGCTATGAAACTCATATTCAGGGATTAAGTAATATCTAAGCTTTGAAGTGGCAGACAGAGATTCATTCAAGTTAATTGGATTTACATGCCTATAATGTTAGCTCTTATGTTCCTCTATCTAGATCAATAATAAATCTAATATTGTCCCCAAATGTTATTTCCAGTTTTATTATAAGCAATGCTAGTATATAACTTTGTGTATACATGATTAAATAACAAAGTTACATGCCATTTTCCCCTCTAGTTGCTTTTAAGATTTTCTCCTTTTGTTGATTTACAGTTATTTGATTATGCTGTGCTATGATATGTTTTTTAAAATTCTACCTGTATACTGAAAATGTTGAATCTGTAACATTTGTAGCTGTTATCAAATTTGAAAAATTTTGTTTCTATTTCTTCAAATATTTTTTCCTCTGCTCCCTTTTTTCCACAAATCCAGTTACATGTATGTTAGACTTCTTGATAAGATCACACATGTCACTTATGCTTTTTAATTTTTTTAGCCTTCTTTTTTCTCTGTTTGCAATTTGGTATGTTTTAATGTTAACTGACCTTTTATTCTGTCATTTCCTACTCTGCCGTTTATCCTCAAAGATATATTTTCACTTCCTTTATGATATGCCAAGAATGTCCATTTCATACACACACACACACACACACACACACACAGAGCCTATCTATGTATACCATCTATATTTATATACTATTTATGTTTATAAATAGTATATGTATGTTAGGTATATGTATATATATATGTAATATATATATACAGATGTAGTAAAAATTCTGTTTGGATCTTTTTAAAAATATTATTTATTTCTCCTCTCATTATAATCATGTTTTTCTTTACTTATAAAGATATGGAGTACATTGTGTCTTTTTCTTTTATCATTTTGGTTTTCTTTCTTTCTTTCTTTTTTCTTTTTTTTAAGTATTGGGGATGAACCGAGTGGAGCTCTATCCCTGAGCTACCTCTCCATTCCTTTTTATTTTGAGACCAGGTCTCACTAAGTTGCCCAGGCTGGCTTTGAACTTGTGATTCTTCTGCCTCAGGTCTCCTGGGTCGCTGGGATTTTGTATATCTTTTAAATATTCTTCTCTTTTGTTTTCCACATATATATTATTTGTTTGTTTTTATTGATTGATAATTTTTTTCTTGGTTTATGGGTCATATTTTCCTATTCCTTTGTATGTCTAGCAACTTTTAAACTTGATGCTGGGCATTATGAATCATATGTTGTTTATTGCTAAAATTCATCATTTAAATAATTTTAATTTCATTTAAATAATGTTGTATAATGGAGAGACTGAGAGTGTAGCTCAGTCTTGCCTAGAGTGCTTTTCTGGCATGTGTAAGAACTTGAGTTCAATCCTCAGCACTGAAAAAAAGAAAGAAAGAAAAGAAAAGAGAAAGAGAAGAAAAGAAAAAGTAAAAGAATAAAGGCTAATGCAGTCTTATGATTTTTTCATAACTTTTCTGGTTTCTGTCTTATGATTGTTTTCTTTTATCCCATTGTAGATGCAGATTTAAATTTTTTAGGTTTTTTTCATTAGCATTTTAAAAGAGAAATTTGTGTGTATATCCAGAAAACATTTTATTACACTCATATTATCTGAAGTCCAGAATCATGACAAATATTGGCTGCCTGGATCATTGCTGGGCATTAGAGGAAGAAAGTGTTACAGATAACATATTGTACACACATAGAACTTTGTCTATTGAAACCTTCAACTTCTTTTATAGTAGAAATGACTTAGGTGCTCTATTAAAACTGGAAGAATCAGTATGGAATCAGGTCAAGTAAGAGGATAAATTCTTATGTTTCTCTTTTTTCCCCTATTTCAGGCATGTTCCCTGGAACCTTCATGAGCCAAAAATAGGCCAGTTTCGTTTCACTGGAAACCTGGATGTGATGTATGTGTTCATGCTTTAATTGCCCAATTCTGTGACTCAGAGACAGGGGTTTGGTTGTGGGGATCAGATGAAGCAAAAGGGAGCACCTGAGTTTCTGCTTTGAGAACCATCAGGAATCTCTGATAATTTTGTTTCCTGGATTGAAAGCCTCTTAAGCAGGGAGTCTGTCCCAGTTAACCATAGCTCTTAGTGTCAGTGTGGCTTAGAAATTGTTCATCCAGTATTCTACAGTGTTAATCTATCATGAAGAGTCTGCTCTGGCAGTTAATAATAGGAGATTTTTAGGTTATAGTTCAGAGTTTCCAAGACATGACAGATGTAGAGTAACTTTATTCAAAAATATGTATATCTGCAATAATTTGACATTATCTTTGGTGCTGGACATGGACAGATAGCACTGTGCTTTCAAAAATAAAGATTCTGCGCTGGGGATATAGCTCAGTTGGTAGAGTGCTTGCCTTGCATGCACAAGGCCCTGGTTTCAATCCGCAGCACCACAATAAATAAGTAAATAAATAAAGATTCTCTGCAGAAATGGAGGCAAATACAACATACCAAGGATATACAGACAAAACTATGGAAACCAATTAGGGAAGATAATGTGAACTTATAGCTGAGGAAAGTTTCAAATGTGAACAAGAGTTAACTAGAAGGAACTGGATGGTATTTCAGTTGGAGTGTCTAGCAGGGGCAAAATCAAAAATATTAGAGTATATTGTACATCACTTAAGGTGATGTCAGATGCTGAAACAGGTAAGCCTTACATTCTGTTAACAATAAAGAATTATTTTCATTCAAGTAGAATTTGAAGTAGATATTCCTGATGCACATATATTCCTATCCTAGTTAATAATTTGATGGATTCAGAGTCTTTTCTATCTTATACCTTCACCATCTTCCACACATAACTTCCAAACCACCATGCTTTTCTGCATCAAGCCAGCAAGTTGAATAAAGAACATGGAGAATCTCCTTCAAAAGTTACAGATTGCTTCTGTTCACACATTATTGGCTGGAGGTCAATCATATGGCTCCATCTAGTGCTTGGTGGCTTAAAGTGTAGTTGAGCTGTGTGCCCAGGGAAGAAAAAGTAATAGATTTTTATGGTTAACTTTCTGCCACAATCGTATTTTTTTCATTTTTATTTTTTATATTTTAAATTTGTTTTAATTAGTTATACATGGCAGTAATGTACTTATGTATTTTCATCATACATAAATGAAGTATAACTTCTCATTTATCTGGTTGTACATGATGTAGAGTTACACAGGTCATGTAATCATATATGCACATAATGTGTGATTCATTCTACTATCTTTCCTACCCCCATAACCCCTCCCCTCCCTTCACTCCCCTCTAGTCCAAAATACCACTATTCCCCTTCCCCACCCTTACTGTGTATTAGCATCTGAATATCAGAGAAAACATTCAGCCTTTGGTTCTTTGGGATTGGCTTATTTCACTTAGCATAATATTCTCCAACTCTATCCATTTACCACCAAATGCCATAATTTCACTCTTATTTAAAGGTGAGTAATGTTCCATTAGGTATATATACCACATTTTCTTTATCCATTCATCTGTTGAAGGGCTCCTAGCTTGGTTTCATAGTTTAGCTATTGTGAATTGAGCTGCTATAAACCTTGATGTGGCCGCATCACTGTAGTATACTGATCTTAAGTCCTTTGAGTTAAAAGCGAGGAGTGGGATGACTGGGTCAAATGGTGGGTCCACTCCAGGTTTTCTTAGGAATCTTTATACTGCTTTTCATAGTGGTTGCACCAATTTGCAGTCTTACCAGCAAGGTATGAGTGTACCTTTTTCCCTACATTTTCTCCAACATTTATTGTTGCTTGTATTCTTGATGATTACCATTCTGACTGGAGTGAGGTAGAATCTCAGTGTGGTTTTGATTTGCATTTATCTAATTGCTAGAGATGTTGAGCATTTTTTTCATATATTTGTTGATCAATTGTATTTCTTCTTTTGTGAACTGTTCAGTTCCTTTTTCCATTTATTTATTGGGTTATTTGACTTTTTGATTTCTTTATATATCCTGGAGATAAATGCTCTGTCTGAGATGTCCCACACATCTTATTTTCTGGGATCTTCAAGTAATGCTCCCCTACTAGTTTTAAGTAGAGATACTGCCAAAAAGCAAAGCTGCTAACCCCCCTGCCACTAATAATAATAATAATAATAATAATAATAAATAATAATAAAGCTGGAGAGCTAGCCAGTGTTCAGATCCTGGTCTTATATGCCATGTTACAGAATTTGGGACTCATTCTGAGGGCACTTGGAAGTCACTTGAGGAATTTTAATTTGAGAAGCTTTTATATGAAAGATCATTCTAGCAGGTGTGTGTGTGTGTGTGTGTGTGTGTGTGTGTGTGTGTTTTGCTGTATGCTAGACAAACATACTATTGAGCCATGTCCCCAGACCCAGGCAATATTTTTATAAGACAACATAACAGAATAATTAAAATTTCATTTCTGGAGGCTCTTTGCCTGAATTCTAATTTTAGTTTTCCCATTTACCAAAACTGGTCCTTGAGAAAGCTCTAACCCTTAAAGTGTATTTTCTTAACTGTAAAAATAGAGAACAAACTGATACCTATCTTATACAATTATCCAAAATAGTGTAAACTTAAATTTATCTGTAGTGCCTGATGCCAATACAACATAAATTTTAGCTCCTACTGTTGTTCATGGTGACATTCTAATGACAGTAATTGGAGAATTTCTGAAAGATAGTAAGAACCAAGAAGGTAAGTCAGTTGCCATTCTAATAACCCAGTTATAAAATGAACCGATGTGACAGCAGTGGGATGCAGAAGAAGAATAAACATAATTTTGTTCCTGACACAATAGGAGGTGAGGGAGAATGAGGTGAAAACATGATTTGTAAGTTTCTGCGATAGGTTGTTTCCTGGAGGGTGGTATCATTTGAAGAGGTAGGAAGTGCAGGGCAGTAATGGGTTTTGGTGGGAAGACTGGAGTTTGGTTTAGGATCTCTGGGCTTTCACTTTAATACCCTTCTCTCCAGTGCCTTGACAGAGTCTGTTTATTACTGGTCTCCTTCAGTATGTCTTCCATAAGGACTTTTGTGGTCCAGGCTGGGAGTTTCATTCATTCCAACCTCAGAAGAAAGCAAAGAGAAAAACAGCAGGTTTACCAGATCTCAGCGTTCAATGTGAAATTTTTGTTATTGCTTTGCTTTCTAGGGCTTTTATAACCATGGCTTCACAGTTGGGACTCTGGGTCATTCTGTGTCCAGGACCCTACATTGGTAGTGACTTAGACCTTGGAGGCTTGCCCAGGTAAGTTATGATCTTAGGGTCTCCATGTGTGACTGCCCATGGTCCATAAGCACATTCAAATGGAACTTAGAGTGTTTTGCTTTGTTTTCTTTGTACATTTTTTATCTGCACTATTTTGTTCATTTAATGACATAGTGGATGAACCAGAAAGTATTTGGGATTATATATTATTTTAAAATAAATCTCTTATCTTTGCAATGCAGATAGGGTAGAGTTCATATTTATTCTTAAAATAAAAACTAATGGCTTGACTGGAGCTATAGCTCAGTGGCAGAGCACTTGCCTAGCATGTGTGAGGCACTGGATTTTGTCCTTAGTACCACATAAAAATAAACAAATAAAATAAACATCTACAACTACAAAAAATAAATAAAAATAAAACAAACAAAAAAACTAATGGCTACCACTTAAGCAATATCTTTATAAGTTATAGAGTTTGTTGTAGCAGTACAAATAGCAAGGCCAATTATGTCTTTTTTAAAAATTATTTATTTTTAACTCTTTACAGACTGTATTATGATTCATTGTACACAAATGGGGTACATCATTTTGTTTCTATGATTGTACTTGATGTAGATTCATACCATCCATGTTGTTATGGGGCGCAACTTAAGAACAGACCAATCACCACTGAGAAGTCCAAATTTGAGAGTTTTTAATAAGCCAGCCAGCTGACTGTCTCACACAATGCCCCAAAAAATGGCTATTGGGAGAACAGCCCTGACCACAGGGTTGTAGGGGTTCTTATTCCAAAAATCACATCAATCATAAGTGTCTGTTGCTATGATTCGAAATTACACATTAACATCATGAGATCATCGACAGAGGGGGAAGTGGGTCAAAATGACCCTTACCTAGGTACAAACTAAAGAATGGTTACTAACATCCACACAATCACTGTTTACATGGTACATTGTTCAGAAGCAATAGGAATCAAAAGAGAGCAATTCTTTACTACATAGGAGTTGCCATTGTATATTATTAAATATGTCACACCAAGTAACTGATGATGGGTACAGAGGCAGGGTGTTCCCATGGGAGAAGCTTATTTCCTACATAACATGGAGTCTCAGAGCAAAATGAGTCTGTTTATTCATTTCCCTTAGAGTCTGGCCTATAACATTCTCATGGAGCCAGATCTGTCAGCCCATCACAGTGTAATCATACATGTACATAGGATCATGATGCTGTTCTCATTCCACCATTTTTCATACCCCCCCTCCCAATTATGTCTTTTTAAAGAGGGTTTTTGTTGTTTTGTTTCAGGTCTTTTTAAAAATGTAGTAAAATACACATAATAAGGAATCTTCCATTTTAACCACTTAATAAAAGAGTGCATTTCCATGGCATTAACTACATTCAAAATGTTCAAAATGTTGAACATCACCACCATTATCTAGTCCCAGAACATTTTCATTCCCCCAAGAGAAAACCCTGTACCTCAGCCCCTCCCCAGTTTTTCTCCCATTTAGTCAAAGTGGCAATCACTATTCTACCCTTTGACCTTACAGATTTGCCATTCTGGATATTTCATGTAATTAGAATCAGACAATATGGGGCCTTTGTGTCTTTTTTTCACTTCACGTAATATTTTCAAGGTTTATTCACATTGTAGCATGTTCAGTTCCTCATGCTTTTTTATACTCTGGTAATTTCCAATAAAGAGGTTTTCCTACTACCAGTTTCCAATCAGCTTTATAAAAAAATCTCATTCTAGACTAGAAGTTGTCAAATTCTTCCAGATAGTAAATATTTTAGACTTTATGGGCCATATTCAGTCTATTCCAATCATTCAGTTCTGCTGGTGTAGCACAAAAGTTCTTGTGGCAATAGGTAAACAATTGGCTGCCATGTTGTACCAATAAAACTTTATTTACAGAAACAACATGTATGACTTGGCCTGTGGGCTGTAATCTCTCCTATTCCATGTCTGAGTCTCCCTTTTTTGATTCTAGCTGGTTACTCAGGGATCCAAACATGAAGCTGCGGACAACTTATAAGGGCTTCACTAAAGCAGTGAATGTCTATTTTGATCATCTGATTCCCAGGATATTGCCATTGCAGGTAAAACCTAATCCCCCATTTCTACAACTAGGGAAAGTTATCACCCGAGTTGATTTCTTGAGGGCTTACCACTTTCTATGCACTCCAAAGCAGGAAGAATATTACCAACTGCTAATTCCAGGTTTTAGTTGCTCTGCTTTTATACCTTTCCTCTACTGGCTGCCAAAATGAACAAGGCTCTTAAACTCAGATGTGCCTCTTCCTGGCAGTATGCTTGGAGTTCTCTGTTCTGTATATCTTTGTTTTGTCTTGCCCATTGTTTACTTGCTCTCTGTGTCACCATAAATGAGATTAATTATTATCATCAAAATGTCTTCCTTTACCTTTTAAAGACAGCTACTTGTCAGTTCTTTACAAACAATAGTGTGTACAGGTGATTTTAGATCAGTGACTTTATAGAAGTTGTAATATTTGACATTTAATGTATCTCCTGGTAATAAGACCATACTTTCAGGGCTGGGGTTATAGCTCACGGTGTAGTACTTGCTAGCACATGTGAGGTACTGGGTTCAATCCTCAGCACCTCATAAAAGTAAATAAATAAAATAAAGATATTGTGTCCATCTACAACTAAAAATAAAAAAATAAGTAAAATAAAGCCATGCTGTCATACATACTCATTGTTTAAATAGAAGTTGTGTACTATTATCTTTCTAAAATGGTTCAGAAACATGAAAAGGATGATATCCAGACAGTGCCCAACTTATGGTAATCAGCTTAAGATTTTTTGACCTTATGATTGTGCCAAGTTGTATGTTTTCAATATAAACCATACGTTGACTTTTGAATTTTGATCTTTTCCATAGCAAATGATAGATACTATGATACTCTTGTGTTCCTGGGCAGCAACAGCAGGTCCTCTTCCCAGTCAGTCACATACCCCCAAGGAGAAATAACCAGTATCTACAATGTATTGTGTTGCTAAGCTAGGATGTTCAGTAGGTTAGATCTATTAAATACATTTTGGACCTTATGATATTTTCAATTTATGATGGCTTTATTGGCAAGTTGAGGAGCATCAATATGAGGTAGAAAAAGAGCAGAGTGGAGTAACAGGGCTGTATGTAACATCTGTTACATACCAAGCTTTGCACTAGGTAATTAACATTTGCCTAGATTATTTTATCCTCACAGTGATGATTTGAAGGAGAAAGTATTATAGACTGAGTGGAAGCAATGACAAGACTGGCATATGACTAGGAGAATGCTTCACATGGTATGAATTTACTAGGAACTTTTTGACTCCTAATGCTGTGAGTATCCCAGAGTTAATCAGATGCACAGAAGTCATTAAAATACCTAAGTGATTAAACTACATAAATCACTGTGCCATTTGGGATAGAGAAGAGATGGTCTTTTACAGACTAGAGCTATACCATCTGATAGCAATAGCTATATGTGGCTATTTCAGTTTAAGCTAGTTAAAATTAAAAACAATTAAAAATTCAGTTTCCCAGTCACATTTCAAGTATTCAATAGCCACATGCGTCTGGTTGCCACTATATTGAACAAAGTGAATACAGAACATTTTTCATCATTTCATAGAATTCTGAAGGACACTGCTAGACTAGAATGCTCATTCTGTGCTTTATTCAGGACTTCTCAGTCTCAAAAATCCTGCCTGGAAAACTAAGTTAGTAATCAGAAAACTACTTAGTAAGCATGCAACCAGGGCTGAAAAAGTTGGGAAATCTCAAAAGTGTTTTATTGTGACCCCATGAATGGGCACTTTCCTACTACTAAGTACCCTTCTTTTAGAACTTTCTATTATATTTATCAGATTCAGTGTCTCTTACTTCAAATAATTCCAGGTGCTACCAACATCTAGATCTTCTCTCTTTAGTTTCTGTTCTTTAATTTGCTGGATTCCTCATTGAATAGATAGGACAGGAGAGCAGAGAAGCAATGTTTCAAAGAGCCTTTTAGCGTTTGTCAGCAGGGAATATAGGATTTAAAGGTTTGAAAGCAACAGTACTGTTTTCATCTTTGTGTCCCCTTTTCCTTGCTTGTCGGGGTACATTATCAGTCAAGTAGTCCTTGCTTGCTAAATACGCTGTCATTTTGCCATGTAAAGTTTATTCTAGGTCATGATGGTCAGATTTTGGAGTGAAAACACATACACATAGTCTCAGTTTTTTTTTTCCATGTTTCTGCTTGCACTATTGGCCTTAATGGTCAAAACAATATTTTTCTTATGTTTCCATGTTGGAAGGTGTATCTCATGGTTGCCACATAAGTTCTTGGCTCAAAGAAGTCATTAAAATGCTCAAGTGACTAAACAACATAAATTACTGTGCCATTTGGGATAGAGGAGAGATAGTCTTGAGAGTATGTTGAGGAGGTTCAACAAATTTGAAGCCAGCAAATTTGACTGGGATGTGACAGGTGCAAGATAAGGAGAGAAAATACATTAGCTGATAGGGACTTTGTGTTGAGAGAGCTATGGAGATAGAGGACAATTGAACATGTTCACATTGACAGAAAGGAACCAGTGTGGAAGGAAAATTTGAAGGTATTTGCAAAAGGCCATAATTTAGAGAGCAAAAGTGGAAGTGATTCAGGGGAAGAGTTGGGACTAATAGACAACCATGAAGAACATCAGTATTGAGAGGTGTGTGGGACAAGAGGAGCTCACCAAGGAGACTGAGAAAGAGTAACCAGAGAGGAAGACCCTATTAGAAGAGAACACACTGCAGAAAGTGTTGGTGAAACAGAAGGGAGGGTTTTAAGAAAGGAACAGTCAAGAGTGTCCAACTTGTTGAAAGAGCAGTTAAATCAGGACTAACACTTCTGGTTTGAATTTAGCAAAAAGAAGATCAATGCTAATAATTTAGGTAGATTGGAAAGAGTGGAAGTGAGACCACAATGATTAAAGAAGTAAATGAGAAGATAAGAAGCCAAGACTGAGTACAGAAATTTTCTCTAAGTTTAGCCATAAAGATGAAAAGGGCAAGAGTGTTGTACTTTGAGGGAGATATTGTCGAGGCAAATTATTTTTTAACAAAGAGCCTTACTTTAGTCAGCTAAAATGAGGGTAAGAATGTTCATTAATGAAAAAGAAAATGATACAGAAGACTGAGAGGGTTCTCCAAAGAACAAAGTTCCAGAGAATTGGGAAAGGAATGACATCTAGCACATCTAAGAGATCTAAGAGATGTGCTAGATAGGATTAGAGACTCTTCATTTGTTGACCTGGTGCTAAGGTGAGAAGGATGGTTTGGGAAGTTTAAGGCTTAATACATTGAATTGAGGGGGAAATAATGGGAATTATGAGGGAGTATTAGGAAAGGTAGAATTCTAAGAGTGTTTGACCTCCCAGGAGGATCACTGAATGAGAGAAATTTCTAGAACTGTACTGCTATATGGGATAGAGTGTGTTATTTTTATGCATGTGCTCAGGAAACTCAGAAAATACAGTCTTTTTCTAGTGGTAGATTCACTCTCAAATTCTCATCTCCTTGACCCTCAGTATAACCGGGGAGGCCCCATCATTGCTATGCAAGTTGAGAATGAATATGGTTCATATTATCTGGATAAAAAATACATGCCATATGTCAAAAAGGTAAGTGTTCCTTTAAATTTTCTCTGCATTTACATACCTATCTTCTTCTAGCAGAGTGAGAAAACTAAGTAACAGGTTTGTGGAGCCAACATATCCTAAGTACCTATAGATTTGCATGGAACCGTGGGATATGAAGGTGAAGCTCCAGTTTCATTTTTCCATGCATTTACATTCTAGGGTGAGGACTGAAAACTACCACACAATCCTAATGTAAGGCAAAAAGTGATGTTAATATATCTTTTACGTGGACATCACAGCTCTCTTTTAGTTGATGTTTACATAATACATACTTTGAAGTTCTCTGTATCCATCGGATTAAGGTACATGACTTATGAGTAGTATATAATTGGAATTTGTTTCTGCTAATTCTTTATGAAAATTCTTGCCTTGTAAATGAGGTTATTTGGTTTTTTTCCATATAATGTAATTGCTGATGTATTTGCATTTAAATCTACCATCTTGTTATTTTTCTGTTTGTCTTACCTGTTCTGTGGTCCCTTTCTTTTCCTTCTTCTCTTCTTTTGGATTGACTGAGTACTTTTTTATTCTGTTTTCTCCTCTACTAGCTTTCTCTATATTTCTTCACTGCTATTTTAGTATTTTCCATACAGTATAAAGTTTCTACTCTTGAATTATTAAAATCTAAGTTAATATGTTTGCCAATTCCAGGGAAAATATATTTTACTCCCTTTTACCTTAGATATTATTATTATCACTTTTAATGCTATCTATACTTTTTATCTACAGATATTATTATTACTTTTATTATATAGAGTTAATTATCATTTAGGTTTACTCAGATATTTTTTGTTTCTTCCCTTCCATTTCAGTAACTATAAGTTTTCATCTCATCATTTTTCTCTGACTTTAGTATTTTCTTTGTCATAGGTGTGCTGATAACAAACTTCTTTACCTTTGTTTGTTTGAAATATGTCTAGTTTGCCATTATTCTTATTTTGGTTTTGCTTTTTTTCTCTTTTGGTGCTGAGATAGAACACACTTGCATTTTACCATTGAGCTATTCCCAGCACCCCCACCCCCTAACCCCCCTTTTAAAAAAATCTTGAAACAGGGTCTAAGTTGCTTAAGGTCTCACTAAGTTGCTGAGGTTGGTCTTAAACTTGCAATCCTCCTCCTGCTTTAGCCTCATGAGTCACTGGGATTACAGGCATGAACCACCATGCCTGGATTACCATTGTTTTTGAAGGATTTTTTTTTTTTCTTTTTTTTGCTGTATGTAGAGTCCTAGGTTGGTAGTTATTCTCCTTGTGGGTTTTTCTAGCATCCAATGTGGCTATTATTTTTCCTTTGAGGGTATTTTTTTTTTTAATTCTGGCTACTTCTAATTCTTTTCTTCCCCCAACAATTTACTAAGATTGCCTGGGTGTAGTTTTCTTTCCAGTTTTCCAGTTTACATATTTTGCACTCTTCAGTTTGTGGATTGAAGTCTTTAATCTGTTTTGGAAATTTCTCAAATTTATATACTATTTTCTTCTCAGGTATTCAAATTACATAAATGTTAGATGTTTTCATGTATCTATTATTCTGTTTAAATTTTTTTCTAAACCATCTTCTAACTCATTAATTTTCTTTTTGACTTTGTCTAAGTCAATGTTAAACTCATTAAGTTGTGATTTCAGATAACTTTTGTTTCTAAAATTTTTATTTGATTCTTTTCTTACTTTAATAAATATATTTAATAAATCAGCAAAGCTTTAATCATATTATTTCTGTATAATTCTTACAAACTACAGACATTGAGATGAAGGGAAAAAAAAATCCTACAAATATTTAGTATATCTTGACGGTTATGGTGTAGTGCAGAGTGGGGTTGGGTGTGTTCTTTGTCTTATGGATTTGAAGAATGAAATCCATGGACACAAGGTGAGAACAAAGTAACAGGATTTACGGGAGTAAAAGAAAGAAAGCAGAACTCCCAACGTGGAAGGGGTCCCAAAAGAGGGTTGCTGATGGGTGTCTGTTGTTTTGGAGTTTATATGAATCTATAACTAACCCTGACCTAATCCTGGGTAAGGCACTCAGAGACCAAGAGCTTTTCAACCTTTCATCCAATCAGGTTACCATGCCTTTTTTGGGAGGGGATCTGGGTACTAGGCAAGAGATGTCTCACTATCAGTTTTTCTGCTTACACATGAGTTGACCTGACCTTGATGAGGCCTGACTTTTTGTGTCTATAACCTCTTAGCACTGCTGCACAGAAACCTGATCTTGGAGGGTCCCAGGTTTCCTGTCTGATAATGCCTCATTCCCCACTCTGATGAGGTGATCCTAACTGCTTTGGGGGAAGAAAGGTGATTACCACTCTAACTTTAGGAGTATTGATGGAAACAGCAGTCAGGATCCCTCTATAGAGGTCTATTTAATGGGCTCCTACTGAAGTCAGGTGTTATCTCAATGGTAGGTTGTATTTCCATGACCATTTGAAGCTTAATGGACTCTATAGCTATCTCACCCATCTGGGCAATCCAAAGGTCCATGGTGGTGATTGGTGGGTGATTGGACCATATGTACATAGGGCAGGGTTCATGCTAGAATAACAATACATAAGACAGCAAAGTATTATTTTCTGTAAGCAATTAGCATAGAAACAATCAGTGTTATAAGCCAACCTCTGAAGACCATGAAGATAGTAACTTATTAGAACTTAAGACTGATCCAATATACCATTGATTTGTGAGTGTTAGACCACTCAAGGCTTTAGAAACATTAACTATGTTGCCAGAAACATATATACAAAGTTTATTTTTTATAGTGGCACAGATAGATGTCCCCTTGAGCTGTGGAATGCCATCTGATTTCTGTAAAATAGCTTTCTAATTGTTGTTACCTCTGTGTTAGTAGAAGAGTCTCTTTAGCTGTGTCACTTACAACTCACTTGGTAAAGTTAGGACTTCCATGTGCCACATTACATCATTTAGACTAATCAGAGGGATAAATATCAGGGCTAGATAATCATACCAGTGAAAAACAGAGTTTACCTATGTAGGAGTTTAGGAAAATTTGACTCTACAAATTTGTGACTCTGTTATCATCTTTTGTGATAGTTATCAGGCACTCCTGTATAAGAACCCTTTCTTTATAACCTCCCAGTTTTACTTGTTTGGGGGAGGACTGACACAAGTGTACATCTCAAGTTACATTAAAAAAGCCATTTTTTTAAATGTCCATGTATGACTGTGCTTTGGTTATACTTTCCTGCCAGGTATTTAAGACAAAGCTGGTTAAAAATTAACCTTTTTCCTAACCGCTGTTAAGAGTCATCTGAGATTTTGTCAGGGGTCACTCTTAGGAACTTGTGAGAAGCCTCTTGACTCCTTTAGCTTTCCTCTACCAGTTATGCCATCTGCCAAGATGGGTCAGGGTCTTGCTGACCACATGTGGCTTCCCTAGAAACTTCAGGGACATTTACCTTTCCAGTGACTCTCCTCTTTGCAGAATGTGCATTGGTTGACTTTCTGTTCTCTAGGGTCCTCACAATCTCCTCTCTGATCAGGAGGTCTGAACTGGAGTTTCAGGGACCTTAAAGAAGTCCTGTTGTTCCCCGAGTGCTGGATGACCTCAAAAGCAAAGGTCAAAATATTGACTACTTTTTCTTGGTCCTTTTACTTAGAAACTTTTGTCTCTAAATTTGAGTTTTAAACATCTAGTAGGCCAGTTTTGCCATTCTTGAAATTGGAGTAACAGGTTTTAACTTTAATGTTTATAATTTTACAATTACTCCTTTTGTTTAATTAAGGTAACAGTTTTACAGTTACTCCTTTTGTTTAATTAGGGTTAGTATCAGTACTGGAAGTCAGCATTATATCCTCTCTGTCCTGGAAGTGACACTTTATTATTCTAACTCAGGTTATTATGATAGAATTAGTTCTTCTTTAAAACACTAACAGGTAACAGCTATAAAGTGAAATTAACAAGAACAAAACATACTTGATTGATAATGTTCTAAAAAAAATTGGTCTTTACTTTCTCCCTGATGTCAGTCCAATAATTAAGACAAGGTTTTGAGAAAAAGGAAAAAGAAGTTTTGTTTCTTTGTTAGCAAAGGAGAAATATAGATGACCAACTACCCAGGGAACAATGGTTCCTTAAAAAGGTGATTTAATGCCTACATTTCAGTTGCCCCCTGTCCAGGGTCATAATTTATTTGCAGCTTTGAGAACCATTTTTTAGATCTTTTGGCAACACTGAAGTCTGAATTACTTCTTTCCTCTGGTGTATGAGCCCAAGGATAGACAACTCAGCTCAGAAAGGGAAGAAAGGTAATCTCCCTTCCCCCAGTTATAGGGAGGGGAAGATGGAGAAGAGAAAGAAAGAAATTCATGTCAGTTTTAAAATAAGATGCAGTATCAGAGGAGCAAGGACTATACTCAAAGCATGAAGACTCTGTCGCTATGAGAGTAGATCAATGATTTAAGGAACCTTGTTGTTTTTAAACATAGAGAAATAGATTTTGTTTTCTATTAGTATAGTAAAAGTTGACCTTAGAGAAAAAAAAAAAAAAAAACCCTTAAATAATTTTAACTTAATCACACACAAACTTTTTGAGATTTACCTTTCACGAACCATTTGTAATTTACTTAGACACTTTATAACTTGTTTATATCCTTAATTTTGTCTTTTATTTCAAAAGGACTTTGGGCAAAATTATTATTTACTTTAGGATAAGATATTATTTTACTCCACAAGATACTTTATCTTTTAGGAACATTTATTTTTCCCTATTAATTTTTCTTAAGGTATATTTTCATATTTATAATGTTCTTATACCTCTTGTAGTTGCTGACCTTTTAAATTGTACATTCTGAAACAATCTTTATGAAATTTCTGAATTTAGACAAATTACTCCTTTTTAATAAGATGAAATACTTTATGCTTTTCTTATAGTTTTTTCATCAAAACACAACTTGGTTTCTTTTTGTTCCTTGCATGTAGAACAACACATGTAAGTACAGTTCTCTTAGTCACCTTGCTTTTTAGTGAAGACCCAACAATTTATAAAAACGTATTTAATAGACACATATATATGTTGTCTTATAGAATTTAAGAAGCACAGTCACAGACTTTTAATGTATGACTTAGACATGGGAAGGGACTTGCAGTTGGTGATGTTAAGAATAGAGTCTGTGAACCATGGGGATGCTGATATCAAAGGATCATTTGGCCACTTGTCCTCTGGGGACATATTCACTTCTATCATCATTACTGTTTATTCTCCCTCCTTTGGACTCTTCAAAGGAGACACTCTCTTTTCCTTTTCTAGTGTATTTGAAAGTTAACCCTTGGATAACTGGTCTCTGAATACAAATAACAGGAAAAAAACAGGGGTTTAGAAACTCAAGTTAGACCAGACAAGACTAATTGGTACAAGACCAAAGGTGAATTCATAAGAAAAACCTTGAGCTCAGCAATAGACAGAGGCTTTGAGAAATTGGCCTAGCCATAATTACTATAGAAAAGACCACATACATCTTTGCACTTTTGGATCAGATTAGATTAGCCCAGATATTTAAATAATGTAGGAATCCATGAAGTCCTTAGGAAAAGATTTTCAAGAAAAAGAAAACATATATATGGGATCTTTTTCATTTTCCTTACCTGAGCCCATCTAGAGAGAAGAGAAAACCATGTGGCAATTAGGATTTTCCTGGACATTGTTGGGCAAGTTTTGTCAGCTTCCTGAAGTTGAGTCCTGTTATTTGGGGGCAGTGCCAGCTAAGTTGTCCCTGAAGCAGAATGTGAACTTCTTAGGCATCCTCAAAAGGGACCTGGTAGAGCTGGACTTTCCAGATTCCCTTCCTATTTTCTTATTTCTCTAGCATTTAGAGAGGAACTTGGGAAAGAGTAGAATCCCAGAGTATAACAGAAGAGAAGACAGTCTTTTATATCCCATAACAGCTTTGATTTAAAAGTGACACTTTTTTTTTGTCTCAAGTCAGTTTGGGCACTTGTTCATTCAGCTTACATTCCAGATGAATATTAGGCAGGCAGCTAAGGAAAAGGAAAAGCAGTCATTTTGAGCTTGAGAGGCAAAAAAATTATACATAGAGCTCTTTTGATAATTTCCCCCTTTTTGTAAAACAAATATAGCTGTAAGATGGTGTTAAAGTTTATGTTTCTCTCCAGAGGCCATTTTCCCATCCCCTAGTTGGTAACTGGGCCAGGCTTGGGTGCTGAAAAATATCAGGCATTTCTTTTTCAGTGTCTTGAGAATCAAGTTGATCCAAAATTTTCAAAACAGGTATACCCTAGTATTTTTGGTCTCCTCTCCCATGAGTGGCTATGGAAAGGATTGAAGCCTGCTGGGTTATATGTTCTGACCCATATGGCTTAAAACCCTTTGAGGGAGTATTTCACATCTATAAAGACAAAAAAGAAGAACAAGGCATTCCCTGTCATCTCCCTTGTTTCAGCTGTGCCCAGGACATCATCTGGTATTTCTCCCTCTTCTGTGGGCAGCCAAAAAAGGTGCAAGCTTCCAAATTTATCTGCCCTTACAAAGGTGTGACTTGTAACCCTGTGAAATCATGACACCCTTAGATGTGTTATTTGTCTCCTATGATAAATCCTGGTCTATTTGTGCTGAGCCCACCACCAGTTGAAAACCTTTTGGAGGGAAAACTGGGCCTCACCCAGAATGAAGGATATTAACTTATCAATAATTACTGGAGTTAGAAGAGGGTATTTACCAGCTGTTTGTGCCTTTAAACTTTGTCTTAAATGTTTCCTTTGTCTTTTGGATCCTTAAACTCATAGGACCATGTTATCATATTTGAATGCTGCTCAATTTGAATGAGAGGCAAGCCTGGTAGTGCTCTGGGTGATGTCCCCAATTGAGAAAGGCAAATAATCTAGCTCCCTGAACTAGGTGAGATAAAGTATAGTTTGCTGTAATTATGTGAGAGCTTTTTTCCCTGCAATAATACAAAAGGGCAATACAAAGGTAGAGATGTCTTGTGGAATTCCAGAGAAAGCAGCTTAATTTTGAATCCAGGGGAGCTCTATCTTTATAATCTCCCTGTGTAAGATGTAAACACCAGGAACAGGCTTGTGATTTGAGTCCCAGAAAGTGGTCAAAAGCCTGTAGGTTCATAGAAAGACTTTATTTAGGCACTTGATAGAGAGAAGGTGAAAGAATTGAGGGTCAGTAGGACATATAGAGTAGTTAGGACATATAGAGTAGTAGTAACCTGCACTCGAGGGCATACATAGGCAAGAGACATAGAAGGAGAGAGACTGTTTGACTCATGCTCTGGTAATTAACAGGTCATCTCTTTCCCCCAAAGACCTTGGATCAGACCAAGACTTTGTCTCAGGATCTGTCAGTCTTCAGGTGAGGGACCTGTCCACTATCAGGCCAAGTTTGTCAGAAGCTGGAAGCAAGGAACAAAAAGACAGATAGAGGTTGATATTTGGTACTCCTGGGAGCTACCAGTGTCACACTCAGGATATGAGACATTTGTGCAGCACCAAGGAATCACCCCAGTCTTTTGCCTTCAATTATCTCAAGCCTTCTTCTGTGCCACACACCAATTCTCTCTCACAGAAAGGAAACTGAAGCAAATCAGGACTGACATTTCTAATGCCCAGGCAAAGGGGGATTGGTCCTGCCAGCCCAGGAAGCCTGTTATCTGAATCTTGTAGACTGGTTATTCACTTTTTTTTTTTTAACATTGTTAAGGCTTTTATTTGTTTTTTATTCTTATTAGTTATATGTGACAGTAGAATGTATTTTGACATATTATACATATAAGGAGTATAACTTCCCATTCTTCTGGTTGTACATGATGTGAAATTACATTGGTTGCATATTCATATGTGCACACAAGAAAGTAATGTTTGATTCATTCTACTGTCTTTCCTATTCCCAATTCCCCTCCATTCCTTTTATTCCCCTTTGTCTAATCCAAAGTACTTCTAATCTTCCATACTCAACCCCCATTATTGTGATTTAGCATCTGCTTACAGAGAAAACATTTGGGCTTTGATTGTTTGGGATTGCCTTATTTCACTTGGCATTATAGTCTCCAGTTCTATCCATTTACTGGCAAATGCCATAATTTCATTTCTCTTTATGTCTGAGTTGTATTCCATTGTGTAAAAGTACCACATTTTCTTTATCCATTTATCTGTTGTAGGGCATCTAGGTTGGTTCCATAGGTTAACTATTGTGAATTGAGCTGCTATAAATAGTGATGTTGCAGTTGTCACTGTAGTATGCTGATTTAAAGTCCTTTGGGTATAAACAGAGGAGTGGGATGACTGGGTCAAATGGTGGTTCCATTCCAAGTGTTTTGAGGAGTATCCATATTGCTTTCCATAGTGGTTGCACCAATCTGCAGTCCCACCAGCAGGGTATGAGTATACCTTTTTCCCCACATCCTCTCAAACATTTATTGTTTCTTGTGTTCTTGATAATTGCCTTTCTTACTGGAGTGATATTGAATCTCAGTGTAATTTTGATTTGCATTTCTTTAACAGCTATAGATGTTGAATAATTTTTTCATTTATTTTGTTGACCGATCATATTTATTCTTCTATGAAGTGTTTGTTCAGTTCCTTAGCCCATTTATTGATTGGGCTATGTGTTCTGGTGTTAAGTTTTTTGAGTTCTTTATGTATCCTGGAGATTCATAATGCTCTATCTGAGATGCAGGTGGCAAAAACTTTTTCCCATTCTGTAGGCTCTCTTTTCATGTTATTGTTTCCTTTACTGTGAAGAAGCTTAAGTGACTGACAGATGCCTGTTTTTATAAATTTCAGAGCAAGAGGACTAAACATTTGAATGGAGCTTAGGGCTCCCAGAAAAGGCAGTGAATCATTGGTCCATTTTACTCACCCTTCCATAGATCCTGGATGAGCCCCCAAAAGATGCAGCATCAAGCAGGACTGGGTGGGTTTTTTGTTTCATGAATTTGAAGAATGAAATCCATGGACACAAGGGTGAGAGCAAAGTAACAGGAATCATTAGAGTAATAGAAAGAAAGCAGAGCCAGGTGCAGTGGCGCATGCCTGTAATCCCAGTACCTCAAAAGTCTGAGGTAGGATTGTGAGTTCAGGGGCAGCCTCAGCAACTTAGCAAGATTCTGTTCTAAATAAAATATAAAAATAAGCACCCCTGGGATTAATTGCCAGTACCAAAAAAAAAAAAAAAAAAAGAAAAGTAAAGAAAAGAAAGCATAATTCCCAAAGGGGGATGGGTCCCAAGAAAGGGTTGCTGATGGGTATCTGTTTTCTAGGGGTTTATGTGAATCTCCAGGGTTAAGGAAGCTGGCCATGACCCAATCCTGAGTAAGGAACTCACTGTCCAAAAGCTCTTCACACATCCTTTCATCCAATCAGGGTATCATGCCTTTTTTTTTTCAGACAGGGATATCTGCACTAAGCAAGGTATATCTCACTATCAGTTAGTTTCCTGCTTACACAGGAATTGTTCTGACCTTGATTATGCCTGACTTTTTAAGTCTGTAGTTTCTCAAGCCTGCTACCTAGAAACTGACATTGGAGGAGCCCATGTGTCCTATCTGCCTATTTTAACTCTTTCTCCTGCCTCAATAGTAAAATTACACTGTATCTAACCAATATATATTATAGAATAGTACCATAAAACATAAATATATTTATATTTTCTAGATAATAAGGGAAAAAGAGACATTTTAAATTTCTTTTCCTTTTTTCTCAAACTGAAGCATCTTCCTTGGGATATACCTGACTGTTGCTCTAGTTGAAGAGTGCTTGATGACTTTTAAATATGCACATTAGCCTAAGGCCTACATTATCTTTGGATTCCCAGTAGAGGGGAGGTTGTCTCTATTTACAAAGAGAAAACCAGTGGTTATTAAATCAATCTCTCTTGTACCAGGGAGGATCATGATAGTCACATGGCTCTCTGAATGTACATGTCTTAAATCACTATGTATATTAGATAAAATTTCCTTGAAAGATCTTGTCTAGTGCAAACTTGTTTATCTGCCCAAGCAGTGTAGGGAACCCAGGAAAAGGACCAATCATGTTTGGTCCTTGAGTATCACAAAAACACCAACCAATAAAGGTATGATTTTCTGATTTTGTTTTGATTATTTATTTCTAGTTCTTTGCCAAGAGTTCTCATTTTTTCTTTTAATTCCATGAACACATTAATTATATCTATTTCAAAACCTAAGTCTAATAAATCTAAGATTTAATCTCATAAGGATCTGTTTCCTTTGTGATTTTTCTTATGGTTTCCATAAAGTATAGTCTAATGCATGTCTAATAACTTATTTATTGAATGTCAGACATTAACTTATGAGAACAATGAGATCATTTGAGTCCTTTTGTCACCCCCTGGATTGATTCATTTTTGCTTCTGACAGGTATTTGCAATGATTTGAAACTGAGCTGTCCTTGTGAAATTCACCCTTTTTTCTAGGGGATCGCTCTTCAGGTCTTGGCTGAAAAGCCTAGGATTTTTCATGGTTCTCTACTGTGGTGGTCCCCAAACTGCAGTTTCTTTCTCCAAGCCTTATAATACTCCTGGAAACCCTTCTAAATTTCTCAGACTCTCAACTGATACTTTAGAAATGAGTTACTGGCTCATGGGAAAAGCAGTACCAAATACTAGCTTCTTTTCTCTCTAGGATATGGGCCCCTCACATTCTACCTTACATATGCAGCATCTCTAAATAAATCTTTAGAAAATATCTTGTCCAGCTTGTCTAGTTTTTATTAGAAGGAAGGTTCATTGGATATGAAAAATCTATCATCCCTAGAAGTAGAATCTGTTTCTATCCCTATGAATTATGAATCATGCATTTTGATTTGTCCAGGACATTCATAGGATGCTAGAATAATTGCTATCACCTTTCATTCTCAAGTCTTCTAGTTTTGATATGCCAGTAAGCCATGTTGGTCACAAGGGCTAGAGATGAAGTACTGCATTCTTATAGTATCTACAGAAGATGGGATGGGATAACAGTAATTGATAGATGACATTCTGGCTCTTCTCACTCGAGTCACTTCTCTGCCTCACCTATTTTTCAAAGGAGTCCATAGATCTACACCAACTCATAGTACCCAGTAAAGGGTTCAAGGGATAATTGCAAGAACATTTTCTCTTTCAGGAATTTTTTGTGTTTTGTTTTGTTTTGTTTAATTTCATACTTGGTCCAAAAGACGAAGTACACCTTTGGCTTTTCTTAGTATCTATGACCACGGTATTAGTTTTTCACCCCCAAATTAGATAAGTCCCTTGTTTCTTGCTATCTTTGATTTTGAATCTCCCCAGCACTGATTCTAGTTAAAGTAGGAACATTAAGGGCTCATGCAGCAAAATATGTGACTATGGATAGATTTAGCAACAACTTACCTGTCTTTGCCCATTGAAAATAGCAGAAGTATGTGTGAATTTGGCCCATGGGACATGGTTAATTTGGATGACAGTGGGGACAAGAATGTTTATCTTAGGTTCTGACATACTGAGAAAATCCAGAATTTAGGTCCTTAGGGAAAGCACTGTATTAGGTAAATGTAAATAATTCCACTGCCTATTCTATGAACTTATAGTTATCACTTTGGCTCTGTGACTGAGGCAGAGATGATATTCCTGTTTTAAATTTCTAAATTATAAGAAGTTGGATGAAGAATTAGACCTTCTTTTCCATGCTTCAACCTCATTCTAGTATTTTGTTGTCATATTTTTTTTTCTGTAAAGAAACAATTCCATGGAACCAGGGAGAGTCTATTTGCCTTTCTGAATTTATTCCTAGGCTCTGGAGAAAAGAAAGGTCAACGTGCTGCTCATGACTGCTGATAATGGACTAACACTGGAAAAAGGCCACATAAAAAATGGTACAGTTTTGGTTTCACTTTGTGTCCTCCAGTGGTCAATTCTGAAAGAGCAAGAGTCCTTCTGACATTCATCATTCCCATCTCCTATGAGGAAATCTCATAGTCTTTAGATGAAAATGGTGGGGAGTTGAGGTCAAAGCTGAGTTAGTAAGTTAATCATTTTTTTGTTGCTGTGACCAAAACACATGACAAGAATAACTTAGAGGAGGAAAATCTTATTTAGGGCTCACAGTTTCAGACATTCAGTCCAGGGTTTTCTGATTTCATTGCTCTGGACCCAAGATAAGGCAGGTTATGATGGACACCATGATGGAAGAATCAGTGGTCTACTCATGGCAGCTGGAGACAGAGACGGAAAGGGGAAGTGCCCTCAAAGGAAACAAACCCTTCCAGGAGAGCTCATAGTGATCCACCTCCTCCAACTGTATCCCACCTGCCTATATTACCACCCAGTCAGTCCATTCAAACTAGGATGGGCTGGTTATAGCTCTCATAATCCAATCATTTTGCCTATATTTCTGCAGGAACACGGGAGCTTTGGGGGGACACCTCATATCCAAACCATAATAGAAGGTTAGACCCTATCTTCCTGTCCCACCGGCTGTTATCCCCAGAGCAGTAACAATACAGAAAACTTACTCCATCTTCCTTAATCCCTTAATCAGAAGGGGTTCTGACTGGGATCAGAGTAAAGGTTATCTCCAATACTATCATATCACTCTGATTGAGAAACAGAGAGCAGGTGAGTGTCAGAAAAATAGCAATGCCCTGAACCCAGCCCTGGGAGCTCTTGGGGTAAATAAATTCAGAAAATCAAGCAGTGGGGGAGGGGGACTGTAGCAATAGAGTCCTTGCCTAGCATGTGCAAAATCCTGGAATTAATTCCTAACAAAGCTGAAAGAAAAAAAAAAAGTTGGGAGGGATATGGATTACAAGGAGCAAACACAGGTTGATATATAGGACAGTGATAAAGGTAACACAGAGACAAATGGAGACAGAAAAAGCATGGGGCTGTGGCCCTGTGTGATAGAGTACATACTTAGTATTAGAAAGTCCTTGTCTCAATCCCAAACAACTCCTTCAGCCACCGAAAGAGGTCAAGAGACCTAGAGTCAAGTTTTAGGTCTTAGGTGATTTATTTTTCTGAGCTGAATTTCTTCATTAGGCCTGGCTATTCATCAGTATCACATGGTAGTTTATTTGAACTGTCCTATTACTTCAAATTCACTATAAATGCTAAGTGAAAGAATTTCTTTGAAAGCCCTTTGTATATTACATGTGGGTTTTATTGTGAGATCATGTCGTTATTGTTAGTCACCAAATGAAATGTCTGAGAGTTGTACATGTAGGAGGTGCTGAACCCAGGTCTCCAACTTGGTTCTGGTAGTATGTCATCTGTAGTTTGGGGACCCTGGTAGAGGGGTTGTGACAAACCCTTGGTTCTCAGCCAGGTCACAGCAAAACTATGCACTGTTTCTCCTTTCCCACCATAGTGCTGATCACTGTCCACATGAAGAATGTAAAGAAAGAAACTTATAAAGAACTCTCTTCAATTCAGGTAAGGACATTTCAGAGATGCAAAATGTTAGCTCTTTAGCTGGGGGAATTCTCAACAGTTATTGGTTCAGTTAAAAGTTTAATCAATGCCTATTCTAGATGGTTTTAGGATCAGCTGAATCAAATTCACATGCTCACAGTACCAGGTCCATAGCCCACAGCTATAGAAAGTTCCCTGTAATTTGTTTCCAGTGCATTTCTTACACTTGACTAAGAAAGTGAACACATGAAACACAGTTTTGAGAGCAGATATAATATTAAATGAATATAAGGAAAAATTAGAGGTTTTGTGTCTGTTTTACATTAAAGAGACTCTTCCCTAAATTAGACAAGGTGGAACCCACATAGTTAAAGGGTAGCAAAAACCTGAACTAGATGAGAAATTATAGGTTTTAAATTTAGAAATTTGAATTGAGTACTTTTTTTTTTTGACTGTTTGAGTCAGTTTTTTCGCTAGGCTCTAGGTATGCATTGGTTAGAGAGACACATTCCTTGCCTTGAGGAGGCTATATCTAGATTTTTTTTGGGGGGGGGGTTTTGCTGGGGATCGAACCCAGGGCCTTGTGCTTACAAGGCAAGCACTCTACCGACTGAGCTATCTCCCTAGCCCCAGCTATATCTAGATTTGCTCACTATGTGTGAATGTCCTCTTACTATCTTTGTTCTGACTGATAATCTCTTGAGAAAGGATGGACAAATCATGCCAAATGTGGTGGCACATACATATAATCCCAGCTAGTTAGGAGGTTGAGGGAGGAGGATCATGAGGACAAGGCCAGTGTGGGAAACTTGGATCCTATCTCAAAAGAAAATAAAAAGGACTAGGGATGTACCTCACTAGTAGAGCATTGGCCCAGCATGTGTGAGGCCCTGGGTTCAATGTTTAATTCCCAGTAATGAAAAAAAAAAAAAAAAGAAAAAGAAAAGAAAAGATGGACATGTCCAGATGAGAGTACTGGAAAGCAGTGGGAATCTCCTGGATCCCAATAGGCTAAAACCAAAAGGCAGTAGTTAATTGTACAATATTTGCATTAAAATCAAAATGAAATAAAAGCAGAAAATCTCTAGGGACAAAAATGCAAAAAGGAAGCTATCCAGCTTGACAATGTGTTCTTGACAGTGTGTTGCATGTAAGAGATTTGGGAAGTTATGTTTCACCTAAATAAATCTGTGACACCTACTACCCATAGTTTTTAAAACTTGGGTTTTATTGACAGAAATGATATCATCACATTTCTCCATACTGTAAGAACACATTTGAAGCATTCATTTTTTTGGTTTTTGTATTTTTTTCTGCTGAGGTCATCATGTCTTAGGTGGCATTTTAGCAAAACAGAATACTTTTAGCCGACTTGGTTTAGAGATTATGTAAAAATAAACTAAAAGAAATAGGAATGAGTGTCACATTAAAGATAAGACTCATTTAATGGGCATCTCCAAAAGTTTAGAGTATTTTCATATGAAAGGAAAATTTTTTTTATTTCCATATAGCAAAATTAGTTTCAATGAGACAAAAATTAATGGAAAACACATATTAGCTCATTATAAGGATTATAATTTTAACAATCTGATTTCTCCAAAAATGAAATGAACTGCCTCAAGTAGCGAAGAAGAAGTTTTTTGTATAGGCTTTTGAATTTTATTGAATAAAATGGGCTTTTCTTGGATTTTTACAGTTGTAAAGCTCTCAAATTGTCCTTTTGATAATAATCACTTTGCAGATTTATAGGAAACTAAGAAGTCATTAATAAATAAAATCAATTTTTTTCATTAAAGACTTTGGAAATGTTAGAATTGAAAGAAACTTTAGAATTTACTTGTATATCAAAAGAGAATGCCCAGCATAATAGTTCCTCCAAAATTCAGCATTCATTAATTAACTCCTTAGTAATTTGGGGGATATAAGTCAGAGAGACTCTCAATCTACATTAAGTAAACATTCTTATTACTTGCTGCAGGTGGTGCCTGGAAATTGATGATGCAGGCAAATATCATTATTATTATTATTATTATTATTATTTATTTTTTATTGTTTACTATATTCAGATATACATGATAGCAGAATACATTTTGATTCATTGTACACAAATGGGGTACAACTTTCTTTTCATTTCTCTGGATGTACACAATGTACAGTCACCTCATTCATGTAATCTTACATGTATATAGGGTAATGATGTTTGTCACATTCTATCATCTTTCCTTCCCCCCATCCCCCACTCTTATTTCCTTCTATACAATTCAAGACAAAGAATTCTTTATCATTAGAATAATTAAGGTGGTCCAATATTTAGAGAAGGCAATGCCTAAGTGAAGTGAGAAATAATATATTAAAAAAAAATTAAAAAAAGGTTTCTAATGTAAAAAATTGTGAGTCTCAGTCTGCTTGGACAACTATAACAAAATATCACAAATGGAGAAGCTTATAAACAATAGAAACTTATTTCTCTTAGTTCTAGAGGCTGGAAAATCCAAGATCAAAGTGTTGGAAGATTTGATATCTGGTGAAAGCTATTTCCTGGTTCTTAGCACCTTTTTCTGTGTCCTCACATGGTGGAACAGACAAGGCAGCTCTGTAGGGCCTCTTTTCATAAGGGCACTGATCCTTCATGAGATCACTTCCTAAAGGCCCGGCCTCTTAATACCATCACCTTCAGGGCAAAGATTTCAGCTTAAGAATTTGGAGGGTTCACAAACATTAAGTCCATAGCACTTTGATTTGGGAATCCTGTGAGACTGAGAGGAAGTTGCAGGAGTTTGAACCATTTAGTCTCAGTTTAAGTAATCTTAAAAATTTGAGAACATTATTGTGGAATTCAATAAAATTTGAAAAATCTAAAGATTGCCAGGCAGAAATAAAGATAAGGTGAAACTATATAAATATGTGGTAGATCAAGTTGGCAGCTCAGGTGTGAGCATGAATACTGTAGAGGTTCCAGTGAAAGGATCCCAGAGTTGGAGACTGTGATGGTAGTGACAGCAGAAATTCAAAGAACAGATTAACTTTATAGTGCTAGAAGGAGCAGAATTGAAAGGACCAACTATAGAATACAGCTGGAATAGAGAGACTAGCAAATCCCCAGGGACTGGAAAGAAAGGAACTAGAGGGTCCACTATGATGGCAAGGGAAGAGTGAGCACTAGAAGATATATGAATATACTGGGATTGGGGGGAATTCTCTCTCTCTCTCTCTCTCTCTCTCTCTCTCTCTCTGTTGCTAGGGATTGAACCTCATGCAGTCAGGCAAGCACTCTACCACTAAGTCACATCCCCAAAACTCTAATGGGGAATTCCCTTTTAAGGGAATTCACCATTTTCAGTATTCATTTGTTGAATATTTTTAGTGCTCTATGTCAGTTATTTCCTTACTAGACCTCTACTGTGATCACTGAAGAGAATGAGAAAATTTCTATTTCTAGAAGTTTTCAGATTCTATTTCTAGAATGTTCCAGAAAGGGCAATGTTGAAATAGCAGTTGATTTAACCAAACCTTAGGTAAGATGAACAATGAAATTACAAGAGGAATAACAGAACAGGAAAGTGATATGAGAATGGGAGAAGAGAACTCAGAGTTTATGAGCAGTGATAGGATACTCTGAGTTGCAAAGGGGTATGAGAACTAGACTTTACAATTTCCTTTTAAGCAATCCAGGGCTTCTAAGTTATATAAAAATTTTCTAATTTGTTTCTTGGCTTTTCTCAGGGTCGTAGCCCTATAATGATGACGGTATACACAGTGACCTCTTTTGACTCATGGGGTGTTGCCCACCACAGTCTAGATGGACCTGGTGAGTTCTCCTTAGTTCCTTTCTCAGAGAACATGTTATGCAGATGGCACTGATCTGTTTGTTTGCTTGTGTCTTCTAATTAGTGTATTTGAGATTCAGGGGTAAGACTCCTACATGCCATAGCTTTATAAACATTAACATAATTAAGTAGACATCTGAAGGTAAAATGACCACAGAGAATGGACATCCAAGATATCACTGTAATTGAAATTTAATTTTTAAGTTTCCATTCTAATTATATTTATTGAGGCTATAAAAGTAATTAGAATGAGTGTTCTGATAATAGGGGAATTGCACAAAGGGGAATTGGATGAAGGGAGGAAGTTACCTGGCCCCTTATTATCTGATCTTGATTCTCCAGTCCTCTCTGGAGAATTGTTGATGATCATTAAAATGGATTTTAAAGGTGCTATAAATTCAGACCAATCATGGTTAAAAGTAAGACTTTCAGAAACAATAAACTGAACATATATGTATTTAAGGCAAAAGGTCACAAGCATATATATCATATGTGTAGTTTATGCTAGAAAAAATATCCTCCCAAAAGTTAAACCCAGAGGAAAAAAAGATAATAAATGTCTTTGGGTTATGAAAACCAACCTTGGAATAACTCCATTAATCCTTTATTGAATGGATTGGAATGAATCTTCAATCATCTCACATTTTCTGGGTCTGAGATTTTAGTGGATCTTGAACATTTTAGGACTAGGTGATTTGAAAATCCATGAGGGTCTATAAATTCTCTCAAACTCAATTCTGTCCCCGTTTTTTTTGCCTTTTCTTCCTGCCTCTGTGCAGTGCTACTCAAGGACGTGCGTGAAATGTTCAAGCGTAGGTTCTCCTTCAACTTCTATATGTTCCATGGTGGTACCAACTTTGGCTTCATGGGTGGAGCTCAACATTTGAATGTTTACTACCCTGTTGTCACCAGTTATGGCAAGTACCAGACCCACAGAATTGTCTTCAACATATGCCACCGCCACATTGGAGACTGAAGCTTTTTAGGTTAGGCCCCCAAAGACAATCTCTGGAACTGTTCATCTGTTTTGCCATTAACACGTGCTGGGGATTGAAGATTAGATATTTATTCTTGACAGTACTAAAATTTATCTACCATGAGGATCTGGGCTTTCAGGGACTTTTCACGCAGAGAAACTAATAGCCTAATCTTGTTCATCTGTTGTACAGACCCTTGTCTTTGACGTTTTCTCCAGAGACAGTTGCTTTGCATATCCACTAATGTGTCTTCCCCAGTCCACAAGTTTACTAAGACACCTTCCTTAGAAAGAGTGAATGAAAGAAAAGAATTCACTTAGAAATTGGATAGGAAGGAGAAACCAATGGATTAGAGAACCTTGGGCTCTCAACCAGGTCTTGGAGGGGCACCCAAGGACTGGGACTGTTTGCTTCTTATTGAAAGTCCTGCAAAGCTTTACAGATGTCCCTGTAAATAGTTTGAACAACAAGAATGTGGGATTTTCTTATCTAGTACCCCAAGTTTTTTTCTTTTTTCTCCTCAGAGCTGCTGAATTAAGAATCTTTTACTCAGTACCAAACTCTCCCCTCTTCCTGGGGAAAGAAACTGAAGTTGGGACTTTCTTGGGGAAAACAACAAAATTTTCTGTATTTTTCAGAGTATGGGGCACTGCTGAGAGAGAATGGAGACTACACACCTGAGTATACCACATTTCAAGAGTTTTTTCATTCTGTTATAGGTACTCAGCAACAACCTCAATCTGAATGGTGACTTGGTCTTCTCAAGTGGGAGGGAGTGAGGAAGTGGATGAAGATCTTTTGGGGAGAAGTTCAGTTTGCTCCAGTTTATTTTATCAAAAGGCACTGGGAGTATGCACAAGATATATAGGATCTGCTGCTATTTTTAAAAATTGGTTTAGTTGTACATAACATTAGGATTCATTTTGACAATTATAAAAACAGGGAATGTAATTTGTTCTAATTCAGTTCCCAGTACTTCCCCTTTCCCTCTCCTCCTCCCTCCCCCTGTTCCCTTCCTTCTACTTTACTGGTCTTTCTGCTGTTTACTTATAGTTTTTAAAATTAGTGTCTTGTGGATATACATGATAGTGAGATTCACTATGGTATATTCATGTGTATACATAGAAAATTTAGGTCAGATTCATTCCCCTATCTTTCCCTATCCCATCCCTCCACCCTTCCTTTCATTCCTGTGTATCTATTCTACTGATTTTTCTTCTAATTTTTTTTTAATCTTCTCCTTCTTTTGGATTAGCTTCTGCATATTAGAGAAAACATTCATCATTTGACTTTTGGGACTGGCTTATTTATTTAGCATGAGAGTCTTCAGTCCCATTCATTTATTAGCAAGTGCCATAATGTCATTCTTTTTTATGGCTGTGTAATACTTCATTGTGTGTGTGTGTGTGTGTGTGTGTGTGTGTGTGTGTGTGTGTGTCTGTGTGTCTGTGTGTCTCTGTGTGTATACACTATATTTTCTTTATCCATTCATCTGTTGACTGTCACCTAGTTTGACTCCATATCTTGGTTATTGTGAATTGTGCTACTATAAACATTGATGTGACTGTGTCACTGTAGTATGCTGATTTTAAATCTTTTGAATAAAGTTGCTCAGCACAGGACCATGTTACTTGGTCTTAGTTGTACATGGAATCCTCTATAGAACTTCTAAAATCCAGAGATTCCAGGTCCTTCTCGGAGCTATTATATAGGTATGGTATATGACCTGGTTGAAAGGGGAAAGGAGATGGGGGAATCTGCAAGCATGTGCATTTTTCATTGGGCTTTAGAAGATGCTGGTGAGCAGCCTGGGTTCAGCAGGTGGTATTGATGTGCCCCCCCTCTTCTTCCAGGATAGAAAGGCACTCGTCTCAGAGTTTAAAGGTATGATAGGACCCTTACTTAATCATTTCCTGCTTTGACTCCTCTGGAATTAGGAAGTTATGCCCTGTGACTGGGCCCTTTGTTCTTGATGGCTTTGGGATAGCAGGGTATCTGGTGTCTTTGAATTGGGTTGGGAGAGGGTCCTGGAATGACCCAATTTTGTGTTTTCTCATTGCAGTAGCTCCCATGCCCCTCCCACTAGATTACATACCAAAGAATGCCTATATGTCAGTGACACTGTTATACTTCATGACACTGTGGAGCATGCTGCCCTACCTGGACTTGGTGAGCATTTCCTGGGCATAGACACATGGAAAAGATTTTGGAGAAAAGAGAGAATTGAAATAATAGAGAGTAAATGAATAAGGAACAAAAAAGAATCCTTAGAGGTGTTGGTTCCTTCTACCAATTTTACTCTTTAGATAAGAAACCTAGAATAGGAATTCAGATTAGAAATTGAAGAAAAAATAATTAGGGAAAAACTGAATACTCATTCTATAACACTCATTGAATATTCATGTTTCAGGAACTATATTATCAAGATGATGTTTTGGGCAACTCCCAGTCTAATGAGTAAGAAAAGTGAATGAAGAACAGTTTATAGGGTTATAGGTCACATGGAAGAGGAACTAAGGCAGCACAATGTTGTCAAGGGAACATGCTCTGCTAAAGCACACAAACACTGGAGTCACTCATTGAATCTTTGCTCCAATATATACTGGCTTTGAGACCTTAGGGAGATCATTAAACCTCACTATACCTAAGTTTCCTCATCTGTAAAATGAGACTCCTAATTGTTCTTACCTCGTCAGATTGTATAGGGATTCAGCAGTTAATATCTGGATTTGTGTGTGTGTGTGGTACCAGGATTGAAAGTGTGCCTTTATCACTGAGCCACATCCCTAGCCCTTTCAATTTTTAAAAAATCAGATTCTCATTAAGATTCTGAGATTGAACTTGAACTTTCAATTCTCCTGCCTCAGCTTCCCAAGTCATTAGGATTACAGGCATACACTATCATGCCCCATGGTGATTTGTTTTTTTGCATAATTTGATGACATTTTTAAAAAGTGGAGAGAATAGTAAGGAACCCCCATGCACTTAACACCCAGACTCAATTTTATCCATACAAGGCTTATCTCATTTCACTTATACCCTCCTTTTCTCTCCCTACCCTTTTCAAGGTTATTTTAAAACAGATCACAGATAATATACAATTCCAGCTATAAATCAATATGTACAGCAAAAGATAAAGATTTCTTTTTTAATAAAAGCAATAAAACATTATCACTCTTAAAAGTAATAACAACAATAATTCCTTAGAATTATTGATTTGACAGGAAATGTTTAGCAACTAACTCTAAGAAAAAACAGTTGCATAGTGTTTGCTGATTTCTGTGGGATAAAAATGCCCACCATGATTAATTTCAGGCTGCTAATATGATGATGCTGATCACAGGCTGAGAAGATACATCATGGGTGGTTGTCACAAACTCATACAAGTTGTATCTAACACACCACTATTTAAAATCATAAAATAGCCAGTACTTGAATTTCTCAATTATCTTATAACTCTTTTTAGCATTGATTTATTCACATCAGGGTCCAAATGAGGTCCATTTCACCTCATCTAATATGTCTCCTTAGTCTCCTTTACAGAGTTTTTTTTTATTATTTTATTTGATGAAAAACTGTATTACTTGTACTATAGAATTGCCTACAGTGTGGGTTTTGTTTTGCATTTAGATCCCCACGTTAAGTAACATTTCTAGAATCACATTGTATTTCAATTTGATAGGTAGTTAAATCTAAATGTTTGATAGGATTTAAGTTTGTTGTTTTTTAAAAATCTATTTATTTGCAAGTATACTTTGTAGGTAGTGTTGTTTTACTTTTTATGCATTGTATTCCAGGCACATAATGCTGGTTGTTTCTGGTTTCATAATTGATCAGTGGGTTCGGGAGTTGTTAGTTTCCTCTCTTCATTTTCATTTTACCATCAGCCTTCTACCTAAAGATTTTATCAGCCATTGGCAGTTATTGCATTAAAATTTCTTATGGTGAGAATATTTACACCACAGAAATGCAAACACTATAAATCAGTGTTGTTTCTTCCAGAAAGATAGTTGCTAAATGTTTTCCAGAAAATCACTAATTTTAGAGAATTCTTATAGTTATTACATTTATTGTTGTTATGATGATTTTGTATTTGTTTTTTAAAGAGTTCTAATTTTCTGAAATGTTTATGGAATTATTTATAGTTGAAATCCTATGGTATCTGCTTTAAAATAATACTGTAAGGGGTAGGGAGGTAATAGATGAAACAAGCTAAGTCATGTCTTGATAAATTAAACCAATATTTCATTAAAGGTCTTAAAATGGTATTATTCTTTTTTAAATTTTTTATTTGTTTTAATTAGTTATACATGACTAATCCTGCAATTCCTTCTGCATTTATTCACTTGAATTCTTATACCGAAGAACTCAATTCATCATCAGTTGTCTTCTTCTGACATATAGTTTTTATAGAAACATCAGGACAAAAGTTCAAGTATTTTCTTTTATCAGAAGAACGATTTTTCCTACATATCATCCAAAGATAGCCAGTGAGTTGTTTTTCTGTTGTTCTTTTTATGGATTATAAACTCATAATTTTTTAACACATTTACCCATTTTCCACCCTATTGTAGTCTCTTTTTGATGCTCGAACTATCCCATCTCAGGCCAGCAGGAGCCCTTCAAGTTGGCTTTATGTCTTCTTGATGTGATTCCCATAGCTTTTGATATCTTATTTGGTTTTTGGTTTCTCTGGATGTTTTAGACTATATGACTCCAGAGACCTAGAATAGTCTATATTTCTCCAAGAAGTTCATAAGGGTCATTCTTTTTTTTTTTATTTGTTCTTTTTAGTTACACATTACTGTAGAATGACATATCATACATACATGGAGTATAACCTCCCATTCTTGTGGTTGCATATGATGTGGAATTACACTGGTTGGGTATTCATATATGAACATAGAAAAGTTAAGCCAGATTCATTCTACTGTCTTTCCCATTCCCATCCCTCCCTCCCCATAAGGGCCATTTCTGTGTGCTAAAAGGTTTGAATATTTCTCTGGAAGCTATGAAAAGCCATCATAAAGTAAAGATAGGAGTTTCTTCCTCATTTCAGAAGGATTTTGGTAGTTCTGTAGGGTATAACTTAGAGTGGTAACATTCTAGAACACTTAAACATACAGAAGTATTCTGAACTTAAGCTTGGAGATAGGTATAAAGAAGGAGGGAGGGTTAAGGAAATAGACATTTGGTGTCAGACTCTAAAGTCGGTGATGACTGGTTGATAAGATGTGGAGGGGGAGGAAGAAAAAGATGGAGAGCACGCCATCTACACTTTATGCATTTTTTGACTGGATGGATGGTGTTCCTCTTTTCAAAGGAAAGAGAGCAGGGTATGAATGTGTCATGGTGCCTATAATTTGGATGATATTGCATTGGAAATATCCATGGATAAATCAAGTAGACAGAAGGGTAAACAGCCTTGGGGCACTCTAGGTTAGTACTAGAAAAGCAACTTTATTAAGAAGTGGCCAGTTAGAGTGTGGATTAGAATGATCTTTCCTAGGAGATGCAAAAAGGGAAAAGAAGAGAAGGCCAACAGTAGACAGAATCTGACACAGCTTGGTGGGAATTCCAGGGACCAGAAGTTTTGTCCAGACTTTATCATGAGTTAATGAGCAAGGCCCACAAATCATTCCCCCTTCTTGACTACAACTCTCTCATTCAAAATACAAGAATAACTCATTGGCTAGTAAATGAAGAGAAATATGAGGTTTGTTTAGTAAACAAGAAGGATAATTTATATGCTGCACATAAACATGAATATCCTTTCATATTCCTTTTGGATTGTTCTGTTTGCAAGTCTATTGAGGTTGTTCCTTTGGAGAAGTGGGCTTTGGGTGGCAGTTCCTGAAATTCTTCTCTACAACCTGAACCTTCAGCCTATTTTTTTTTTTTCCCTTCTGTCTTTTTCACAGCCAACCAAGTCTGTCAAGCCACTCACCATGGAACAGCTATCTGTGAATGAAGGGAGTGGTCAATCCTATGGGTACATTCTTTATGAGACCTTCATTTCCTCTGATGGCATCCTTACCTCAAAGGGTCATGTTCAAGATCGGGGCCAGGTAGGGTGCCACAAAGGGGTTCTATTATACTAGATAATAGATAATAGTTATCACTATCAAACTGTGTTCCTGAGATGAGTGTCTAAATGGTGGGACAAACCGATTTTACCTTCAACCGTTTCTTTATTATTTTTTTTAATTTTTAAATCAATTAAAAATTAATTTCTTTTAATTAACATCATAATTGTATACATTTATGGACTACAGTGTGATTATTTAAATATACATATATGTACATAGACACACACAAAATGCAAAATGATTAAACTAATAAACATATCACCTCTCTAATTTTTTGTGATGAGACATTTTAAATTTAGTCTTAGCTATTTGAAATATGCAATAATACATCATTATTAACTTCAGTTACCCTGCTGTGAACAGGAATGCCATTTCTCCTGCCCAATCCTTCTCCCCACTCTACCCCCTGCCACTGGTAATCGCTGTTCAACTTCTATGAGTTCAATCCTTTTAGATTTCACATATAAGTGAGATCATATAGTATTTTACTTCCTGTGCCTGACTTATTTCACTTAGTATCATGTCCTTTAGCCTTATTGTGTTGCCATAAAGGATAGGATTTATTTTTTTTTAAGTCTGAATAGTATTCCATTGTGCATATACACATTTTCTTTATCCATTCATATATTGATAAACACTTAATTTTGCATCTTAGCTATTTAAATAATGCCATAGTAAAACATGGGAGTACAGACATCTCTTCAACACATAGATTTTAATTCCTGTGCATGTATACCCAAAAGTGGGATTGCTAGATCTTATGATAATTCAATTTTTAGTTTTTTGAGAAACCTCCAGACTGTTTCCCACAATGCCTGTACTAATTTACATTGCCATGGTGGCGTACAAGGGTTCCCTCTTCTCCACATCTGCACCAGCACTTACTTATTGGTGATTAGTGATGTTGAACATTTTTTCATGATCCTGTTGACATTTGTATGTTGTCTTTTGAGAAATACCTTTGCCCATTTTTAATAGGTTTATTTGTTTTCTAGCCATCAAGTTATTTGAGTTTCTTATGCATTTTTGATACTAACCCCTAGCAGAGGTATACTTTGAAAATATTTTCTGCCACTCTGTGGGTTTTCTTATCAATCTGTTGTTTTCAGCTTTCTATTTTTTAAAAGAATTTTTATACCTTCTCCATGAGGAATATTAGCCCATGTTATGTTTTCTTGTAATGTCTTCCTTTGGTTTGTGTAACAGTTTGATTCTGGCCTCATCTAATGAATCCAAATATTTTCCTTTCTCTTCAATTTTCTGAAATATTTGGAGAGAATTTGCACTAATTTTTCATAAATATTTGCTAAAATTCATTAAACCTATCTGGGCCTTTAATTCTGTTTTTATTTTGATTTAGTTCAAAATATTTTCTACTTTTGATTTTGATTTTGATTTTCTCTTTGACCCATCAGTTCTTTATTTAAAAGAATGTTATTTAGTTTCCGGACATGAGGAGAGGGTCAGATATCTTTCTATTACTAATTTGTATTTCAATTGTAGGAGTCAGAGACCACACTTTGTGTAATACAAAACCCTTTAGAATTGTTGAGTTATAGTTGTTTTGAGGCCTACAATATGGTCTACATTGAGAAATGTTTCACATGCACTTAAAATATATACATATTCTGCTCTTGATAGGTAGAGTCTTGTATAAGTGTCAGCCAATCAGTTCGTTGGTTAGTGGTGTACTTGTTAAATCCTCTATGTTTATGTGGTCCCATGTTCTATCCCTAGCCCTGTCAAAAAGAAAAACCAAAAAATAAATCTACATACTTTCTGATTTTCTGTCTACTCATTCTCTCAGTTAGGATGTGAAATCTTTATCACTGTGGATTTTTATCCTCTTGGAGGGCTAACTGACTTTACTTCATGTATTTTGAAGCTCCATGATTAAGTACCTAAATGTTTATAATTATGTCCTCTTGGTGAATTGACTCCCTATCATAAAACAACCATTTTTTTTTAACTTCCAGTAGTATTTTTTGCTTTGAGCTTTGTTTTTCTGATATTATTTCTTTTGATTAGTTTTGAGACTGTCTTTCCCCATATCTTTACTTTCAACTTATTTGTATCTTTAGAGTTAAGCTGAATTTCTTATAAGCAACATATAATTGGGTATTACATTTTTAGCCAACCTTACAATTTATGCCTTTTAACTGGGGTTAGTTAGATATTTACATGTAATGTAATTGTTATTATGGTTGGATTTAGATCATCATCTTGCTATTTATTTTCTATTTGTAATTTCTGTTCATTCTGTTTCCTCTTTTCTGTCATCTTTTTAATTGTGTCTCTTTCTAATCCTACAATACCCATTTATTAAGTGTTTTTTAAAATTTTGTAGTTCATTTATGATTTATAATATATACCTTTAGCTACCTTCAAGTAATATCCTAATAGCCTCCTTACAGAACCTTGTAGCTGTATACTTCCATTTCCTATCACCTGTTCCTTATGTTGTTGTCATCATATATTTTACTTCTATAACTATTATAAGCCCTATAATACTTTGAAATTAACTTTTTTAAAACAACTTTATTGCAGTATAACTCACATATTACATTTAAAGCATATAATTTAATTTTTTCACATGTTCACAGAGTTCTGCAGCAATCACAATTTCAGAATATTTTCATTATCTCCAAAAGAAACTTTACGTCCTGTAACCATCACCCCTAATCTTCTGCCTTCCTAGGTGCTAGATGACCTCCAACCTACTTGCTTTTCAGATTGCCTTCTTTCCCATAGCATAATGCTTTCAAGATTCATCCATGTTGTAGCATTACCAGTACTTCCTTTCTTGTTATTACTGAATAATATTCCATTGTATGGACAGGCCACATTTTACTTATCCATTCTTCAGTTTATAGACATTCTGTCTATTCCTATTTTTTGTTTTCATGAATAGTGCTGGACTATGAACATTCATATTTGAGTTTTGGAATGAAGATAGGTTTTTTATTTGTCTTGAGTACATACCTCACAGGGGAATTACTAGGTTGTGTGTCAGTTCTGTGTTTAATTTTTTAGACTGATTTCCAAATGACTGTACCATTTTACATTCCCACCAGGAATGCATGAGACTTTCAATTTCTCCATATCCTCATCAACACTTGCAGTTATCCACCTTTTAAATTTTTTCCATGTTTATGAGTGTGAAGTGGTATCTCATTGTGGTTTTGATTTGCATTTTCCTGATAGTTGATAATATCATAATAATCTTGTATAGATATTTTTTAAATAGGAAAAAAACTTCACATATTTATCAATATACATAGCGTTTCCAATATTCTTTTTTCCTTTATGTAGACACTGATTTCCATCTGGTATTACTTTTCTTCTGTTTGAGGGATTTCTGTTAACATTTTAAATGACTCACATTTTCTCATAATGGATTCTTTCAGCTTTTGAATGTATGAAAATTATTTTTAATGTGTATATATTTATTTTGATTCATTTTACACAAATGGGGTGCAACTATCATTTCTTTGATTGTACACAAAATAGTCATACCATTTGCATAATCATACATGTACATTGGGTAATGATGTTGGTCTCATTCTATTATCTTTCCTCCCCTCCACCGCACCTCCCCATCCCTCATTTCCCTCTATACAATCCATCCTTCTTCCATTCTTCCCTTACCTCCTCCCCCCAAACATTATGTATTATCATCCACTTATCGGAGAAATCGTTTGGCCTTTGGAATTTGGGATTGACTTATTTCACTTAGCATGATATTCTCCAACTCCATCCATTTACCTGCAAATACCATAATTTTATTATTCTCCTTTATGACTGAATAAAAGATATCCCCAAGGAGTGGGATAGGTGGGTCAAATGGTAGGGTTCCATTCCAAGTTTTCTGAGGAATCTCCACACTGCTTTCCAGAGTGGTTGCACCAATTTGCAATCCCAATAGCCATGTATGAGTGTACCTTTTTCCCTACATCCTTTCCAACACCTATTGTTGCTTGTATTCTTATTCTAATTGGGGTGAGATGGATTCTTAGGGTAGTTTTGATTTGCATTTCTCTTATTACTAGACATGCTGAACTTTTTTTCCTATATATGTTGATTGCTTGTAGATCTGTGAAGTTTCTGCTCATTTCCTTAGCCCATTTATTGATTGGGCTATTTGTATTCTTGGTGTAAAGTTTTTTGAGTTCTTTATAGATTCTGGAGATTAGTGCTCTATCTGAAGTGTGTGTGGCAAAGATTTTCTCCCACTCTGCAGGCTCTCCATTCACATTGTTGATTGTTTCCTTTGCTGAGGAAAATCTTTTCAGTTTGAATCTATCCCAATTATTGATTACTGCTTTTATTTCTTTTATCTTTGGGAGACATGTTAAGGAAGTCTGGTCTAAATCCACATGATGAAGATTTGGACCTACTTTTTCTTCTATTAGGTGCAGGGTTTCTGGTCTAATTCCTAGGTCCTTGATCCCTTTTGAGTTGAGTTTTGTGTAGGGTGAGAGACAGAGGTTTAGTTTCATTTTGCTGCATAGGGATTTCCAGTTTTCCCAGCACCGTTTGTTGAAGAGACTATCTTTTCTCCAGTGTATGTTTTTGGCACCTTTGTCTAGTATGAGAAAATTGTATTTATGTGGGTTTGTCTCTGTGTTTTCTATTCTGCACCATTTATCTACCTGTCTATTTTGGTGCCGACACCATGCCGTTTTTGTTACTATTGCTCTATAGTCTAATTGAAGTTCTGGTATTGTGATACCCGCTGCTTCACTCTTCTGCTAAGGATTGCTTTAGTTATTCTGGGTCTCTTATTCTTCCAAATTAATTTCACTATTGCTTTCTCTATTTCTATGAGGTACATCATTGGGATTTTAATTGGAATTGCATTGAATTTGTATAGCACTTTTGGTAGTATGGCCATTTTGACAATATTAATTCTGCCTATCCAAGAACATGTGAGAACTTTCCATCTTGTAAGGTTTTCTTTCTTTCTTTAGTGTTCTGTAGTTCTCATTGTAGAGGTCTTTCACCTCTTTTGTTAGATTGATTCCCAAGTATTTTATTTTATTTTTTAGTCTATTGTGAATGCGATAGTGTTCCTACTTTCTTTTTCAAAGGATTCATCACTTATGAATAAAAATGCATTAGATTTATGAGCATTGATTTTTATATCCTGCTACTTTACTGAATTCATTTATGAGTTCTAGAAGTTTTCTGGTGGAATATTTTGGCTCCTCTACATAGAATCATGTCATTGGCAAACAGGGATAGTTTGAGTTCTTCTTTTCCTATTAGTATCCTTTTAATTTCTTTGATCTGTTTAATTGCTCTGGCTAAAGTTCCAAGGACGATGTTGAATAGAAGTAGTGAAAAATGGCATCCCTGCCTTTTTCCAGTTTTTAGGGGAAATGCTTTCAGTTTTTCTCCATTTAGAATGATATTAGCCATGGGTTTAGCATAGATGGCCTTTACAATATTGAGGAATGTTCCTACTATCCCTATTTTTTCTAGAGTTTTGAGCATGAAAGGGTGCTGTATTTTATCAAATGCTTTTTCTGCATCTCTTGAACTAATCATGTGATTCTTAACTTTAATCCTGTTGATGTGGTGAATTACATTTATTGATTTCCAGATGTTGAACCAACCTTGCATCTCTGGGATAAACCCACTTGATCATGGTGCACTATCTTTTTAATATGTTTTTGTATGTGATTTGCTAAAATTTTGTTAAGAATTTTTGCATCTATGTCCATTAGGGATATTGGTCTGAAATTTTCTTTCCTTGATGTGTCTTTGTCTGGTTTTGGTGTCAAGGTGATATTAACTTCATAGAATGAGTTTGGAAGGGTCCCCTCCTCTTCTATTTCATGGAATACTTTGAGGAGTATTGGGATGAGCTCGTCTTTGAAGGTCTTGTAGAACTCAGCTAAGATCTATCTGGTTCCGAACTTTTCTTGGTTGGTAGGGTTTTGATGACTTCTACTATTTCATTGCTTGAAATTCATCTACTTAAATTATGTATGTCCTCCAGATTCACTTTGGGTGGATCATATGTCTCTTGAAACCTGTCGATGTCTTCAAGATTTTCTATTTTGTTGGTGTATAGATTTTCAAATTGGCTTCTAATTATGTTTTGTATTTCAATAGTGTCTGTTGTGATATTTCCTTTTTCATCACAAATGTTAGTAATTTGAGTTTTTTCTCTCCTTCTCTTCATTAGTGTGGCTAAGGATTTATCAATTTTGTTTATTTTTTCAAAGAATCAGCCTTTTGTTTTGTCAATTGTTTGATTGTCTCTTTTGTCTCAATAACATTGATTTCAGTTCTGATTTTAATTATTTTCTGTCTTCTATTACTTTTACTGTTGATCTGTTCTTTTTCTAGGGGTTTGAGCTGTAATGCTAGGTTGTTTATTTGTTGACTTTTTCTTTTTTTATTGAATGTGCTCCATGCAATGAATTTTTCCTCTTAGTACTGCTTTCATAGCCTCCCAGAGATTTTGATATGTTGTATCATTTTTCTCGTTTAATTCTAAGAAATTTTTTTGTCTCTCCCCTGATGTCTTCTGTTATCATGCATCATTAAATAGTGTATTATTTAGTCTCCAGGTGTTGGAGTAGTTTCTGTTTTTATTTTATCATTGATTTCTAATTTTATTCCATTATGATCTAATAGAATGCAAGATAGTATCTCTAGTTTTTTGTATTTACTAAGAGTAGCTTTGTCGCCTAACATATGGTCTATTTTAGAGAAGCATTCATGTGCTGCTGAGAAGAAAGTATATTCACTTATTGATGGATGGAATATTCTATATAAGTCTGTTAAGTCTTAATTATTGATTGTGTTACTGAGTTCTGTGGTTTCTTTGTTCAGAGTTTGTTTGGAAGATCTGTCCAATGGTGAGAGAGGTGTGTTAAAGTCACCTAGTATTATTGTGTTGTGGCCTATTTGGTTCCTGGAATTGAGAAGGATTTGTTTGATATACATGGATGAGTCATTGTTTGGGGCATAAATATTTATGATTGTTATGTCTTGCTGATTTATGCTTCCCTTAAGCAGTATAAAATGTCCTTCTCTATCCCTTCTGAGTAACTTTGACTTGAAGTCTGCTTTATCTGATATAAGGATAGAAACCCCCGTTTTTTTACTGAGTCAGTGTGTGTGGTATGTTTTTTCCCATCCTTTCCCCTTTAGTCTGTGGGTATCATTTTCTATGATATAAATCTCTTGAAGGCAGCATATTGTTGGGTCTTTCTTTTTAATCCAATCTGCTGGTCTATGTCTTTTGATTGATGATTTTAGACCATTAACATTCAGGGTTATTATTGAGATATGACTTGTAATCCTGGTCATTTTGGCTTATTTCTGGCTTTTTATCTTGACTTGGTTTCTCCTTTAATTGGCTATTCCTTTAGGGTAGTTCCTCCCTTTGCTGACTTACATCGTTGTTTTCCATTTCTTCCTCATGGAATATTTTGCTGAGAATGTTCTGTAATGATGGCTTTCTATTTGTAAATTCTTGTAGCTTTTGTTTATCATGGTAGGATTTTACTTTCTCATCAAATCTGAAGGTTAGTTTTGCTGGGTATAAAATTCTTGGTTGGCATCCATTTTCTTTCAGAGCTTGAAATATGTTGTTCCAGGCCTTTCTTGCTTTTGGGGTCTGAGCTGAGAAATTTGCTGATATCTTTATTGGTTTCCCCCTATATGTAATCTGATACTTTTCTCTTGCAGAATTTAAAATTCTATCTTTATTTTCTATGTTAGGTATTTTCATTACAATGTGCCTTGGTGTGTATCTGTTGTAATTTTGTACATTTGGTGTCCTGTAAGCCTCTTATATTTGATTTTCCATTTCATTCTTCAGATTTGGGAAATTTTCTGATATTATTTTATTGAATAGATTATTCATTCCTTTGGTTTGTATCTCTGTGCCTTCCTCAATCTCAATAATTCTTAAGTTTGATCTTTTCATGATATCTCATAATTCTTGGAGGTTCCATTTGTGATTTCTTACCATGTTTTCTGGTCAACTTTGTTTTCTCGATTAAATATTTTTTCTTCATTGTCTGAGGTTCTATCTTCCAAGTTATCTAGGCTGTTGATTATACTTTCTGTTTTTAATTTGGTTAATTGTTTCCTTTATTTCAAGAATTTCTGTTTTTTTTTTCAGAATCTCTATCTCTTTTTTGAAATTATCTTTTGCTTCCTGCATTTGCTCTTTTAACTGTTTATTGGTGCAATCATTCATTGCCTGCTTTTGCTCTCTTATCTTTTGCTTCTCAGATCATTTTAATTATGTACATTATGAACTCCCTTTCTGACATTTCTTCTGCCATACTGTCATTGGAGTCTATTGATATAGTATCTAGGTTTGTTTGGGACAGTTTCTTCCCTTGTTTTCTCATGTTGTTTATGTATCTTTCCCTCTAGCAGTGCGAATCCAAGGTATTGCAGTTTCCCCACTTTAGACTTATAATGTCCCTGCAAGTTTCTGATACCTCACCCTGAAGTGAGAGATCAATATTAGCAGCACACCATACAAACAATATGCATCCTTAACCCAAATAGACCCTATTAAAATATTAACCATATTGTCTTAATAAACAGATGATGAATTCAATTATTATCTACAGCATAATGAATGGGTTTGCAATAAGAACCAAAATTTCTAATGGTGGACAATGAGGATGGGAAGGGGTGTAGATATAAGATCAATGAGATAAGAGGTGAGTCTATAGAGGTACTATGTCGTAGAACTAGTGAAAGTGGAATTTTAAAAACTAGGTTGTTAGCATGAAAAAAAGGGACAAAGAATCTCCAAGGAAATAGATAGATAAGAGGAAAATAGAGTGAAAAAAATTAATAAAAGAAAAAAGTAGGAATAATAGTATGTATAATAGGAATAATCATAATAATACTACTAATAAAAAATTCTACAATAAAACTATACTGTACTGTTCAAACCTCCTAGTCTTCAGCAACCTGACGCCTGAGAGGAACTTGATAATCCGTTGTCCCAAGAAGGGTGCTGTTCCACTATGAATGGTGGCCTCCAGGTTGGGAATAATCAATGCTAGCAGGCAGAGGTGACCCCACATGTTGATAGATGGTCAGCCGCAGCACAGATGCTAGACCGCAGGCTGGGGCGCAGGTACTAGAGACAGCAGGTGGTGGTCATGGTGGCTGGGCCTGGCTTCAGCACCTAATATATTTTTTATTTGCTCTAATTAGTTATACATGACAGTAGAATGCACTTTGACACATCATACATAAATGGAGTAGAACTTCTCATTTGTCTGGTTGTACATGACATAGAGTTAGACAGATTATTTAATCATATATGCACATAGGGTAATAATGTCTGATTCATTCTACTATCTTTCCTATTCCCATGTCCCCTTTCCTCCCTTCACTCCCCACTCTTTAGACCAAAATACCTCTATTATTCCCCCCATTATTATTGTGAAGTACTACCCGCATATCAGAGAAAACATTCAGTGTTTGGTTCTTTGGGATGAGCTTATTTCACTTAGCATAAATCTCCAACTCCATCCATTTACCAACAAATGCCATAATTTCATTCTTATTTAAGGATGAATAATAACCATTGTGTATATATACCACATTTTCTTTATCCATTCATCTGTTGAAGGGCACCTAGCTTGGTTCCATAATTTAGCAATTGTGAATTGAGCTACTATAAACATTGATGCAGCTGCTTCACTGTAGTATACTGATTTAAAGTCCTTTGGGTATAAACCAAGGAGTGGGATAACTGGGTCAAAGTTATTCCAAGTTTTCTTAGGAATCTCCATACTGCTTTCCATAGAGATTGCACCAATTTGCAGTCCCACCAGCAATGTATGAGTGTACCTTTTCCCCCACATCCTCTCCAACATTTATTGTTGCTCGTATTCTTGATGATTGACATTCTGATTGGAGTGAGATGGAATCTTGGTGTAGTTTTGATTTGCATTTCTCTAATTGCTAGAGATGTTGAACATTTTTTCATATATTTGTTGATCAGTTGTATTTCTTCTTTTGTGAAGCGTCTGTTCAGTTCCTTTTTCCATTTATTTGTTGGGTTATTTAATTTTTTTGGTGTTAAGTTTTTTTTGAGGTCTTTATATATCCTGGAGATTAATGCTCTGAGGTGTGTATGGTAAAGATTTTTTTCCCCATTCTGTAGTCTCTCTCTTCATATTATTTCCTTTGCTGTGAAGAAGCTTTTTAGTTTGATTCCATCCCATTCATTGATTCTCAATTTTACTTCTTGTGCTTTAGGAGTCTTGTTAAGGAAGTCAGTTCCTAAGTCAACAGGGTGGAGGCTTGTGCCTCCTTTTTCTTCTATTAGGAACATGGTCTCTGTTCTAGTACTTAAGTCTTTCATCCATTTTTAGTTGTATTTTGTGCAGGGTGAGAGATAGAGGTTTAATTTTATTTTGCTACATATGAATTTCCAGTTTTCCTAGTACCATTTGTTGGAGAGGCTATCTTTTCTTCAATGTATATTTTTGGCACCTTTGTCTAGTATGAGATAACTATATTTATGTGGGTTTGTCTCTGTGTCTTCTATTCTGTACCATTGGTCTACATGTCTATTTTGGTGCCAATATCATGCCATTTTTGTTACTATGGTTCTGTAGAACAGTTTAAGATCTGGTATTTTGATACCTCTGTTTCAGTCTTCTTGCTAAGGATTGCTTTGGCTATTCTGGGAATCTTATTTTTCCAAAATGAATTTCATGATTGCTTTTTCTAGTTCTATGAAGAATGTCATTGGGGTTTTAATAGGAATTTCATTAAATCTATAATAGCAGTTTTGGTAGTATGGCCATTTTGACAATATTAATCCTGCCTATCCAATTTGTGAATGGGGTAGTTTTCCTAATTTCTCTTTCAGTGGATTCATTACTGATGTGTAAGAATGTATTTGATTTATGGGTAGTGATTTTATATCCTGCTCCTTTGTTTAATTCTCTTATTAGTTCTAGAAGTTTTTTGGTAGAATTTTTTGGATCTTCTAAATACAGAATCATGTCATCAGCAAATTTGATAGTTTGAGTTCTTTACCTATTTGTATACCTTTAATTTATTTCTTTTGTCTAATTGCTCTGGCTAGAGTTTCAAGGACAGTGTTGAATAAAAGAGGTGAAAGAGGGCATCCTTGTCTTTTTCCAGATTTTAGAAGGAATGTTTTCAAGTTTTCTCCATTTAAAATTATGTTGACCTTGGGTTAACATCTCTATTTTTTATATTTTCTAAGAGTTGCTTTATGGCATAAGATATGGTCTGTTTTAGAGAGGGATCCATGTGCTACTGAGAAAAAAGTGTATTCACTCATTGATGGATGAAATATTCTACATATGTCTTTTAAATCTGAATTATTGATTGTATTATTTAGTTCTATAGTTTCTTTGTTTAGTGTTTGGAAGATCTATTCAGTAGTGAAAGAGGTGTGTCAAAGTCATCCAGTATTATTGTGTTGTGGTCGATTTGATTCTTGAAATTGAGAAGGGTTTGTTGGATGTACATTAATGGTCCATTGTTTGGGGCATAAATATTTATGATTGTTATGTCTTTTTGATGTTTAATTTCCTTAAGCAGTATGAAATGCCTCTCTATGTCGTTTCTGATGAAATTTGGCTTGAAGTCCACTTTGTCTGATAGGAGGATATTAACCCAAGGTCAACATAACTGCAGAATTGCAGTTGAAGTCTTCATCACCTGGCTTTAAGTTAAGAGCTGTTTTCTCTAAGCATTGTGAAATTTTCTTGCTCTCATACTTTCCATATCATCTTCTTCCCAGCCTTCAAGTATAGGTCAAGTTTAGAAAATCCAAACTCTGAAGTACTCAGAAATTCAAAGCTTTTTGAGTACCAACCTGATACTCAAAAAGTTTCAGATTTTGGATTTTTGGATTAACCCCACAGTCTATGCAAATATTACCAGCAAAAAAATCCAAAATCTGAAGCACTTCAGGCCCTCAACATTTCGGACCAGGGATACTCAACCTGTACTTCTATTTTTGTGACTTCAGCCTTCCCCTTCCTGTTCTTAGCTGCAGACCATATTTCTTACTCTTTCCTGGACATTTATCCTCACAGTGTATGTTCCATAAGCTTTTCAAATTCATCATGTCCAAAACCAAACTCACTATCTTCCTAAGACTCATATTGGTTTATAGACTCACATCCTCTCAACCTACAAATACTGTTCACATGTTCTCCTTACTGTTTTTCTTCATTACTTATTTTCACTGGCCCCTGTGTGGTGCAGTATTATTCAGTTGTTCTTTTAATATGCAGGCTGTTGTTGCATTAAACTTGTCCTTATGTTTCACATCTACTACTACTACTACTATTGTTAAAATGGCAAAATGTGTCTTACTATTTCAGACTGCTCACCCTCATCCTCTGTCCTCTCTTCCTTGCTGAATACCTCCCTCATAGTGCTATCAGTGTTTTCTCTCCTAGGTAAAAGTCTCATCATAGCTACTTCTCTTCTTACAATCATCCATTAGTTCCACTAACCAGTTATCGCCATGCCTGTGAAGTAGCTTGAGTTCTGCTGTTGTTTAGGATCTGTCATTCCTTTCTCATCAGGTCCATAGTTGCTGTCCACTACTTCAGTGGCTCCACGGTTGCCATTGTAGTGTGTTCTGATCATTTCTTTGTGTAGTTCCCCATCTGAGTTCCTCAGTGGCCAACTTTATTTTAACCCAGATGAACTCCTCCCTAGGAAAATATTTAGTTCAACAGTAGTTGTTCAATAAATGGCCATAGGAATATGTAAACCTTATAATTAAACTCTACTGAGATTAAAATATGAATTATGCATTCTGTTTAGTATTAATATTTTTGTTTTTAATACTTATGAATTTTTATTATTATAGCTTCCTAGTCAAATTTCACTTGAAAATTTGTGATTTAGTTTAAATAAGCTAAGAAACAAATTATTTGTCCTTATCTGGTCTTATATGGCTAGAGTGGATTCTTCTGAGTGGCTTATTAATCTAAGTCTGAGCAATATGGTCGGTAATAAAAAAGAAATGGATTTACCTTCAGATCATCCCTAAAACCAGGTAGAGTATGGCAGCAGATTAGAATTTCTAGATAAGAATCTGGGACACCTGGCTACACTTGGGTCTATTACAGAGTTGAACCCATGGGAAAAAGCACGCTGACAGAACAGTTGCTATCCCTCCAATTCTCTTACCTTCCCTTTGTCATCATTTCCCTCACAATACTGATTTTTCATCTACCTTACCTTTCCCTCTAGTCTTCTTCCGGTCTTTTTAATTTCTCCCCCCTATTCACCTTATAATGGAGCTAGGGCCCAGATCCCATAGCAGGATACTCTTCTACAGACCTCATATCATGCATCTCAACACTGTTCTACTTTACCTATAATCTGCTTTTGTGAACTTGTGGTCAACTTATAGAATTCTGGGAGACAAAGAGTTCATTATTTCTAATGTTTGCCTTTTCAGGTCTGTTTTCCCTTTTTTCCTTATGAGGACCTTATAGTACTTTCTTCTTCTTTGGCAGGTGTTTTTAGATGACAAGCACATGGGAATCCTGGATCATTCCCAAGATCAGCTGATTCTTCAGAAACACGTATATAACCAAATGCTGATGGACAAATAGTTCTAGCATCTGTTAGGCCATGTACCCAACTATAAGTGTGGCCTTGCCCTTTAATAGTACATTTTCTCCTCTACTGCCTTTTAAGTTGATCCTTTCATATATGTCCAAGAGGGACAAGGGAAGGTTGTGTACATCTCTAAGGTACAGATATACATGACTTGAGAGAGCAAACCTTTTTTATTTTAAATTTTTGCTGCTCAAAAAACAGGTTGGTTACTGGTTCAATAGCATCTTAGATGAAGTATTTGGGTTCCTCTTTCCTCTCTAAAAGACCTGGCCCCAGAGAGTTGGAGGATGGAAAGGAAAGGCAGGAACCAAAGGATTTGCCTGGCTTAGAGCTGGTAGTCCACAGGGTTCTGCTGGCTGTCAGTCACCCTGATCTTGTTCTCATCTCAGCTTCGGGGAGCCCCAGAGGTCTACAGAAGAGCACCTGCATAGTATTTACTCTGGTGGGTCTGTCTTGCACAGGACCACAAGGAATACCACATTCTAAGGATCCTGGTAGAGAATCAAGGCCGACTTGCCTCTGGGAAGAACATGAACCAGGAGAGAAAAGGTGGGCTCCAGATGCAGGTGCTGAGACCTTGCAGCACCAGATTTCTTACCTCAGCCTGAGAGCAGATGGAGAGGGCATATGGTTGGAAAAGAGCACGGTCTTTGGCTTTGAGACACCTATGTGTAGAAACTGTGATGATGCCTTTGTGTTCTCTAATTTCCGGGCATAACCAGCACTGGGCATTTTTCTCTTTGGGAAAGTTTCAAAAGTAGCTCATAGGAGAAAGCTATAGAGGTCTCCCTGACCAGGAGTCCTCTTTCAGAACTTTGCCTCATCCTTCCTAGGAGCCCAGGCCTGTGTGTCCTTCCCCTGACCCCGAAACTCCCAGGCAGATTCACACACCTTCCTTCTACCCTTAGTGTTTTGACATACATGAATGTTCAAACTAGTCTGAAGTCCTATGCCAGTCAGACCTGTGACCTCTGTGCAATTAACGTGAAAGATGCAGGCACCATCTAGGAGGTGTACACTTAGAAGGAAAAATGTACGTAGGATTTGAATTAGAGATGTAGTTCATGGACAGAGTGCTTGCCTAGCATTCATGAGGTCCTAGGTTCAATCCCTAGTACTGCAAGGGAAGAGAGGTGGGAGGGAAGAAAAATTATGTATAGGAGTTGGCAGAAACCTTATGATGAGGCTTGGAAAACATTCATTTTCAGGAGATCCCTGGTTATAGTCCATGCATATCTCTGCACCCTTCCAGCTTCCTTCATGCCCCCTTCCTTCCATGTCCTATAGGTTTAACTGGGGATATTTATCTGAACAATTCTCCACTAAGAAAATTTACAATATATAGCCTGGAGATGAAAAGTATATTCATGACAAAGTAAGTGCCTGACCATTGATTCCAGATGATTGATAAAGATAGAGAGCATGTAGATATGGAAGAAGCCTGAGAGTTTCTCTAGATGCACCTCTCAGTTTTCAGATAGAAAAGTCAGAGACCAGAATGTTTAAGGTAATAATCCCATGTTTCATAGCTGTGTGGAGGCAGCTGGTCTCATGACTTACTGCATTATATATGCTGAAGGCATAGCCAGTGCCACAGTGGGGGACACCAGATTTCGGGGAAGAGACTGACCTTAGGGGTTCACAGAAACATGTTAGAAGAAAGATATGACAATCCTACTTGACTCCATCTTAGGAAACTCCCAAACATCTGGAAGCCAATCACAGAGAAAGTTAAGGGCCCTGCCTTCTTCCTTGGTTACCTGAAAATCGCTGATAATCCCAAAGACACCTTCATACAACTGGAGGTTAGTGCAGTTTATCCCTTGCCCATGTGACATCCAACTTCACACCCTAAGAACCTTTTAATAAAGCTCTTTTAGTATATGGTCCCTGTCCTGTGTAAGGGAATCTAAGCTTCCAAAGACCTCAGCTATTACACAACCTTCTGGGAGATTGTCCCTTCCCCAGGATTAGGTAGGGCAGTGGGTGGAAGGTAAACAAATATGATAGAGACATTAATAGTATGTTGTAGGTGACTTGCCAGCACATATTGGCTGCCACACCTGAAATTCTGCAACTCTAGTTATGTTTTGAGCCTGGCATATTTTAATGAGTACCTGATGATAAGTGGAAATTCTCTCTCCTGTCTTGGGGAAGACACAGGGAGATGAATTAGAAATCAATGCCTTCCCCGAGGCTTGGATACTGAGTTAATTTCCAGTTAGAGGCAGTATCACCCAGATACTGGGTTTACCTGCCACTTAGTTGATAATTCACCCTGTCTGGATACATCTATACTGTGATTTGGTGTGTCAGTGGTTATGAGGGGTATGTGTGTGTGTGTGTCCTCATCCCTTATCTTTACATCTACAACTCAGACCCCAAATCCTCCATTCCAATGCTTTTTAGGGATGGAAGAAAGGAGTAGTATTTATCAATGGACAAAACCTAGGACGCTACTGGAGTATAGGACCCCAGGGAACTCTCTACCTTCCAGGACCCTGGCTCCATCCTGGAACAAATGAGGTGAATCTGCATGGTGCCCCAACTCCGCCAGGCTACTTCCCTTGGGTTCTTCTGCCTTGCTTCCGAGAAGCAAGCTTGAATTTCATGACTGCCCCTATTCTTTTTTTCCACAGATTATCTTGTTTGAAGAATTGGAAAGTGGCACAGACGTTCAGTTCAAAATGAACCCTATTTTAGGTATCAATCTCTTTATATTTATGGTGTTCAGGATTAAACCCAGGGCCTTGTGCATGCCAGGAAAGCACTCTCCCACTGAACTACATCCCCAGTCCCTTGGTATGGCATTCTGAAGGGTCATGTGCAGTACCTGAAACAATCTTTTTGGATCTTTCTAGATGTGATAGAGATTTTTCAAAAGGCAGGATGTGCATTATCTCCCAGGGTCCTGAAGCCTGCCTCTGCCTTTATACAGTAGATAAGATTTTCTCTCATACCTGTCATCCCCTCCTGTTTTAAGATGAACTAATTAAACCCCTTCTCTGACAGCCATACCCCAACTCTCTCAGCCTCCTTTCCCAACATTCCCACTGTATATTCAAGGTCTTTTCTTATTGTGATCCAATTCAAACATCCTGTATTTATCTCTTCTAAAATATATTGTGCTTCCTAGGGCTCTCTCTCAGGTTTCCATATGACATAATTCTGAGACACTTTTTCTGGTACCCTATGCCAGGTTGCCATAAGCCCAGGAATGTATGGACTAGTTATACAAAGTCCAACTTTTGCAGATTTTCTGTGCCTCTGTCTAGAGAATGCCTAATCTCTTGGTTCCCAGGCTACCTAGTACCTTTTGTTGGTAGTTAGATCCCAGTATCCTTCTGTATTTTTTTTTTTCTTTGCAGTGCTGGACATGGAACCCAGAGTCTTGTGCATGCTAGGCAATGAGTCTACCCTTGAGCTATATTCTCAGCCCCTGATATACTTTTGGCAAACCATTCACTCTCCCTTCAGTAGAGTCTTTGTGGACCTAATAATCAAACTGTGCTTCTTCCCCACTGATCACATGTTACATACAATAGACCAATCAGATTTTCTTTTCCAGGATATTGAGTCATCAGTGGTGTGTAGGAAATGTACTGAGCTGTCATGTTATCTGTGGTACTGTGAGTAACCCATCAATCCTGGCACTTTGGTCACCACAACCATCCTGGTTTCTCCATTCAGCTCCAACTCTGCCTGGAGACCACCATCCACTTCCTGATCTGCCAGCACACCACTCTTCTGGCTTAAGTTATCTCACCTGTTTCTCATGTTCACTATAAAATAAGCTTACCCAGTACACACCATTTGTCATGCTGCCACCATAAAAGCTGTGTGACCATCAAATAAAATGTTGAAAAAAATGAGAACATACTCAGAATACTTGATCTCATAAATGTGAATTGAAAGCAGAAGTGATCTTTCCAAGAAGTCAAATAAAATATACAGATGAATGCAGGAAATGACATGTAATTCATATATGCTTTGTGTTTTTAAGTGTTTTAAACCCACTGTTTTCCTTTTATTGATTTTTCTATACCATTAGTTTTCTGTGCTTATGTGAAAACTGATTCTTGGAGACTGTCAACCTCTCCTTACCACTTTGGTACCTGATTCAAAGTCCTTTTTGATTCCCTGGTCTTACTCCTTGTTCTCCTATGGATGGTCCCAGCCCTTCTCAGTCATAGCAAAGGGTAGAGAGAACTGTCTGAGCTCCTGCAGTGAATTGGCTTAGTGGCCTAGCACAGGTAGAGGGGAGACCTAAATGTTTTGTTTTTTCAAGCCATTACAAATTCCAGCGTGGTGGAAGCAGGCCTTGGGGTAGCTGACAGGCTGTCTGGGGAGCTAGCTAGTGGTGAGCTGACATTGTATTGAGGGCTGCAGAGGGGACTACCAAGCCAAGACAGAATCTCAGCCCGATCTCAGAGGTTCCTTGACCTCAAGTTAAGACTAGAGTCAGGCCAGTTGCACAGAGACCACTAGACCCTAGTCAGCCCAGAGACTCGAGATCTTGCATATACTTCTTTCATCTTGCATCTTTAAATGTTAGGGGCCAGCAGCGCCTATGTAAACAAGAAAGTAAGGAGCTACCTGCGTAGGTGTTTCCTTCATGCCCCCACACTGACTCTCTTCTCTCATCTGAAGCCCACTGAGAAGAAAATAGCACAAATCTCAATTCCCTCTATTTCTTTCTTCTCCTCCCCACCTTTACTCAGAGCCCCAAAGTATCAGGTGTTCCCCATATCATAACCTCTTACCTTACTGTGCATCACAGTCACCTAAAGGGCTTGTTAAAACATGGATTTCTGGCGATCCAAGATGGCGGACTAGAGGGTGACTGCATCTCCAGTTGCTCCAGAACCCAGGATTCAAGAAAGGGAGGCATTGAGAGACTCAGTCTAAAATAGAACCACGGGTGAGTCTCACCCACAGGGTAAAGCTCAGCCTGGGAGGCAGGCCCGAATAGAGGTGGCTTATTGGAGCAGGGCAGGGCAGCTAGACTCTTCCTCAGACAGCCCTGCGCACTCCGGCAGTGGGCCACTCCCACACCGCCAGCTTCTCCAGCTTCTCCAGCTTCTCGGAGCAGGCCCCTCAGTGAGAGCCTTTCTGCACAGAACCAGCTCCAAGTCCCGGAGCCAGCGGCATGCTCCGGCCTGCAAGCGGCTTCAGGGACCAGGACAGGGCAGCCAGGGACTTCCCCAAGCAGCCCGGCCCTCTGCGGCGGGAGGCGCCTTTGAAGGCTAACTTCTCGGAGCAGACTGCCCAGTGAGAGCCTTTCTACACAAGCCAGCCACAAGTCCCCAAGCCAACAAAGAGCTTCGACCCCCGAGCAGCCTCTGGGATCAGGGCAAGGGAGCCAGAGATTTCTCCAGGCAGCCCTGCCCCCTCCAGCCGCAGGCACTTTCCACGGGGCGATCCAAGATGGCGGACTAGAGGGTGAATGCATCTCCAGTCGCTCCAGAACCCAGCTTTCAAGAAGGGGAGGCATTGAGAGACAACAAATAGGGGTGGCTTATCAGAGCAGGGCAGGGCAGCTAGAGTCTTCCCCAGGTAGCTTTGCACACTCCGGAGGTGAGTTCCTCCCACATGGCCAGCTGCGCGGTGCAGGCCCCTCAATGAGAGCCTTTCCGCACAGAGCCAGCTCCAAGCCCTGGAACCAGTAGGGGGTTAGGAGCAGCTTTCTTCAGAAGCACTGCATTATCAAGTTCCTCCAAGACTTCAGGCTACTGAAGGCTGGGAGGTGTTAACTGGAAATCAACAGGGACACTATAAGCCAATAGAGGAAATCTGCAATATCTCAGGGTCCCACTGACATCTGACCAATATGAGAAAACAAGGGAAGAAAATGTCCCAAACAAACCTAGATACTATATGAATAAAACCCAATGACAGCACAGCAGAAGAAATGTCAGAAAGGGAGTTCAGAATGTACATAATTAAAACAATCAGGGAAGCAAATGAGGAGATGAAACAGCAAATGCAGGCATTGAAGGAGGAGATGAAAGAGCAAATGCAGGCATTAAATGATCACACCAATCAACAGTTAAAAGACCAAATACGGGAAGCAAGAGATCATTTCAATAAAGAGAGATACTGAAAAAAAACAAACAAACAGAAATCCTTGAAATGAAGGAAACAATAAACCAAGTTAAAAACTCCATAGAAAGCATAACCAATAGGATAGAACACCTGGAAGACTGAACCTCAGACATTGAAGACAAAATATTTAATCTTGAAAACAAAGTTGGCCAAACAGAGAGGATGGTAAGAAATCATGAACAGAATCTACAAGAATTATGGGATATCATGAAAAGGCCAAATTTAAGAATTATTGGGATTGAGGAAGGCTTAGAGAAACAAACCAAAGGAATGAACAATCTATTCAATGAAATATCAGAAAATTTCCCAAATCTGAAGAATGAAATGGAAAACCAGGTACAAGAGGCTTATAGGACTCCAAATACACAAAACTACAACAGGCCCACACCAAGACACATTATTATGAAAATACCTAACATACAAAATAAAGACAGAATTTTAAAGGCCATGAGAGAAAAGAATCAAATTACATTCAGGGGGAAACCAATAAGAATATCAGCAGCTTTTTAAATCCAGACCCTAAAAGCTAGAAGGGCCTGGAACAACATTTACCAAGCCCTGAAAGAAAACGGATGCCAACCAAGAATCTTATACCCAGCAAAACTTACTTTCAGATTTGACGACGAAATAAGATCCTTCTATGATAAACAAAAGCTAAAGGAATTTACAAAAAGAAAGCCGGCATTACAGAACATTCTCAGCAAAATATTCCATGACGAAGAGATGAAAAACAACGATGCAAATCAGCAACGGGAGGAACTAGCCTAAAGGAATAGCCAAATAAAGGAGAAACCAAATCATGTCAAAAAACAAAAATGAGTCAAATGACTGGGAATACAAATCATATCAAAATAATAACCCTGAATGTTAATGGACTGAACTCATCAATCAAAAGACATAGACTGGCAGATTGGATTAAAAAGAAAAATCCAACAATATGTTGCCTGCAAGAGACTCACCTCATAGAAAGAGATACACATAGACTAAAGGTGAAAGGATGGGAAAAAACATACCATGCACACAGACACAGCAAAAAAGCTGGAGTATCCATCCTCATTTCAGATAATGTGGACTTCAAGCCAAAACTAGTCAGAAGGGATAAAGAAGGACATTACATGCTACTTAAGGGAAGCATAAATCAGCAAGACATAGCAATCATAAATATCTATGCCCTGAACATTGGCTCATCCACATATGTCAAACAAATCCTTCTCAATTCCAGAAATCAAATAGACCACAACACAATAATACTAGGCAATTTTAACACACCTCTCTCACCACTGGATAGATCTTCCAAACAAAAATTGAATAAAGAAACCATAGATCTCAATAACACAATCAACAATTTAGACTTAACCGACATATATAGAATATACCATCCAACAAAGAATGAATACACTTTCTTCTCATCAGCACATGGATCCTTCTCTAAAATAGACCATATTTTATGCCACAAAGCTACTGTTAGCAAATACAAGAAGATAGAGATACTACCTTGTACTCTTATCAGATCATAATGGATTGAAATTAGAAAATAAATGAAAGAGTAAAAAACAGAAACTTCTCCAATACCTGGAGATTAAATAATACACTATTATATGATGAATGGATAACAGAAGACATCAGAAGGGAAATAAAAAAATTCTTAGAAGTAAACGAGAACAAAGACAAATCATATCAAAATCTCTGGGACACTATGAAAGCAGTACTTAGAGGAAGATTTATTTCATGGGGCACATTCAACAAAAGAAGTAGAAATCAACAAATAAACTACTTAACACTACAGCTCAAAGCCCTAGAAAAAGAAGAGCAGACCAACACCAAAAGTAGTAGAAGACAGGAAATAGTTAAACTCAGAGCTGAAATCAACGAAATTGAAACAAAAGAAACAATCGGAAAAATTAACAAAATAAATAGTTGGTTCTTTGAAAAAATAAACAAAATTGATAAACCCTTAGCCACACTAACAAAGAGAAAGAGGGAGAACACTCAAATTACTAAAATTCGGAATGAACAAGAAAATATCACAACAGACACGAGTAAAATACAAAACATAATTAGAAGCTATTTTGAAAATCTATACTCCAACAAAACAGAAAACCTCGAAGACATCAACAAGTTTCTAGAGACATATGAATTACCTAAACTGAACGAGGAGGTCATACACAAATTAAATAAATCAATTTCAAGCAATGAAATAGAAGAGGTCATCAAAAGCCTACCAACAAAGAAAAGTCCAGGACCAGATGGGTTCTTAGCCGAATTCTACAAAACCTTTAAAGAAGAGCTCATTCCAATACTCCTCAAAGTATTCCATGAAATAGAAGAGGAGGGAACACTCCCAAACTCGTTCTATGAAGCCAATATCACCCTGATACCTAAACCAGACAGAGACACATCGAGGAAAGAAAATTTCAGACCAATATCCTTAATGAACATCAACGCAAAAATTCTCAAGAAAATTTTAGCAAATTGCATACAAATATATATTAAAAAGATAGTGCACCATGATCAAGTGGGTTTTATCCCAGGGATGCAATGTTGGTTCAACATTCGGAAATCAATAAATGACATTCACCATATCAACAGACTTAAAGTTAAGAATCACATGATTATTTCAATAGATGCAGAAAAAGCATTCGATAAAATACAGCATCCCTTCATGCTCAAAACACTAGAAAAAATTGGGGTAGTGGGAACATTCCTTAACATTATAAAGGCCATCTATGATAAGCCCATGGCCAATATCATTCTAAATGGTGAAAAACTGAAAGCATTCCCCCTAAAAACTGGAACAAGGCAGGGATGCCCTCTATCACCACTTCTATTCAACATCGTCCTTGAGACTCTAGCCAGAGCAATTAGATAAACCAAAGAAATTAAAGGGATACGAATTGGAAAAGAAGAACTCAAACTATCCCTGTTCGCTGATGATATGATTATATATTTAGAGGATCCTGGAAATTCCACCAGAAAACTTTTAGAACTCATAAGTGAATTCAGTAAAGTAGCAGGTTAGAAGATCAATGCTCATAAATCCAATGCATTTTTATACATAAGTGATGAATCTTCAGAAAGAGAAATTAGGAAAACTACCCCATTCACAATAGCATTGAAAAAAATAAAATACTTGGGAATCAATCTCACAAAAGAGGTGAAAGACCTCTACAATGAGAACTACAGAACACTAAAGAAAGAAATTAAAGAAAACCTCAGAAGATGGAAAGATCTCCCATGTTCTTGGATAGGCAGAATTAATATTGTCAAAATGGCCATACTACCTAAAGTGCTATACAGATTCAATGCAATTCCAATTAAAATCCCAATGATGTACCTTACAGAAATAGAGCAAGCAATTATGAAATTCATCTGGAAGAATAAAAAACCCAGAATAGCTAAAGCAATCCTCAGTAGAAAGAGCGAAGTAGGGGGTATCGCAATACCAGATCTTCAACTGTACTACAAAGCCATAGTAACAAAAACAGCATGGTATTGGTACCAAAATAGATAGGTAGATCAATGGTACAGAATAGAGGGCATGGACACAAACCCAAATAAATACAATTTTCTCATACTAGACAAAGGGGCCGAAAATATGTAATGGAGAAAAGATAGCCTCTTCAACAAATGGTGCTGGGAAAACTGGAAAACCATATGCAACAGAATGAAATTAAACCCCTATCTCTCACCCTACACAAAACTCAACTCAAAATGGATCATGGACTTCAGAATTAGACCACAGACCCTGCATCTTATAGAAGAAAAAGTAGGTCCAAATCTTCAACTTGTTGGCTTAGGATCAGACTTCCTCAACAGGACTCCCATAGCACAAGAAATAAAAGCAAGAATCAACAACTGGGATAGATTCAAAGTAAAAAGCTTTCTCTCAGGAAAGGAAACTCTCAGTAATGTGAAGAGAGAGCCTACAGAGTGGGAGAATATCTTTGCCACTCATACTTCAGATAGAGCGCTAATTTCCAGAATCTATAAAGAACTCAAAAAACTCTACACCAAGAATACAAATGATCCAATCAACAAATGGGCTAAGGAAATGAATAGACACTTCACAGAAGAAGATGTACAAGCAATCAACAGATATATGAAAAAATGTTCAACATCTCTAATAATAAGAGAAATGCAAATCAAAACTACCCTAAGATTTCATCTCACCCCATTTAGAATGGCGATTATCAAGAACACAAGCAACAATAGGTGTTGGCGAGGATGTGGGGAGAAAGGTACACTCATACATTGCTGGTGGGGTTGCAAATTAGTGCAGCCACTCTGGATAGCAGTATGGAGATTCCTCAGAAAGCTTGGAATGGACCCACCATTTGACCCAGCTATCCCACTCCTTGGCCTATACCCAAAGGACTTCAAATCAGCATACTACAGAGATACAGCCACATCAATGTTCATTGCTGCTCAATTCACCATAGCCAGATTGTGGAACCAACCTAGATACCCTTCAGTTGATGAATGGATAAAGAAACTGTGGCATATATATACAATGGAATATTACTCCGCAATGAAGAATGATAAAATTATGGCATTTGCAGGCAAATGGATGAAATTGGAGAATATCATGCTAAGTGAGATAAGCCAATCTCAAAAAACTAAAGGACGAATGATCTCGCTGATAAGCGGATGAGGACATATAATGGGGGGTGGGAGGGGTTAGTGTTAGGGTTAGGGTTAGGTTTAGGTTTAGGGATAAGGAAGGTGGTAAGAATGGAGGAAGGAAGGACTGTGTAGAGGGAAAAGAGAGGTCGGAGGGGTGGGGGGAAGGGAAAAAAATAATGAATCAAACATCATTGCCCTATGTAAATTTATGATTACACAAATGGTATGCCTTGACTCCATGTACAAATAGAGAACAACATGTATCCCATTTGTATGTAATAATAAAAACAAAAACAAAAACAAAAAAAAAACCATGGATTTCTGGTCCCCATACCCAGAATCTGATTTGGTTGGTCTGGGGTACGGGCCTGAGAATTTCTAATACATTTGATTCTCATATTGCTGATCTAGGGTGGGGTGGAGGCAGGAGTTAAACTTTGAGAACCTTTGCCATAAAGCAGGCTCTCAACTTCATGGTTTTTGAGGTCAGATACTTCTTTGTGGTGGGGACTGACCTACGCTTTGCAGGATGTTTAGCAGCCTCCCCTAGTCTCCACTTATTACATGCTAGAATCACCCCCCAGTTGTGATAATCCAAAATGTCTCCAGTATCCTCAGGAATCAAAACTCTTTCAGGTGTGCACACTACTGAGGGGCATACCTGATTGAGTCAGAAATGACCCTTTTGCTGCTCTACGAAAAAGCACTGGAACTGGGGCCTCAGAGATCAATCCTTAATTTATAAAAGGTAATGAGGAATTTGGGGAGTTGGGACAATGTCTATCTGGGACCACAGTTCTACTCTGCACAACTCTAGTTTTAAATGACAGAAACAGTCTATTATTTTTATCTTTCTGTTTTACTACTTTTGAAACAAATTCTAATATTCTCAAAGATAAATGGGTTCCTAGGGTGAATTGGGGTAAAGATTATGCATGGTGGAGGCTGAAGATAGATTTGTGTTACATTTTTGAAGATATTGCTCCTTTTACATCTATCAGCAAACAGACAAGAAATGGGGTGATGCACAAATTTTGTATGTAAAAGAGAACAACTCATTACTGGTGCCAGGCCTTCTGTCCTCCATCTTCATGATCACCAAGGGTTCTAGGCAATGTGGAAAGCTCTCAGATCTGCTGTGTACTCTCATCTAAGTTATTCACTGGAAAAAAGTTTAAGGGGGAGAAGATTGTATGGTACTGGTAATTCTTCCCTAATAATCAAAAGTCAGTGTCTTTGGTGGAATACTGGATCAAATTATAGAAGATAGTTTCTCTCCCCAAGTGAGGTGAAGTGTGATTGCCTTTTCATCGTGTCTTTAGTCTATCTTGACGTTAGACATATAGAAGATGCATAAATAAGCTAAGTTTAGTTACATTGACTATTCCCACCTAGATTCTGCAAAAAATCTGAACAGGGATACTAAATATAAAAAATGTCTTTTTAAATTTTGTGGTGCTGGGGATTGAACCCAGGGCTTCACACACACTGGGTAAGTGTTCTATCATTGAGCTATAACCCCAAGCATAGATGTGTAATTTTTATTTTGTTGTCCTGGGGCAGTTGGGGACCAACATGGAAGTCTGTCCTTTTCTCCTCTATCATACAGAGGCCCTTGCATGAAGGAAAGATTTCGGTCCATAAGCTCCCCACCCTTGCAACCATAGGAACAGAAATCTTTCTGGGAAGGGAGTGAAGAATCTGAAATCATCTTGTGATGTGTTAAGAGCTTAGCTGGTCTCTAGGAGCCTTTCTATCACTTTTTTTTTTTTTTTTTTTTTTTTGGTGGTGCTGGGGATTGAACCCAGGGCCTTGTGCTTGCACTCTACTAACTGAGCTATATCCTCAGCCCCTTTCTATCACTTTTTGTTTTAAATAAGTTTTAAAGTAGAGGTACTTTAGCTCTGAGCTACATCCCCAGTCCCCTTAAAAAATTTTTTTTTTCTTGAGACAGGGTTTCGACAAGTTGCCCAGACTGGCCTTGAAATTTGTGATCCTCCTGCCTCAGCCTCCTGCGTTATAAGGATTATAACTACACATCACTGAGCCTGGACTCACTGCCCCCACCTTTTTCCACATTTTTAAAAACCATGCAATATAGTTTATAGTTGATGGGATTTGTTGCTACATATTCATACATATATTCAATATAACAATATAATTTGGCCAATATCATTCCCCAGCTCATCCCCTTCTGATGTTTATTTATTTATTGGTACTAGAGATTGAACCCAGGGGCACTCAAACACTGAGCCACATCCAAGTCATTTATTTATTTATTTATTTATTTAATTTTATTTTGAGACAGTGTCTTGCTAAAATTCTGAGGCTGTCTTTGAACTTGCTATCCTCCTGCCTCAGTCTCCTGAGTTGCTGGGATTATAGGCATGCACCACCACACTCAGTCTCATCTCCCCTTTTTAAAGCAAACTAAATTTATTTTGTTTTTTTAATTTTTTCTTTTATCTATTTTTTTCTTGGTGTATTACAATTATACATAATAATGGCATTCATCGTTGCATATTTGTACATGCATACACTATAACAGTATAGTTGGGTCAATTTTGTTCTCCAGTACTGTTATGGTTTGGATGTGAGGTGTCACCCAAAAGCTCATATGTGAGAAAATTAAAGAAGGTTCAGAGGAGAAATGATTGGATTGTGAGAGTCTTAACCCAATCAACAAATTAATCCCTGGATAGGGATTAATTGAGTGGTAAGTGGAGTGGTAGGGTATGGCGGAATTGGGGCATGGTTTTGGGGTATATATTTGTATCTGGCAAGTGGAGCTTACGCTCTGCTTCCTGATCATGACGTGAACCGCTTCCCTATGCCATGATGTTCAGCCTCACCTTGAGCCCTGAGGAATGGAGTCTGCTGCCTATGGACTGAGACCACTGAAACTGTGAGCCCTCACATAAACTCCTCCTCTACAGTTATTCTGGTCGGGTCATTTGGTCACAGCAGTGAAAAAGCTGAGTAAAACAAGTACCTTCCCTTTCCCTTATACCTTCCTCTATTCTACTGATCTCCTGTCTAGTGTCATCAGAACCTCAACCCCAACCTTTTCTTCCCTCTACTTTCTACATATCAGAAAACGGCATGCCCCAGCACCAAAAAGAAAAAGAAAACGGCATGTGACCCTTGACTTTTTGAGTCTGGTTTATCTCATTTACCATGATGTTCTCTAGTCAAATCCATTTGCCTGCAAATGACATGGTTTCATTCTTTGAATAAAAGTCAATTGTGTATATGTACCACATTTCTTTGTCCATTTATACATGGATGGACACCTGGTTTGGAGTAAACTAAATTTATATGGAAAATACATGACACATGCATAAAAAGAGAGAAAGTGATCAAGGGTGGCTAGAAGGCTGTCTGTAACCACTCTGCAGACTTGCCTTCCTTTAGATGATACTTTAATCTCAATTCCCATGCCAGTGTGACACCATCAGGGGCAAAGAGCACCATCAGGGGCAAACACCATCAGGGGCAAACAGCCAGTTCCAGACACTCTGCGCCACTTGAAGTCCAGTCAGTAGTTGACTCTCCATCCTGATTTGCTCATCAATATGTGGATGAGCAAATGTCTCATTTGTTTTGTCTGACTGGGAGAAATCCTGAGTGTCAGGCCTCCAATTTTAAAGAGACTACAAAACAGACCTAACAGAGAAACTTGTTCTCTGGAGACAGAAATGTGGATTCACATGTCACCTAACCATCATTGTCATCCTCTGAAGTCATTTTAGTAGCTTAGTCCAGAGATGGGGTGACAGACCCTCACCAGCTTGCTGCAATAATCAGAGGAAGGCTTCTCGGAGAGATGGAATTGACTGCATTGCTTCTATTTTCTAGATGTCAGTATCACACAGGCCTCCAGTTGTGACAACCCAAAATGATTCCAGACATCACCAAGTGTCCTCAGGGGGTGAAAATTCCTCTAGGTGAGCACACTAACATGGGGCATTTCTGTTTCTCCCAATCAGAAATGTCAACTTTTCTAGGCTGGGCATGTATCTCAGTGGTACAGTGTGTGCTTAGCATGCTCGAAGCCCTGACTTTCACACAGGAATATACAAAAGCATACACAGAAGAAATGACACTTTTCTACCCTGTAGGAAAGCACTAGAACTGGGGCCTCCTGTGTCAACCCTTAATAAATAAAAGGCAAAGATGAAAGGGTTTGGGAAATCCTGTTTCAAGATGATGGTGCATCTGTGGCTCCATTTTTTCTCTGTACAATCCTGGTTCTGAATACACAAAGCTGAGGTACACTCTGATGCCAGTCATGTACCTCTTGTAGTAAGAATTTTTCCATTTAAAAGCACTGCAATTCCTCTTGTTATGGTTTGAATGTGTGTGTTTTCCCCAAGAGTCCATGTATTGGAGATTGGGTTCTCAGGGTGGTAGTATTGGAAGATGATGGAACCTTTAAGAAGTGGGACCTAATGGGGAGTTTTAGAGTCATTGAGGATATGACCTTGGAAGGAATTAAAGTAGCTCTCATGGGATCCCTTGACCTCTCTTAACAGTGAGTTATAAAAGTGAATCCAAGCCCTAAATTACTCTCTGGCTTCCTGTTTGAAGACATGATCTCTATTCTCACATGGGCTCCTACCACCACTGTGATATCATATGTTGTTAGGAGACTGAATAAATGGGGCTTTCCCGATCTTGAAATTTTAGCTTCCAAAATTATGATCTAAATGAACCTTTTTTTTCTTTTCAAAATTAGCTGACCTCAGGTGTTTTGTTATAGCAATGGAAAACAAACTCACATACCTCTTGTTTGGTAGATAATTGAGATTTTTATTTTGCTTTAATGAAGTCAATCAAAAAGAAAAGTGAAGTCCAGTTTTTGGAAAGAAGAGATTAGGTTAAATAATATACTCCAAGTATATTAGAGCAGTTACGAAAGAGCCTAGTGCTATGGAGCTGTCTAGGTCTGCAGCTTCTTACTTTTGGTATGTATCACAATCATCTGAAGAGCTAATAACAAATGGAGCAGTACAGGCTACTGGGAGGGGTACAAGGCCTGGACATTTGCCTGTCTCCTGAGTCACTGGATTTACAGGTATGTGCCACCATGTGTGGCTCAAATTTTTAAAATTTTAAGTGTTGATTTATTCATTTAAAATAATGACAATAAATCCGCAATATGTTTTAGAAATATAAAAAACAAGTAAGTTAGGACTGGGGTTGTGACTCAGTGGTTACAGCACTTGCTTGGCATGTGTGAGACACTGGGTTGCATATAAATAAATGAAAAAAAAAAATTGAGCCAATATTAAAAAAAAGGGTAAAAATTTAGTAAAAATCTACTTCAGATATTAGATATATTTTTTAAAATACTTAGGTCATTTATTTAACAGAAATAAATTAATGTTTACCAACTAATTAGTAACAGTAGCACCTTTATTGTCCCTTTCAAATTAGTAATGGAAAAACAATATGTAGATCTCAAGTGAGATTTAATCAATTTGAGATACTTAATTTTGAATTGTTAAATAATGTTATTAACATTAAATCTGTAAATAATATACTAAAAAATAAAGGCTTTTACATCTAGTGATTTTACTTGCATGTATTTTCATATACTTCCCCCCCTCCCTTTGTTGCAGTGCTGGGGATCAAACTCAGGACCTAACACATGCTAGGCAAGTGCTCTACCACCGAGCTACATCCCAAGCACTTTTCATATGTTTTCTTACATGGGACATAAAGTAGTAATGCCCCATGATTGCAGGGGCATAGCTTACTTTGCCATGTTGTTAATATATAGAACTCTCTTGGGTCCATGGGAATGTGTGTGACATGAGGACATCATCTACCTAGCATGGTTTGGTAATAAAAAACTGAGAATAATGTGTTAGATCATTATATATTAGTATAGGAATTTTCAGCAGCATAAGCCTATAATCCCAGTGACTAGGGAGGCTGAGGCAGTAGGATTGTAAGTTTGAGGCTAGTATGGGCAACTTAGTGATACTGTCTCAAAACAAAACAAAAACAACTGAAGATTCAACTCAGTGATAGAGTACCCTTAGCTTTAACCCTCAGTACTGGAAAAGAACAGCAGAAATTTTAAATCCTTCTAGTCATTCGTGGATTAAAATCCATTCAAAATGAAATAGTAAAGAACTAAGGTTCACACATCTCTTCCTAGTCACATCATCCATTTTTATTGCTTTTAGAATTATAAGCTCATATATCTGATTGCCTATTTAACATCTTCATTTTGGTTCCCTATCCCATCCCATCATCTTATTCTCCCCGTCTGTACCAACTTGCAACTAGCCAGTTCTCTGGAAATCATGTTGGATCTACCGTTTCTCCTGTCCCCGCCTCACATCCATCCCTGTGACCATCTGTTTGTGGCCTCTGAAGTACTTTGGACTGTTCACTTTACCAGTCTTCCTTGACACCATCAAAGCCAAAGTCCCTGTTCTTTCTAACCTGAAGTATAACAATAACTCGCAGTTTTCTTACTGCCTCCATCATTTCTTTTTTTCCCTCTGTTCTTTTTACAGCAGCTGGAGTGACATTTTAGAAACAGAGCTCTGATCAAGACACAACCTCACTTTCAAACCTGCCAAAGGTTTCCTGTTGTATTTCAGTCACAATCCTTCCCCTGGCCTCCTGTGCCCTGCCTCATTTGGGTTTTTATCAAATTCTTAACAGTCTCTGGCAGGCTCCTCTTTCTACTCTCCTACTCTCCAGTCACATGGAATTCTTGTCCATCCTCCAGCACATTCCGCACTTGCCTCCCTGGGGGACTTTAGGACTGGTCCTAATACAACCTCCGTGGTCTGAGGAAAGGGTAAGAGGAAGAAAAAGAGATCCCTTCTGTCCAGAGGCTGCCATCCTTTGGTTTCATATTCCTTGACCAGCTTGTCCTAGCTCTACTGACACTTTGCTTTATCACGTATGCCTGTTTTTTTCCCTGCATAATTATTCTGTATTTATTGTCTTCCACTAATCTCTAATCTCTGGGAGAGAAGGGACCTTATCTGCCCACATTTACTATTTTAGTAATTTTAAAAAAATTTTTTTTAGTTGTCAATAGATCTTTTTTTTAAAAAAATCTATTTATATGCAGTGTTGAGGATCTAAAACAGGGCCTCACACATGCCAAGCAAGTGCTCTATCACTGAGCCACAAATGCAGCCCCAAGCCCCAATTTTTACTAAGTTCCTGGCACACAGTGGATGCTCAGCAACTGTTGGTTCAATGCTTTGGTCAAGTATTCTTTATTAAGGACTAGTGTTTTACAGAGAGCTGTCACTACCTGAACTGTCCTATTTAAAAGAGATTCAATTAATTTGTTTTATTGACCTGTACTTGAGGTATTTTTCAATGCAACTTCCTTTTCTCCTAAGTTTGATTACCTGTTCAAAGAAATGGCACCTGATGGAATGTCAGATATTAGGACAGGAAGAAGGAACCCTTTAAGACCAAGATGTCCTGGAAAGGAGAAAATAAGACATGTGGGGAAATGAATCTATCTAAGCCTGGGGGACAAGTTTTGCTTCACGTCCTGATTCCGGTTCTTCAACTCTTGGGTAGCAATTGTTCCATGTCTGGAGCCTTTTATGACACGTCTTTTTTCTTTAGTACTGAGGGATCAAACCCAGAGTCTGAACATACTAGGCAAGTTCTACCACCGAGTTGTACCCCCAGTTCTCTTAAGACACATTTGAGTGCACTGTGCTCAGGATTCTTAAAGCAAAATGGATGTATTTTCATTTTAAGACCCCAATAAAGTTCACTCTGGAAAACTGAACCATTGGAAAAAAATTCTCTTTTTTTAAAAAAAAATTTCTCCCTTCATTTTTGGCTTTCTAAATTGTGTTTGGAGTTCCCTGATGCTCTAAAAATTTTATACAAATGCAAACACCATAAATTCTAATCCAGACTGGATAATAAGCAGTGACATATCTCTTAGACTTATGGGTTTAAAATTTTTCAACTTTGATATCTAAGATCCTTTGTCAATTTTTTTCTTAGGGTAAGAAAAACATGAAAGCTTGGGGGCTAGGGATGGAGCTTAATAGTAGCATGTGCCTAGCTTAGGCCTAGCATGTGCAAGACCCTGGGTTGCATCTCAAGCACTGGAAATAAATAAACAAATGAATAAAAACTGTAGTATAAATTTTTCAATCATCAGTGTGTCTCTAAGATGTTCATTTCCTAGAATTTTCCTGGAGTCTCTCATGTTAATCTTGGTGAGCATCAGGTAACCTTGGACATAAATTATATATCACTAAGGATTATGTGCAGTTAATAATTTATTTTGGAATTACAAAAGCTCCACATTCTGTCTTAATAGTGAAGCCCTTGTCCTGGAGCTATGGAATGGTGGACTGGGTGGTCTGGAGCATGAGCTGGAGCTCAAGTTTCTAGCCAGGCTTCTAGCCCATGCAGTGGCCCTGTGGAGCCTGTCATGTCTGTGTGAGCCTGAGGCATAGCCAACGAGGGCTGAGGCAAGTCAGGGTATGTGGTAGCCTGGCCCAGGCCAGTGAGAACGACTGCTCCACACAGTGCTGTAACTCCAAACCCTGGAGCATCAACGATACTCCAACCTCAACTTCCTGGGAAGCGGGATTGAAGGTCAGTGGTGAGAAAACAGAAAGGAGGCAGACCTGAATGGGAAGTTCAGACTCAAGGGTTAACCTATACCATTAGTGCTTTTCCAAAACCTTATCAGCATAAATTTGGACCAATAGTGTTAGTACTTTTTCAAATCTTGATTAACATAACTTTGAACAATAGCATTGACCCAAATGCTGTATAAACCCTTAGACTAGCACACTCAAGCATCAACCCCTTTCGGGTTCCCTCTTGCCCTGTGGAAGTTCTGTTTCTATTCATACTTGAATAAATCCTACTCTTACACTCACTTATCCTCATCTGTGGAGTTCATTTTTGAATTTGCAAGACAAGAACCCAGAAAGAAGAAATTGGTGGTGAGTTGCTGGGGTCTCTTGCAACACTAGGAGCATAGCCCCCCATTAAGAACCACCATTTAAAACAGCAATTCAAAGGCCTTCAGCTTACTTAGATCCTGCCTACCTGCAGAAGGGGTCTGGTTTCAATAGTTGATTTTTCATACTTTTATACAGAATCATTATTATAATGTCCTTTGCAAATGCATTATGCTTTGAAATGAAAACTATTCTCTATTCATCATGCTCTTTTATTATTTAAAAAATATTAAATGTGGAAAAGTATGGCAATTTCTGACAAGAAACTGTACTAGTAAGTCCCCAGCCCAACCCCAGAGATGCACAGGGACTGTAAAATGTGTGCAAAGATAACAGTTATCTTCCCACTGTAATAGCTACTCCTTTGGGTGAGGTTTTTTACTAATGCTTGGGTACCATGGAAAGTGTTTTAGTCAGCTTTTTTGCTGCCGTGACTAAATGATCTGACCAGAACAATTTTAAAGGAAAAAGAGTTTATTTGAGGGCTCACAGTTTCAGAGTTCAAGAAGACCAGCTCTATTCCTTGGGGCGCCAAGTGAGGCAGGACATCCTGGCAGAAGAGTGTAGCTCACATGTTGATTAGAAAGCAGAGAGAGAGACTCCACTGGCCACATACAAATATACACCCCAATTCTCACCTCCTTCAGTGACACCCTACCACTTCAACCTCCTTCAGCCATACCCTACCACTTCAGTTATTGCTGTTCATCCCTATCAGGGGACTAAATCACTGATTGGGTTAAGACCCAATCATTACAACCAATCATTTCTTCTTTGAAACTTCTTGCATTGTCTCACATGTGAGCTTTTTGGTGACACCTCACATCCAAACCATAGCAGAAATATTCCACCCAGCATTCTTTATGAAGGTCTGTGTGTTCCCTCAGGAAAACGAACACTTGTACATATGGGAGCTCTCCCTATCATCCTTGTCTCCTGCAGACAGACATATATAGAGAGAGGGCAAGAACTCATCTGTGCAAGGTCAGGAAGTAGCAGAGAAGCAAAGAAAGCTGCCACTTGAGCATAAGAGGCAATGTTTAAATGGGACATCTCAAAACAAAGTGATGGGAATAAGTGCCTCTTAACCTTAGATATGAATTAGAGTTCCCACCAGTTTTAGCCTTGAGTGAGATTCCATGATGTTTTGGTGGTGTGGAGATAAAGACCACAGGGAAAGAGGAAGAGAAAGAGTCCCTTTACCTTAATGGGCACCAGCATTCAGGATACATATTTGCTAGCCTATAGACTATGCCAGGGAGTACCCTGACCACTAATCCTCAACTGTCAGCAGACAGGGCCTGTCCACCAAAATGATTGAAAAAGGAAGCCCCAGTTTCTTGTCCTGTATGGGTCAGGGATGACTAGATTCCAATTGAGAACATCTTTCAATTTTACCAAGGCATACCCTTGGCAGAAACTGTGAGTGGTGACTCAATGTGTTCCCAGTCATCAAGAAACAAAGGCAAAGGATAAAATCCATGAACAATCACTGAAGGGAAGAGTAAACAAATGAGATTTATTTAAGCAAGAAGAGAGAGAGAGAGAGAGAGAGAGAGAGAGAGAGAGAGAGAGAGAGAGAGAGAGAGAGAGAGAGAGTTCCTGCTGTCTCTTGATAGCAGACAAATCCTTTTGGTGTGCTAGCTTAGGGGTAAAGCGTGGAACAAAATCTGTGTTAAACAGGCATTGCAAACAGCACCAAGGCTATTGCCTTTGAAGTTTTTTTTTATTTTTTATTTTTAAAACTTTGTTCTTTTTAGTTACACATGACAGTAGACTCTATTTAGACATAGTTATACACACATGGACTATATCTTATTTTAATTAGGATCCCAGTCTTTTGGCTGAACACCATGTTGAGATTCACTGTGATATATGTACATAGGAAAGTTATGTCAGATTCATTCCACTGTCCTATCACTGTTCCCCCTGACTTTCCTGCATTTATCTTCCCATCAACTTCCATCTGGGTTCACTCCCACCTCCCATTTTCCCACCTTTTTTTCCCACCTCTGGGACAAAGGAGGGGACAAAGGAGGAGTTCCCACAGGTGAACCTCAAGGTCTTTTTCATTTGAAATACACCTTGATAATGTCCATTAATATTTCTACTGGTTAGCCTCCAGGTGTGGTTTCTGCATTTGAACAAGACCTCAATTGGGGTCTATCACTTTTGGTTGCTGACCATTCATTATTCTTATTCATTCTCCTGCACTCCAGTTTTTTTCTTTTTTCTTTTTACAGACTGCATTTTGATTCATTGTACACAAATAGGATATAACTTTTCATTTCTATGGTTGTACCCAATGTAGATTCATACCATTCTGTAATCATACATGTACATAGGGTAATGATGTCTGTCCCAGTCCACTCTTTCCTTTCCCTATCCCCTCCCCCATCATTTTCTTCTACACAATCCAAAGTTCCTCCATTCTTCTCTTACCCCTACCCCACATTATGTATCAGCATCCACTTATCAGAGAAAACATTCAACCTTTGGTTTTCTGGGATTGGCTTATTTCTCTTAGCGTGATATATTTGTAATATGAAGCCGACACCCCGCCTCCCAACCACTTGTCAATCTGTGCTCCGCCTGCCTCTTACGTTACAGGAATTTCCGGCCTACGCTACAGCCATTTTCCTGCTTCCCATGTTACGTCCTAACATGCTAGCTAGCTATTGGTTCACTTGCAAGTCAGCTTGCAAGTATTCTCCTCTGCCACTGGTTCCTTCCAGCCCGGGAGATTCCAATATCTGGGAGAAGCGCCCACGCCATCTTTCCCTTTTTCCTTTCTTTTCACACTGGAGAGGACGCGCTAGTAGTCCACATAATAAAGTCTCTTGAGTGAGGCCTCGTGTCAGTGGTGCATTTTTCTGGGAGCTATTGTCAAGCTGCAACTGAGACGGGAGTGCGCAGCGGCGGCTAGAATCGCCGCGGGTCCCAAGCTGAGCTGCATTTTTTCCTTACAATATTCTCCAACTCCATCCATTTACCTGAAAATGCCATATTTTATTCTTCTTTATGGCTAAGTAATATTCCACTGTGTATATATACCACAGTTTCTTTATCCATTCATCTATTGAAGGACATCTAGGTTGGCTCCACAATCTAGCAATTATGAATTGAGCAGCTATAACATTGATGAGGCTGCATTACTGTAGTATGCTGATTTAAAGTTCTTTGGGCATAAACTAAGGAGTGGGGAAAGCTGGGTCAAATGGTGGGTCCATTCCAAGTTTTCTGAGGAATCTCCGTACTGCTTTCCAGAGCTACTGCACCAATTTGCAACTCCACCAGCAATGTACAAGCTGCACTACAGTTTTATTGAGTATCCCAGAGAAGTTTCTAGATAGTTCTGCCCAGGTTTCCCTCTTGACTTTTGATCAACAGCAGGATAACATCAAACTTTCAAGTCTTCAATGCCCTAACAACTCTAGGCTACCTCGGCCCATGCTGACTGGTTTTAACCATAAATTCTTAACCATAATTCTTACAGATTTTATGGTTAGGAGGAATTATCCTTATCTCCCTGAGTTGCAGGATCTGGTCTGTGTAAAGGGTCACAAAAGACTTCCCCTTCAGAATAACTTGTGTTCCTCTTATCAATGTTATTTTAGGTCTGCATTTATCCTGCAGATAACAGGTAGTTTGTTGAGGAATGTGACTTATCCTTATCAACTTAAGTCAGGCAGGGCTACAGGTAAATTGCTTTTTGGAAAAGAAAGCATGTGGGTGTTAGCACAGTGGGCCCTTTTTATAGAATTTTCCCTTTAACCTCATGTTCCTGTAAGGGAACAAATAGATGAGGATGATGGGAACACAAAGTTAAGAGAATGATTCCATTGTACTTACTCCTTAAATGATTTCTTTGCCAAAAAGCAATCTTCCTACAGCCCTGCCAGGCCTGAGGGGACATTCCTCAACAAACTGAGGCAATGAGAAGAAAGTCTGGCAAGTCAGCTATATAATGAATGATGGGGGTTGAGAGAGGATGGTGGGTGGTTATCAATGGGCTGGCTACTCACAGCTAACCTCTGATCACACTTCCCAGCTCAATAGGTTGCTAACTCCTCCAGGGATAGCACTTACCAACACAAGTGATTACCCCCTGTGCTGCTCCTTCCTGCCCTTAGGCACACACACAGAGAAGAAAGAGAAGGTGGAGATTTCTGGGGTCTATAAAAAGCAAGACATACCCGCTCCCATGGGCACCCAGCTCTGGGCCCCACTTCTCTCCAGAGAAGTCTGCTACCTCTGTTTCTTTCTTAAATAAAATTTGCTTTATATGCTGACCTTGACTTTTCTTGGGTGTTTAATTTTCAACAATGGGAGAACAAGGACCTATTCCTGATCTTCAAGATGGGTATCATTCCCACCACTCGCCTCTGCCTGTCCTCTATCAGTAGGACTAAGAAGGACTATGTTTCTTCATTTTAATTTACTATAAACTGCATTTGATTTGTTCTTATTCGTTTGTTTTGTATTTTCCTCGTAAAGTTTATAACTATTGCATAAGTCCCAAAACTTTAAGATGCTAATAACTACAGAGTAGATAAGGTAATTGATGAACTCCAAGTACACGTACCCTAAGAAACGCTCTTTTAAGTCTTTTTTATTGCTCATATTTGGCTAAATTCTTTCTTCTTCTTTTTAACACTGACTCCAGGCATCTATTATTTCTTCTCCAACTGGGGACCAGACCAGATGGACAACTGGGATAAATTTGTCCCAGCAGTGATGGATAAAACCAAATTACTGAGTGGTTAATAATCAATGCTGTTAGAAAAAAATGTTCAGAGACAAGGGGAAAAATTGTTAAGACCAAAATGAATCTCCGGCCAACCTTTCCCAAAAGTAAACAGGGCTGGAGAGGTTTTGGGGTGAGGGGAGAGTCCTTTTGCATGATTGCCTAAGAGCAAAACTCCACCAAGTGGAGCTATTGGATAACTTCTGGCTTTGACTCCATTTTGTACTGAACTCTACAATATGAAATGGTACTTTCAGGCTCAGGCATCTGATTCCTTTTACTTATTAAAGGATATGGAAAACAACAACCCTCAGGGAAAAAGAAGGACAATGGGTGGGATGAGGGGAGAAGGCAAACAATGGGTTCTGGATTTCTACCATTTCCCAGTAACAATGGGCTTTGAACTTCCACATTTGGTCCCCTTGACTTGGGTTTTGAACTTGCACAACTGTTCCCCCGACTGCCCAAATCGATGCATTCTGCTATGATTCAAGTTTCATTTAAACCCTATCAAATCGGGGCTCTCTTGAAACCAGTTGCCATTTTCTCTCCTGAAAATGTGCCATTCTGCTGCTTAATCAAAAAAGACTTGCTGATCCATTGAGATCTGTCTCTGTTTCCATTATTTTTCTCTCACTTGCGGGTTTCAAATGTCCTTTATGGAATGCATGCATCAATCTAGCAGTAAACAGCCTGATAACATGGTGCTCCAAATCCTTCAGGGCTGGGGAATGGAGAAGGGGGAATCGTAAGAGTTGTTTTCCCAGGGAAAGGAATGCTCCTTTAAAATTGAAAACTTGAATTTTCAACCATGTCCTGCTAATTTTCTTTAAGTTATTTCTCCTTCTAAGCATCCTACAAGTAATCATATCCTGCTAAGAATAGAAACAAGGAAAACTTCCCTCAAGGCCCTGGTGCCTCAGACCAGTAGGATGTGAATGGAACCTGAAGAACCAGAATTACAGCATTCCTCTGGATCACAAATCTAACTGAATAAACATATGCATATCTCTGAACCACTTCCTCCCTTTTTGTTCTTCCTCTATTTAATCCTAATATTTCTTTGGCTTGGAAAAAAGGCAGAATAGCTATCTTCCTGTTTGGTCAAATTGCAAATAAACTCATTATTTTTGACGGACCTTTGTTTTATTTATTTATTTATATGTGGTGCTGAGAATCGAACCCAGTGCCTCATGCATGCTAGGCACACACTCTACCACGGAGCCACAACCCCGGCCCTAAATGCGTTATTTTTATTAGTTTGTTTTTCTCTTGTTTGTGATGCAGGCAAGTGACCACATACAGCCTATTGGAACCCATCCAAATCTCCTTGCCCACTAGAGGGTCCAGTAACACCGTCCTGTGAGGACCTGTAAACTAGGGCATGAAGAAACGTGTGTCCCAGGTTACTGCTATAGTAAGCTTACTACAAGCTCTACAAAACAGACTTTTGGAGTTAAGAAAACAATGAGACTCAATTTCTAAGTATTTATTTTAGGAGGAGAGTTTTTGACCTAGCAGTTTAGTCATTTTGATGTCCCAGAATTGGCATGGAGTTAAGAGCTGCCTTCCAGATGTATTTTAACATGCCAGTTGTCCTTCATTTGTCTGATAGCCTTCTCTTGCCCCAGGCTTCACTCAGAGCTGTTGGCTGCATGGGTTCTAGCAGTAATTAGCACACCTCCCACACAAGTCCATTTGTGATGAGCAAAGGTATTACTGATGCAGGAGACTGATAGGCAGATAGAAATGGAGACCTTTGAAAATGGGGGTCACACTACCCTAGATCGTAACACTGGTGTTATAGGACAAGGGCTTTCTGGAAAACTGAGGCAGTGTGAAGGCCCCTTTAAACCCTGCTTCTTGCAAGCAAGTCAGAAGGATTTCAGACATACCACTCAGAGTGTAACAGTGGTCCACTTCATGCTTTAAATATAGCCCTTACTGCTCTACTGATACTGCCGTTTACTGGTGACGAGTTCTGCTTCCTCAGAAGTTGGAGTATAACAGCAGAGAAGCACACCAAGGCAAGCATATTAAGCAGGTTTTATTTAAAGGTAGTAACATAAACTTCTCCTGGGAGGAAGAAGTGGGTATGGCTGATGTTCTAGAATCTCAAGAAGTGAGGGCACCCTGCATCTTTTACAGATTAATGAAGCCAGAATTAAGGACAGGTAGTTAGTGTAGAAATAGGGAATTGGGTCAATTCGAGGAAATGAAGCCATGAAGCCATCTGCCTCTGGAAGTTGGGGACTGCCCCTGGAAGAATGGAATGTCAAAGATCTCCCGGAGCCCATTGATTACCAAATTTACCTGCCTTTATCAAGGACTGCAAGCAAGGAGCTGCTAATTAATGCCCCCTGGGCCCTTATCTGCCTGCATCACCCTGGCCCTCCCCCTGCCCATGGTTTCTCAGTTAATGCAAAACCAGGCCTAGTTGTAGGCAGGAAGGAGAGATAAGGGGGGAGAGAACTGGAGAACAAAAGGGACTTTAATCTATAAAAGATGTAGGGTGCACTCACTTCTTGGGACTTTAGAACATCAGCCATGGCCTCCTTCTTCCTGCTGGGAGAAGTCTGTATTATTACCTTTTAATAAAGCCTGCTTAATAATGCTTGCCTTGGCGTGCTTCTCTAGTGTTCAATCTTCAACATTAGAAGGAGCAGAACTCATCACCAGTAAACGGCGGTATCATTAGGGTCTCCTTTGTTCTCCTGTTCTTTCCCTCCTTATCTCTCTTCTTCCTGCCTATGTGACTAGGCCCAGGAGATTCAGTGAGATGGCAAAAAGGTGAGAAGCAGATGGACAGGGGGGAAGGGCCAAATGGATATTGGAGCCCAGGGCACATTAATTAGCAATTTCCTGCCTGCAGCTTTTTGGGAGGGGTAGTATAGGCAGGTTACCTGGGCTCTGGAGACACTGATATTCCAATCTCCCAGGGGCAGTCTCCAACTTCCCAGACTCAGATAGCCGCATTCCTCCATTGGACCAGATAACCTATATTTTTGGTTTCACTACCACTAAGGCATATCTTAAGATTAACCTGTTTTTCCCTCTTTTCTCTCTTACAAATTAACAAGGGAATCACAATCCCTCTACAAGGAACTCACCTGGAATGTAGCCTTTGGATAGCTTCTTTAACAACCCTCTGTTCTCCCTGATGGGTAGAATCACAGCCTCTGGGACAGGAGTTCCCTGTGCTTTTTCCTTTGCTAGCAAAGTAATAAAACTTCTTTTCCCCTTTTCCTAAAACTGTTCTCATTATTGAATTGGCATTGGGGACAAGGACTGAGTTTTCAGTAACAAAATGGCAAACCAGATGGGATTCAAGAGCAGCCCCAGCTCTGACTTTTTGGGGCAGGTCTGGCACTTCAAGCAATATCACTTCCCTGCTGAAGATTCATGGTGACCGGCAAACTTATTGAGAGCCAACTACTGGAGAGTGAGGAGACTGGTGAGTGTGCTTTGGATGGAACCAGAGAAGCTATTGCTATTAGTAACAGGAGGGACTGAGGGACCATCCCAGCAACTTCTGACACCCCCTTTACTTTAGGAAACTCCTGACTTCTTTCCCTGATTGGAAAGGTCAGATGTGAGTGACCAGAAAGGAGTTAGGCCAAAAGTGGGTGAGCAAGGTTTTATTGGAGTTTGACCCTCGGGCAAGATTCATCAGTCTTCCAGGGTCTTGAGGGTTTAGTGTCCCCCTGGGGTTAGTTGGGAACTCTGTTGATTGACGGGTGGTTGCAAGACGCCACTAGGGTTTATCTGCCAGTGTCTGATTTGTTGTTCTTTGGCACTTGGGGGCTGCCTGATGCCCCACCCACATACAACTGCTCAGACCTCCCTAACACTGAGCAATATGGATTGCTCCATCTTGGTCTAAAGGAAACTGAACTCAGTAAAGTCACAGCACCTTAGCCATTTTGTAACTCCCACAGTGTGCACACAGTGACCCTTGATTCTACACATCTTGTTCCCCTTTGTAGGAACATCTGGTCCCTCTTTGTGTGGGACATCTTTGGTGCCATTGGTGTAGAAGTTATGGTTAAGTGGAAGTTGGGAACATAGGTCTGGTCTGTTCTTTTGGCCATAGTTTGGGGAATCCTTTCTTGTTGTCTGTCTCTGTGCTTTTGTTTCTGTGACTGGCCCTTTTATGACATGGAAAATACTGCATTGATCCTGTAGGTAGTCTCTTGGGAAGAAATAACTTGACTGAATGGACAACCTATAAGTATAAACCTAATGAAAAGATGATTTTTTTTACTGTAATAATTTGGCCTTTGAATGATTTTCTGAATTATTGTATAATCTTGCAGTTGGAGTTGGTCTGTCAGAAATGAAATAAGTGAAAGAAATTCTGTATGCACAGGTTGTTTATGCAACTGCATAATAATGAGTCTGAACAGTCAAATACTAAGTTGAAGGTGCAAAAAGGCATGACCTCAATGTGTAAGCATAGCAGGACCCTGGACGAAAGGGTTAAAAAATTTTTAATTCTTTCAATCCAGTGCTGGCAGTCTCAGCATTGCTTCTTAGCTTGCCCCAGGCATCTGTAAATTGTCCTGCTGTGGGTCAGAGATATCAGTCAGTCCTGGGTCAAGGGAAAAAAAATTCCAGGAAAGCTGTCTGGGCTGTAGAGAAATGGGCAAAGAGAACCTGGCCACTGCCCTGCCTTCTAGCTCCTTTTTGCACATGGGGACAAAACCAGTTTGAGAATGGCACTCCTTTGGCTGCTTCTTCTGTTGGGGGGGGTGCGCGGTCCATTTGGGCCGCAGGACTCACTGATTTCTTTCTGGGTTCCTGACTCCTACCTTATGGGTCTGAAGAAAGAAATACACAGATGGTAGCAGGGATATTGGTCTGAAGTATTCTTTCCTTGATGTGTCTTTGTTTGGTTTTGTTATGGGGATGATATTAGCCTAGTAGAAAGAATTTGGAAGGTCCCAACCTCCTTTTCTATTTCATAGAATACTTTGAGGAGTATTGGTGTCAATTCTTCTTTGAAGGTCTAGTAGAACTTGGATGAGAATTCATCTGGTCCTGGGATTTTCTTAATTGGTAGGCTTTTGATTGTGTTTTCTATTTTATTACTTGAAATTGTTCTATTTAAATCATGTATGACCTCCTGTTTCAGTTTAGATAGGTCATATGTGTCCAGAAATTTGTCAATGTCTTCAATATTTTCTATTTCATTGGAGTATAAATTTTCAAAATAGTTTCTAATTATCTTCTCTTTTCATGACAAGGATGCCCTCTTTCACCACTTTTATTCAACATTGTCCTTGACACTCTAGCCAGAGCAATTTAGAAAGAAGAAAGAAATTAAAGGTATACAGATAGGTAAAGAACTCAAACTATCAGTATTTGCTGACGATATGATTCTATATTTGGAAGATTCAAAAAGTTCCACAAATAATTTTCTAGAACTAATAAATGAATTTAGCAAAGTAGCAGGATATAAAATGAATACCCATAAATCAAACACAATCCTATACATCAGTAATGAATGCACTGAAAAATAAATAAAAAACACTACCCCATTCACAGTAGCCTCAAAAATAAAATACCTGGGAATCAATCTAACAAAAGAGGTGAAAGACCTCTACAATGGAAACTACAGAATAGTAAAGAAAGAAGTTTAAGAAGACCTTAAAAGATGGAAAGAACTCCCATACTCCTGGATAGGCAGAATTAATATTGTCAAAATGGCCATACTACCAAAAACACTATACAAATTTAATGCAATTCCTATTAAAGTCCCAATGACATCCTTTGTCGAGTTAGAAAAGCAATCATGAAATTCATTTGGAAAAATGAGAGTCCAGAATAGCCAAACCAATCCTTAGCAAGAAAAGTAAAGCAGGAAGCATCACAATAATATCAGACCTCAAACTATACTACAGAGCTATAGTAATAAAAACAACATGGTATTGGAACTAAAATAGACAATAGACCAATGATACAGAATAGAATAAATACAGTTATCTCATTCTAGTCAAAGGTGTCAAAAACATTCACTAGAGAAAAGATAGCCTCTTCAACAAATGATGCTGGGAAAAATGGAAAGCCACATGTAACAAAATAAAATTAAATTAAACCTTTATCTCTCACCCTGCATGAAACTCAACCCGAAGCAGATCAAAGACGTAGGTACTGAAACAGAGACCCTGCAACTGCTAGAAGGAAAAATAGTCCCAAATCTTCACCAGGTCAACTTGGAGTTGACTTCCTTAACAAGATCCCTAAAGTGCAAGAAGTAAAATCAAGAATCAATAAATGGGATGGAATCAAACTAAAAAGCTTTTCTCAACAAAAGAAACAATAATGTGAAGAGAGTCTACAGATTTGGAGGAAATCTTTACCACATGCACCTCAGATAAAGCATTAACCTCCAGGATATACAAAGAATTCAAAAAACTTAACACTGAAAATAATAATAATAATAATTACCCAATCAATAAATGGGCTAAGGAACTGAAAAGACAATTCACAGAAGAAGATATATAATCGATCAACAACAAATATATGAAAAAAACGTTCAACATCTCTAGCAATTAGAGAAATGCAAATCAAAACTACTCTATTGGGCTGGGGATATAGCTCAGTTGGTAAAGTGCTTGCCTCACAAGCACAAGGCCCTGGGTTCAAATACCCAGCACCACAAAAACAAAACAAACAAAAAAAAAAAAAACAAAAAAAAAACACTACTCTATGATTTCATCTCACTCCAATCAGAATGGCAATTATCAAGAATACAAGCAACACTAAATGTTGACGAGGATGTGGGGAAAAGGTACACTCATACATTTCCAAAATGGTGTAACCATTATGGAAAACAGTATGGAGATTCCTCAGAAAACTTGGAATGGAACCACCATTTGACCCAGTTATCTCACTCCTCAGTTTATTCCCAAAGGACTTAAAATCAGCATACTACAATGACACAGCCACATCAATGTTTATAGCAGCTCAATTCACAATTGCTAAACTAAGGAACCTACCTTGGTGCCCTTCAATAGACAAATGGATAAAGAAAATGTGATATATATAATATATATATATATTATATATATGTATATATATAAAATGGAATATTACTCAGCCTCAGAGAAGAATGAAATTATGGCATTTGCAGGTAAATGGAGAATATTATGCTAAGTGAAATAAGACAAACCCCAAAAACCAAAGGCTGAATGTTTTCTCTGATATGTGGAAGTTAATTCACAATAAGGGGGTGAGAATAGGGAAGAATAGTTTTTTTATATTAGGTACAGGGGAGTGAAGGGTGTGTAAGCAGTATAGGGAAAGGAAAGATAGTAGACCTTATTACCTCATGTACATGTATGACTGCATGACTGATGTGATCCTGCTATATGTATAATCAGAAAAATAAGAGATTACTCCATCTATGTATGATCTATTAAAATGTGTAAATGCATTCTACTCCCATGTACATCTAATTAGAACAAATAAAATTTAAAAAATTTTTAAAAATATAAGAATATACAGCAGAAGTGCAAAACATCATGTATATATTGCCATGCTCAGCAAACTGATGCATGAAAAATACTTTGCTCCAAATATGGTGGAGAGTGTTGTTAGAGAAGAAAAAAAATAAAAACAAAATAAATCTCATGGTAAATTGAACAACTGTCTCTGTTGGTGTCCGAAAGCTTCTCAGCCCTGTCTTTGACTTCCCACAAGACTACCTATCCCAGACCAGCCCTGGCAGACCCAGTTACTATCCACCAATTTGGGCTTCAGATGTCCTAGGTTTGACCACTTTGCAATCCCAAGATCTCAATGCCATTGGAATTTGGAGAGAGACCACCAGGGATGAGCAATCCTGAGAAACAGTTACTAGATGGCAGCAACCAGCACTCTCAGGAGGAAGACCCCAGGTGCAGCTGAACCCTCAGGCACCCTGACACTGAACCTCCACACCCCTGTCCTTTAAATATTTTTAAAGAAATTCATTCTTATTGGGCTGGCCCAGGCTGACCTCTAACTCCTGGGCTCATGTGAGCCTCCTAGGGCTTCTGACTCTCAAGTAGCTAGGACTATAGGCACATGTCACTGCATCTGGCTCTAGGGAAGTTTTAATTTGGATAAGATTTTATTCTGTGCATGTTACTAGAGCCCTAGGCCAGAGGCCTGACTCCAAGAGTCCCAACAAGCCAGGTCTGGTCACTCACTCCAAAAATGAAACACAAGAAATCATGGTGAAAACAGGAAAAGAACTTTATATGGACATAGTGGGGAGGCAAAGTGAGATCTAGCATCTCAGCCCTGGCTTTGGGGCACTGACAGGAACTTTGCATTTAAATAGAAGAATCTGGGCAAGAGGAGAAAGATGTGAGAAATAGAAAGTTGGGTGATACATTTTTAGAATATAGTATTTAAAATTGGGATGTAAGAAAGGCAACCTGTTGCCTATCTAAAGTCCTGGATCCAGTCTCTAGGGATAGCCTGAATGTATCCAATCATAGCCATTCTGAGCTTCCCCAACCTGTATCCAGTTGTAGTCAATTTAACTATAGCCCTTCCCTTTGCCTACCCCAATTTTAAAATAGTCAATCATATAGCTTGTAATCCTGAGCTCCTGCTAGCAGAGTAAGGGCAGTGTTGCGTTAGGGATGACACCAGGCAGACTGCCCACCCCAGTGTGCTTGCTTGCCAACTTTTGTTCAGTAGTACATTTTCTGCAGAAGTAAATTTTGTCTTGCTGAGCTATTTCTGAGTACATGTCTGATTCCTGTGACACTCCAGTTTTTCTAACATAGGTGTGCATATTAAGCAGTTTTGGTCAGACCGTGGTCTGGTTGATCATTTTCTCAGTTCTGCTTCTTTGAGGCTGCTTCTTAGAAGTGTTGATCTCTTAAGGGGGCAATTTCCACTTGGTGCTTTAGGGCATTTATCTATCAGACCTGTGATCTTGGAAGTGGGTGAGGACTGCACTTCTAGGCACTACTCCAGGGGTCCGTTGCTATAACGTAATGCTAGGCGCTACTCTAGAGATCTGATGTTGAAGGGGCAGGAAACAGATTAGGTAACTTAGGTCTAATAAACCTTGTATTACCAGTTTTTAGATGAACAGTCTTTAAATAGTTAAGATGCTCGTGTGCGGAACTGAGCAGGGACCTGACCCTAAGTTGAAGGCAATAAAGGAGGGAGATTCAAATCAAGTCAGAAAGGCCAAACTTTAGCCTACTTTCAGTTACCTTTTGGGCATCTGCAGGCCTAAGGGTCACTACTTTTAGCAAATGCAGCTTAAGTCCCTGTTAGAGGAGCGTCTGTTAGAAAGAAAAAGATAAAAAGTCTTTTACATTGGCTCACAGAAGCATGGTTTGAGAAGGATAAAAAGACAGAGGATGAAGAACTTTCAATTCCCCGATGGCCCTGTGATCACCCATGATATGGAGCCACAGCTATACTGAGTTACTGAAGATAAAAGTTACTAATGGAGTTTAGAAATGTATCCAACTCCTGGGGAGTTGGTTCACTGGGTACAAAAAGAAATGCAAACTAATCAAAAGCCAAAATATACAATCCCTTAGTTATTGTTATCTATATTAGCTAGAATGAAATTAAGAGTGCTGGGTCTTATCCTTGAGGCTAGACCAAACTCAGGTTTCAGCCACTGTGAGCTTTGGCCACCAGTCTTGAAGCTGTTCCACCTCACCCAAGGAAAAATGCAGGGACAGCTAAAAGTATCTTTGAGAGTTGTGGATACAAAGAGCGTACAGGAATGTAGGGAATATTTCTCAAGCTTATCTGACAGCAGTCACTGACACCATGGTCTAAGTAAGCCAAACAGTCTGGACAGAGAAACTGAGGTAATGATAAAGACTCGCCATGGAATGAAGGTCTTTGTAGCTGTTGAGGCTGAGTTTGAACTGAGGGGAGACCTCATTCTGACATGCATCCCAGAAAGCTGTGATGTGAGCTCGCCCACGCTGTCTTGCCTCATGCTGTGTGCAGGAGCTTGCCATTCCCCCAGTCCTTTGTCTCAGACCTGTTGCTGGGCAGAATTGCTTAGGCACGCTTGGTTTGTTTACACTACCTGGACCCTCGACGTATAGTTCACCTATCAGCTGACTCTGTTATACTTTAACAAGCATGTTAACCTGATTGGATAATGTGTCTATATATGTCCTGTGCAACCCTAAGTAAAATTAGATCCGTGCCTTCAGGGCTCGATCTCCGATGCCTGGGTAAGCGCGCTGGGTAAGGCTAAGAAGGGTAGGCATCGTTCGTCATCACCCGCAGCAAACCCGTCTCTGAACATCTACATAGGAAGGACAAAAATAATAAACTATTGGAACTAGAGGGCATGATGTAAAGAAATGATTTAATTCATAGATACCATCATTAACTTCCTAAGGAGTCTACTAAAATTGATTCTGAGAGTAACTTGGAAGAGGTATCTTTGGTTTTAAAGGCTGCTATGTGGAAAAGCATGTTTGAGTTGCGGCAACTCAACTTGTTTGAGAGAGGGAGGAGGTAAGGAAGAACACATATCATACTTCTTGTTGGGTAACAGGCTGAGTCAAGGGTCGGAGAGCAGAAAAAAAAACAGCATACTTTTTTGAGAGGGGGTGTACTGGAGATTGAACCCAGGGGTGCTTAAATACCAAATTATATTCTCAGCCCTTTTTAATTTTTATTTTGAGACAGGGTCTTGCCAAATTGCTTAGGGTCTTGCTAAATTGCTGAGGCTGGCCTCAAACTTGTGATCCTCCTACCCTGGTCTCCCAAGTGGCTGGGGTTATAGGCATGCACCACCAGACCCAGCTCATGGCATACATTTCTTGGCTGACAGGCTATGAGTTAAGTCCCAGTAGTGCATTTGACCTTTTTCTTGGTCAGGGGAGTGTCTGACTGTCTCAAGAGGACCAAAATCTCCACTAGGCTGCCATTTTCTTAACACATATCTTATGAAGAGACTTGAAGTTTGTATATGCCTGTGCAGATTATCTATTACTTTTTATTTTCTTATTTTCAATTAAGATAGAAGAAATAAGGATAAATATAAGACAAACAGGGTAGGAAAGAGGGCTGTAGTTTTAAATCTAAAAACTCCATGAACAACTTCTTCTATATTCCCCAAGCCTGTTTTTTCTCCAGGCCTAAATTCTTAAAAAGTCTAATAAATCTTAGAGTATTGTAAATCCACTTAATTATTACCTACATACCTTGCTAATTTATAAAAGGTATTTTTAGACTAATTAAAAGAAGCCTAGAAAGAGATATTTTCAGAGACTCATGGTAGGAGTATAGACCATATGAACATATTAAATAGGTAATGTCTAACTAAAGATTCTGGAAAGAACCAGACCACCATGATTTTCTCTGTGCTCCACAATCAAAATAATCCAGTTTATTAAACTTATGCCACTCCACATACCTCTCATGCTCACCATTTACAAAGGTGACTGTAATTAATTAATTTATGGTACTGGGGATTGAACCCAGGGGTTCTCTCCTATAGAGCTATACCCTGAGTACTTTATTATTTTTTAAGACAGGGTTTCATTAAATTTCCCAGGTTAGCCTTGAACTTGCAATCCTCTTGCCTTAGTCTCTCGAGTAGATGGGATTACAGGCATGCACCACCAAGTCCAGCTAAAGTTTACTTTAAAAGAAGAAGCTTGAGACCCCAGAAGCACGTCTCACTTTTCACCGCTTGCACTCCCTCTCATTTGAGCGTATATCCAGCTCTGTTGCCTGCCTTCCTGAATAAATCTCTGCTTATGCCTTTTTTTATGTGTCCTGAACTTCCTTTTTGTGATGTAAATCAAGAATCTGCCTGGGTTGAGGTCTCCTTTTCCCTTCTGGGGAATCTCCATGGACCTGGTCCAGTGACACAATCACCTTTCCCCACACCTCAGACCCCACCCCCTTTTTTCATTTCATAAATACTTCTAAATGCTATCCTCAGGCAGACAGATTTTTTTACTTGCTAATTTTGATTTATTGTACACAAATAATGGAGTACAACTGGTTGTACACGAAGTATAGTCGCACCATTTGTGTAATCATCCATGTAAATAGGGTAATGACATTTGTCTCATTCTGTTATTTTTCCTTCCCCCACCCCCTCCCATCCCTCTTTTTCCTCTATACAATCCATCCTTCCTCCATTCTTGCCTCCCTCCTACCCCTTGTTATGTATCATCATCCGCTTATCAGAGAGATCATTGGGCCTTTGGTTTTTGGGATTGGCTTAACTACTTAGCATGATATTTTCCGACGGCCTCCATTTACCTGCAAATGCCATAATTTTATTATTCTTTATAGCTGAGTAATGTTCCATTGTGTATATATACCACAGATTCTTTATCCATTCATCAATTGAAGGGCATCTAGGTTGGTTCCACAATCTAGCTATTGTGCATTCAGCAGGTATGAATATTGATGTGGCTGTATCACTGTAGTATGCTGATTTTAAGTCCTTTGGGTATAGGCCAAGGAGTGGTAGGTTATATTCCAAGTTTTTAAAGGAATCTCCACACTGCTTTCCAGAGTGGTTGCACTAATTTGCAACCCCACCAGCAAATATATGAGTGTACCTTTTTCCTCACATCCTTGAGGGCAGGCAGATTTGAGTCCAAGTATTACCCCTCTTCATGCTTGGCTGCTTTGTGAATTAAATCATTTTGCAAAACTCATTGTCTCAGAGTTGGGCATAGTGTGTGACAGGTGAAGATGAGACTGGTTCAGTAACATATGCTAAAGAATAGAAACATGCTTTGATCTCTTTTATACAATATAGAAAAGGTAAATATTTTTGGGTGTGTTAATACAAAATTATGTTATGAAAAAAGCATGTTTCTAAATAAGAAAAGTGCTGATACAAAATGGTTCAAAATTGTGCTTTAGGTTTTCACCAGAAATTAAGGTTATTAAAAGTTAAAATTCTCTAATTAATGATTATTGAAACTAGAGTTAATAAGGAAAAGAAAAAAGATGTGTTTTGGCAAGAAAAATTAGAAGGAAGGCATAAAGATGTGCTTTCCATTATGAAAGAGTAACTTCAGTTTCAAGGTTGTTTCTGAATCAAGAAAGGCAGGCAAGCATGAGTTGGTAAAACTGAAATTAAGATGTGCAATTTGAATGAACTCATTAAGATCGGTCAAAGTCAAATTACCTGTAAATTATTTAATAAACAGTGCTTTGCAATTGAATTGTAGAAATAAAATTGGTTTTTGAAAGGATATAAAACCCTGAGCCTCTTGCTTGCTAAGCATGTGCTCTACCACTGAGCTATACTCTCAATCCAAGAAGTTAATTCCTAAATGCAATGAGGAGCTTGTTTATCTAACTCTTATGGTAGGAATAGATTAAAATAACAAAATAAGATATGAATAGATAGGTAGATAAATCAAATAAACATCTGATAAGTGATATAAGGAAAATACACAAGGAATCAGCATGAAAGAGTCAGGTATCTATTTAGACTTAGCATGCCCAGAGAAGGGCACTGTGAGGAATTGACATGAAATGTCAATGAAAAGGGGTGCCACTCAAAGGAACCCATCATTCTTTCACTGTTTTACATTTGCAAAGGCTTTGACAGTAAATTAAATGGGTAGTTTGTAGTGAACAAAGGCCAGAATGGCTAGCATGCACATAGAGAGTCTCTAGACTTTTCTCCGGGTTGTGCATCACACTTTCCTACTTCTTGAGTTGCTGGTTAGTTTTGATTGGATGCTAGACATGGTGAATCTTATGCTATTTTTTAAAAAAATTGTTCTAATTTGTTGTATATGACAGTAGAATGCAATTATCCATTTTGATAGATCATACATAAATGGAGTATAATCTCTCATTTTTCTGATTAAACATATTGTAGGATCTTATCAGTCATGTAGTCATATATGTACATGAGATAATAATGTCTGCTTCACTCTACTATTAATCTTATGCTATTTTTGCTGGGCATTCTGTAATACACAGCATCCAGTCTGGAGAGGACAGAGGAAAGAATAATAGAATTAGCAGAATCTGAAAGCACAGGGAGAATAGACAAACAAATTCAGAAATGCAGGTGTTTGTTGGAAAAATTAAAAAGATCTATGCTCATACTATTATAGTGATAGAGGAGAGAAGAATGAAAGTGGGCAGAAAGAGTATTTGATAAAAAAACAGATGTCCACTTGAGAGGATGGAGTAAATGCACGAACACCAGAACTTATAGTCAAATGTTCATAGCAGCATTTGTCATAATAAGCAAAAAGTGGAAGCAATACAAATGTCCATTAACTGAGGAATGGATAAAGAAAATGTGGTATATTCATATAATCATATATTATTTGGTCATAAAAAGGATTACACTGATATATTCTACAGTATGAATTAATCTTGAAACTATTATGCTTGGTGAAAGAAGCCAGGTACAATAGCAGTGTCATATGATGTCATTTTAATAAATATCCTAAGAAGCATATCCATAGAACCAAAAAAGTAGATTCATGGTTATGGGTGCTGAAGAAAGGGAAAAATGGGGAGTGATGACTAATAGGTGTGGGATGTTTTTCTTTTTAGGGTGATTTAAATTTCCTGGACTTAATGATGATAGTTGTACAACCTCACAAATATACCTCAGATTACTAAATTAAACATCTTATTTTTAATTAAAAGTTTTTTTATTTGTAGGTGGACACAATATCTTTATTTTATTTATTTATTTTATTTATTTATTTTTTTATTTATCTTTTAATTTTTTACAGACTGCATTTTGATTCATTGTACACAAATGGGGTACATCATTTTGTTTCTCTGGTTGTACACAATGTAGATTCATACCATTCATGTAGTCATACATGTACATAGGTTAATTATGTCTGTCTCATTCCACCATTTTTATACCCCCCTCCCTCTCATTTCCTTCTGCATAATCTAAAGTTTCCCCATACTTCTCTTCCTCCCCACTCCCCACCCCCATTATATATCATTCTCCACTTATCAGGGAAAATATTCAGCCTTTGGTTTTTTGGGATTGGCTTATTTCACTTAGCATGATATTCTCCAATTCTATCCATTTATTTGTAAATGCCATAATATTATTATTCTTTATGGCTGAATAATATTCCATCGTGTGTATATACCACAATTTCTTTATCCATTCATCTGTTGAAGGGCATCTAGGTTGGTTCCACAATCTAGCTATTGTGAACTGAGCTGCTATAAACATTGATGTGGCTGTGTTACTATAGTTTGCTGATTTTAAGTCCTTTGGGTATAGGCCAAGGAGTGGGATAACTGAGTCAAAACGTGGGTCCATTCCAAGTTTTTTGAGGATTTTTCACACTGCTTTCCAGAGTGGCTGCACCAATTTGCAACTCCACCAGCAATGTAAAAGTGTGCCTTTTTCCCCACATCCATGCCAACATCTATTATTGTTTGTGTTCTTGATAATAACCATTCTAATTGTAGTAAGATAAAATCTTAGAGTTGTTTTAATTTGCATTTCTCTAATTACTAGAGATGTTGAACACTTTTTAATATATTTATTAATTGCCTGTATGTCTTCTTCTGTAAAGTGTCTGTCCAGTTCCTTGGCCCATTTATTGATTGGGTTCTTTGAATTTTTGTTGTAAAATTTTGTAAGTTCTTTATAAATTTTGGAGATAAGTGCTCTATCTGAGGTGCATGTAGAAAATTTTTATAATAGAATTTTTTTTATAAATTTGTGTTATAGTTCAGTTTAAAAAATAATGGATGAAAAATTATTGAGTTGAATCCAATGGAATACAACCCCATTCAACAGAGGCCAGAGGAGGAGGCACAATATTTTTCAAGTTCTGAAAGAAAATAACTGAAATGAAAATTGCTATTTATCCTAAGTACACAGGAAACAGAAAGCAAAAATAAACAAATGGGATTATATCAAATTAAAAGTATCTGCAGAGGAGTGAACACCAAGGGAGTGAAGAGATAAAGTAAAGAACAAGAGAAAATATTTGCAAAGTATTCATCTGATAAGGGTTAATATCCAGAATACATAAGGAACTCAAAACTCAATAAAAATAATATAATTAAAAATGGGTAATAGATCTAAACAGATATTTCTTAAACATATGGCCAACAAGTATATGAAAAAATACTCTAACCATCAGGGAAATGCAAATCAAAACTGCAATGAGGTACACCTCACTCTAGCTAGAGTGCCTATTATCAGAAAGACAGACGAGAATAGTGAAGATGTGGAGAAAAGGAAGAGGTGGGGATGTAAATTTGTACAGCCATTATGGAAAACAGTATGTAGCTTTCTCAAAAAATTAAAAATAGAATCACCTCTCCTGGTCTTCCATCACACACTGTGTAGTCTTTAAGCATTTACCCGTCCTACAAAAATTAACTAATAGTGTTTAGAACTCCTTCATTTTAGTCTGAAATTCTGAATCTGAAACTGAGTTAATGGTCATTGAAGAAAATTGCTGAGACAGTAGAATCAAGGCTCTTAGGTACAAGGCGGCTAAGTTCTTTCCTCCCACCAGTCTTTGTGTTCTGTGCCAGCTGGCTGTTGATGCATAGTTTCAGAAAGCCAAGGTCCAGTGATAATACAAGTTTCCTCCTGTTTTATTTCTCAGGCTGAGAGGCATCTGTGTCAAGGACAGGAGGTCTGCACACCCTGGCTTCTTCTGTGCTTTGGTGCAGAGCCTGATAGACTTCCCTGAGCATTGTTTTGCAGACTTCCTGTGCTGTCAGGTCCAGGGATTCCTGTACCAACACCTCCAGACGAATCTCACTCCAGGCTCCTGGCTCAGAACTCAGACTTGACATCTGCCCCTGTTCTGCCCAGAACTCTGCATATGAGGCTACAGAGAGGGGAGGGATCAGTGGGGGATCTTGGATCACCTGCCTGGCGGAGATGGGCTCCACGTGCTACATCAGGTAATTCATCCCAGCTGCCTATGGGACTGCCTGAGTCCGTGGCCCAGCCCACCCTTCCAGGAGCTTGGGTCTTTCCTCACGCCCACTGCCACTTCCCCATCACCCAGTAGAGAGCCTCCTAGACTTTTCCCCATATCCGTTCTGTCAGTTATGCATGGGTATTCCTGGCCCTAGGCCCTGGAAGCATTATGTGAACTGAGACACCCTTCTGGTCCTCAAACATGCAAGAGACTCTCCTCATTAAGTCACCTTTCAAGCTTCCTCCCTCAGCTCTTTCTTATGCCCTGTGCTGCTAGGGGTCTGTACATCGACTCTAGTACAAAGACATCCAAGGTTGAGGCTGTAGACTAAGTACTCCAGCACTGCACCTTGTTTCCTTCTTGGACTCTCTGTGTGGAGTGACTTTCTTTCCTAACTTTCCCTGACTCCCAGTGCCTAGCCTTATCCTGTTTCTGTCTGCCCCAGCTTCAGGTTCTGACTGAGGAGGCCTGGGACAGCCCTGGTGATGGGAGAACCTGGGTGGAGAAAAGTGGGGCTGCAGCTCTCCATACCTCAGGCTTCCCTAAGAGAAGCCCTGCCTGTGATGGGCTTCCTGTAGAGAGTTCTAGAGTAATTTTCTGATCCTTACGACTTGAGGAGGACAACACCTTCACATTGTTATTGTTTTTATCTTTCTCTCTGCAGTTGCTGCCTATCTTGGAAAAGAATCATGGGCATCTTTTTTCTGCCAGTTATCTTATCAGGTTTTGCTTCTTGCCCTAAACGTAAAGATGGAAAAGTGAATCCGTCTTCGTGCAGGTTTGCCTGAGTGGGGAACCTGAGTGGGTAACAGGGGAGCTTTTCTCTCTTACTGGAGAAAGTAATGTGTTCACCATTACTTTGTTCACCATTACTATGCTCAGGGCAGGTTCTGCAAACAGGAACTTCATTTTCTTGAAGCTTGCAACAGGCTCTCCTTTCTATCTCCCTTCTGTCTTCCTTCCTCTCTCCATGCAGGTCTAACTGGTCTCATCTGAGCCCTCTCACGCTGAAGAAACGATCTCAGGGACTAGTTGGAAAGAATGAACACTTCACCCTGGAGGGTCAGAAGTTCCTCATCTTTGGGGGCTCCATCCACTATTTCCGGGTGCCCATGGAGTACTGGAGGGACCGCTTGCTGAAACTGAAGGCCTGTGGCTTCAACACTGTTACCACGTGAGAGCTGCCCCTTAGCTTCCATCACCAGTATACCCTATGGGGCTCCTGGAATATGTATCCCAGCTCAGAGAGAGCCTCTTGTTTTGGAGTGCAGTGTCAGGAGCTATCTCCAGAATAGTCATTTAGAGTACATTCCTTTTATGCCTAAATGTCAAGGTGTCAGCTACCATACTTTCTTCAGTGATCAAAGCTTTGGATAGGAAATTAATAGGGCAAATATAAGGGAGCAGATGATTTATCAGGAATTCATCTAATTGGGGATTCATTTGATCCCTTAGGAGTACTCAGTTTAATGACATGCTTGATACATACTTACAGATAAATACACACAGGCATACAGACTTTAAAACACCTTCCATTTATGTATGTGGGTAAGAACATGTAGAGGAATAGCACCAGTATCACAAAATGAACAAGTAAGGAAATACCAGCATCACTAAGTGAAGTTTAATGGCTTTAAGGGAACAAACATTGCAGGGTTATGACTGAGATGTAGGGATTTTATCACATACACATGGCCATCAGCACAGTTCTGCCTCCTACTGACCCTCCCATGTCAGGCCCAGCACCTTCCATTATAAATAGGTAGAATAATAAGATTGTCTCATAAGATTGTGTTGATGATTAAAGGAGATAAAACCTTTATCTTATGTATAAGGAAAAAATCTATCACAATGCCTACCATGCATGTGTCTTCATCAGGGGTGGTAAAAAGAAATGCAAACCCAGTTTAGTCATTTAGAAGAATTGAAATATAAATGAGCATGAATTCACCATGATTAAACATTTAGTGACAAAAGGCAGCCAGCATTTGGTGTGTGCTGATTACCAGGCACTTTCTATCATGCTCATAATCACTTGATCTTCAGGACTGTCCTGTGAAATGGATAGTACAACTCCCACTGTGCAGGGGAACAGACTGACCACATTGGAACTAATTAGCTCACTCAGGCTGCTGTGGAATGTGAAGTGCAGGCAGGGATGGTGGAGTCCACTTTCCATACTATGGATAGGGCCCTTCCCAGCATGGCCTGTGGGTGTGCCTATGTAGCTCTGGCGTATGTATACACCCTGGAGTTCTGCTTGTGCATAATCAGTCAAATGAAAAACACACCCAAACAAGATTCACATGGAATTAACAGACCTATTTCTGCCTAATCTCGAAACTCAAAAGGTCAGGAGTCAATCATGGTGGGTGAAGAGTGTCCCAAAGAGAAACTTCTGCAGAAGACGACATTGTTCAGTTCGCATCTAAGAGGGTATATGTTAGTCACTTCAAGGAAACCTAGCTCCTGAAGCTCAGAGGGAAGGCAGGGAAGACCACTATTAGGATCATGATTCTTCCATTTCCAGAAAACAGAACTGCTAATTCAATATAGCTGATACTATCAAATAGGATGACCAATTTATTTATTTGATAAATACTTATGTAGTACTTCCACACAGCCAGACATACTCTAAACCCTGGACAACATTAATTCGCTCTGCCCCATAGCAGTCATCTATGGTGAGTGGCATTATTTTTTATCGTTTATAGATGAGAAAAATCTAACCAAGAGAGATTGAGTCTCTTTCCCAAAGTCGCACAGTGACTGAGGCATAGGTAGTCATAGCAGAGCTATGCTTTACCTCACTCAAACTGCAGGGACAGTGGTTACACCATTTGGCTGCTTCTCATGGCCATAGACTTTTAGGGATTGAATATTACACTGTGTAACGTTTATTGTAAGGTCATGTTGTAAAATACAAGTGTTCTTTGAAGGGCGTTTTGTGATGCACAATACGTTTTTCTGTTTATTGATCACATTTTTGTCATCATCAATGGAAAAGAGCTGTTGTTTTCATGGTTATGCCATGGACCTATTAGTTAATATTAGGAAAAACATAAAGGCAGTTTTTTTTTGGTTTTGATTTAATTTTTGTTTTTTTAGGTGCTCGGATTAACTCAGGACCTTGTACATGTTAGATAAGCACTCTACCCTCAGGCCAAAGTAGTCCTGAGAATCTCACACTTAATAATTGAAAGAGAAAAAACAGAAATGCATTAACAAAATGCTGTGGGGCATATAAAGTCATGTTTATAGCAGTAATTAATTATGTGAATACCAAAATATGTAACTCTAGATTGCTTTCCTGGGTTAATTCTGCATTGACTGCTATGGGTTATACTCACTATATAATGACTTTTTAAAAGATAAAGTGCCAAATTGTCTTCACATGTCTATGCCATTGATCAACCAGAGTTGGTAATGGAGGGAGAATTTGAAATTGATAGGCTGCAAATTGATAAGAGGCACATCTACTGTGCAAGGAACATCATGAGAAATAATTATTGAGCTTTACTGAGAACTACTACTGCATCTATCAATTTAGTTTTTCTATACTCATCTTTTTAAGCAGTGACATTGACAATTTTTCTGAAATTCAATGAAATTTACAGCCCTGGGGTGAATTCTATGTACTCATGATTCTTTATGATTGTAAGAGAAATCGATTTGAAGTTTTATTTCAGTTAGTGTTTGTGTTCAGTTTTGATATCAGTCTTATAAGTAAGCTCATAAAATGAGTAAGTCTTTTTCACTGATAATATTTTCAAAAGAATTATCTTTGCTGTTTCTTAAAATTCACATGCAATCACTATCTTGTGGTTGTGAAGGTGAGATTTCTAGGATCTTGGATGTTTATTAAGTCATTTTTTCTATTTCTTCTGAGAGTATATCCTATTTTTCCTAGTAAGTGTTTCCTTTTTTTTTTTTTGGTTTTGACTAGGACTCTGAAAAATCTTCTTTTCTTCCCTGTACTCACTGTATTGTGTACTTGGGCTATTTTTCTTTCTTAATCCTAATTTTTAAATTCTTTTCAAACAACCAGCTTGTAGCTTTGTTAATCATCTCTGTGTCTCTTTGGTTTTCTATTTCACAATTTCTGAGTTCTGTGTAATTTCCTCTCTCCTACCTTATTTGATTTGGTTCTTTCTCCTTGTTGTCATCCTCTCCCTGGATCTCCTTCTCTGTTACTTGCGTCCCTCTTCACCTCCCCTCTTTCCTTTTCTTCCTCTTCTTTTCTGACTTGAATATTTAGTTCATTTTCCTTCTAGGACTTCCTGTTTTATAAGGTATCCATTCAAAGATATGAATGTTTTTTCTAAGTATTGCTTTAGTTATATATCCTACAAGTCTTGTTATACTGTGCTTTCAAAGTCATTTAGTTAAAATACTTCATAAGTTTTGTTGTATTTCCTTCCTTGACCCATTAGCAATTTGGAAATGTGTTTTCTGTTTTATTTGTTTGTTTTACTTTTTATTATTAAAATAACTGTCATTTTATTATTAAAGTAACTGTCATTTTTTTCTAATTTAGTTACCTTTGTCTTGAGATCATAAACTATGTGATATGCACTTCTGGAATTTGGAATTTATTCAGTGACTACAACTGTTCCAAGCATTTGAAAAAATATATGAATGCTCCATTTGTTGCCTATTGGGTTTATAAAATATACTTACAGATCTTGCATTTTAATCATGTTGTTAAAATCAATATTCTTATAATTTTTTTCTGCATATTAGCTTTGTTTCTTAGAGAGGTAACTAAACCTTTCACTATGACTGTGAAATCAATTTATCCACTTCCTTTCTAATTCAGTCAGCTTCTCCTTTATAGAAGGTTGTATACTACATTTTGTGGATGGAATTATGTTTTAAATTTTAAAAATTTGTTTTAATTAGTTATACATGACAGTAGAATGCACATCATATATAATAGAGTATAATTTCTCCTTCTTCTGGTTATATGTGATGTCTACCCACCAGTTGTGGAATTATTTTTATTTAATAAGGCCACTCACCTTATCTATTTGTCAGTATTACCTTAAAACCATTTGCAAACTATCAGTTTTACTAGTGTAATTTTGCCTTATGCATCTCTTTCTTCATTTTTCTGTTTTCAGCAATTTTCCTTAAAGTCACTTGTAAGTAGCTTTTGACAAAAAAAATTTATTCTGTTCTCACAATGTACAGCTATATGCATATAAAAACAATACAATTTTTTTTATTATTGTAAACAAATGGGATACATGTTGTTTCTCTATTTGTACATGGAGTCAAGGCATACCATTTGTGTAATCATAAATTTACATAGGGCAATGTTGTTTGATTCATTCTATTATTTTTTTCCCTTCCCCCCACCCTTCCCACCCCTCTTTTCCCTCTATACAGTTCTTCCTTCCTCCATTCTTACCACCCTCCTTAACCCTAACCCTAAAACTAACCCTAACGCTAACCCCTCCCACCCCCCATTATATGTCCTCATCCGCTTATCAGCGAGATCATTAGTCCTTTAGTTTTTTGAAATTGGCTTATCTCACTTAGCGTGATATTCTCCATTTTCATCCATTTGCCTGCAAATGCCATAATTTTATCATTCTTCATGGTGGAGTAATATTCCATTGTATATATATGCCACAGTTTCTTTATCCATTCATCAACTGAAGGGCATCTAGGTTGGTTCCACAATCTGGCTATGGTGAATTGAGCAACAATGAACATTGATGTGGCTGTATCAACAATACAAATTTTAACACATATCCTTTGACTCTGCAAACTCAGCCCTCTGAGGAAAGACCTTGGCAGGGGCCCATTTTACTGATACCTAAAGACTGGATCCTCCTGAATTGCATCTCCCTTTTCCTCATAGAAACTCCTCATCTCTTGTTACTTTGGTTAACTCTTAGCAAGAATTATCAGGCAGATGTTCATTTTTTTTGTTGTGTTTTTTCTTTTTCTTTATATTTTTAATGGGTATTATAAAGAATAGGGTGGTGAGTGAGAAATTATATATAATCTAAGAAATCTAGAATCCAAGGATAATTGACATCTTGGACCACAATTTGGCAATAGAGAAAGGAAATGTTGAAGATAATCATAGTTCTTGTGATAGAAGTTGTTTTCCATTGTAAACTTTAAGTCACTGAAACATAGAACTACTCCAGGGTTTGACTTGGTTTGGGGCTGATGTAACAATTGGAAGAAATAAATAAGAGGCTTATTGAACTTTTCTATTCCTTTTACAGCTACATCCCATGGAACCTCCATGAGCCAGAAAGAGGCCAATTCTACTTCTCTGGAAACCTGAACATGGAGTATGTGCTACTGCTGTTTCTGTGACCTGGCTTGGGGCAGGAAGCAGAGAGGTCGCTACTTGAACTGATTAGGAACTCTAGGGGTATCTTCTCTTTGCTTTGAGAACCAGAGAGGTCCCGAGGTCTGGGTCCCTGGTCTCAAGATGCTGTGAGAGGCTCAGCATCCAGGGCCCAGTTACTCCCCAGGAATGACCCAGGGACTTGTGGCTATATGGGATCTGACCCCACCTTCCCACTGCAGCCCAGAGGGCCCAAGACCCCTGGAACTGCCCAACTCTGTAATGGGTCTTAGCTGTGGTTGGGAACTGACTATCTTTTCTATTATCATGGCTATTATTGGGGATAGACCTTCTGTACCCTACATAATGCCCTTTTTTCTTAGGTCCTGTGGGCTGGGTAGATGTTTTGCTAATGCAAACCCAGCTCCCAGGGCCTCTGACCTCCTACCTGGTAGACTAATTCCCAGCTCGCTGGACTGGACTGGGCTAACTCTTCCTCACTCCAATGTCCCTAGTTGAGAGCAAGGGGAAGAGTAGGCATCTCTGACACCTTGTCATACATATGGGCTTCTACCCAGGCAGGTTTCTCTCTGAACTGCCATGAGAGGGGCTGATTTTGTTTATCTCCCTAGGGCCTTTGTCCTGATGGCTGCAGAGGTTGGGCTGTGGGTGATTCTGCGTCCAGGACCCTACATCTGTGCAGAGGTTGACCTTGGGGGCTTACCCAGGTGAGCAGGGCCCTGAGTCCAAGAGCTATAATTTAGTAATGTGTTTTACTTCATAAAAAAACAACATTTCAGTCAGATGATAATGATTTTCACCTTCATGAATTGAGCAAGTGCTGTTTTTCACTGTGAAGCCTGCGGTGGTGTGGGAAGTTGTGGGTACTGCTGTCATCCTGTTTCATAAGTGAGTCCTGGTAATGGACAACAAGATGGAACAGTAGTAATAGGTTCACAGGATTCTAATTCCATAGAGGAGGAGCTGTGGCCACCTCTGTTCTTTTTATGGATGGGAAGGAAGAGACCAGAAGTTTTAGAACAGAGAAAGTTCTGACAACTGCTGGGCTGCTTCTGGCAAACTCAGATCTTTCTCTGTTTTGTTGAAGTCAGGTCGCCTTCACCCATCAAGAACTCAGTCTCTCTACCAGCCTTTTCTCTTTTCTTACCTTTTGCTCGCTGTGAAATTGGTCCTCTGCCCAGGTCACTCAGCCTCAGGGTGAGAATCCAGGAACTTCCTCTGTAATCCCTCTTAGCTGACAGGTCCCTGTTCCATCCGGGCTCTGTCTTTAGTGAATCAGTTATTCCCCAGGTCAGAGGAAGGCTTTGTCTTATCCCAGGTGAACTCCTTTCATTCAATGCAGAAGAAGAAGCAACGTTTTTTTTTTTCTGGGTGTATTATAATTATACACAACAGTGGGATTCATTGTTACATATCCATACGTGCACATAACATCATTAGATCAGTTTAATTCTTTAGTACCCCCCCTTTGCCTTCTCCTCCTTCCTTCCCTAGTCTCTTTTTCTACTCAACTGGTCTCACTTCTATTTTCATGAGATTCCCCACATAAATATAAGTGTATAGGTATTCCTTTCTCCACACATCCTTGCCAGCATATATGATTGTTTGTAATCTTGATGACTGCCATTCTAACTGGAGTAAGATGAAATCTCAGTGTAATTTTGATGTGTATTTGCCCAATTGCTAAAGATGCTGAACATTTTTTCATATATTGTTGGCCATTTGTGTTTCTTCTTTTTTTATTTTTTTATTGTTTGTTCTATTTAGCTATACATGACAGCAGAACACATTTTGATTCATTGTGCACAAATGGAGTACAACTTATCATTTTTCTGGTTGTACATGATGTAGAGTCACAACAATCATGAAATCATACATGTACATAGGGTAATGATGTTTGTCTCATTCTACCATCTTTCCTTCCGCACCCCTCCTTTCCCCTCTACACAATCCAATGTTTCTCCATTCTTCCCTTAACCTCCCCCCCGCCACTGACCCCATTGTGTATCAGCATCCACTTATCAAAGAAAATGTTGACTTTTGTTTTTTGGGGATTGGCTTATTTCACTTAGCATGATATTCTCCAACTCCATCCATTTACTTGCAAATGCCATAATTTTATTCTTTATGACTAATAGTCCATTGTGTATATATACCACAGTTTCTTTATCCATTCATCTATTGAAGGACATCTAGGTTAGTTCCACAATCTAGTATTGTGAATTAAGCAGCTATAAACATTGATGTGACTGCATCAATGTATTATACTGATTTAAAGTCCTTGAGTATAAACCGAGGAGTGGGAAAGCTGGGTCAAATGGTGTTTCCATTCCGAGTTTTCTGAGGAATCCTCATACTGCTTTCCAGAGTGGCTGCATATATTGCAATTCCACCAGCAATGTATGAACGTACCTTTTCCCCCACATCCTCGCCAATACCTAGTGTTGGTAGTATTCTTGATAATAGCCATTCTAATTGGAGTCCCGAAGGCAAGAAATAAAAACAAGAATCAATAAATGGGATGGATTTAAACTGAAAAGCTTTTTCTCAGCAAAAGAAAAAAATCAGTAATGTGAAGAGAGAACCTACAGAGTGGGAGAAAATCTTTACTTCAGATAGAGCACTAATCTTCAGAATTTATAAGAACTTAAAAACTTAACACCAAAAATATAAATAACCCAACCAACAAAGGGGCTAAGGAACTGAGCAGACACTTCACAGAAGAATATATATAATCAGTCAACAAATATATGAAAAATATGTTTAATTTCTCTTCTTCTGAGAAATGTCTGTTTACTTTTTCTGCCTATTTATTGATTGGGTTATATGTCTTTTGGCATTGAGTCTTTCTGAGTTCTTTACATGTTCTGAATATTAATCCCCTATCTGAGGAATATCTCAAAAGATTTTTTTCCCCTTTTTGGAGGCTTACTTCATACTCTTAATAATTTTCTTTGCTGTACAGAAACTTTTTAATTTGATGGCATTCCACTTATTGATTCTTGGTTTTATTTCTTGAACTTTAGGGGTCTTGTTGAGGAAGCAGGTGCCTGCCCCTATATGATGGAGTGTTGACCCTATGTTTTCTTCCAGCAGTTGCAGAATTTCTAGTATAGTTCCTAATTCCTTCAATACATTTTGATTTGACTTTTGTGTATGGTGAAAGATTGGAATCTAATTTCATTCTCCTACATGTGGATATCCAGTTTTTCCTGCACCCTTTGTTAAAAAGTCTTTTCTTCAACATATATTTTGGGCACCTTTGTCTCTTATCAGATGATTAGATCTGCGTGGGTTTGTCTGTAGGTTTTCTATTCTATTCCATTGGTTACACGTGTCTGTTTTTTTGGCCAATATTATACCACTTTTGTTAGTATATCTCTGTAGAGTAATTTAAGATCAGGTATGATGACTTCAATATTGTTCTTTTATTTTACTTAGATTTATTTTGCTATTCTGGGTCTTTTATTCTTCTATATGAATTTTAAGACTTTTTTTTTCTTGTCCTGTGAATTTTGCCATTTCACTTGTGAATATTCTTGTACTTGTCTCCCACATGAGCTTTTGGGGACACCTTATATCTAAACCATAACATGGAGGTTTTGGACCTTATAAATATAGGATAGTATCATGAGTAAACAGTGAAAATTTGATTTCTTCCTTCCCTATTCTTATTTCTCTTTTTTCCTTCTCTTGCTTAATTCCTCTGGCTAAAGTTTCATGTACTACATTGAAATAGGAGTGGGGAGAGTGGACTTTCTTGGATTTATGCCTGATTTTAGGGATAATGCTTTCAGTTTTTCCCTATTCATTATGATGTTGGCTTTGCCATATATAACTTTTATGGTATTGAGGTAAATTCATTCTATCCCTAGTTTCTTCAGTGTTTTTATCATGAATGAGTGCTAAGTTTTGTGGAAGACTTTTTCTGCATCTATTGAGATGATTATGTGATTTTTGCAAGGATAGTTTGACACATAAAAATCATTAAAATAAGTAGGAATTTCAGGGAAGAAATTATTCCCTGATCAGCTAGGTGCTTGGCCCTGTCTTCTGTAACCTGCGATGGGGTGTTACTGGTTTCACAGTCCCTATGGTGCTTTTGAAGTATCAGGTCTCAGAGGAACTGTGACCTTATGCCTGAAGAGCAGATGCTCTACTTAGACAATGTTCTCATTGTACTGAAATAGAATGGAGGAGGGTATTCAAGGAATTCTTAAAAACAAACAAACTCAAAAGATGTGGGTGTAGAAGTCTAGGTAGGCTCAGTTCCTTAGTCTGTTGAAATAGAACACAAAGGTCCAGAGTGCCTTGAGAAGTATGTGGTGTGTTTCATTCTCATTCTTATAAATCTGGAGCATGGTGTGAAAAGTTCAGTTTCCTCTCACCTTCCTGTCGCATACTGACCTGTATCTTCTTGCCCCCAGCTGGCTTCTGCAAGACCCCAAGCTGAAACTGAGAACAACAGACAAAGGCTTTGTTGAAGCAGTTGATAAGTATTTTGATCACCTGATTCCCAGAATGATTCCTCTCCAGGTAAAGTACCTGACCTTTCCTTCCAACATTCACTTTGGAGAAAGAGTGTTCTGGCTCAGTTATCAACCAAATAGGTCATGTCCATCCTCTATGAGAAATACAGGCTACTTTCTTATAACTTTAACTTTTGGACCCTCATGTCAAGCACAGAAGTTTTGATTTGTCCTTGTGGCTTTGTCCAGGGCTTCCATAAAAATCTCCATGACAGAAGACAGCAACCACACAAAGGGTGGTCATGTTTGTGTCTGTGAGCTCTGCACTACCTGTTTCTACTCTTAATTATCTCTTTTGTTTTAAATTGTCAGTACAGCAGTTGGTAAAAAACCCACAAAAGGTACAAAATAATATTATGATAAATAAAATTCTCTCCCTCCACCCTGTTCAAAAGCCATTTAGTTGTCTTCTTAGGAGACAACTAATTTTACCACGTTGTATATCTTCCCAGAGATTTTCAATATATATGGAAACGAATTGTACACATATGTAGGCGTGTCTATGTATATCCTTTTCTTTACATAACAATAGTTTTCAGTGGATAGTTTTCTTTTATCAGTTAAAATTTTTTCCCCATATGGAGGATCAAACTATAATCAAGGCAAATCCTCTACTACTGAATTGCATCCCTAGTCTTTTCATTTTATTTTGAGAGAGGGTCTTGCTAAGTTACACAGACTATCCTCAATTTGTGATTTTTGTTGCCTCAGCCTCCTGAGCAGTTGGAATTACAAGCCTGCATCATCTTGCTTGGCTAAAAAAATGAAATCTGTCATTTTCTTGTTTTTTATCTTTTGTAGTGTTGGGAATTGAACCCAGGACCTCATATGTACTAGATAAGGGTTCAACCCAAGTCCACTGTCCTTATTTTAAATAGCTGTATAGTGTTCCATAGCAGAATATGCCACAATTCACTTAATTAGAGCCCTATTCATGGATATCAGGATTTTTTCAGCTTTATATGATAATAAATAACTTGGTTCAGATATTGTTTTGTATTTGTGTGAATGCAGTTGCTATTGCCTACATTCCAGTTTGATTTGATCACAAAAGTGGGAAAAACACAGACATTTTCCTTTAATATGCGGTAACTTGTCTTGACGCACCAGGAAGAAACATTCATTTTCAGAATGTTAACCTGTAACTCACAGACTAGTCCATAACAATAAAGTGCTGTACACTATGCATTGTGCAGTACAACAATTGTTTGAGTTTTAAAAAATCTTTAATCTTTTAATCTTTTTATTATGTAAAACATATTCATTATGTATTTCAAATGTTTCCTGGTTCAATAAGTAAAATATATCTGCATTTTTGGAATGGGTGAATAATTATAAATCTTAGTTTAAGAGAACATCTTTTGATGTAACCCAAATAGTATAACCATCAGGATTCCTAGGTAGTAGACTGAATTATATTAAACTCTTTGGCTGGGAGAAGCAAGACAGGGCTATAGATCCAGTCCTATATAATTAATTCTGAATCATGAAATGTGAGTTATTCTTAATAAGGTATTTATAGAGAGAAGAATCTAAAGTTTTAAAAGGAAAGGAATAGGACAGGTATATTGGGAATGAGGTTTCTGCAATAAAGCTTCAGGAGAAGCAATTCTTAGGGGAAGGAACCCCTATCTTTAGGGGTGACCACTGAGTCTAGTAGGAGGGATCTCCTTTTGTAAGAAAGCCTGAAGTCACAAGTTTCTGAAGCCTTCATTCCTGCAGTTTAGGGAAGATCAGTAACAGCAGTAACCATCTTTGAGTCTTAAAACTAGAAAGACTTTGAATATTTGGATGGGAGTAAAAGTACTTTTGTTTATATGTATTCAGCAAGCAGAGCAAATTTGGGATGAATGTCCCATTGAAATTATGAGAGTAGGAAATCCTATTAGGAAATTGATGGGAAGCAAGGAATTCTTAAATAACTTCTGAAATGAAATGCATAAGACTCTATAGTACTGAATTATTAGTATTTTAAAGTCATTGTGTTTAATTGATTGGTTTCATTATTATATCAATAGCTTTTTGAGTGCATTTACTGGTTTACTGGTGACCTATTTTTAAAGCATTTTTAAAAAAAATTTTTATGAGGTTATGGTGGATTCTCCTACAATGGAATTTTTAGAAATCTCATTGTTTCATCTGGGATGAAGGTATTATTCCATATTGAGAAAAATTGCTCTGTATTTCTTAGTTCAGAGTATTTATGCCTGCTCAGTACTGACCACAAGGCACTCTGTGGTTATTTGGGAGGGTACTGGGTCCTGAGCTAGAACTATAGTTCCAGTCCTGAGTGGGAAGATATTGTCCCTGACCTTTGGAGATTACAATCCTACATCAAGACAAACAGGCAACAAAATAAGGATTATAGTGGCTATATGAAGGAGGCACAGGAACCACCTAACAGGCAGGGTGTCCTAACAAGGTCTTCCTGAGAAAGGGAAGTTCAGGGCATGTTTTTCTGAACCATTTACATTTGAATGGTGACTTACAGAATGGAAACCATCAGCCAGGCCAGGATACAGATGGCAGGAATAGAATGAGGAATATGAAGAACTATAAGTGGGGCAGTGTGAGGAGGGAACAAGGCCAAGACAGTCCATAAAGGAACTACCAAGCATACTCATTCTCCCTTGTGCCCACTGGGGACAGTGTCCCCATGTCCAAAAAGGAGCACTGACTCTACATCTAACATTTCCTGTGTGGGCAACAGGGACTATGGGGCTGCTTTTCACTGGAAATGAAGACATCAGATGTTTTCTCTCCAGAGCTCACTCTGTTTTCAGTGTGGGCAGAATCAAAAAGAAAAAAAAAAAATGCACCCGAGTGTGGAAAGACTCTAGTAAAACCATGGAAAGTGCTTCGATGTAGCGTGACTAGATTGATAATTGATAACTAGTATTGATAATTTAGGTGACATAATGGGCTAAAAGCTTTATCAAGGTGGTTTGAGGACTGAGCTAAAATTGAGAAGCAGAGAAAGTGAGTGTTGACATCTGGGGACCCTTTTAGGATGTGTGGCTCTTAAAGAGCAGACAATAAGAGAACTGGCTGGAGGGGACAATTCCTATATCTATCTATCTAATGTGGGGGTTCTAAAATAGGTTTCTGTGATGACAGCAGTCAGTCAGTTTGTAAATAAAAGTGGGAGGTCACAAGGGAGAGGGAGTTGTGCCATAAGCAACATTTCAAAGCATGTGGTGGGACAACAATGGGATGTACACATGAGGGGTAACATCATGTTAGGACAGGACGAAGGAGGGATGCCTCTCTCATGTCAGATAGGAAAATAGATGTGGTATATGTAGAAGTAGGTGAGCTTGTAGATGTGACTGTTCATATTCAAGTAGCAAATTAATATGGGAAATACAGGGTAAACACGGCATGCTCATTTGCAAAGCACTGGGGAAGGTAGGACTCCTGAAATATACCAATTTAAGCTCTGGGAAGGAGAGAGCCACATCCAACATGCTGTTCCAGCTAAGTGGTCAGCAGCAGCAAACCAGAGACTCTGGGCTTTTGCTCCAGTAACCTTACTCTTCAACCACCATGTGCTTGTCTCTTAGTACCACCATGGAGGCCCTGTCATTGCAGTGCAAGTGGAGAATGAATATGGTTCATTTGATAAGGATGCGAAGTACATGTCTTATGTAAAGGAGGTAAGACACTTGATTACCTAAATATTACTTGTCTCCTTGCTCAATCTGTCTCTTCTCTAGCATGCTTTTCTGATTCCCTGCTGCATGGGTCACTGCTAGGCTCTGTATATTATGAGCATGTGTTAAGTTTCGGTTCAAATTCTCTGTGAATATTCAGCATTCTTAGGGCAATCAAGTTGAACTTAAATAACTTTGTGATGAAACCAAATACCATGTTTGAAGGTAATTCCTTTCTGTTTATAATCTCTATGACCTACTTGAGAGTTGGAGGCTGGTAAACTTACATCCACAGTAAATCAAATTTCAGGAACTTGTTGATAATGGCTATCGGCTTGCAGCTTTCTGGCCTGTGATATTAATATCCCTTCTTCTGTTCTTTTTGCTACTCCATGGGTGGATATCTAGAGCAGGGATGAACTGAAGTCCTGCATAGTGTCTTTTCTGTTGCCTCTGGCCTCTCCTGGCCCTGGCTTCCTATATTCAAGAAGCTGATGAAGGTCACTCTAATCTGGACCCTGTCCTCAGGGTGCCAAACAGGATGCAGTGCCCCATGATATAAGCTGAGTCATCCAGACTTGTTCTTCCTAAGTATCTGTGTCAACACAGAGACATTGTGTAAATGGCGTGGAGATGATGGGGAGGGGTTGCCAGCCTGGGAAGGGGAGGAGAGGAGGGCAGAACTTCTGCCTTATCTTAGGTCCAGAGCTATGGAGTTGGCTGACCATGGACTGAACCTCTGAAACTATAAGCCAAAATAAACTTTTATCTTCCAAAGTGTTCTTGTCAGGTTTTTTGGCCACAGCAATAAAAAAGCTGACAAAAATAGGGTCTGTGAATGATTCCATTTCTTAAGTTGCAGATAGTTAGACTCTGAAGTCAAACACTTTTTTCCCACATTTTTATTGGTGTACAAATCTAATACTCCAATAAAAATGGAATCTGTTTTTACATATTTTTACATGCACACAATATCCAATATAATAATGAAATTTGGCTACTATCACTCCTCGGTACTTTCCCTCTCCTTCCCCACCTTGACCCGTTGGTCCCTTTTTTCTACTTATCTCTCTTTGATTTTCATGGAATCTGCCCCCTTCTTTCTTTTCCTTTTCCTCTCTAACTTCCACATATGAGAGAAAGCATACAATTCTTCTGAAATCAAAACACTTGAATTTACCAGCTTTCTGTTACAAGCAAAAAAGGTTTATTTGGGCTCATGGTTTTCGAGGTTTTAGTTCATGATTTTTTGACCCCATTGTTACTGGGCCTGTTTTCAGGCAGCACATCACAGTGGAGTATATGGTAGAGCATGACTGGGTAAAAAAAAAAAAAAAAAAAAAAAAGGAAAGAAAGGAATTGGTATTTCACAATTCCTTTAGGGACTGCACCCCCAGTGATGTAAGATCTCTCATTAAATCCTACCTCTTAAATTTCTCACCATCTTTCAATGGATTATTGCTGTGGACCAAGACTTTACACATAGCCCTTTGGGGGACACTCCAGATGCAAAGGATAGCACTTTTTTTGTAAGTTACACCCTTCCCATCTGAGTATAACTTATTTCCTAATTTCCTTTTATCTCCTTACCATGGGACTGAGGGAAGTGGGTTTATTTTTTTCATTTTTTCTCAACAGGCCCTGATGAAAAGAGGGATTGTTGAGCTGCTCTTGACCTCTGATAATGAGAAGGAAATTCAGAAAGGTTCCGTCAAAGGAGGTACACATTTAGAGTTATTTCAAGACAGAGAGACTCTTAGAAGCCAATGTAAATTGTGAACAAACTTCAGAAACAACCAAACATATCTTTGATGCCTCTCTTTTCCCATATCCATTGAGACTGATCCCAAAGATTTGATTACAAAAGATGAGGCTCAAGTTCAGAGATCAAACACCCTTTTTATTGCTTTTTTCCTGCTGTGGTCTTCCTTAAATAGCAATAATGGAGCTAATGGCACCTTCACATTTTTCATGACTTCTGTGACTAGGAACCTGGGTTGGTGTTGGGCATGGCTCATAATCTGGGCCATCCCCATCAAGATGCAAAATTGGTGGGGAACCAGAGGGTGGGTGTGTAAGGAACCTGGCATAGACAAAGTTCCAGTTCTGAGATCTGATAGCCTCAGGTTCAGTGTACAAACTTAGCAGATTCCAGAGAATGAACTAGCAGGACAATTCAAAGCATAATCACAAGGTTACAATAGTGAGGGGAATGGCCAATTTATGAGCAGGTAGATGGGTCCAGGGAACATCTGTCAGGTGATCTTTAGAGCAGACTTGCAGCTGCTGTGAATAGCTGTCTTCTTTTTAGTGACTCTTCCCATAATATTATGGTGCCCTGGAAAGTATGTTGAGCCTGGGACCAGATAAGCTGCATTCAATTTATAGATCAAGTTTTTAATCTTGGTCCACGTCTTTACACAAAATGTAACTAAGTTGAACTGTTCTTCTCTGTAACAATGGTTATCCTTGCAAATGGCCATGATAGCCCTTTGTGATTTGCAAAGTGAACTACAGCAGTGTCTCATTATCCTTACTACTCAGTGTGACTTGCCATGTGCAAGGTGGACCTCCATTCCTTCCCTCAGGGATCTTGTCACAATGCCTTAGTGGCCTTATCTCTTCTCTACAGCTCTGACCACTGTCAATATGAATTCATTTAAGGAGAGTTTCTTTATTTCGTTTCGACAAATGCAGGTAAGACAACCTATAGATGAATTTCACCCTTTCTCCTGTCATAACCTCTCTAACCTTTGCAACTGGCAATCAGTAAACAGGTGATCAGGGAGGTTTGATAAGAAGACTGCCTGTCTTCACTCTGGGCATTGGTAGTATTCCAAGTCATGTTGGGAGCATGCTTGTCTTCTGGGGTAGGGAATGAGGAGGAAACCCTGCTTGTATCAATTCTGTTCATGGATCCTGTTCATGGAGATGACTCTGGGAAGGATGAGGGGCTTATGTCAGGTAAGACCTACATAAAGATCGATGGGAGCTGATATTCTCTTTCCTATATGAGGAAGGATTATGAAAATGGCTGTGTGTTTTTCTAGTGAAGAACACGTGACTAGTGGGTTCAGGTTTTTTCAGTCAACCAGTCAAATTATCGAACAGAGTGAGTGTTTTATGAAAATATTTAATAAACACAAAATCAGAATAAGCAACTCCTTTCCTCCCAGGGAAGGTAGGCACATGAAGTTAGAGGAAGTCAGGAGACCCTGGGCACTTAGGAAGAGTGGAGAATCCAAAGTTGTGGAGGTTAAAGGTGTAATGTGTTGGGGGTAATGAATTGATCAAAAAGGGAGCTCTGACTTGGGGAAAAAGTGTAAAACACAAGATACTCAAGTTCTCATGTGTTGTATGCAGGTTTTCTGATTTTTCTTGTTTTGTTTTTTATCAGACTTAGTATTTACCTTGGTTTGTTTCTAGAAGAATAAGCCCATTCTGATTATGGAATACTGGATTGGCTGGTTTGACAGTTGGGGAAAGAAACATCATTTTAAAACTGTGAATGGTAAGTATTTTGCAGTTTTTGACTCCAAGATGAGATAGCCCTGAGTCATCATATCATTCTCTGCTAATTAACCTATTAAGTCCCAAGTTTTCAACTTTGGGGAATATTTCAATAGAGTTGACAAGGGTGCATTAAAATAGATTGGAAATCATAATCTAGAACTGTTACCAGAGGTGGTGTTGGGATTCTGGAGGTTACATTGTGTTTCTTGGCTCTTGTGTTCTTACAGGAGAAAATTTCAGGCAACACATAAAATGTAATAAAAGTATAGCAAAGTTTTTTAGGAAAGAAAGCATTCTCTAGAGGGAGGAAGAGAGAGTCGGTTGTCTGTAAGAGGAGAGAGAGATGTGCTGACTTTTTCCCCCAGTTTTATTAAGAGTCTTAAGAAAGTTTCTCAAGTGTCCCACCCAGGCACCTCTCAATTTTTGACTGACAGTAAAATTGTATCAGATTTTTAAGTTACCCATAGGTACCTAAGCAAAAACCACAAGGGGGAAAATTTACTATTCTAATGACCTGCTAAAGATCTAAAGGCAACTTTTGGTTTCCTTGGCCCATACTGACCAGTTCTAACTGGAACTTGTTCTTATAGATTTTATGATCAGTGGGCTTTTTTTTTTAATTATGCTGTTTTTCTGGGTCTTGGAATCTTTGGTCTGTATAAAGGTCATAAAAGTACCCCCTCCACAGTAATTTGTATTCTTATTAGTAGGGAATATCTTAAATTCCTTAGTCCAGAGAATAACCCTAAGGAAAACAGGGATTTAACATCCTATTGACTTAAGCCAGAGTAGAAGCAGAATGGCCTTAGGTAATTACACTTTGGGTAAATTGCTTTTTGAAAGAAAGTCTTTGCGTCATCATGTAGACCCAGTCTGTAGAATTATCCCCTTAACTTCATGTTTCTACTGATCATGTCTATAGGCTACCTATTTGAGTTTATATATCCTATATATTTATTTCCATGTGAAAGTTATGAAGAAATATATATGAAAATATATTTATAAGTGATGTAATCATTCACCTACTACTTTTATGTAAAGAATAAAGCTATAAAAACACAATATTTACTTCAGAAGCTACCATGTATGTTATATTTGTTGCACAATTTAAGTTTCTATATGTGTCCCACATCTGGGAAGAAGGAACTTAATGGGTTATCTTCTTAATTTAGTCACATACAATCATTGGACTTCTGCCATGTATAAGCACTTATCCAGCCTCTGAAGATGCAAGGGTGAATAAAAGTTGCATGATTCCCACCTTGCAATAAGCTTATGATTTAGTGGAGTCAGTATATCATTAGAAAGTAAAACAATCAATATATAGGTCCACATTCAGCAGGTATGCTGAAGCAAACAAATAGTTGGGGTGATAAAACTAAGATAGGATTCAGACCTGCTCAGACAAGAAAAGGCGGTCACAGAAGGTTCTCTGAGAGGTCATAATCACTGAAGAAGGTAGAGCATTTTTAAAAAGTCTTTATCATCTCTGAAAAATGCACAGGCCCTTTCAATGGTATTGTCTGTGAAATGTAGTAATTATCTACATAACCCAATGTTGTGATGGTTGAGAACTGGATCCTGGATCCAGAGATCAGGACTTGATCACAGCTGTGCAGCTAGAGGCCTATGTCCTGGGGCAGGTTTCATTCATTTCTAAATCTCTTTGTGCTCATAGTAAGATGAGGATTATTAGGAACTTACCTTCCAGAAATTGCCGGGCAATTGCTATTTACCTAATAAAAGTATGCTGTTTCTAAGGTATTTTACTATAACTATTATGCTGTTTCTAAGGTATTTTACTATAACTATTATGAAAACAACTTATTTTGCTGAAATAATGAAAACAACCAAAAATACTTAGTCACTAAGAAAAGCAAGCTTTGTGCTAAAAAGGGGGCGGGGGAGAAATCAATACCAACAGACAACATTTTTTGATTACATGTATGTGGGACATTATGTGTTCTCACATATGTTAACTCATTAATTCCTTTCTCATTAATTCCATAATACAGTAGGATTTCATACCTTTATTTAAAAGATAAGGAGTATAGACTTTGAGAGAGAAAGTATGTTACCAAGTTCTTATGAATAGCAAAAAGCACAGTCAGGATTGAATCCCACATCAAGTTAACTTTGACCTTCTTGCTTCTCATTGTGAACAGTGGAAAGATGATTGAATCTGTTAAAATGTGGTAGCCAAATAAAAGTTTCTGTGGCTAGAGATTGAGAACAGCTACTTGTGCACTGTTATTGTGTTTCTATACAGTGCCTCCAGAGACATTATCCTAGAAGTTGGGAATAAAAGTAGATATTTATGTGCCCTAAGGGTTTTCAGGCTATTATTTGATACATGTAAATCAGAGTCAAATTATTTCAGTACTGTGGAGTGAAAATTTTCAAAACCGGTCTTGGTCCTGGCAGGATTTAGTTTCTTAAAAGAGTTCTGACTGATTCTATTTTTTCCTGATTGGAATTTTAGTGGCTGTTAGATGATAAAATAATTAATCGATTGTGGTTGGGTTGGAAATAAAAAGTTTTTACCCAAGACTTCTTTTTCCCCTTAATTACTAATTTTCTGTATGTTCTCAACTTCCCCCTTTACAGAGGTTGAACAAACTGTGTCTGAACTTATCAACCATGAGATCTCCTTCAACATATACATGTTCCATGGTGGAACCAACTTTGGTTTCATTAATGGAGCTGTGTATTTTGGGAAGCACATAGGCGTTGTGACTAGCTATGGCAGGTGTTGGCGGGTGTGATTGCCCTCCCCAGTTAGGGTATTGCTGGAGCTTTAGGGAGGGGACTCTGGAATCATGGGGTTTTGACCTATAATCTCTGCTGAGCATTGATTTTTCTTATCTGTTTTCTTTTCTTCTGCAATATTTTTAAATTCTCTAGCAGGCTGTCATTTCAGTAGACAGGGCTTCCTGGTACTTAGAGCTCTGCCTCATTTGTGTTGTCCATTGACTCTGTGACCAGAACCTCTAGGAGAGTCAGGGCACAAACTGTGATTGCTGTCTGGCACAGCTTGGCACAGCTGGAAAATCCAGACTGAGGAGTGAACAGAGTCTCCATCAGAAAGTGAAATGGCAGGGTGGACCCAGAGTTGTGGGAGCTACAAGTCCCCAGGAAGGGTGTGAGGAGTGTTTTTATGTTGATATTACATGTACATGTTCCCGTCTATGATGGAACATTCTAGAGGCAGGTCATGTATTTTTCTTCTCTCTCACTCTCAGAGGCCCTGGCCCATCCTATGATCTAGTGTTGAAATGGGGCCTGTTGTGGAGGGCTGCACAGCCCATGACATTGCCCTGGGTATCTTGCAGACTATGATGCTGTGCTGACAGAGGCTGGAGATTACACAGAAAAATACTTCAAGCTTCGCAAACTCTTTGCATCTCTTTCAGGTACTCAGCACCCATTTGGTGGAGGGATGACCTCCCCATGAGAATCTGTGCAAGAGTGAGGACAGGGAACAGTCTCTTCTATAAGCATCAGTTTTATGAAGTTCCCAAGAGTAAAGCCAACCTTAGGTTCAAATCCTGGCTTTCCTACTTAAAAGCTCAGTGGCTTTGTGTAAGCATTTCTAAGCCTTTTAGCTTTTTCACTGAAATATGAAGATAATGATAAAGGTTTCCTATGATGATGGTGAAGATTAAGTTCCTATTTGTAAAATTCTTAGTACTGTGTATGACTTAGGAACCCCATAAATAAAGTCAGTTAGTCATCTACTAAGGACTAGAAACTAGGTCTAGCATTGTAGAAGGTGTAAGACAGATTTCCTATCTGCTAGGAGTTCTCTCTCTCTATGGTTCTGTGTCCACCAGCTATGTGTGGCTGCAAAATGACTCTAACTTAGGTCTTGTCTAGCTTCACTCTCAGAGAAGCACATGCATATCCTAGGTTAGGTCTCATTTCTCTTGTTTGCTGTGGGATGCAAGGAGTCATAAATAGGAGTGGGGAGCTAAGAGAAGGCCTTGTGACTCATTTTCACTGTAGCAAAGCCCTTGCCCCTTTTACCTCAACATACCTCGAAGACCGTGTATCCTTCTGTGAGACCATCATTCTTCTTACCACTATGGGAGGTCCTGCGGTACTTAAATGAGGTGAGTCCTGCTTGGGCCCCTGCATAGGGGTGGCCATTACAGAGATGGGGGAAAAGGACTGAGACCATGGTGTGGAGATTCCTTCAAGGAACTGTGTATTGTTAAGTATGAAAATTAATCCTTGGCATTATGTGTAAATATAGAAACATGGGATAAGACCCACCCACTCCTTTCAGGAGAACTGTGAAGAGGGTTGAACTTAAAGAATAAATGTTGTTGGAGGTGAATATCAGGATTATAGAGGATATTGTGTTGGACTGGTGAATACTGTGTGGAATTGCATGATACAGACAGCATCCACAAAGGAATATTTCTGAGCTAGGAACCCATGTAAATGAACTTCTGTCTTGATTCATCATCAACTAGTCTGGTCGCTGAACTAGTATGGATCTCTGTTCCTGCTTTGCAATTAGAGATTGTATCCTATTTTGAAGAAAAGTTGAAAAGTTTTCAAAAACTAATTCTTGAATTCCTATTTTTACCTCTGATTTCACTATTTTAGATAAAAAGTATTGACAAACACATGCTAATTAAATGTTGCTTAGCGTACACATTGTCTCTTGACTTCAGTTATTTAGAATATAATTTGTTTACTCAGTTGAGCAATTTTTATGATTATAGTAATTATGCCCTCTTCACATAGCACCTGAATTTCCTAGTCAATGGAGATATAACTCACAAAAGCATTGATACATAGTGTCTCTTTCTGTGATGCTCCATTCAGTGAACTCTTGAGGACCAATGAGTGGTCCAATAGTGATAAGGTTCTCAGACAGGATCTTGATTTCTCATCACTTTGACTTCTGCTCCTGTCCTGTCTTCCTTATAGCCAGTGAAGTCACATATTCCAGTCAACATGGAGAATCTTCCAATAAACAATGGCAGTGGTCAGTCCTTTGGATTTGTCCTTTATGAGACTTCTATCTGCTCTGGAGGCCATCTGCAAGCTCGAGTTCATGATTTTGGACAGGTAGCTATCAATAGGTATCCCAAGTGGTGAGCCTAGTGTTTACTTAACCCTGTGATTGAAGAAATAAGTTAGTTGCTGATCTGCTTTACTATATGATAGTGTTTAATGCACCTACTATAGGGTAGGTATTGAGATTATAAAGTCAAATAAAATAGACTTCCATTTTACTCTAACACAAATTATTTTGGGAATTCCCAGTCAGTTTCTAAACATCCCTTATTACCAAGACTAGTCACTGCCTTCATATTGACCTCCTTCTGCCTCAACCTCAGCCTCTCCTCTCCTTTACTTCAGGAGGTCCAGTCTTATGCTGGTTTTTTTTCCCCCCCATAGGTGTTTTTGAATGACACAGTTTTAGGAGTTCTGAATGAGAATGTTAAGGAACTGTACATTCCTGAGTTCACGGTATGTAGTTCTAGAGTCCAGGTGATGCCCTTGAACTACTGCTGACAAGCAAATATGTCCTGGTCCTGAGATAGACCTCTCCTCCTCTTCTACCATGCTTTGGTGTATCTTTTCACATACCTGCTGGGATTGTGCAAGGGTATGAATCATAAGGCATATCCCAAGGCTTGGTGCCTTAGGACATACAGCACAGATTCTCTAGTGAGAGTGGACTTTCTCCTTTAGGCATGAGTCATTCCCAGCCCCTGTTTGGGTCTCCAATCAAAGGTAAAAGTGAGTCTCTGCCTTTCCTTATAAGATCAGCAGAGGAAAAGGGCAGATGTAATATGTAATAGAAACACACCCATGTGTTTACTGGAGAGGAAGCACCGCTAAGCTAAGGAGCATCCTTTATTCCATTTGCTTTTGTTTCCTTCTGGGACTTGGAAGAAATAATGTGTCCTAGAATAGAGTCCTAACTGGCTATATAGTCTCCATTAACCATTCTGCCCCAAACAGAAATGTCAACTTCTCAGGATCCTGGTGGAAAATCAAGGACGAGTCAATTTTTCATGGAAAATTCAAGATGAGAGGAAAGGTGATATCAGCGCCTGGGAAGCAGACAGTGGTTTCACTTTAGTTACTTAGAATATATAGTTGGGGCTGTGTTGAAATTGGGAGGACAACAGTGTACCCCTCAGCATGATACAGAGACCCTAGGACCAAAGACGACAACTCTTTCCTTCTCCCTTATCCTGCCTTTTCTGCTTCTCCAAGGCAGGAAAATAGAACAGTTATTTTGGGTGCTGGCTTGTCCAAGAGTGGGGTTCAATCTCCTTTTGTGAATTTTAAGAAATGTTCTAATACTAAGTGGGGAACTTTCTTGGTATTGTAAGAAGCCTCATTCACAGCAGGTCAGATAAATGCTCTCCTGCCTGTGCCCTTATCACAAGGCATACATGTGTCTTTGTGCGTCTTTGTCCAAGACCCTGGAGAATATCTAGTCCTTGCTTCTATTCTATTTCCTGCCTCCCCTCTGCAGGATTAATTGGCCCTGTTAGAATCAATAACATTTCCCTGGAGGGTTTTACCATCTATTCTCTGGAGATGAAGACGAGCTTCTTTCAGAGGTATGCTCCTCCCTACCTCTAAAGACACATTGAGTGATCAGGTGTCTTGGTTCTTTTTCTGTTGCTAAAAAAAAATCTAAGTCTGGGAATTTTGAGAACAAAAACTGTTTATTTACTTCATGGTTCTATCATTCTGAGGGCATAGTGCTGGCTCCTGGTCTGCTCTGTTATGGACTTGTGGTGGGTGGCTTTCCATGATAGGAATGTATGCAGGAGGGTCAAGCATGTGGGGTGGCCTCATTATATTAAGCCATTCTCATAAGTACTAATCCACTTGTGAAACCAGCATTCATACCTTCTGAAAGTGGTGACCCTGTGATCTAGTCATCTCCTGGGTCTCCCACCTCTTAAAGATTTCACCATCTCAATACCACCACTCTGAGGACCAAGCTTCCAAGATGTGATACCCTAAGGGACAAACTCAAACTACATCCAAACCATAGCACCAGGGGACGTTGAGATTTCAAACTCCTCACTTTGCATGTAACAGTTCAATATTCAGAGAACTATAGGGATTTGCTCTGGATTATCATGTCCTTTGAATCAGTCCTGGAGCAAGTCTCCTGATTCTATTTTTAATACATGCATTCTCATATATCTCACTGAAACAGAATCCTGTGAGGGAAACTTAGGGTCAATATTGGAATGAGAGCTCTTCCTCATGGTTTAATCCTTTTTTAGGCTCCGTTTTGCCAACTGGAGGCCTGTGACAGTGAGATATTTGGGCCCTGCCTTCTACCAGGGGACCTTGAAGGCTGACTCTTCTCCCAGGGACACCTTCCTGAGACTACCGGTAAGTGAGCCTCCCTCTACTCTTTTCTTCCAAATACCTATTTTAAAAAATAGAACCTGAGCAAACCCAGAATATTCCTAAGAGGAACACTTGCCCTTCCCCCTCTTCCTCACTTCAGCCAAGCATTCTATTTCTCAAGTGCCCTAATTTATCACTGGTTAGAAAATGTATAAAAACACAATTGAAAAATTCAAATGATTATAAGAAAACGAATTGTAGGAGTTCTTAAATCCCATTGCTATTCCAATTCATTTGTGCATTTAAAAGCTTGGCACTGCCAAAAGTTTTTTTTTATATTTAACTTTGCCAAAATAACATACATACACATACACACACACACAACACTCACAATTACTTTTTTACACTAATGGGATCATATCATAAATTATATTGTGCAACTTGATTTTACTTGAGGGAGGCCTAAAACCTGGCCTCAATATATGTTGTGAGTGCACAAAATATGAATATATAGATCAACAAATTATTACAAAACAAGCACCTTTTAATTATTATTTTGATGAAGAAGTAATTTGTTAGCACAATGCAACAGTTACTGATGGTTTCTCCTTAAAGGTAGCTACTATATTAAATTCTAACACTCTAATTTAGTATTTCTTATAATGAATTCATGTAAATTGAATTATATGACATGCATTCCTTTTACTTTTTGGTGTGGGATTAGGGAGTGAATTCCAACCTCTTGCAGGTGCTTCACCACTCAACTAGTCACTGATGTGACACTCAGTTATTCATTGATGTTGCATTGATTTGTTCATTTTCACTGCCATTTAGGATTCCTTTAGCAAATATATGACACTATGACCATTCTCCTATTGGTGGACATGTTTGAAAGTGTCCCTTTTTCAATTTTCAGAATAATTTGATAAGACTTGATATGTTTCTATAAAAATTTAGTAAAATTCAGCAGCGAAGTCATCATGCCCTGTACTTTTCTTTGCCAGGGAACTTTTTATTTGAATTAATCTTGTATGTTCAGGTTTTATATAGTAGGTTATATGTGTCCAGAAATTGATTTCTTTCTTTTAGATTTTCCAATGTTAGTATGTAGTTGTTCACAATAGTCCCTAATGATCTAATATATTTCTGTGATAGAAGTTATAATGTTTCCTTTTTAGCTGATTTTATTTTTTTGGATCTTCTGTCTTTCTTTATGTTTAGTTAAGTTTGTCAATTTTATTATCTTTTCAAAAAACTTAGGTTGACAACCTTTTCTTTAAGCACTTGAGGAAAACGTGACAACACATTTTTGTTTCCATCATTGCTATTGAGAAGTGAACTCTGTTTAAATGCCATTACTTTATAAGAACACTTTTGTTATTTTCTTTGATGACTTCTGTTTTGTTCTAATGGAGCTACATAGAATATTATTTTTACTTATCTTTCCTGGGGTTCATCACATTTTCTAACTATGATATGTCTGTTTTCCATTAATTCTGAAAAATTATCTTTAAATATGTTCTCTTCCCTATTCTCTTTTGTCTGCCTTTGTATCTCTTCTAAAATTTATATTTGGTTCTTTTACAAGTCTGTCTAGAAAATTTTCATAGAACCTTGTTTTTCCATCACACTTTTATTTCTCTTTCCCTTTTTTTTTCTTAAAATTCATGGAATATAGAAACCAGATGTAAGGAATCCCACGAAAACCACGCCGGACATGGGAAATCACATAAGGAAATTTATTAAGCAATCAGAGTGTCTCCCTGCAGGGTAAGAGAGAAAATGAGAGGAAAATAGAAAGGAAAAGAAAGGGCGCACACTAGAGAAAGTGGAAAGCCAGGAGGATAGAGAAAAGTGAGTAGGACAAGAATGGAAAAAAGATGGCGGGGAAGCTACAGTAAAACAGTTGAATTCTGCCGGGCTCACAGGGGACCAATATCGGAGAAGGATATTTGCAAGCTGACTAATGAACCAATAGCTAGCTAGGATGTTCACAGGTTGACAAGTGGTTGGGAGGCAGGCAAAATGGCTGTACCTGATGGGCGGGGGAGCAGCTTTATACATTATACCAGATTCCCTGCGTCTGCTGCTGTCGTCACCGGTGAGATTACAACTCTCTGAAGCAGAAGATGTTCTCTAGTGTTAGCTGCTGATTTCAGTAGGCAGGACCAGATTCTTTAGCAGCAGTGTGCAGGATCTAACTGCGTTGCAGCACTTCATAGCAGGCTATGACTTCTAGTATTGTATCAAACCTCAACCGTTCTCTGGCATCTTCTTTGTGGGTTCTTATCTCATGAATTCAAAGAGTGAAGTCCATGGACAACAGAGAGCAAGTGTGAAAGAGTAGGATTTTGAGAAGAAGAGAAGCAGAACTTGTGATGACAGTGGGGTCCTAATCAGTTATTGGAAATATGCCTTGGCTCTTGGTTTAGGTCTGCAACATTCTCATTGGTTGTAACCTCTTAGCCCTTTGAAATTTTCTATAGCCTCTACTCAGGTTCATCTTGCCTTCCCTTTCCCACTTCTCTGTGAAAAAAAGAGTTGATTGGAATGTTTGGAATGTTTCTAGAGGTAAATTTTGTGCATAACCTGGAAAATTTAGAGAAGCCCTTTTTAGGGGATGTAATACCGTAACAGCCTGCCTCTGTCTATCCTATATAATTTTACCTTCATTTATTAGGTTATATTAATTTAATTTTGCAGACATAATTCTGTATGTGTTTTTGTTGAATTTTATTAATGGTTGCTCATTACCATTTATACCCAGAATGTTACATATACTATGAAATAAAATTTTATGTATATTAAAAAAACAGTCTTGATTCCATTGATCACTTGTATTATTTTTTCTTTTTTTTTTTTTTTTACTTTCTTTTGGTCTTTTTAAAATTTTTTATTTTTATTTGTTCCATTTTGTTGTACATGACAGTAGAATGCATTTATACATTTTGATAGGTCATACGTAGAGTGTAATCTCTCATTTTTCTGATTATACCTATTGTAGGACATTGGCCATGCAGTCATACATTGTGTCTATTTCACTCCACTATCATTCCTATCCCCATACCCATTCCCCTCCCTTCAATTCCCTCTACCTAATATAAAGTAACTCTATTCTTCCCTATTTCCCACCTGCCTTATTGTGAATTAGCTTCCACATATCAGAGAAAACATTTGGCCTTTGGTTTTTTGGGTTTGGCTTATTTCACTTAGCATGATATTCTCTAACTCCATCCATTAACCAGCAAATGTATGAAAGCAAAGGTATGAAAGTTTCCATTCAGCTCCTTAGAAATACTCTTTGAAGAAGCAAATGTCTCTATTGTAAAAACTGCCTGAATTTGCTCCTTTTCTCTTCATAATCTTATTTTAGATCTTGGTCCTATAATTTTTCATTGTATCCTAAGTAAATTAAAAAAGATTATGTAGCTTTTACAGCTGTTGCCACCAGTAGTGTTTTCTTTTAATTTTTAATAAACAAAAGGCTCCTTTAACCTCAGTGGTTAAGCACCCTTGGGTTCAATCCCTGATATCCCCCCCCCAAAAAGGTAAAAGATATATATCATTTATGCATCATAGGGAAGGAGGAGCAGAAATATCACAGTAAATGGCTGGTTCCAGTCCTGTTTTCCTCTTTATTCCTAGACATCAGGTTTGAAGTTCTTAGCTATATTCCTTTCTAAACCATACTCCCACCTTTAGTGCTATAGGTTTCTTATTCTTGCTCTCACTCTTCAAGCGCCTTAGGTTTCACTTTTCAGTATGAATCTCTTCTTTATCTCATACCCCATCCTTTCCAGGGATGGGTTTCTGGATTTGTGTTCATCAATGGACGTAACCTTGGGCGATACTGGAACATTGGGCCTCAGGAAACACTTTACCTTCCTGGAGTCTGGCTTCATCCAGGGAACAATGAGGTAAGTCAGCCCAAATCCTTCCTTGATGTCTGATAAATGTTCAGACTGTCATTCATCCTCAGAAAAGAAATTAACAATCTTTATCTTTTTTATTATGAATTTTCCTTTCTTCCTAGATCATCCTGTTTGAGAAGATAACAAGTGGCTCACACATCTATTCTACAGACTTTCCCAAGCTGTGACACTGTGTTTACCCATTTCTTGGATTGTTGGAGTTTGATTCTAAGTTTTTTCTCGGGAAGAAGATTGATGTTAAGAAGATGCCACCCAGTGTTGCCTCCAATAGCAAAAATATGAAGATAACCTATACAATCAACAGGGCTTTGTTACATGTTTTAGAGTATAACTATATGGGACTTACTTTTAAGTTTAAATGAATATTCAAAATTTTCAATGTCTCATTTATCTAGATAAATGCTTAATGCTTAGCAGGTTCTTATTCTCTAATCAAATGTGCCTGTGCCCATAGGCAGATATGAATAAAATAAAAACAATTTGTGCTTTTCTTCCCTTAACTCAATTGGGAGGGGAAGGGTCTTTAACCTAGGAGAGAATAAAGATACTGTGCATCCCATACAGAGGGAATATTGAGTTTATGACAGGCAAATCCATGGTTTTTTTTTTTTTTTTTTTTTTTTTTGTGTGTGTGTGTGTGTGTGTGTGTAGAAAGATGGGGCAGCAGAGAGTACTGAATAATGTCTAGTCATTTCCATGAAGCTATGTGTCTCCAAGGTGACCTGATATGTCACATCCAGAGATGGGATAGCAGTTTTGTTGCTTTGGTTCAGACACATGTCACAGCAAAGGTCAGCAGAGTCTTTTGTGTTTTATTCCTCCTTGGCTGAGGCTCTTATTGATAGTAGACAGGTATTTGTGAAATTAACACACAGACATTAATAATGCAACTATTCTCAAGTGGAAATCAACCACATTCTTCCAAACAAAACAAACAAAACAGCACCTGACCTAAATCAATCATTGCACTATAACAAAATATTCTCACTTTATTCATTATAGTGCCTAGGGACTTCAAGTAATACAGGAGATAAGCTTCCTTCCTTGTGTTCCAAGGGAGGAAGGAGCCTCCCTGCTTGAAATGAAGAGAAAGGAGTCAGATTATCATCTCATCCACTAATTTGAGTCCTACTGAAAGGGAATTCCATCATATATCTACATAATTCCTGCATAAATTTTTATTCCTTGAGGGTCAAGGTTCAATTCTAGGAACTCTATGGAAACTGTAGAGTAAGGGAGGAAAGCAGAAGTAACAATCCTGATGACCATTTGCACATTATGTTATGGTTCACATACAACTTCTATAACATCTGTACACAACAGCAACTATTATCACATTCCATTCCTATCAACAAGGTGTGAAGTTTCCAGTTTCTCCATATAACTAAAAGATCTGACCAGAAAAATCATAAAGTAGGAAAAATTTATCTGAGGGCTCACGGTTTCAGAGGTCTTAGTCCATAGAAGGCTGGCTCCATTCCTTGAGGTTCGAGGTGAGGCAGAACATTATGGCAGAAGAGTGTGGCAGAGAGAAACAATTCACATGGAGTTCAGGAAGTAGACAGAAGGAGAGAAAGAGAGAGAAAGAGAGAGAGAATCCATTCTCCAGATACAAAATATTTACTCCATAGCTACACCCCAATTCCCATCTCCTCCAGCCACACCCTCCCACTTCAATTAATCCCATCAGGGATCAATTCACTGATTGGGTTAAGACTCTTACAATCCAATTGTTTCTCCTCTGAACCTTCTTGCATTGCCTCTTTTGGGGAATAGCTCACATCCAAACCAAAGCACTTGTTTTGAACCTCTTTTTGATTATAGCTCTTTTGGTGAGATTACAATAAATTACTGAGTCTCAGTACAGGAGATGGAATCATTTATTCAATGGCAAACCTGTATTCCTCAACCTCCAGGAGTTAGAGCACACCTTTTATAGTTCAAAACCACAAATAGAGCATGTTAGTACATTAATCATAAGTGGCTATTGCTATGATTTAAAACCACACACACACACAAAAATCATGAGATCTAAAATCATGAGCAGAATGGGAAGTGGGTCAAAAGACCCTAGTTGAGTACAATTTAAAGAATGCTTACTAATGTCTGGATAAACATTCTCTGACATTCTATGTGGTTAGGGTATATTGCACAAGTACAGTGTATAAGAATTGCCATTTTGTGTTGCCAAATATGTTATGCTAAGCAACTGTTGTGGGTACAGAGGAGTGTTTTCCCATGGGAGAAGCATTTCTTACATGACATGGAGCCTCAGGGTTAAATGGAGTCTATTTGGTTATTTCCCATATAGCCTGGCCCATAACATAGCCTTCACAGTGGGTATGAAATGGTATTTCTGTGTTGTTTCAAATGACCTTTCCTTAAAAATGTGTTCTCTTAGACATAGAATCTAAAAGTGTAGCAATAAAGTAATGCTTTAAAACTAAAGGTAACAAAAGTCATCTCTGAAATTTCATGTGCATCTCAGCATTTTTTTTTTTTCCCAAAGAAGAATGGTTTTATCTTTCAAGAGTCAGGGAAGGGTAACTTTTCCTCTCAAGGTATTTCAGTGTGTTTATTTCTTTATCAGTTTCAGCAAATAAACCATTAGTTGCTTGTTAGGACTCCAGGTTGCAATTATTGTCTGCAAAGTATATTATTTCATTTGCTGCTTATTGAAACAAAAGTATTAATTTATATTCCAGTTTTCTGCAACATTTCATTAAGAAAAGGTACAAGAACTTTTCAAAATATAAGTCATAGACTTTGTTTTTTTTTTTATTGTAAACAAATGGGATACATGTTGTTTCTCTGCCTGTACATGGCGTAAAGGCATACCATTTGTGTAATCATAAATAGGGTAATGTTGTTTGATTCATTCTGCCATTTTTTCCCTTCCCCCCCACCCCTCCCACCCCTCCCACCCCTCCCCTCCCTCTATACAGTCCTTCCTTCCTCCATTCCTGCCCCCCTCCCTAAACCCAACTCCAACCCCAACACTAACCCCTCCCACCCCCCATTATGTGTCATCATCCACTTATTAGCGATATCATTCTTCCTTTGGTTTTTTGATTTTGGCTTATCTCACTTAGCACGATGTTCTCCAGTTTCATCCATTTGCCTGCAAATGCCATAATTTTATCATTCTTTGTGGCTGAGTAATATTCCATTCTGTATATATACCACATTTTCTTTATCCATTCATCAATTGAAGGACATCTAGGTTGGTTCCACAATCTGGCTATTGTGAACTGAGCAGCTATGAACACTGATGTGGCTGTATCTCTGTAATATGCTGATTTTAAGTCCTTTGGGTATAGGCCAAGGAGTGGGATAGCGGGTCAAATAGTGGTTCCATTCCAAGTTTTCTAAGGAGTCTTCATACTGCTTTCCAGAGTGGCTGCACTAATTTGCAGCCCCACCAGCAATGTATGAGTGTACCTTTCTCCCCATATCCTCGCCAACACCTGTTGTTGCTTGTATTCTTGATAATCGTCATTCTAATTGGGGTGAGATGGAATCTTAGGGTGGTTTTGATTTGCATTTCTCTTATTACTAGAGATGTTGAACATTTTTCCATATGTTTGTTGATTGCTTGTAGATCTTCTTCTGTGAAGTGTCTATTCATTTCCTTAGCCCATTTGTCGATTGGATTATTTGCATTCTTGGTGCAGAGTTTTTTGAGATCTTTATAGATTCTGGAGACTAGTGCTCTATCTGAAGTAGGATTGGCAAAGATTTTCTGCCACTCTGTAGGCTCTTTCTTCGCATTGCTGATAGTTTCCTTTGCTGAGAGAAAACTTTTTAGTTTGAATCTATCCCAGTTATTGATTCTTGCTTTTATTTCTTATGCTATAGGAGTCCTGTTGAGGAAGTCTGGTCCTAAGCTGACACGTTGAAGCTCTGGACCTACTTTTCTTCTATAAGATGCAAGGTCTCTGGTCTGATTCCAAGATCCTTAATCCATTTTGAGTTTAGTATCATGCATGGTGAGAGATAGGGGTTTAATTTCATTCTGTTGCATATGGATTTCCAATTCTCCCAGCACCATTTGTTGAAGAGGCTGTCTTTTCTCCATTGCATATTTTTGGCACCTTTGTCTAGTATGAGAAAATTGTATTTATTTGGGTTTGTGTCCGTGTCCTCTATTCTGTACCATTGATCCACCTTTCTATTTTGGTACCAATACCATGCCATTTTTGTTACTATTGCTTTGTAGTAGAGTTGAAGATCTGGTATTGCGATACCCCCTGCTTCACTCTTTCTGCCAAGGATTGCTTTAGCTATTCTGGGTTTTTTATTCTTCCAGATGAATTTCATAATTTCTTGCTCTATTTCTGTAAGGTACATCATTGGGATTTTAATTGGAATTGCATTGAATCTGTATAGCACTTTTGGTAGTATGGCCATTTTGACAATATTAATTCTTCCTATCCAAGAACATGGGAGATCTTTCCATCTTCTGCGGTTTTCTTTGATTTTTTTCTTTAGTGTTCTGTAGTTCTCATTGTAGAGGTCTTTCAGCTCTTTTGTGAGATTGATTCCCAAGTATTTTATTTTTTTCGAAGCTATTGTGAATGGGGTAGTTTTCCTAATTTCTCTTTCTGAAGATTCATCGCTTATGTATAAAAATGCCTTAGATTTATGTGCATTGATCTTATATCCCGCTACTTTACTGAATTCACTTATGAGATCTAAAAGTTTTCTGGTGGAATTTCCTGGTTCCTCTAAGTATACAATCATATCATTAGCAAATAGGGATAGTTTGAGTTCTTCTTTACCTATTCGTATCCCTTTAATTTCTTTGGTTTGTCTAATTGCTCTGGCTAGAGTTTCAAGGACGATATTGAATAGAAGTGGTGAAAGAGGGCATCCCTGCCTTGTTCCAGTTTTTAGAGGGAATGCTTTCAGTTTTTCACCATTTAGAATAATATTAGCCATGGGGTTAGCGTAGATGGCCTTTACAATGTTAAGGAATGTTCCCACTATCCCTATTTTTTCTAGTGTTTTGAGTATGAAGGGGTGCTGTATTTTATCAAATGCTTTTTCTGCATCTATTGAAATAATCATGTGATTCTTGACTTTAAGTCTATTGATATGGTGAATTACATTTATTGATTTCCTGATGTTGAACCAACCTTGCATCCCTGGGATGAAACCCACTTGATCATGGTGCACTATCTTTTTAATATGTTTTTGTATGTGATTTGCTAAAATTTTGTTTAGAATTTTTGCGTCAATGTTCATTAAGAATATTGGTCTGAAATTTTTTTTCCTTGATGTGTCTCTCTCTGGTTTAGGAATCACGGTAATATTGGCTTCATAGAATGAATTTGGGAGAGTTCCCTCCTCTTCTATTTCATGGAATACTTTGAGAAGTATTGGAATGAGCTCTTCTTTAAACGTGTTGTAGAACTCGGCTGAGAACCCATCTGGTCCTGGACTTTTCTTTGTTGGTAGGCTTTTGATGACTTCTTCTATTTCATTACTTGAAATTGGTCTATTTAAATTGTATATGTCCTCCTCGTTCAGTTTAGGCAATTCATATGTCTCTAGAAACCTGTTGATGTCTTCAAAATTTTCTATTTTGTTGGAGTATAGGTTTTCAAAATAGCTTCTAATTATGTTTTGTATTTCACTCATGTCTGTTGTGATATTTCCTTGTTCATTCCGAATTTTAGTGATTTGGGTTTTCTCTTGTCTTCTCTTTGTTAGTGTGACTAAAGGTTTACCAATTTTGTTTATTTTTTCGAAGAACCAACTATTTATTTTGTCAATTTTTTGTATTGTTTCTTTCGTTTCAATTTCATTGATTTCAGCTCTCAGTTTAACTATTTCCTGTCTTCTACTACTTTTGGTGTTGATCTGTTCTTCTTTTTCTAGGGCTTTGAGCTGTAGTGTTAGGTCATTTATTTTTTGAGTTTTACTTCTTTTATTAAATGCGCTCCATGAAATAAATCTTCCTCTAAGTACCGCTTTCATCGTGTCCCAGAGATTTTGATATGATGTTTCTTTGTTCTCGTTTACCTCTAAGAATTTTTTAATTTCCTTCCTAATATCTTCTGCTATCCATTCATCATATAGTAGCATATTGTTTAATCTCCAGGTGTTGGAGTAGTTTCTGTTTTTTACTCTTTCATTTATTTCTAACTTCAATCCATTATGATCTGATAGAATACAAGGTAGTGTCTCTATCTTCTTGTATTTGCTGACATTAGCTTTGTGGCATAATATATGGTCTATTTTAGAGAAGGATCCATGTGCTGCTGAGAAGAAAGTGTATTCGCTCTTGGTTGGATGGTATATTCTATAAATGTCTGTTAAGTCTAAATTATTGATTGTGTTATTGAGATCTATGGTTTCTTTGTTCAATTTTGGTTTGGAAGATCTGTCCAGTGGTGAGAGAGGCGTGTTAAAATCACCTAGTATTATTGCGTTGTGGTCTATTTGGTTTCTAAAATTGAGAAGGATTTGTTTAACATACATGGATGAGCCACTGTTTGGGGCATAGATGTTTATGATTGTTATATCTTGCTGATTTATGCTTCCCTTAAGCAGAATGAAATGTCCTTCTTTATCCCTTCTGACTAACATTGGCTTGAAGTCCACATTATCTGAAATGAGGATGGATACTCCAGCTTTTTTGCTGAGTCCATGTGCATGGTATGTTTTTCCCCATCCTTTCACCTTTAGTCTATGGGTATCTCTTTCTATGAGGTGAGTCTCTTGCAGGCAACATATTGTTGGATCTTTCTTTTTAATCCAATCTGCCAGTCTATGTCTTTTGATTGATGAATTCAGGCCATTAACATTCAGGGTTATTATTGAGATATGATTTGTATTCCCGGTCATTTGGTTCATATTTAAAATTTTTGATACATCTTGGTTCCTCCTTTATTTGACAGTTCCTTTAGGATAATTCCTCCCTTTGCTGATTTGCTTCTTTGTTTTTTATTTCTTCCTCATGAAATATTTTCCTGAGAATGTTCTGTAATGCTGGCATTCTTTTTGTAAATTCTTTTAGCTTTTGTTTATCATGGAATGATTTTATTTCATCATCAAATTTGAAGGTAAGTTTTGCTGGGTATAAGATTCTTGGTTGGCATCCATGTTCTTTCAGAGCTTGAAAATGTTGTTCCAGGCCCTTCTAGCTTTTAGGGTCTGGATTGAAAAATCTGCTGATATCCGTATTGGCTTCCCCCGAATGTAATTTGGTTCTTTTCTCTCACAGCCTTTAAAATTCTGTCTTTATTTTGTATGTTAGGTATTTTCATTATAATGTGCCTTGGTGTGGGTCTGTTGTAATTTTGTGTATTTGGAGTCCTATAAGCCTCTTGAACTTGATTTTCCATTTCATTCTTCAGATTTGGGAAATTGTCTGATATTATTTCATTGAATAGATTGTTCATTCCTGTGGTTTGTTTCTCTAAGGCTTCCTCAATCCCAATAATTCTTAAATTTGGCCTTTTCATGATATCCCATAGTCCTTGGAGATTCTGTTCATGATTTCTTACCATCTTCTCTGTTTGTTCAACTTTGTTTTCAAGGTTAAATATTTTGTCTTCAATATCTGAAGTTCTGTCTTCCAGGTGTTCTATCCTATTGGTTATGCTTTCTATGGAGTTCTTAATTTGGTTTATTGTTTCCTTCATTTCAAGGATTTCTGTTTGTTTTTTTTTCAATATCTCTAACTCTTTATTGAAATGATCTTTTGCTTCCTGTATTTGCTCTGTTAACTGTCGATTGGTGTGATCATTCAATGCCTGCATTTGCTCTTTCATCTCATCATTTGCTTCCCTAATCATTTTAATTATGTACATTCTGAACTCCCTTTCTGTCATTTCTTCTGCCATGCTGTCATTGGATTTTATTGATGTAACATCTAGATTTGTTTGGGGCATTTTCTTCCCTTGTTTTCTCATATTGTTCAGGAATTAGTGGGTCATTAAGATATTGCAGGTTTCCTCTATTGACTTATAATATACCTGAAGATTGCTGGCATATCCCCTCTTATCCTTCAGTAGCCTGAAGTCTTGGAGGAAGTTGATAATGCGGATCTCCACAAAGAAGCTGCCTCTCTAGGGGTGGTGACCCTCAGGTGGGGTATATTCCCTGATAGTGGGCAGAGGTGCCTCCACTTGTTGACCAATGGTCATCCAATGGGGAACTAGACTGTGGGTTGAGGCAAGGCCTGTTTGTGCCTGTGTCTCTGGTTTTACCGTCCCTGTGGGAAAACCTCCCCCGGCAGGGAAGACTCACTCGGTGGGGACGTCTCCCTGGTCAGTTGCCCTCCTAGAGGTTCCCCTCAATCTACAACTACCACCTGGGCTGGGCTGTCTTCCTCTGCAACGTTCCCAGGGGCCCGGACCTACGTCCTGGGCCTGGGAGCCTCACCCTTCGCAGGTGAGTCTCCTTAGGCTGCCTCTCCCAGAGAATCTGCCTGCAGCCCTGGAAACTTCACTCCGCCCCTAGGCGTGTCTCTGTGCTCTTCCAGCAAGAAGCCACCTAACTCCTGGGACCCTGCTCTGCACCAATCGCCTGGCTATGCAGCCCCTCCTCTGAGCCACCACCTGGAGCCCCGTACAATAGCTCTGAGACCCAGAGACCCGCCACACACCTCCTCCTCTGGACAGCCACCCGATTTCTGACGCAATCACTAGGAGTCCAAGCAACTCACTTCGGGTCTCCTCCTCCCACCAACCACCCATAGCCCTAGGCAGTCACTCGAAGTCCAAGTGACCCACCCTGTTCCTCCTCCTCCTCCTTGGGGTAGCCCCCCAGGTGTTCAGGAGCGGTGGCTCTGAGACCAAGTGACCCACCGCGCTCCTCCTCCAGGCAGGCCACCGTTGTTCAGGAGCGGTCACTTTGAGTGCAATCAACTCACCACTCGCCTCCTCCTCTGGCAACCACCTGTGGCTCTGATGCAGTCACTCCTAGACCAAGCGTCCCACCGCTCTCCTCCTCCAGGCAGGCCACCAGTGTTCTGGAGCAGTCGTTCTGAGTTCAAACAGCTCGCCACGCAGCTCCTCCTCTGGCAACCGCCTGTGGCTCTGATGCAGTCACTCCTAGACCAAGCGACCCGCTGCGCTCCTCCTCTTCCTTTGGGCAACCCCCTGGTGTTCAGAAGCGATCACTCTGAGTCTAAACAGCTCGCCACGCAGCTCCTCCTCAGGCAGCCGCCTGGAGCCCCAGTGGTTGCTCTGAGTCCAAGTGCTGTGCTGAGCTGCCTCCTCTATGATGATCCCAGTTGTCTGTGTTTACCACTCCAGCAGGGGGAGGGGCGTCTCGCGGAACCACTCTACTTCACAAAGTTCCCTGTGTTCCGGGGCTACCGCCCCATCCGGGACGCCTCCCCAATGGGAGAGACTCACCCGGCGGCTTTGAGTTGGTCCCAAGTCTCTCACTATCTCCTCTTTTGAATCTTGTGTCCTGGAGCAACGTGAAATGCAGCCGCCCTCTAGTCCGCCATCTTCCTTCCCTCTAGACTTTGTTTTTATTTTGACAGCACTAAAAGTATTTTAAAAATGCAGAGTTTCTGAAGGTTCTTAATGAAGCCTGCATTTTTATTTCCTGATTCATTTTTTGATGAATTTAGCAATTTCTTTGTTTGTCAATGACAATTGCCTAGCATTTTTGGTTCCTTAGTTTTCCTTTTATAAATATTTCTTAGTTTGTTATGCTAGCCTCAGAAATAATGGCAACAAAATAAAGAAGAAATATAACTAAATCTTTCATTAATCTACCATACAGTCTGACTTTAAGAAAACTACTTTTTCTGCATGTGCATATCTGATATTCAATACATGGTTACTGAATAATATCACTAAGTGTACAACAAAATCCAGTTGAGAAACCATTTCAGTAGCATGTTTTGTAGAAGGAACTTTTGTACCTGGGATTAACTTGGGCAATTTAAAAAAAGTTATTCATCAACCAAAACAAAAAACAAAAAACAAAAAAACTACTAAAAATAGCATCATACAGCAATTATTTTGAGAAGCATTTTATTTAGCCTCCATATACTTAAAGCTATTGAAATTCTTTGATTAAGGTGTTAATATAAATTAGTCCTTTGTCATTTAATTGGTGAGAACAAAATGTGCTTAATGTTTGTTCAACACTTCTATAGTTTCTTTAAGTGTTGTCTGCTATTCCATTTGGATTGAGAATGGGTTTTTCATAAATATAGCTGCACACAGTTTTGGAGATTTTCCTTCTCATGAAATTTTGAGGTAGCAAAAATTCCCAAAGAAAACATCAAAGACTTGTAACCATGAAAAGTTCATTTCTGCTGTTGCCAGAGAGAGCCAATAATTTGAGAGACAGAACAATGTGAGAAGAAAAGGTTTTATTGATTGCAAGCCAGTGTATTGGAAGATGAAAAGCTAATGCTCATGTACCCTTGCCTGGAGACATTTTGATTGCATCCATTTTGGGGATATTATCTGAGTCTCAGGCAGGTGGACACCAGGGTAGCTCCTCAGTCTTGAGAAATGACCTGTTCTGGAATGTGTGGTGAGTGTCTTTCCTCCACCTGTAGGTCACTAAGAATCCTGGACCTGTGCATCTAAGAAGACAAGTTTGTTCAGAGGCTTGTTGTTTGAAGGTCTGTGTATCTGATTTCTGTCATAGCTTAGGTCTGCTTTAAACTTTCCTGACAACTGCATTTTAATTGTGACCTTTCAATTAATTTGGAAATGGGGAATGCAGAGGTAAATAAATTTTTAAAACATAAGATTTAGAGAAACATTTTACCAGATCAGTGTTCTTCAAACTAAAGTTTAAAGATTTGGGATTATAAAAATTATGTTTATTTGTTCATAACTTTTATATAAACTCATTATGCTTTTACTTTTGCTAATTTCATTTTGCATTTTCCTTGTAAACTTTAACTGTTATCTGTTTAGTTCCTTATAGTTCCTTATAGAAATATAACTTCAAATTTTGTAGGGAACATTCCTCAAGCTTATCTGACAGCAGTCACTGACACCATGGTCTAAGTGAACCAAACAGTCTGGACAGAGAAACTGAGGTAATGGTAAAGACTCACCATGGAATGAAGGTCTTTGTAGCTGTTGAGTCTGAGTTTGAACTGAGGGGAAGCCTCGTTCTGACATACATCCCAGAAAGCTGTGCTGTGAGCTCCTGGCGCTGCCTTGCCTCATGCTGTGTGCAGGAGCTTGCCATTCCCCCAGTCCTTTGTCTCAGACCTGTTGCTGGGCAGAATTGCTTAGGCACGCTTGGTTTGTTTACACTACCTGGACCCTCGATGTATAGTTCACCTATCAGCTGACTCTGTTTTACTTTAACAAGCATGTTAACCTGATTGGATAATGTGTCTATATATGTCTTGTACAATCCTAAGTAAAATTAGATCTGTACCTTCAGAGCTCAATCTCCGATGCCTGGGTAAGCGCACTGGGAAGGGTAGGCATCGTCCGTCCTCATCCTTAGCAAACCTGTCTCTGAACATCTACAAAATATAACTACCTGAGTTGTTTTGAGATAATAGGACATCACTTACAGGATAGAGAAAGTGTTGTAACCCTAACCTCCAGAACTAATACTGACCTCAATTAAATAGAAGGGTTAAGTAAATATAAAAATAGGTATTAAAGTTAAAACCCTGTACTCTAAGACAGGTAAAACCGGTTTGCTGGATGTTTAAGAATAAAACTTGGGGACTAAATTTAATGAAGTAAAAGGGTCAAGAAAGAAAATAGCCAATATTTGACTCTTGTCCTCTGAATAAGTTTGAACCTAGGGTACAAGGGGACTTCTCTAAGGGTTTTGCAACTCTGGAGTACGTGTCCTCCTGATCAGGGGAATCTATGAGACCCTGGAGAACAGAAAGCCTACCAGTGCACATGCTACAATAAGGAGGGTCATTGAGGAGGAGACATCCCTCATGCTTCCAAGGGAAGCCACTTGGTCAAGGAGACCCTGACCTATCTGGACAGGAGGCACTAAATGAGAGGTTGCTTTCAAGTTCCCTAAGTGTGAACTCCTGAGGGAATTCAGCTGACTCTTAACAATAGATAGTAACAAGGTAAATTAGGCCAGCTAGATCTTAAACACCTGACCAAACTGTTATAACCAAAGTACAGCCATACTTACTCATTTAAAAGAAAAGACAATAGTTATTTTAATGTAACTTAAGATATACAGTTGTGTTAACCCCACCAAGAGTAAGACTGGAGGCTACAGAAGAGGGATTCTCAGACAGGAGTGCCTGATAATTTTCATAATAGACTATGAGAGTCAGAAGTTTTTTAGTCAATAGTCAATTTAAGGCCTACAAATCTTCCTAACTTCTTATATAGGCAGACTTAATCTGTATTTGCTAGTATGATTATCTAGCCCTAAGTAACAAATAAAGAGATCTATACTAAACACAGAGGTTTTTCTGATATTTTACAAAAATCAGATGGCATTTTATATATCCTAACTACATCTTATTAGGACTTTTGTGACATTATAAAAACTAAGTGTTATGTTTACATTCCTGAAAACTCTGGCAATCTAACTAATATTCTTAAAAATTTACATTCACAAATAAAGGCCATGTTCTCACTGACCTTGTTATGGGAACAACTTCTTAGATCTTGCACCTGCTGGTGAGAGATCACTGGTTTCTATATCATCATGATATTTATTGACATATTCTAGATGTTAGGACATTTATTTTGCATTAATTACACTCCAGTACTCCTGTCTTTTTGTTTCTCTCATAGTCACTAGGCAGAACGGGGAGAGGAGACAGTGTGAGAACAAAGGAAATCTAAAATGTATAAAATGGGGCAGGACACCCCCATTTCTTCAGATACCAGCCCTGAATTCCCTTCATCCTCTTGGAAGAACTCTATCTCTGTTCTAGCCTTTAAATAAAACTTGCTTTCTGTGCTTTTATTGGTGTTTCTTGGGTATTCAATCTTCAACATCAGGGAAAAAGACTTAGCACTGATTCTCATCACTGATATCAAAAGGTAACCTTACTGTGCCTGTACCACTAAAGAATTTCCCTTTCTGAGGTAGAAGGAGACACTTGAGACCATAACTTCTAGTTTAATTTTGACCTTGTCTGGCACTGGAATATTTAGTACCATAATTCCTCTTTATTAATGTATTCACATCAATTCACTTCTTTTAACTTTTGCTTGTTTATCCTCCAGATTGGTGTACCCAAGTTTTTCTATAGGTTAACTTATCTTCATTGGCAGTAACTTAAAGAAAACTGTAAGAGTAACTAAAAGTAAACCTGTGACTTTGCTATGCATTCCACTGCTTATTACTAACTACTACCTAACATAACTCCTTTTATCTGTAAACCATTCCATATCAGGGTCAGTTAATGACTGATCTTTAAGGTCAGGTTAGCTGGAATAGACATGCTGTATACTTTCCACACAAGAGTAAAGAAAGTTATCTCCTTCTCCTGGAATAGGTAGTAAAATTACCAGATTTACTGTTAGACCTTGAGAGCAATCATTGGTGATTCTAATGGGGGCAGGGTGATATTTAGAAAACCATTCTTTGGTTATCTATTGATGTTCCTTAATGTCAAAAACACTTTGAACCTGGCAAGAAGTATGGACTCTAGTTGGTGTGCTAAGGATAATTTGATAACTTCCTCCACCAGAAGTACAGTAAAGCCTATAGCTCACAGGCACCCATGCCAACTGCATGACAATTCAACTATTTAGAAAAATAAGTCCTGTGTCATTGGTTATCCCCCAGTCTTTGAATGAGGATTCCCGGTGTCCACACCCTGTCTTTCTACTACAGATAGGGTAAATGGTTTATCTACATCAAAAATTTCCAGGGTTTGTGCAAAAAGAAGCAAGTCCTTAAGTTTTTAAAGACCTCCTGTTTCTCTGTCAGTATAGGGACTCATAATTAGGGTCTTGTGTGTCTTCTTAGAGTGACTTATCTCTTAAGCCAAAAGTGGAATCCAAATTCTGCAAAATTCATTTATAACAGTGGTCCACCTCATACTTTAAATATGGCCCTTGACACCTTGCCCCTGAGACTTATTTTAAAATGGATGTGCTTTATTTTCCTCTTCTCCCTCTTTCTCTCCCTAACCTTGGTTGAGGGTAATGGAACAGGATTTCCTTTTTTCCATCCTAGGCTGAATTATCTGTATTTGAGCACACAGTCACCACAAGAATCAAGTAATTCATACTTCAGGAATAGTACCAGAAGATCTAAGAATTGACTATCTCCCAAATTAACAAGTATATTACAACCAACATCCCACACAGAGAGCACCTGAAATTGAGCCTTTGAATAACTTCTTTAAAAATTGTCTATTCTCTGATGAGCAAAATCACAGCCTCTGGGACAGGAGTCTCCTGTTTTTCTCCTTTGCTAACAAAGCAATAAACTTTCTTTTTTTCTTTTTCTCAAAACCATGTCCTCATTATTGAAGAGGCATTGGGGACAAGGACCAAGCTTTCAGTAACAATACTACTGTCACTCATGGGAATAAACTTTTGAGTTCTTTAAAGAATGGAAACATGTTAAGAATTAACTACTTTTCCTAGAGTTTTAGTGTCCCAGAATTGAGGATCTACTTGAGACAAAATATTCTCAGATATGTTTTTATCATTTATTGGTCCTGTTACTAATACACCTAAAATGGGGAGAAGAAGTCTTGGTACTAAATAAAAAGTTGCACCCAGAGAACCTAGAAAAATTTCTTTCCACTGTCACAGGAGAACAGGGAGCTGAAACTCCAAACCTTGATCTTGTGTTCCAACAACAACAACAAAATTAAAGTCAGACACCAAAAGCCATGGAAGAGAACTTTATTATAGGATAAAGTAAAGTGAAAGTAAGGTAAAGGTGAATTAAGACTCAAGAAGTGACCACTCTCAAGGCTCTCAAGGAAGAGAGGGGGTTGTATCTGAGCAGAAAACAACAAACAAAACAATGGCACTTCCAGTTTTATTACTGTTTGATGTCTGCATTGTGCACTGGGTATGACCATCTTTACTTTTTCCCAATTAGGTGTTCAACTCCTTCTTCACATCAGGTGGTGGAATTTTTGACGCTGGATTGTTCTCTATAGAACTGACATGGTGGCCAATCGTATTCAGGGTGGATTCATCTACAAGTCATTGTCATGTTAATGTGGGCAATGGGGTCAGTAGTAGCAGATCAGAAGTTACCTTAGTGTGCCTGTGTTAATAAAGGAATCTTCCTTGCCAGAAGTAGGGAGACATCTATAATCATAACTCCTAACTTTACATTAACCTCATTGGATTCTATGAAGAGTTAGTCCCATTAGTCGTTTTGATGTATTTCCCCAATTAGGTCCTTTTATTTCTGTTATTTTCTAAATATTAACTGCCACCATTTGCTTTCTCATCCACTTTGAACATAGTTTAAAGAAGACTCTAAATTAAGCAATCTTTATGACCTTGTCATGCATTTCACTGCTCTTTTCTAGCTATTACCTAACACCAACAAGGAAGTGGGGCACTCTGGAAGAGCTAAAACAGCCTGAGTAAAAATTAGCTCTCCAAATCTATAAGTTAAAAGCACTGTAAATCATTTGACCTTGGGAATGCCATCAATACTAGTTACAATACAAGCTTGATTAGAAAGGGTTCAAGCAGAGCAGAAAAATTAACCCTTGTATCTTAGAAGAAAGTTACTATCTTCACCTGCCAGTCAATAGGTACCCAGGGATCCTCTGAGGTGATGTCTCATTGATCAAAGCTGGCTTTGTGAAGATGTGGGCATCCTTATTGTTCAAAGGAAATCATAATGTAAATAGACAATTTTCTCTCCTTTCAGAGGAGAGGGCAATTTTGCCTCTATACATTTTTCTTTTTACAGAATGAGCATGACCCAGGGGCAATCCTTGCTCCAAAGCCTAGGTTCTTCATAAATGTAGAAGTTTCCAGGTTTTATGCTTTTACCCCTCTTCTCATTAGGAAACTTTGGGTGACCCTGAGGAGGCAAGAGTTTATTACCAAATGTTAGAGCAAGTAATTTTTTTTTTTTATGTGCCTACTTTTATCCCTTACAGTTCCTAGTATTTTTGTTGAAAAACCCCAAGGACAAATTCAAAAGTGATTGATGAAAAATTTCCAGTCCGATTACATGTTTCTGGAGAATTATTATAATATTTGGGGTGATTGACTAACAATGTAAGTCCCTAATAAGATTTGTTTCTCACATGATTCCTAAATAATATTTGTACATTTCCAGAAGTATTCAGTTAAGCATCCCAAAATAAAGTAGAATTTTATCCTTATCTTAAGATCTTTTCATAATTACTGACTTAGTAATACATCTTCTTATTCCCTCAATTAAACGTGTAATCTTATAGTCTCATTTACTATGGTCATGGCATTGGTTTTGATAATTCAAACTATAATTTTGGTTGGAGACAGGATTTTCTCCTATAGGTTGTTTATGGTCTTGAGAATGGACTTAATCATCATATGCCCATATGTGGGTCTTCTTCTCAGGGGGAAGCAAGCAAAACTGACTACTTGAATGTTAGCCCATGTTAGAGCAAACATGACACTAAGGGCTTGGAACTCATCTTTAAATCTGTCAGGGTTCTCTGAGAATCTACTTAATTTTGGCTTACATTGTGTTAAGTCAGTCATAAAGAAAGTAACATGTAACCTAAAAATATTTTATTTCCAATCTGCCAACACCCAAAGCAGAAAAAAAAATATTAAAAGATTTTAAAGTAACTGTATGATGAAAAGTGCCACTTCTTGTTACACAGAAAGGCTGGGTGTCTCAGGTAGTAGGTAGCAATGAGCAGTGAAATGCATGGCAAAGTCACGAGTGTTTTTAAGTTACTTTAGGGTCTTCTTTAAACTATTTTCAAAGTTGCTGAGAAAGCAAAGAGTAGAAGTTAATTTGTAACAAATAAACAGAAGCAAAGGAACTAATATGGAAATACATCAAATAAAAGGATTAATGAGACTAATTCTTGACAGGGTCCATTAAGGTTGGTGTGAAGCTAGGAATTATGGCTATAGGTTTTTCCATTTGTCTGAGAAGGAAGAATTCTTTAGTAGCACAGGTGCACTAAGGTTACTTCTGATCTGCTACTGACCCTAGTGCCCACATTAACATGGGATTGACCTGTAAATGAAGCCCCTCTAAAATGGATGGCCACCCTAACAGTTCTGGGGAGGACAAACTAAGGCAAAAAACTCCACCAGGTAATGTGGAGGAGTTGAACACCTGATTGGTAAAGGTTGCGGAAAGAGGATCTCAGTTCTCCAAGTAAACATCAAACAGTAATAAATTTGGAGACAATATTGTCTTCTTTGTCATTTTCTGACCAGAGAAGGCCCACTCTTTTAAGAGTGCTTTCTGCTTGAGCCTTACTTTGCTTTTACTTTATTTTTACCTCACTTTTACTTATAATAAAGACTTTTGATGTCTGATTTTAAATTTTCTTTCATTGGAACACAGAACTGAGGTTTGGAGTTTCAGCTTCCTGCTTTCCTGTGACAATATAGTGGAGGGCAAATATATAGGTGGCAAGAAGTTGATGTATAGGTGGCAAGAAGGGGGAATTCATTGAAGAACCTGTAGAACATTATCCAGATATTTCATTGAAAATCTGTGGGGATGTTACTGATTCTGCAATTTGGACCATGGGTACTGAAGAAGGTCTTTTGGAGCACTTAAAACCTTCATTGGATTTGGGGGTCATCTTTACTAGGTAGAAGGGGAATATCAGTATAACAAAATTCATAAGGCCCCCATACTTGGGGGTTCATATATAAGACCATAAAGCCTTGAACATATGGTATCTCTGTTCTTTTTCTTCCTGCGTGTAGAATAAATCAAGCTGATATATTGTGTTAATGTTTAGAGTTTCATTCTTGGTCATATTTTGCCACTCTTTATTATTAAGGCCTTGCCATAATACAGGGAAAAATTATTTTTTTCTTTAAGTTCCCTGCCTTAAATTTATTTACTTAAATATTGAATTACTTATTATCAATGGTTTTCTGAAAAGAAAAACCAAACAAAAATAGATCTCAGAATATGCTTTGAGACAATTGAGTCTATTCAATACTGTATCTTTGAGGTACTGTGTCCCTAACCCAGATCAGAACTTTAAGTTCCATATTGTAGCCTCTGGATACTCTATGAGTCCCCAGTGGGATCAGACTTTTTAAATTTGTTCCATATTGTCTGCAAATTATTGGTGGTATGATTTTCCTTGTCCCCATTATGCAGTTCTCAGTGTAATTGACAGCCCCCACCTAAGCCTCAAGAAAACACATCTTTTATGAACATAAAAAAATCATCATATCTAAAGTCATCTAGGTGTGCTTAATAAGAACTTATAATTTTAGTATTATTTTAAGTAACAAGAACACAAAAACTTTATAGAGAGTTTTGAGACACTTTGGGATAGGACAAATAAGATAAGTTTTTATAAGGATTTGTTTTTATCAGACATTTTTATCTCATAACCAAGAAGGGCAAATGCCTCATGGCAATTAAGTCTTTTGGTGGGAGGTCTGATTGAAACTAAACACACACACACACACACACACACACACACACACACATATATTTTAGTATTTTAAGCTCTCGCTTTTTTTTAATGTTAAAGTTAATTAAACATATCTTAAATATTGCAATTGTTGCTTTTCCCACCCCTACAGGTGAATGGATTTCTCATTTTTTTTCAGTTAGTATCAGTATGGCAGATGTTAAACTTGACTAAAATAAGAAGAAAGAGAGGGCTATATCCATGAAAGAATGGGTTGAGATTGGAATAACTTATTTCACCAAATATCAAGTAAAGAAAATGTAAAAATAAACACAAGAATAAGCATGATTTTAGTTAAAGCAGTCTGAGAATGCTTTATAGGACAGAGTAGTTTACCTGGAGTACATGGCATAAAACTGCAGAGATAGTTTAGAGAAGGGAGTGAAGAAGACAGGACAAGATTTCATCCTCAGAACTTAGATTTATAGTGGAAATTTAGAGTTAAGAGATTGGCCACTAAACGTAATAGGGTTGAATGTGGTGATGAATGGAGGGTAGCATCCTTGACTCTCATTTCAAGTTTGAGCCCCTCCAATAATGTGTCTTGGTGAACCCCATGTTTAATGAAATGGAGAGGTGTTCAAGGTGCTGGGAAATCTTTTCTCATGTATGTGGGAGAAATACTCACCTGTACAAACCCAAAAAATGAACTAAGAAACAAGGTATAGTGGAAAAAAAAAAGTGAGGCTTTTTAATGACAGTTTTGCAAGATTGGGTGCCTGGTGGTCAGATTTGGTACAACTAGTATTTTATTCCCTAGACTGCAAGATCCCTCTCTCCCAGATCCTCACTGGCTGAGTACTATGGGATGCACAATCTCCTGGGGGGGTGGGGGAGAGAGAGAGAGAGAGAGAGAGAAGAAAGAAAGAAAGAAAGAAAGAAAGAAAGAAAGAAAGAAAAGAAGAAAAGAAAGAAAAGAAAAGAAAAGAAAAGAAAGAAAAAGAAGGAAAATCATTTATTTAAATCCCAAAGAGACACAGAAACCTATGTGATCCTGCAAGGCAGTGAGAGAAGGAAAAAACAAAAGAATTTTAAAGAACATCATTGAGCTTCTTCTTGGTTTCAGAGTTCAAAGACTCTTACCAGATCTGCCATGATGTCATATGACCTGCTGTAGTGTCACAATGACCTGTCTTGATGTCATAACGACCTGCCCTGGTGTCATAATAATGTTCTGTGGTGTCATAAAGACCTATTGTTGTGTCCTTATGATCTACCATGATGTCACAATGACTTGCTATGGTATCATAATGTTTCCATGATGTCATAATAACTGGATGTGGTGTCATAATGAAACTGCCATGATGTCATAAAGACCTGCTATAGTATCATAATTACCTGCTATGGTGTCATAATGATCTGTCTTAATGTCAGAATGACCTGCTTTGATGTCATAATGATCATCCATGATGTCAAAATAACCTCTGTGTTGTCATAAGTACCTGCTGTGATATCATAATGATTTGCCATGACATCATAATGAGTTTCAGTGATGTCCTTATGTCCTGCTGTGGTGTAATAAAGATCTTTCATGATGTCATAATGCCTTGCAGTGGTATCATAGTGAAATATGACCCACTATGATACAATGATGTGCTCTGGTGTCATAATGACCTTCCATGATCTCATAATGATATGCTGTTGTGTCATAGTGAAATATGACCCATTATGATATAATGATGTGCTCTGGTGTCATAATGACCTTCCATGATCTCATAATGACATGCTGTGGTGGTAAATGACTTTTTGTGTGTCATAATGTCCTTCTATAATATTATAATAACCTGCTGTGGTGTTATTATGACCTGCTATAATGTCATAATTACATGCTATTGTGTCAGAATTTCCCTCTGTGGTGTCAAAATGATCTGCCTTGATATCATGACTGCTATGGTGTCAAAATGACCTGCCATGATGTCATAACCGACCTGTAGTGTCATAATGACCTTCTGTGGTATCATAATGGCATGTTATGGTATCATAATGACCTCATATGTTGTGACAATGACCTAAAGTGGTGTCATAATGATCTGCTATGGTGTCATCATTACCTGGGTGGGTTTGTAATTACCTGCCACAACTGCTCTCTTGTCATATTTGCTGTGGTGTCATAATTATCTGCCAAATGTCCTAATGTCCTGCTGTGTTTTGAAAATGATCTGCCATGATATTATAAAAACCTGCTCTGATTTCATAATCATGTCTCATGATTTTTTTATTACCTGCTGTTATGTCATAGTGACCAGTCATGATGTCAAAATGACCTACTGTGTGTCATATTGATCTGCTATGGGTTCATAATTATTTGCTGTTGTGTCATATGGTCCACCTGATGTCATAGTGACATGCTGTGGTATCATTAAGTCCTGCTATGGTGTCATTATGACCTCATATGATATCATAATGAGCTGTTGTGGTGTCATAATAACCTGTCATGATGTAATAATGACTTTCTATGTTGTTGAAAGGATGTGCCATGGAATCATAATGACCCCACATGCTGTTATAATGACCTTTTAGTGTCATGATGATCTGCTATAATATCATAAGTACCTACTGTGATTTCATAATGCCTGCCATATTGTCATAATGTACTTGTGTGGTGTCCTAATGACCTGCCATGATGTCATAATGTCCTGCTGTGGTGTCATAGTGACCTGCTGTCAGTCATAATTACCTGGTGTGGTGTCATAATGATCTGCTGTAATGTCCTAATGTCCTGTTTTGTTTTGATAATGATCTGCCATGGTTTTATAATGACATCACATGCTGTGTTGTCATAATGACTGTTTGTGAAATCATAACGACCTGCTGTGGTGTTATAATAACCTCTGGGGTGTCATTATGTTCTGCCATGATATTATAATGACTTTCCCTATTGTCATAATGACTTATCATGATTTTATAATGACCTGTAGTAGTGTCACAATGATCTGCTCTGGTGTCGTAATTACTTGCTGTGTTGTCACAATGATCTTCTTTGATCTCATAATGATCTTCTGTGGTGTCATAATGATCTACCATGATGTTCTAATGACCTGCTGTAGTGTCATAATGATCTACTTTTGTCATAATGGTCTGCTGTGATGTCATAATGACCTTTTCTGGTGTCATAATGGCTCTCTATGTGTCACAATGATCTGCCATGATATCATAATGACCTGCTCTGGTGTCATAATGATTGTTGTTTCAACCATCAATTTATTAAAACTCAAATCTACATGTTCTAGAAGTTTTAAGCCACACAGAAGGGGAACCATGGCAATTGAGGTTTCAAGGTTATTCTCTCTTAACTTTGATAATGAAGGAAGTCAAAAGGGAGATTCTTAGTACAGGAGTTAATGAAAAGTCATAGTCAAGTCTCAAAGAATATATTTGAGAAAACACAACAAAGTCCATGCCGGTGAAGATCCCTGTATAGGCCCAAAATAGATGTGGGAGAAGAGATGTCTCTGAAGAGGATCCAAAGAATTCCCAGAGAAAAAGGGAAATTCAACCCAGGAACTATGGGTTTCTTAGCATACCTGATGAAAAAAATTTTCAGCATGTTCCAGACAAATGCATAGACAGTTTTATTTAGGATGTATACACATTCAAAGGAGAATTCAGACTTTCTCCAATTAGAAGTACCTCAATCTGTTGGGGCTACAATGTTTATGGATAGGCAGTAGTTAGAGGTTGAATTGGAGGTGGAACCATGAGGGAGCTGCACAATATTGCATGAGTTTCCCCTGAGCTTGTGCATTTTCCTCATTTTACAAAGGGGCAGGTGAAGGACATGCTGCTCAGCTGCTACAATTGTCTCTAAGTGCTTTTCTTTTCCATCTCAATGGCACATGGACATTTCCTTTGATATTCACTATATCTGTCTCTTTATCCTGAATCCCTATCTTACTAAATAAACATAATAGAACAGGGGATAAAAACATGTACAGTGAACTTCCAAGTCAATATTTTTGTTAACATGTGGGAGCAATAGGCTAGTTGTCATCCTTTTTTATTCTCCACAAATAGTTGGGAGTCAAATTGGCAGGGAAAAGAGGTTTACTTAAAGCAAGATTTGAAAAAAGATAGATCCTTTTTAGTTTTAAATTTTCATCTGTAGAGCTCAGAAGGGTTTTAATCGTAGTTTTTATTTAATTAATTTCTTGTGGATGTACACAATGGTGAGAGTCACATAGGAATGTTATGTCAGATTCATTTTACTGTCTTTCCTTATCCCATTTTTCCTCATGTACTTCATTTAACTTTGTCTACTGAAGGAAGATTTTATTAAGAGAAAAGAAGGCAACAGGAGACTAAAGGCAGCAAATAAATACACATATGCAGATTTAGTTAGATGAAGAACATCTTATTCTTAGCATCTTTGGCATCTGTCTTCAGCAAGGAAAATTTTTTTTTTTCTCAATATGAAAAAGTTCAGAATTTAAAACAATTGGGAGCCTTTAATTTTAAAGGAGTTATTCAAATCCTGCAGAAAACAATTTATCAAGAAGTTTCCATTAATTTCAGAAGGTATCTGTTTCACTTTGAGCTACTGATATCAGTTTTTGTAGAATGGCAGAACATATTAGTGTTCTTTTTTATCTCTTTTTTTTTTAATAAACTAGGAGTAAAATAGAGACAACACATCAAAACTAGCATATTTTTTCCTGTTTTTTTTTTTTCTGTATAAAGAGTGATGGTGAGGTAGGGGATTCTTTCTTAGAGACTGGTTTTTTTATATTCTGGTGGGGGGTGGGGAACAAAAAGAATCCCATCACGTGTAGAAAAAAATTTGTCTGTTTTACTATAGTTAGTGGTGAAGAGTACCAACTCCAAAGGCAGTTTTCCTACTTTCAGTACCTGATTTATCACTTGCTAATTTGTGAGATTTTGAGTAAGTTGCTTAACATCTATGTCTCAGTTTTATCACAGGTAAATTAGAGCAATAGCAGTTTCTACCCCATAAGTTTGTTCAAGAGCTCAAATGAGTTAACTGACATGATACTTGGAACCATGCTTGGTTCAGAATAATCACTCAATCATGCTGATAGTGTACGGACAGATGCAAGTGTTGGGAACATTAGATGAGGGAATAATTCTATAAAAATGGGCTCACGGTACTGAACCCCCACATGTTTTCTTTTTCAGGAAGATATTTACCTGAAGCCCTGCCTGGCTTAAGTGGAGAGGGTATATTACATTCATCAGCACACTGCCTGTTATCTGCAGGAGAAATGCAAGCCCAAAATAGTGTTAAGAGAAACACAAATCACTTGAAAGGGGGAGGTTTAGTGTATGGACAATAGGGCCTAGGGAACTTCCCTTACTGTTTCCCTATCTGCCCTCCTGTCCTGCCCTAAATAAGCCTGATACCAAAACTCTTCCCATACTCTGGGCCTGCTAAACCCTATAAAATCCAAACACTTTTGGTGACCCGCCACCATTTTTCCCCTCAAAAAATGTGCCCCTCTGGTGCTGAATAAAACATTGATTGTCTGTTGGGATATGCCTCCATTTTTTCTTTTTTTCTTTTTGTATTCTCTTTCAAGTGAATTCAACCCTTTTCATAGACCAGATTCCAAAACTCAGGGAGACAAGGATAATTACTCATAACCATAAAATTTGTGAGAATTTATTGTGAAGAATCCAATTAGAACTGATCAGAATGGGCCAAGGTGAGCTAGAGTTGTTCTGGCAGTGGAGGACTTCAAAGTTTAATGTCATCCTGCTGTCAGACAAAAATCAAGAGGTCAGTGTAAGCTCAGTGGGCATAGTTAGTGGCCAAATAAAATCGGACAGAAAGTGGTGGAAGCAAGCTTTATTAGAATTTGGCTCTCAGGCGAAATTCCCAGACCCCCAGGGTACAGCTCAAGTAGGAACCTGGAGAAAATCGCATGGGCCCTGGCTGCCCACGGTTTTTATAGGCTGGGATGGGAGGGGGGTCCTGTTGAGTGACAGGTGGACGTGAAGGGTCAGTGGAATTTTCTAGCCCCCTTGATGGTCACCTTTGGTGGGCTGGCCTTTGTTCCAGCTGCTCAGCTCTGCCCCCTACAGTTGCCCAACTTCTGACCTAACAGTCAGCCTTGGCAGGACTCTCCAGGAACTTCTCTGAGATCTGCAATAAAACTGGAGTGACGAGAAGTACTCTATCCCTCTCCTCTCTGAGAGAATCCACTCTCTCCCTTGAGAGTGTCCCCTTTCCCTTTTCCTATTGCTTCAATAAATTCACACCTGTTACTCTGAGTGACATGTCTGAAATCTTTCTGATTTGATCACAAGAAATAGGGTTTGAAGGGGGTTCTTTGTGCTGCTCAGTTTCCTGGAAGGCCCCAGCTGTTTAACAGTGCTAGATATTGTTATATTCACTTGATGAAGTTTTATAGAGCAACTACAGGAACACAACACTGTAAGGGGACAGCACTGTATGAGGATGGTGTGAACATAAGGTTAAGAGAATAATTATATAAAATGGGTTCACTGTACTGACTCCCCGCATATTTTTTTTTTTTTTTTGCTAAAAAGCAATCTGCCTGCAGCCCCACCTGACCTGAGGGGACAGGAAATATCATACTCCTTAACAAACAGAGGCAGGGGGTGGGATGAAGGTCTGACAGTCAGTGTAGGTAATGGATGATTGGGGTTGAGAAAATGAGGGCTGGTTATCAAAGAAAAGACAATGGGTTGCTAACAGCTCAGCCGCTGGATTGCTGCTTTTTAGCACAAGGATTTGCTATTACCCCCTGTGCTGCTCCTTCCTGCCCTTAGGCACATATACAGAGAAGAAAGAGAAAGTAGGGGAAATTCTGGGGTCTATAAAAGAGCAAGACATATCCGCTCCCTTGGATAACCGACTCTGGGTCCCTTTATCTTCATAGAAGTCTGCTACCTCTGCCTCTCTTCCTTTATTAAATAAAATTTGCTTTCTATACTTGCCTTTACATTTCTTGGTGTTTGAACTACAACACTGGGGGAACAAGAACTCATTCCTGATCTCCAAGACTAGTATCAGCACCAGGGACTGTGAGAACGTGTGTGTATGTGTGTGTGTGGTGTGTATGTATGTATTCCTGTTGTCTTGGAGCTTGCATTAGTAATGGAGATGAGACAGAAAATAGCAAAATAAAGTAGTGACATGTTGTGAAATGGTAAAATTTGAGGCTAATTTATCTGCAAGGCATGCCAGTGTTTGAAAGGTTACACTTTATTACTATCATCCAGATATGATGACACCAACACCTCAGGAGATGCTGCCACTGAAATTACCCACAGTTCCCAGGAGTTGGGAGAACACAACTTCACGTAGGACCAGATGGAAAGCACCAGGCACAGAGCTGAGGAAATCATGGGCAAAACCTTTGCTGTGGTCTCCATGGGAAGGAATGAGAGGGGCAGGGGGCATAGTGTGGTAGGATCCTTCTACAAACATAAAGGAAAAACTATGCAGCCTGGCCAATATCTGTGTGCATGTACGTAACTCTGTTAGAAAATGTGATTCCTTAAATAAGCATATATGCATGCATTTCTCAAAGGAAAGGCACACTGGCACTCTCTGGGAACATGTGCAACCCCTGTCAACCTACCCCCTCCCAAGTGTGCCAGCACAACTCTGTCGTAACTTTCTTATGATTTTGTAGTATAGAATGCATACACGAAATATTTTTTTCCATATAGGGGAGATGAAGTGGCTAATATATAATGAGGGGGAGTGAGGGAAAGTAAAATAAGCAGGGGTTGTGTAAGACAAAGCCTCACCATGATTGGGACTCATCCTTTGAATGATAATCTTCTGAGCCTGTGCTGGCACAGAATAAACACTTCTTCCTATTGAACACCCTGGTGGCCTGACTCTGTATACAGTCCTGCAACATTTCTTGGGGGCTAGTTTTCAGGATTCAGAGGCAGTTTTTATACCTTCTTTGTTATCAGGGTTCTAGCCCCAAGACTCCAGGGGGGAGGTGACCTCAACTGGTGTTAACAGACCATTTGATCTGTAGGGGACTAACCCTCCCAATGTGCTGGTGCAAGGACCATGGGAACCATCTCATGGGGTCCTAGGAACCATCTCATGGGGTCCCAGGAACCATCTCAGGGAGCTCTGTCCCTCAGGCAGTTAGGAATCCAGGTTCAAGAGGTAGACCTGCTCTAAATGCAGAAGAGCTTGATCAACTCCCAGAGTTGCCCCAGTAGTCTGTATTGCACAAGATGAACCACAACTCTAAGGTATTGGGGGATGGGCCAGAGACTGTTAGAACACATGTCAATGGTGGTTGAATGAGGTGGACTAAACCTGGAGTGAGTATGGAGTTCTGATCCATGGGTCTGTAATGATCCTTGTAAGCTGGGGCGGGTCTCCGCGGGCTCGGCGGGCACGGCGGGCACAGTTAGAGGCCAAATAAAATCGGACAGAAAATGGCCAGAGCAAGCTTTATTGGAATTTGGCTGTTGGGCGAAATTCCCAGACCCCCAGGGTATAGGACCCTGGAGAAAATCACCTGGAGAAAATCGCAGGTGGCCCTGGCTGCCCAGGGTTTTTATAGACTGGGATGGGAGGGGTCCTGCTGAGTGACAGGTGGGTGTGAAGGGTCAGTGGAACTTTCCATCCACCTTGCTGCAAACTTTCTGGTCACCTTTTGGCGGGCTGGTCTTTGTTACAGCTGCTTAGCTTCTTTGTTTCAGCTGCTCAGCTTTGCCCCCTATAGTCGCCTAATTTCTGAACTAACAATCCTCATATAGTTTATGACAGCACCAGACTCTCCACAAGGTTTATGAGCCTGGTCCAGGTCAGGGATTTGTCATACTGACCTGCCAATGATAAGAGGCTCCTGAAACATCCCTGTGAGGGGATTGAATGGAGACGGAGAGATTGATTATTCTTTTCTCTTTTTTCCCTTCTCATGTGTGTGATTGTCATGTTTTCAGGGGAAGAAGTGGGTGACAAACAGAGTAAGCTTACCCCCCTAGAGTGTATGTAGAGTGTATGATAAAATATTTCCAAAAAGGGGTATTCCAGAGACTATAGAGTTAGCTTGACTCCTGGAATACTCTGGACCTTCTGTGAAATAGATTGGACTCTTTGTAGTAGGATGACCTGACAAAGGGTCACTAGATTAAAAAAAAAAAAAACTAGTTAGCAAGGTGTTTAGAGTCATTGTAGGAGACCCGAGGCACCTGAACAGTTCCCTTAAACTGATTGCTGGCAAGACATAGTCTTCTCTTGGCCACACTGGCAAAAGGTTTGTGTGGAAGAGAACTGTAAAATTATGATGACCTGGGTTATGGTTCCTTCAAAAAATGCTGACCAGAACCAGAGGGGACCATCCTATCTGGTGAGACAGAGGAGAGTCCCCCACATTATCCCCCACTGTCACTTACACTCCCTGCACCTACTGAAGGCAGAATCCTGCCAGAGACTGCTGCTCACATCCCTAAGACTACTCCTTCTATGGTGCCAACCAAAATGGCTCTGATAGTAGCCACCTAGAGCTACTATCTTCTGGCAGCTCCCTTCCCAATAGAAGCCAAGGTGCCCTGCAGATGCCACTTAGAGAAATACAGGAGCCCATCTACTATAATCAAGAAGGTCAGGAGCAAGGGGAATAATATACCTTCATCTATCAGACTTTAACTACCACTGATCTCCTGAATTGAAGAAACTATACCTCAGACTATTATTGATTTCACATATTCCGTCATTCAAACCTACAAGCCCACTTGGACTGATTGTCATCAGCTTCTCCTGACTGTTTAACATTGGAGAATGCCATCAAATTACCCTGACTTCATTAAAGTGGTTGGAGGAACACTCCCTGGGAGGAACCATGAATGCTCATGCTTACACCCAGAGTTAATTACCCAAGAAAAATCACCAGTGGTACCCTAATGATGACCAAGGATTTTGAATGCTTGGGCATTATTGAGAGTCTCATTTAGGTGACATTAAGGAAAGAGGGAGGAAAGTCATGAACATGAGCAAGACCTCAGAGGCGCTCCAGAGACCTGAAGAGAGCCTAAGTCAATCCTATGAAAGCAAAGCATTTTATCTATGAAAGCATTTTGCCTTACTCCCCCTTTGAACCAGAAGCAGCTGAGAATCAGCAAATGGTTAATACCTCTTTGTTAGTCAGGCCCAGGGAGACATCCAGCATAAACTGCAGAAATTAGAGAGTTTCACTGAAATGATTGCAAGCAAATTATTAGAAGTTGAGATGAAAGTATTACTTGAAACAAAGAGGCCCATCATGAGGCAGACCAAAGAATGAAGAGAAAGGTAGATCTTGTGTTGGCACCCAAGTGGAACAATCAGTACACTCCCAGAGAGGTGTCCTATCAGGCCAGAACTGAGGATGAAAAAGGAGAGAACAAAAAGGACCACCTCTCCAGAGGTGAGACTGAGGAAACCACTGTGCTCACTTCCATCAAGAAGGTCACTGGAAGAACAAATGTCCCCAACAGTCAGAGAATTATCACCCAACCCCTGGATGAAGTGGGAGAGGCTGAGCAATTCAAGGATAGTATCAACCACTGTAGCAAAAATATGAAATCCCTGATGATAATTTTGTTGGATTGGTAAACAAGGAAACTATGAAGAAAACTAGGACAGATTGGGACAGATTGGACTCCTTTTTGTTAGGACCCCAGGATGCTGTGGTTTGACTGACCATGGTGGGAGGGCTGGCCCATAACTTCCATGGTCAATACTGTTGTAGAACATTCCATGCTGACCCAACCTGGGGGCCACCTCTCACAGAGACAAACCACTTTTGTGAAAGCCTCAGATAGCCAGACTCATGGCCCCTTGTTGCTACCTCCATGATGCAGTTTAGGTGGCCATGAAGTTGCTCACAAATCTCTATGCCTCCCTGACTGCCCTGTGGTTTTTTTTTTTTTTTATGGTGCTGGGGATTGAACCCAGGGCCTTAGTGCTTGTAAGGCAAGCACTCTACCAACTGAGCTATCTCCCCAGCCCTGCCCTGTGGTTTTAATGGGTCAGTACCTATTGGAAAAACTGAAGGCCCAGATAACTTTCAACTCCACCTCTCCTGCCAGTCCAGAAACTGGGACTTGAAGACTATAGGCTGGCTCAGGACTTAAAACTAGTAAACCAAGTCACCATTACCCTATACTATGTCACCCCTAACTCCTATAATCTCCTAGGTCTTATCCCTGTTGAAGCTGCCTTCTTTACATGTCTGGACCTTTAGGGTGCCTTCTGTCTGACTCCTGAGAGTCAACAAATCTTCACCTTCCAATGGGAAAATTCTGAGAATGGGAACAAAGTCCAGCTCACATGCACTAGACTGCCTCAAGGATTTATAAATTCTCCAACCATTTTTGGCACCACATTTGCCTCTGATTTAAGAGCCTTCCCAGCAGAAAAACATAGCTGTACACTGCTCTGATATGTGATAATCTACTCCTGGCTGGACAGACACAGGAGGATTGTATGGAAGGGACATGGAAACTTCTCACTCTCTTATTGGAAGCTGGCTACAGTCTTTCAAGGAAAAAGTCCAAATCTGTGGGAAGCCATCCTTATTTAGCAGAATCAAACTAGGTTGAGCCATGGGACACAGAGGTCTGGCTTCTAGGAACTACCGGGAAGTATGTGGCGCTGCATGGGAATGGTTCCCTGTCTCCTTTGGAATTTGCCCCTTAAGAGAAGGGCTCCCTTAACTCCACCATATCCTGTCCATCACAGAAGAAGGTCCTCCTGGTCCTGGTCCCCTTTTACCTGTGTATATAAATAAAAGAGAGTTGGGCGACTTGTTATTGTAAGAGGCTAGAGCTGGTATGGCCCAACCCATCATGCCCCCTCTCATTTAAAAAGAGTATTGGCTCTTGTGTGTTTATTGAGTAGGTGAGTTTTTTGAGTAATAGATAGAAAAACTGCCAACATCCTCCTCCAGCAGTTAACCCTTTTCTCCTCCACATGGGACATGGCAGAGAGGACACCAACACAAATATGTCAAGAAAAAGTCAAATACCTTAGTTTTGACCTAGTCCAAGGACAATGTTAACTTGGCCCAGAGAGAAAACAGGCTGCCTGTTCCATTCCAGTTCAATCAACCTGATGCCAAGTTCAGGAGTTTCTTGGGACCACAGGCTTCTGTAGAATGTGAATATCTAACTTCTCTATCTTAACAAAACCCTTTTATGAGGTCACAAAGTGGGGAATAAGAACCTTTGTTATGGGAATGAACCTGAAAAAAGGCCTTTAAGGAAATCAACAAGCTCTTACCAATGTGCCTTGCTTGGGACTGCCAAATATGTTCAAGCCTTTCTTCTTGCATGTATGTGAGCATACTGGCATTGCAGTGGGAGTCCTGACCCAGATGGTGAGATCATGTCATCATCCAGTGCAATACATCTCCAAGCAACTTGACTCTATCACTTGAGGTTGGCCATTCTGTATACAAGCTCTTGTGGGATCACCCTCTTAGCATCAGAGACTGATAAACTGCCTATAGGACAAGAATTAACAGTCCAAGTGCCATACTCAGTACTGACATAAATGGAGTACCTAAGGGACAATATTGACTGACTAACTCCCAGCTGATTGGATACCAGGGAATGCTGCATGAAAATCCACGCACTCACCTAGAAGTAGTGAGGACATTAAACCCTGTGTCCCTATTGCCTGCAAGGTCAAGTCCACCAAATCATGACTGTATCAATGTCATAGATGAAGTGTTTTCTAGCTGAATAAACGTATCAGATCAGCCTCTCAAAGATACCACTACTGAGTACTTCACCAATGGTAGTAGTTTTGTGGAAGAGAGAGAATGCCTTGCTGGGTTTTCTGTGATGACTTTAAATTCCACCACTGAGGTGAAACCTCTATCAAAAGGAACTTCAGCACAAAATGCTGAACTCATTGCACTAACCCACACCCTTCATCTGGCAGCAGGGATATGTGTCAATATATACAGACTCTAAATATAACTTCACCACCCTCTTCATACATGGAACTTTATATTAAAGAAAAGGGCCTAATCAACTCAAGAGGGAAAGAAATACAGTACTGCAAAGAAATCCTTAACCTCTTAGATGCTGTATGGGCTCCTAAAAAGGTGGCAGTCATACATTGTTGGGGACATCAAAGGGGGAAAGCCATGGTCAATTGGGAATCAGAACAAGAGGCAAAGTTTTCAGCCTCCAAAGGGGCAACAAGAGGAATGACTCTGTCTGCACCCTATTCCCTAGTCCTTTGGCAGAATGGGATCCCAATTACTCACAACATGAGAATACTGGATTAAAACTGAAAATGGAAGTCACCTTTCCCAGTGGATGGTGGAGATTTGAAGGTGGCCAAATATCAATTTCTGAGACCTTAGCTTCAGCTTTTGTCAAACAGTTCCACCGGGAGATCCACATTGAGTGGACGGGCCATCAGACCACACTGAGCTGCCATTTCTACATTCCCCAACTCTCCAGCATAGCCCAAGTGGTGTGCTAACAGTATGAAACATGTGCCTGGCATAATCTACATCATGGACCTAAGGTCTCCTCTGGTGTACAAGTGTTGGAGAGGCCCTATTTGATAATATATTTGTGGAATTCACTGACCTCCTCTGAATTCAAGGCTATAAATATTTGCTGATCTTTTTGTGTACTTCCTTAAGTTGGGTAGAGGCCTTCCCTATCCACACATGAAGTGGCTCCATCTCCCCAAGAGTAAATCATAGGATAATGGGCTGGCATTAGTGGCTGAGGTGGTGCAATTGGTGGCAAACTGGTTGAAGATCAACTGGAAGTTGCATACTGCACTCTGTCCCCAGAACTCCAACAAGGTGGAGTGAATGAACCAAACTCTAAAGTTACAGCTAAGTAAACTGTGTCAGGAAATCCACCTACCCTGGGACTAGGTATTGTCAATTGCTTTGTTAAGAATTAGGTCTTGCTCTACTAAACAGACATGAGATCTGTCTGTCATAAGAATCCCTTATGAGATTCTTTTTGGATTCCCTGCTCTCATTATAAAGGGTATATGAGGAGATCCAAAGGAATTGGGCAGCAGTCTCTGAGACAGCAGATATAGTCCCTTGGCTCAACTCTGACCATTGATGCCCATCCTTTTAAAACAGCAGATGCTATTTGGATAAAATAACAGACTGTCAAACCCTTGAAACCTCTTTGGAGTGTTCCATTCACTGTCATTTATCCACTCCTACTGCAGTGAAAGTGACTTCAGTGGTCCCCTATATTCATCGCAGCAGAATGAAACCAGCTTATCATGATTGGGAGTGCATTCTTGATCCAGTTGCACTATGAAAGTTGACCATCCAAAATAAGCAAGCTGCACCCCAAGAAACTCTTGAGGACAACAGTCATTCTTTAGTCAACCCGAAGCTGACTAATTTACGCATGGCAGAAACTTGAGGAGTTGACTGCCTACAAGATAAATGGGCTATTTTTATTTTCTGTATTAGTCTTTTCACTGTAATGGTTTGGCACTCTCAGCCCTTACCCCTCTCTGTCGTTGTGGTCTTAGACTTAATTTTTGCCATAAGATTAGCAGAGCCTGCTTTGCCCAACTAGCAGTGGGTTGAAAGGTTTCTAATGTTTTCTCTGATATGTGGATGCTAATTCACAATAAGGGGAGGAGGTTAGGAAAGAATAGATTTACTTTATATTAGGTAGAGGGGAGTGAAGAAAGGGAAAGGAGTATGGGGGTAGGAATGATAGTAGAGTGAAACATATTATTACCTCAAGTACATATATGACTGCATGACTGATGTGATCCTACAATATGTATAATCAGAAAAATGAGAGAATATACTCCATTTATCTATCAAAATGTATAAATTCATCCTACTGTCATGTACAAAAAATTAGAACAAATAAAAAGAATTTTAAAAAGGTTTCTATTAGCAGTCTTTATCTTCTTTTAATAGGATGTTTCATTGGTATCGGCTGTGTCTGATTTGGCTCTCAATGGTAGACTTAATCTTCTCATCCTGTGATCCATGCCTTTGCATGACTTGATCAAGTCAACATATTGCCACAACCCTACTTTATCATACTTTATCAAATGTTTCCTGCCAGAGAAAATCTTGGAGACCTGCAGGTATAATAAGACCAACTATTGCATCTGGCAACAAGGGAATCAATATACTTGTTTTGATCCACAGTATTCCCGAAAAGAGGACTGTCTGGAGGTACGAAGCTCATGGGAAGGCAATTTGGAACATGACCCATTAATTTACAAAGTTAAGCTTATTAATATAAAGCAACCAGAGTAAGTACTTTTTGATGCATGTGGGGTCATGAGGAAATCTTGGGCACTTACTGTGGCTCCCCATATGTCCACCACATCATGTGGAGATTTATCTGGGGAAAGGAGGTACAGGATCAATGAGAAGTAAATTTTCAAACAGCCTGCAAATTGAATGTGATTCACCTGTACTACTTAAGCTGAGTTTTTTTGTCCCTCTTATAGTTGTGTTACATGAGCCACTTGGCAGAGTGTTATGATTTAGATATGGTATCTCCCACAAATTCATATGTGAGACAATGCAAGAAGGTTTGGAGGAGAAATTATTGGACTTTAGCTTTAATCTAATCAGTGAATTGGTTCCCTGATGGGATTAACTGAGTGGTAACTGGAGGCAGGTAGAGTGTGACTGGAGGATGATTCATTGGGAGCATATATATTTTGTATCTGGAGGGTGGAGTCTCCCTCTGTTTTCTGATGATCATGTGAACTACTTCCCTCCACCACACTCTTTTGCCATTATGTTCAGCCTGTCCTTGAGTCCGGAGGAATGAAGCCTACTATCTATGGATTGAGACCTTTTAAACCATGAGACCCTAAATAAACCTTTCCTTTTCTATAGTAATTCCGATTGGTTCTTTAAGTCACAGTGGTGAAAAATCTGACTAAAATAGCAGAGTGAGAGCAAAACTTCCCTACTTCAAAAGGGATTCACTACACCCAAGTGTAAACTGGGAGCCTGTAGCCTCGTTAGTTTCCCTATTCTTGACCATGAAGAAGGGATGGAAAATAGGCTGCTGAGTTACATACATATGACTGGATTAGGTACTGGCCCAGGAAACATACTATGCTTCAAAATATGCTGCACCTATTTCCTGCCACTCTGACATTTGACACGGCTCTGTTGGAGTAGAGGATCCGACACTTGACATGGTCTGTTGGAATACAGGACTCAACACTTGACATGGTTCTGTTGATCGTCCTCCCTCTTGAGGACCATAGGCATGGCATGTCTCCATGTGTAGTTGCTTTTTAATATTAATAATCAATATGTCATTAGAAACTTATTGGAAAAACATTGGGAAGGTTTTACTGTATTGGGACACAAAATAGTGCACAATAAAAATTTAGCAGTAATACATAGATAAAATATATGAAAATAAACAATTGTAGCTGTGCTCGAGTTTAAAGGAGCCTGTGATTGCTTAATACAAATGGATAAAGAGGTATTCCTCTGAGCTTGGATGCGGTGTTTAGCCCTTGTTGCTTTCCTAGTTTTAATAGTTGATTCTAGAGATACTTTATATAATAAAAACATTTAGGTTAGTCATAAATATAATTTGTGCTTTTCCTATGTTTAGTCTAATTCTTTGAGAATCAGAATAAGATTGTAGTCTGCCATTATATGAATTAGAATAGACTAAATATTAATTATAAGTTGATTTCTTTGCCTTTTAATAATAGTAAAAGTTTTTCACTGTTAAACACTGGAGTTCATGGTGGGGGTAGTTTCTCAGAAAATCTAGTAACGTGTTTGTTCTGAAGGTTAAAGGCTGGCAGATCATGGTGCCCTCAGTTTAACTGGGAGACAAGTTTGTTTCAGTTTATCTGGGAGACAAGGTTGTTTTAATCTAGCTGGGAAATAAGGTTGTTTTGGTCTGGACTGTCATACAGAGAGAATGTGTACTTTGAGAAGAGGCATAGATTGTACTTTTGAAGGTTTTTCTTATTTTAAACTAACCATAAATGATATAATCATTACTAAAGAAAAATATCTATAAAAAGGCTGGCAGAAAAAATAAAGACTGATTCAGCCTCAGAAACTTGGTGTCTCTGTGTGCTGTTTCTCCACCGCGCTGATACCTCCCCCTTAGAACCTCTGACCCCTGCTAGGGCTGGACCCCAGCAAAAATACTCACAACTTTAAGTCTTCCCCCATCAGGTCTTTCATTCCTTTTATGAAGAAATGCAGAAAAACCCACTTCATTTCTCCATCACAGTAAAAAAAAATCGATTCCTAACTTTGGCACGGACTCTATTTCAATTTCTGAATGTCTCTTCTTGATTTGTGTGAGGAGGAATAAACATGGGGGAATAGCCATGGGAGGCTAAAGAGCTAGAACCCCGTGAGCTCTACAATGGAACAATGTGTCCTTGTTTAACTACTGGTGTTTGGTCAATTATTGGAAAATATTGTCAGTTATAGGAAAATATTGTCTTGCCTGTGAGGGAAAACAGTTTAACATCTATCTCAACAGGGACTCTAAGATGTCTGGACAAAAAATTCTACAGTGGAACTACTGAGGAAAACCAGTAGTGGAGATAATCAAATCACACAGAACTGAATCCCCACTCATGTCAAATTTCTCTAACCTCAAACAGGTTTGGGAAAATGCTGATATAGACATCAAATGGCAAGCCCCATGTGGATTATACTGATATGTGAAAGGACTGTCTATGAAAATCTGCTCAGGTTCAAATCTGGATCTTGTGTACTGGGGATAATTTGCCTCTTCTTTTTCCTCTTACCATAATAGCCAGAAAGGAACAATTGGGAATTCCAGTATAAGAAGACTGAGGGTCTCAAAGAGACTGACAAGCTCTGGAAATTGGCAACTAGAAAGATGAATGGATAATTCACTACTAAGGTCCAGCCACCTTGGCAGAGGATGGGTCTTGGGGGTATCAAACTCCCATCTACAAGTTAAATTGTATCATTAGACTGTTGTTGAAATTATAACTAATGATATCACACAAGTCAATTTATTGACCAAAGTGCTCAAATGTGCAATGTTATCTATCAAGACCACTTGGCTTTAGACTACTTGCTTGCTTCTGAAGGTGGGAATATGTGTAAAATTTAACCTGAGCAACTGTTGCTTACAGATTGATGATGAAGGCAAGGTCATAGAAGAAATTAACAGATCATATGATAAAGATCACCCATGTCTAGTCCAGACCCTGGAAAGGCAGGAATGCTGGGAAGTTATTTGGAGGATGGTTTTCAATTTTAGGGGGATTCAAAACTCTCATAAGTGTTGTAGGTTTAATTCGGTGGGCCTGTCAACTCCTACCTTGCCTGTTACCCCTGGTCATAAGCTATGTCTCCAGCCTCAGGATTCTATGGTTGAAAGAAATATGACCCCACATATCATAATGTTTTGGGAATATAAGCTATTAAGTCAGAATGAAGCTCTTTGATTCTAAAGGAATCAAACACCAAAGGGGCAGAACTACACAGCATGGCCAGTATCTGTGCACACATGCAGAACTCTGTCAAATGACACAGTGTGGCTGAGTAACTCTGTGTGCATGTGCCACTCTGTCAAACCACATGATGCCTTCAGTAACCATGTATGTTTCCCAGGCAAAGGAAAGGCAGTGTGACACACTCAGGGTGCATGTACAATCCTGCTGACTTGCCCCTGGTGTTCCTGTATAGATCTGTAATAACTTCTGTAAGACTTCATAGTATAGGACACCCACACACAATGTATTTTTCCATATAGGGGAGACAAAAAGGCTAATACATACTGGGAATTTGGGGGTAGAGGGAGAAAAGCAGGGGCTATATAAGGCAAAGTCTCACTGCAATTGGGGTTCACCCATTGGATGATAATCCGCGGAGTCTGTTGCTCCCTGTTGAATATCCTGGTGCCCTCTTTCTCTGTGTGCAAATCCTGCAACAGTAGGATTAGAATTAGCTAGCTTAAATAATTTCACTGGCCTCTGAAAGACCTTCTGAAGTTGTCTGATGTGTGGTCCTGTGACGTTTAGGACTGGCAAATGTTGAACTTGTGTGGGAGAGCCTGATAGAGACAGTGAAGTTATGTGGGCCCTTGATTGGTTGGGTTGCATTTGAAAGGTCCACTTGCAGGTGAATCTTTCACTATCTATTGACAATCCTGAGTGGGCAGCCAGCTTAGAGTCAATAAGTCCCCAAATGTCAAAGCATCAAAATTATAGAAAATAAAAAGATATGATTAATACATCCAGATTTGGAGTTCTAGATCCACTCTCAGAGTTATTTTCAAACGTTCTCAAATATAGCCCCTCAAAATTAAAAATTTAAAAACTAAAGAAAATCTTTAAAAAATATTAACTAATATCAATCTTCAGTTTTCATTGCTTTTTGATTTTCAGTGAAAAGACTAGCTGTAATTCCAAAGGTCACCCCCATTTTCATTTTCCTTTCTCATTTCTTTGTTGATTTGGATGATTTCTGATTTGATAAGGGGAACCACACCCTTATTCTAAACCTAGAAGTTCCCCTTATTTCCTTTGGTGAAACCAACCTTTGTAATAGCTTATTTCTTTTACCCATAGAATCAATTAAGCAATTGTTTGGAACGTTGTTGGGAAAGAAAATGAGAAACTACTTCACAAACAATTTCATTCATAAAGTAAGTATTAATCTAAATTAAATCATTACAAGTTGGGGTGATGTCTAAAGTGGATAAGGAAAGTGGATCTAACAGTCAAGTGTATTAGGGGAGTTCCAGAGTGTTTAGTTCAGCTTGGGTTTGGCTGGGACAAGCATGGGGGAAGAAAGCTTTAAAACATTGGAAAGACAAGTTGATCCTAAATCTAAAGTGTTGTAAATGCCTAGCTAAGAAGTTTGAATTTTATTTGGTGAACAAAATATATAATATCTTAATACTAGGTGACAAATGGAAGTTTGATAGGGAAATTGAAGAATGATTATGAATTAGAAGAGGCAATTGATAAGAAACCCAATCAGGAGGTGATGATGGTAGTCAGAATGTGTAGTACACCAAATCTTTCCTATGTAGTGGCAAGATAGAGTAGAAAAGGCGGACGTAGGTGGGGCTGGGAATGTCCTATAATGGGACTGCCTCTTGGCAGAGTTTCTTCCAGATCTTACAGCAAGTAAGGGACTCACTGAAAGTTTTATTAATTCCTTTAATGATCTTTTACCCTTTTACAAACACTTGGTGAAATCGTAGCACTATGCAAAACATATTTCTCATGAATCTCAGTTTTGTTTTCACAGAAAGTTTCTAATATAATGGATTTTTTCCTTATGGTAGAACATTGGTAGACTTTGGGCTCCTATCTGATACTTTTTTCAGTTAGATAAGTCAAAACAATGTACAGGAAAAAAATTAAAAGGCTGGTTGACAAACTTCTGTGTGTCAGGAGCTATCCAAAGTGCTGGGGACACAGATGATCAGAAGACAATTGCTCCCTGGGAGGGACACAAGGAAAACACAGGGAATTTTCAAGACTTCTAATATTCTAATATGATTTTCCATGTCACCATTATTCATTTTATAGGCCTACTTGTTTAGATTTTTATATTTCCTCTACTAGGCACCTGATTATCTCTTTTTAAATTGCATTTTCGTAATTTTCCTAAAGCACTTTCCTCTGGGTTATTTTACATAGCTTGTGTAATACCAGTGTTTTTGCAGGTGGCTGTTGGCTCAACAGTATCTGCTGATTGGAGTCCAGTTCTGTCACCAGCCACCTATGTGACTGTACACAGACCACTGAAACCATCTCTGTGCTAGTTTCCTAATGGATAAATGAGGGATATAATGTACATGCTTTAAGTTTCTAGGATAATTAAGAGATAAACCTTAAATACTTGGTGAGGTATTCAGCCTGGTGAGTCTTAGTTACTAACAACAGAGAAAAACACCAATGAAAGTGAGTCAGTTTGAGGTAAGGCTTTTACCATCCTTACAGACAATCCCCATCCAACTCTAAGCCAATTTCTCAGGTTATCTGCAAAGAGAATGATCTGCTTAATGGACATCCCAAAATGTAGAGAATCTTCCTTGTCTCTTACACCATTTCAAGGATGGGAAATATTCCATCAGCACACCTGTAGTGAACCAAAGAGCAATTTTTCCAACTCAAACTGTTTAGATGGGCGAACACTCATTTTTAGGGAATTCACTCCTGAGACTCATTTTACATGAGTTCTTACTTAGAGTTCAGTGTGATTACTCCATTTCTTTAGGGAAGGCATCATATCCAGTACCTAAAGAAAATGCATGAGTGAAAACAAACTAGAGAGTGGTAGCTGAGATGCACTGACTGCCACCGAAGACCTCACTTGAGATTCCTATGTTTGAGTAATATCATGCTTTGGGATGGCACTCAAATTGTCTGCTTTATTTCTTTGTGTGTGAGCTTTCATGTGTGGCATGTAACATAGAAATTTTATTTGTATTTGAATCTGTTGAGATTATTCATTTACTTAAATGTGGTGGCTGACAAAGAGAAAAAATAATATTATGGGGCTGAGGATTTCTGACTAGCAGGAATGTATTTGTCATTGACCTATTTACCTGTCTGTCCCAAACTATTAGGTGGATATCATCATGTGTTAGATTTTTTCTTGGATAATGCTCACTTCATGGTATATATCTAAAGAACATTTTTCTTTTATAGCTTAGTAAACAGCAAGTTTTCTTAAACAAGTATGGATTACAAATAAAACTAGATAAATTTTCCTTTTTTACAAGTTTTCATTAACTATCAACACTCATAGAAAAAAATGGGACAAAGATGACCAAATAGATGTTCTCAGGACTCACTCCTTTGCAAAGAAGAACTGAATTTACAGGTAGAAAGGTGCATATTGAGGTTAGTGAATGTGAGATGATCCTGGAACTCAGCAAGTGGGAGACTGGAACCTTGTAAATCTCAGAGAATTGGAACAATAGCATGGAAAGAACAACATAGTACACAGTAACTACCAGTTAGGGAAGCAGGGGACTTTTCTTTCCAGGAAAAAGGGTAGATAAGAGAGTCCCAACAAACTCCTTTAGCACCCTGGCTACTGGAAGATTTCATATTGAAAACCCCATTAGGCGTGATAACCCCATTAGGGTAGCAGTGTGGAATCTGCACAGTAGATTTGCTTTTGAAAAGAAACATAGTTTTCCTGACAATCTCTAAACCTCAGAATGCTGTTTTTAAATGCTCTCTTTTATTTCTTATAAGCAATCTGATTTAATTTTATTATTCTCTTGTATCCCTTCAAAATGGACTCTATTTGATATAAACCTACACACTATTTTTTAGAACCCAGTGCAACCCTTTCTATATTGAGAAGGAAGCAATACCTACTTCTCTAGGTGACAGAAAACTCTATATATCCCCATCACTGTTTATCCCTACTATAACACAGGGGATTACAGCCTCACAAACTACCTAGTAGAGTAACTCTAACCTAGTATAGTAACTGTGACCTTAGCATGCTCAGTCCCCTTCATTATAGGATATAGGCATTTCCTATAGCCTGAAAGTACAGAGAGGTTCAGAAGGTGTTATTACCTTTTTAAGAAAGAGATCAAAGCCCTTCTCCTCTGAAGGCACCCATGCATTGCTGATTCCCACACACTTTCCCCACTTCATTTTAGGCATATAACACTGTTGAGGCTGGGAGTTAGCACTCTGGTTATTACCAACACTGCACCACCCACACACTCCGTCTGGATGCACACTTTTAGAGTCTGAGAATGAAAACTGTGCTTTGAGCAATTGCCTAACTCCTGTACTGCATCTACAATGTGCGATATAGTTGGAGCTGAGAACAAGCACCAGTGAGGGTAGTGAACAATGGGTCATCAAAAAAAAATCAAAAAGCAAATTAGAGTATTACTTAGGACAAATGAACATAGAAACACAACACATCAAAACGGTTGGAATAAAGTGAAAGCAATATGAAGAGGGGAATCGATGGATAAATACTTATATTTTATTTATCATTTTACACATTTCTTGTTCTGTTTTCTATTGTTTCTTAGTTTCCAATTTTTTCAATCTAATATGTGGACTAAAATGTGCCTATCTGGATAGCTCTGAAATTAAAAATATTTACTTAAATTTTTAAAAAAATCTATATTTCTACCTTTGCAACTAATCTAAGAAATAAACATTTGTGACTGCTTAAAAAAATAAAATAAAAAATTCAAATAAGTAACATAACTATGCATCTTAAGAACTGAGAAAAACAAGAGCAAACCAAACCCAAAATTAGTAAAAGGAAAGAAATAACATGATTCATGGAGAAATAAGCAAATGTAAATGCAATACATAAATAATATAATCACATTATAATAATGAGAATATAATTTTAATATTATGGTATTAATATACTAATATATATATAAACTCCAGATTATGTTTTCCAACCAAAGTTAAAGCATCTGTATCAGTTTCATTGAATATTTTGCAGGACTTTAACCTTGGAACTTAATGGACTAATAACAACAACCTCTAATTCAGATACTTTTGGATCTAACAAAGTTTCTTTTAACTCCTGTTTTCATGCACATTTTTTGGAGAAGGTCAACAGAGGATTAAATAAAAGATTACCTTTTCTGAGTCACATGCTAATTTCCAAAAGGTCACTCACTAAAACGACAGAATTTGTCCCTCTCTTTGTCTGTAAACTGCTTTTCTTACAGTAGAGCATGTAGAAGGAATTGTGCTTGATATCAAAGTGCCAGCAAGGGAAGTTTGCACAGTGAACCCGGGAAGCTATTTGATATTTTCTTCTGGCTTTGGGAGGTTTACTCTTTGCTACATCCTTAGTTACCTTGCTACTGAATTACCTGGATGGGTCTTGAAGAGGAAAATAATAATTTATTTTCCCCAAGCATCTAAATCAGGAAGTTGGGCTTTCAGTTCTAGTGGTTGACCTGTATTTTATTTGTGTGTTAGGTATTTCTTTTGTAGACTTACTCCTTGCTCTGAATATGTTTAGTCTCCCAAAGGTTCATGAGCCAGAAGCTGGTCTTTGTATTACCTAGTTTTTGTTGTCAATTGTTGTTGTTGTTGGCATAATGAAATACTTGAGACAGGCTAACTTTATAAAAGTAAATAGGCAATTTAGCTCACAGTTTTGGCGACTGAATATCCATAATCAGACAGTGCCATTGGATCTGCCTCTGATGGTGGATCACAATGGGGTAAAGACCTGAGAGAGGAAGAGATCACATGGTGAGGTAGGAAACAGAGAGATTCAAGGGTCATACTCAAAATTTATAACAAATTGCTCATATAAGAACTCACTCTAGAAGACCAGTATTCCCTTATAAGAACAATACCTTACATGAACTAAGGACTTCCCACTAGGAGCCATCTCTTAAATTCCCTTAAGCTCCCCATACATCTGATATTGCCTGTGATGAGAATCAATCAGGGCCAAGTTCCATTTCCCCAGATGTGAAGATTGAACACCTGGGAAACACTGAGGCAAGAATAGAAAGCAAGTTTTATTTAAGGATTGAACACAGAGAGACTTCTCTGCAGAGAAGGGGATCCAGAGCTGGTATCCAAAGAAGTGTGGGTTTCTGATCCTTTTGTACATTTTAGATTTCCTTTGTTCTCATGACCTCCTTCTTCCCTTATCTTGCCCAAGTGACCAAGAAGTGAACCAAAGGGTGGAGTAATCCTGGGCAGGAAGGGAATATCCCAGGAGGCATTAATTAACAAGTCCTACAAGTCCCTGCAGGGAAGAACAATTCCCTGGTGGTAGATCACCTTGGCAACAGATTGGAGGGGGAGGGGGCAGGGCAAAGTACTCTGCAGGTATTAGCATTTGATTTCCTATCCTTTCAAACCAGTCTCCCATCACCCCAGTTGAAATCAATCATTTATTATCTACACTGCCTTTTGTCCCCCATCTTCACATCCACCTTGAGGACTAAGCATCCAACACATAAAACAACAAACCATATTCCAACCATAGCATTTCCCTATATAACAGTATTATTGAGGGATGAATCTTGAAGGAATGGACCCTAGTGGAAGGTAATTAGGTCATAGGAGTATCATTCTCAGTATGAATAAATGTAGTTCTCATAGGATTGGGTTAGTACTGACCAAAATAATTTGTTATGAAAGAGCTTAGCCACTCTCCAGTCTTTTACTTCCTTGCTCAGACACAATTTTCCTACACTTTTTTCCCCTTCTGCTTTCTGCTCTATTGTAATATATCAATGGGAGCCATTAGGCACTGTGATGGACTGACAGATCTGGCTCCATGAGAATGTTATAGGCCAGACTCTAAGGGAAATGACTAAACAGACTCCATTTTGCTCTGAGACTCCATGTTATGTAGGAAATAAGCTTCTCCCATGGGAACACCCCACCTCTGTACCCATCTTCAGTTACTTAGTGTGACATGTTTAACAATACAAAATGACAATTCCTATGTAATAAAAAATTGCTCTTTTGATTCCTATTGCTCCTAAACAATGTACCATGTGAACAGTGATTGTGTGGATGTTAGTAACCATTCTTTAGTTTGTACCTAGGTAAGGGTCATTTTGACCCACTTCCCCCACTGTTGATCTCATGATGTTAATGTGTAATTTCGAGTCATAGCGACAGACACTTATGATTGATGTGATTTTTGGTATAAGAACCCCTACAACCCTATGGTCGGGCTGTTCTCCCTATAGCCATGTTTTGGGCGCATTGTGTGAGAGTCAGCTGACTGGCTTAATAAAGACTCAAATTTGGACTTGTCAGTGGTGATTGGTCTGTTCTTAAGTTGCGCCCCATAACAGACACCAGCAGCATGTTGTTTTGAAAAGATAGAAAAAGCCTGCACTTGTGTAAATATGAGGCTTTTCCCAAACTGCCCTCAACCCCTCAGAAAAGCCACAAAGTACTTTCGTCCCTTATTTTGTCTGTAAAGGCCAGGTGGCCGACCACCCTTCCCCTAGCAGTCAGGCTGACCCAAAAGCAAACTTTGCTGTTACAAAAGCGAACTTAAAAACAACGACCACCCTCCTCTCAGTGGTCAGAGTGACCCAGAACTTAAGATAACATACTTTGTATGCAATTTTATATGTTAACCAATCAAAAAGAATACTGTAAAACTGCTTGCCTTTCATTATAAAAATCCTGCTAAACATGGGCTCGGGGCCTCTTAGCATCACTGGTTACCGAGTGTGTGGAGGATCAGGCTCGAGCTTGCTAATAAATGACTCTTTGTTGCTTACATTGATTGTGGTCTCTGGTGGTCTTTGTGGGGTCTCGAGCCACTGGGCACAACAGTTTTACTTTCTAACCACAAGTAGTGTGATCCTAATAAATCTCTTTTTGTTTATAAAGTATGTACTCTCAGGTATTTTGATATAGCAACACAAATGCACACAGACACTTCTTTAATTTCAAGACATTTCTAGAAGCTTTCTCTGATCTCAATTTTATTTCATCTTGCATCTTTTCAAAAACTGCTGGTTTAATGGGTGTGGAAATCTTGGGGAACTTTTAAACTCTAGAGATGATTTATTCATTTCCATCAGTGGATAGAAGCCAAAGATTGAAACAGACGCAGGATCAGCTCTGATAAAATAAGCCAGTAACTCAGTCTCTGATTTTTCCACCTTTTAAAATTCACCCATGAGACTCTACAGAAAATCATAACTCCTAATGTAACATTGGTCCATTTCACCTATTAGCTATATCCCTCACTACTTATTTTAAAAGGCACATGTTTTTCTTTTCTTCTCTCTCTTCCCCTCCCTAGTGGGATGTGGCAAAAACAAGATAACCTCTTCCCATCCCAGGTCCTATCTGTCCATGAGAATACACCCACCACAGGAAGAAAATGTCACCACAAGATCTAGGAAATGACTATCTCCCAAATTAATAAGTGAATTTTAACACATCTTCAGAGTGAACCTGGGACCCCACCATCAGGACACACATGGAATGCAGCCTTTGAAGAGCTTCTTTAAAACCCTGTGTTCTCCCTGGTGGGCAGAATCACAGTCTGTGGTAGTAGTCTTTTTTGCTTCTTTGCTAGCAAAGCAATACACCTTCTTTTTCCTTTTTTCCCCAACTGCGTCCTCCTTGTTAAATTGGCATCAGAGACAAGAACTGAGTTTTTGGTAACACTAATATGTAAGTTTGTTTTCAATTACTCTCTATATAGCTGTCAGTATACTCTGATTCTTAATGTTGCATATATGTGAAAATGAATCACATTACTCTTGCTTGAGAGATATAAATATGTCCTACTATAAGGTAGGTCTTTTTTGATTTTGTAAAACTTTGTATTTTACAAAAGAAAAATAAAAAAGTGATTAATCTTTAAAATTCCACCATCCTGAACCCAGTATTCTTTTTGTAAGGAATCTGGCCTCCCAACTACCTGTCAATCTGTTTTACTCCCGCCTCTCCTGTTACAGGAATTTCCGGCTTACGTTGCCGTAATCTTCCTGCCTCCCATGTTACGTTCTAATATGTCATTGGTCCATCAGTCAGTCTGTAATAATTCTCCTCCGCGATTGGTTCCTCCCAGCCCGCGAAATTCCAATATCTGAGGAGAAAACCCTGCGCCATCTTTCTTCTTTTTTTCCTTCTTCCCTTTTCCCCGAGCGGATGTGAATTGTCCGCATAAAATAAAAGTTCCTTGTGTGAGACCTGTGTCTGCAGAGCGTTTTTCTGGGAGTTATCAACAAACCATAACTGCTCCTAACACTTTTACTATTGCTAAACATATTTATACATATATTTGTAGGAACATATACTTAAAAGATTTGTGAATTTTATTTTACAGAGTTGGATAATTGAAATTGATAAACATCCAAGACAGGGTGTAACCTGGGAGGAGGGTGGGAGAGAGAAGCCAAAATTTTGATCCTTCCAATAAATCAAATCTCAATGACATGACAATGAAACTACACATTGATCTTGTCCCCATGGCAATGATACTGCCTTTACAGATGACGAGTTCTGCTCCCTCTAATGTTGAAGAATGAACACTAGAGAAGCATGCCAAGGCAAGCATATTAAGCAGGTTTTATTTAAAGGTAATAATAGAAACTTCCTCCAGGAGGGAGAAGGGGGCCATGGCTGATATTCTAAAATCCCAAGAAGTGAGTGCACCCTACATCTTTTATAGGTTAAGGTCTCTTTTGTTCTCCAGTTCTCTCCGCCCTAATCTCTCCTTCCTGCCTACATGACTAGGCCTGGTTTTGCAGGTGAGAAGTAAAAAGTGAGAAGCAGATGGGGGGATGGGGCAGGGGGAGAGCTAAAGTGATTCAGCCAGGCAAGGGTCCAGGGGGCATTAATTAGCAGCTCCTTGCCTGCAGTCCTTGATAAGGGCAGGTAAATTTGGTAATCAATGAGCTCTGGAGATCCCTAACATTCCACTCTCCTAGGGGCAGTTTCCAACTTCCAGAGGCAGATGGCTTTCATGGCTTTCATTTCCTCGATTAGACCCAATCTCCTATTTCTACACTAACTGCCTGTCCCCAATTCTGGCTTCAGGAATACAATGACCCCTGAAGGTCAGATGATCACTGGACTATGAACACTGAACCCTCCATCCCAGCCCTATAAAAACAGTACTTAATTAAAAACCATGCTCAGAATGGACAAGTTCCAGATGTTTGCAATCTTTTGTCTTCAAGGACTGAGACACTCCACAATGTAACATATATAAACTCATATCTCCCCTGTAATTGGTGCCATTTTCTACCCAGAAAGTGTGCCCATCTGATGTCTGAATCCATTGCTGAAAAAAGCTTTGCTGATTTCCTGAGGTCTGTTCCTGTCTTGGTCATTTTTGTGCTTACATTTTGGTTCTTTGACCAGGAAATGGGAGTAAAGTAATATTTATCCTTCCCCATTCACCCAAACCTGTTCCTTTTCCCCACAGTTGAGTTAAATGGTCGATGGAACCTGACCACTGAGTGTCTGTCATTCCTATGGTTCTCTGAGGTTGGAGACACCCCAAGCCACTGCTCATATAGCTATGGCTTAATCCTCAAACTGACTGTGTTCCCTTACCTCTCCAAAAAGAGACTGTTCACACTCTCTGAGTCTACTTTAGCTCTTGGCTGCCAGTACTCAACCTGTAACCAACCCCAACTCTGGGTTAGGTTTTCATGGTCTTATGCTTACATGGACAGAGTAAGGATTTGTATTGATCCTTTATTGGTGCTGAAGGCATCCTCTTTATGACCCCGTTGTTACCCTTTCCCCAATCTCCCCTCTACAACACCCTGCAGACCTCCAGTTCAGAGACCACCTTGCCATTGTGTTTCTGCATCTAACACCTGCCTTCCCATTCTCCAGAGAGGTAAGCCTTCCATTCAGTCTCCAGTAGATATGTAACCTGTCCTGAAACCTTGCCTTTTGTTGCACTGGGACCCTGGGGTTCCCCCCACCATTGAGATTGGGGTAAAGACATTCTCCCATTCTCCAGTGGAACTATCCAGTCCAGTGTCAGGGAGATTTTGGAGGATGCTCTAATCTCGAACTGATACTTCAGTCAAGCCTCTTCAACATGGGAGTTACTCAGTCATTCCAAGGGACTAGCCTTTGGGCTTTCTCATTAGCAATTTTAAGGCCCATTACTCCTAAACTGACCTCAAAATCAAATGCTTCATTAGGTTCAGCACTCAAATTTTGCTCCAATATAAATTAAATGATTTGCACCAATGGCCCAAGTATGGAACCTTTGATCAATAAATTCTCCAAAATTTAAAAAGTTATCTATTACAGAATGGCAAATGGTTTGATATGCCTTATCTTCAGACCTTCTTTTTCCTCAGTTCAAAGCTGATTATGTCAGTGCTGCCTTGCTTTATGATTACTCCTCACTGATTCACAGCTTTCTTCCTCATTCACAGCCCCATAAATAGCAGAAGAACCTCCTCCTTACAGATCCCGGGGTCCCACAGGCCCCCATCAGGCTCCACCCGCAAAGACCCACTACATCCTCATCAGTGTCCTCTCCTGAAAGCCCCACTACTACCCTGCAGATCCTCCTCAAACCCCACATTCATGTTCTCCTTCTCTTCAGCCACCCCCTCCCCATACAGGCTCTAAAACTTTCCCAGCAAACACCTGTTCCCCATCTGGGAGGTGATTGAAGGGATAGGGGCTGAAGGGACAGTCCAGGTACATGTCCACTTCTCCATGGGAGATATGTCCCAAATGGAGGACAGATTAGGCTCATTTTCTGAAAACCCTACTAAATATAGGAAGAAGTTCATCCATCTGACTCAGGCTTACCACCTTATTTGAGCAGATGTGTACTATATATTAAATTCTGCCCTGACACCCCCCTCCCCATATTTGGCAGATGGCTAGAGAACATACTGACCTCCTACATGGTAAAAATCCCAATATCCATTCTGCAGTAGAGGCTGCCATTCCTGCAGCTGAACCTGATTAGATATATCAGCTTCAAAGACCTTGGGAGTTACTGGACTCCAGCACATAATTACTTATCTCCTTGAAGGCATGGCAAAAATTTCTCATACTCAGGTTAATTGGGACTAGGTAAAGGAAATTACTCAGGGACCTTAAGAAAACACCACTCTCTTTTTGGTCCAGCTTACTGAGGCTGTTACCAAATATACCAGCCTAGACCTGAATAGTCCTGGTGTCATTCTCTTTCTCTATTTTACTTTTATCAGTGGGTCTGCACTGGTATTTGTAAAAAACTTAGTTAGAAAAAGGCCCTGAGATTCCCTAACAACAGTTTTTAGATATTGCTTTCAAAGTTTTTAACAACAGGGAAGATGAGACCAAAAAGGAGAGAGATAAGCATCTTAAAGCTAAATATCAGCTCCTGGACTCAGTCATCCAGAGTCCTAAGACAGCCCCTATGTTTTGTGACCCCACTGGACCCACTAATCCACCAACTTGCCAGGCCCTGCCTCTGATCTGGGCAGACTAGACACTGGGTAAGAGTTTGCCCTAACCCAAGGCCCTCCACCAAACCCTGTCCCAACTGGGGTAGATGGGGACACTGGAAGGTGGACTGTCCCCAGGGAAGGACACTGATCCCCTCAGTGCAGCTTCCTGCTTTCAAGTCCTCTTCACTGAGCTGCTGGAATGAGGAGACGCAGGCTCCCCTGCCCTTACCCCTCAGGTGGTATATCCAAGGAGCCCTGGGTTACAGGGATGGAGAGTGGCCATACCATTTCCTTTGTCATGGACCCACTTTTAAGGCAGATACCCCTATTATGGGGGTCTCGGGGACCCCTACATATCCACTAAAGACCTTTTTTGGATATTTCCTTTTTGGATATTCACCTTTTTTCCATATTTGAATCTCTCTCATTATCCCATTCTTTTATAGTCATACCAAATTGTTCCATCCCTACTGGGTCAGGATCTCCTCCACAGATTAAAAGCCTCCATCATCATTCCCCTTTAAAGTCTACTACCATCTTTTTAAGACATTCTGGCCCAGATCTCATCCTCATGCCCTCTAAGCCTCCTGAGTGCTCTTTTCTGGCTGAGATTAGCCCCACAGTCTGGGATAAACCTCACAGTCTGAGATACTTCTCAATGTAAAATAGCTAGACACCATTCCCCTGTTCATATACAACTGAAAACACCACTCTTTATGTTACCCTTCCCCAATGTCCTTTAACCCCCTGAACCCTCAGAGGTTTAAAACCCATCATCTGTTTATTACAGACTGAACTCCTCATACCAGCCCACTCTCCTCATAACTCCCCCATTCTCAAAGTAAAAAAAAAAAATCCAGTGGTCAATTCTGGGTAGTACAGTACCTCAGAAAAATAATGAGGCAGTTGTCTTCACATGTCCTGTAGTACCCAATTTCTACACATTTTTATCTCATATCCCAATCTCCACTACACATTTCTCAGTGTTAGACCTGAAAGATGCTTCCCCCCGGCCCCACACTGCTATTCCCCTTCATCCTGCCTTATGCCCACTCTTTGCCTTTACCTGAACTGACCCAGACACTAATTACTTGCAGAAGCTCACCCGGACCATTTTCCCACATGGCTTCTGAGATAGCCTCCACTATTTTGGCCAGGCTCTCCAATGTGACCTGGCCACCCTAAAACTATCCCCTAGCCATCTCATACCATATGTAGATGATCTCCTTCTCTGTAGTCCTTTACTAGAACATTCCACAGGTCACATTACCACCCTCTTTAGCTCTCTGGCCTCCTGGGGGTACTGGGTTTTTCAATCTAAGACCCAGTTCTGCTTCCCTGAGGTGCAATATTTAGGCATCCTATTAATCTACACATCCTGTACCATATCCTAAGAAGATACTCAAAGCCTTAAAGGATATTTCCCTACCCTCCATAAAAAGGGACATGTTTCCCCTCCAAGGTCTTTTTAACTGTTTTTGCATCTGGATACCAAAATTATCCCTTATAGCCAAACCTCTCTACAAGGTCTCCAAGGGGAATCTTTCAGATCCCCTTCCATCTCCTTGTTCTTTTTCCTCTACCATTTCATTTGAGAATTTTCTTCTCAAATATTCAACTTCTTTATTTATCAAGTCCTAATAAGCCTTTTTTCCCTGTCACTCAGCTCAACACGGACACGCCTTGGGAATTCTTTACCAGAAGTCAGGGAATACCCCCTACCGCATTGCATTCATATCCAAACAATTAGACTTAGTTTATCAAGGCTAACTTTGCCCATTACTTTTTCCCCACACACTCCCTCCCAGATCTTCTCAGTCATTCATTTTTCTCCCTTCCCCTGACCAGAGTCCAACTACTGCATGCACAACTCCTGGTCTTGCTGACTACCTTCCAGCAAGACTCCTCAGTAAACCTAGCCACTCTTCTACCAACAAAAATCCTTCTGCCCCTGTGATTTCTCATTTTTGTCCTGACACCCTTGATTTCCTAATGACACCCATTTCACATATAACTGATCAGCCACTCTCTGACTCCCCAGACTGGTCTATAAATGCAAGTTCCCAGAAACAATCCCCTTATTTCTCAGTAATGCTATAATTCAAGGAAAAGCTACAGCAGATTCTCCTTTTATCCTCACCCAGATGATTGAGCCATCCTCTTTACTTCTTTACTTATCAACAGGCAGAATTAATCACCCTGACTTGAGCTTTATCATTACCTAGGGAAAAATCAATATTTTTATTTATTCTAAATACACGCATAACATAATCCATTCTAATATCCTCATCTGGAGAGAAAGGGGTTATCTAACTCAGGCTGGAACACTCATTCTTAATGCTAGTCACAAAAAAATTTGCTTGAAGCTGCTCTTTTACTCCACAAGTTGGCAGTCTTGCACTGTAAAGGACTTCAGACATACATTTGCCTTGACAACAGTTGGCAGATTGAATTGCAAAACTAACTGCCCTTCCCGAATCATCACAGACTTCTAATTTGATTTCATATTCTATACCTACAAAACTCCAGTTTCCCTGATGAAATTAAAGCTCTATTATCTTACTTACACAGCTTATTCCACACCAATTTCTGCTCCCTCCAGATATTTTCAAAGAATTCACTAAACCTGTCCTCTGCAGATTTATGGTATCTCCGACAAATTTCTCAATGCTGCACCACTTGTCTCAGGGCTAATCCTAACTCCAATGCGAGGCCACCCCCATTTCCCACATAAACAAGCTAGGGTAGTCTTTCCTGCCATGAATTGGCAACTTGACTTCAACCACATGCATCCTGTAAAAAAAAAAAAAAAAATTTCCTTTAGTAGACACCTTTACTGGATGGGTCGAAGCCTTACCAACAAACAATAAGAGGGCTCCTACTGTTGTAACCCTACTTTCCCAAGAAATAATTCCGCACTTTGGTTTACCTGCCTCTCTCCAGTCCTGGCCCTGAGTTTACTTCCTCTATTACCCAAGAATTGACTAAAATTTTAAATTTAGTCAATTTAGTCAATTTTAAATATAGTCAATGGAACTTTCACATTCCGTATCATCTGCTCAGGATCCTCAGGAAAGGCTGAAAGAACAAATAGGACCTTAAAGGCAACCTTAACTAAATTATCTGTAGACACTCACTTGGATTGGATCAAGCTCTTCCCTTTGGCCCTTCTTGGATCTGAACACTGTCCCAAAAGTCTCTTATGATCAGTCCCTTTGAACTTTTCTGTGGGTGACCCCTCATTCCCCCCACCATTCAACCTCAATCACATAGCATTCCTCCTGATAGCCTAAAACCCCTCCTACTTCACCTTAGGAATGCTCTCTGGAAATAGGCCCACACCCATCTTTCACATCCCCAATATTCAGGGGCCCCTCCTCCAATTTCCATAGGGGACATAGTTTTCCGCTCCTGTTCCCAACCTGTAACATCCTTACAAGAAAAACTAGTGGGCCCTTTTAAGGCGATTCTGTAGCCAAATTAGAAGACCACCCCTCCTGGGTCCATTTAAGCCATTTAAAACTTGTTCCTAATAATACCTCTTTTCAATTCATTCTTACAGGTCCCACCTGACTATGCATTACACACCTCCCAGCCATTCTCAAGGAAACTGATGACCCTCATACCCAGAAATCTTAATGTCACTTTCTCAGACATCTTTCTACATTTTCTTAACAGCATATAACTTCATATTTACCCCCCTTAATCTTTCTCCTCTTCAAACATTAGATCTTATTTGGGACCTCTGGCTTCAAGGACATTCATTGACCTGACCCCCACTCAAATTTCTTTCTTCTCTTTGTGTTTTCTACTTATCATCTTTAATTTCACAAATGGTCACACTGGGCCTGAAACAGCAAAAATACAAAACAAAACAAAATAACAAAGCAAAAGGAAAGGAAAGGAGGGAGGGAGGAATGGCTGGAGAGAGAGAGAGAGAGAAAAGAAGGAGAAGGAGGAAGAGGAGGAGGAGGAGGAAGAAATGAGGAGAGGAGAGGAAGGGAGAGGGGAAGACAAGAAGTGCTTATGTAGTCAGTGAGAATACTGTGTCTCCGGGTGAAAATGTAAATGCCTCAAGCCTGGAAGACACACCCCATACCATGGGGACAGGTTAAAAAGGCAACAGAGATAACTGGGGGCAATTGAGAAAAATGGGTCAATTCATGATTCCTGTTAACAGGTTCCTCATGCTGGTCTTCATAATATACACAACTGTAAGCATGGCTAATGGCAAGAAGGTTTATTGGGCCCACATTCCAAAGCTTGCCACTGCTCAAGTTGGTCAACTGAGTTGCTTAAGTGAGTCAAGTTGCCAAGTGGCAACACGGTTTGATCCTCCTCTTTCAATCTTCAAACCTTAATTCACTACCTTCTTGCCAGGTCCTTTGTTGAATACTCGGTCCTACCAACAGTTTTTGTTTCACTATTCCGGATTCTCCTCCTGACCCCAACTTTTCATTTCTCTCAAGAACTCTTATTGTTACCACAGTGGGCCTCAAATGTGGTTTACTCATGTCCCTGAAAAACAGGAACAAGAGGCCAGGCTTATTTTTCTCACTGACAGAGGTTCACCTGCATGGCAGGCAGTTAATGTTAATTACTCATTAATCAGACCCCTATGCATCAGCATGGACACTAGGATCCTTCACATAAATTGTTAGAATGTGCTACATCCCATCCTCAGAATCTCTCTGTTGTAGGAAAAAAGGTTATAGATTGGGGTTTTCATGGAGAACTGATTGACACTGAATCTAGAGATTTGGGATGCAAATTGTCTTCTAAGGATAATTTAGATCATGTTTTTAGGACTATTTTAAATTCCAATTACATTGTGTACTGGTATAAGGGAAAATTATTACCTCCTGCCATGAAAATGGATTTTGGGCCAATTTAGGGCACTATATTGAACATAGGTCTGACCCAGGAGAATTTTCAGATCTGGAACAGTGATTCTTAATATAATAAGTTTGGCATCAGATCTGCTATTTTACTGCCACCATTATTCTGCTCCCCCACACCACTTTACAACCCAGATTGTTAGCCCGTGAAATTCCTAGCCAGTAATTGGTCCAGATTGTTAGTCCACGAACCTCCTCGCCAACCATTGGTCCATTGTTATTAGCCCGCGAAATTCCACTGCTTAAGAATAACTCCCCCACTATTTTCTCTCTCTCTCCCTCTTCCTGACTTTCACTCTCTCTCTCTTGTGCACACTCTCTCACGGTGCAGGGAGACACTCTGCCTGTCTACTTAATAAACTCTCTTACTTGAGTTCCCATGTCCGGAGTGGTTTCTAGGTGCTTACAATAAGTTGAAAAATGTTATATCTCTTAACATTTCTTTCATGAGTAATTCTACATCACACCATGTGTATTAGCACAAAAAGACTGGGCAGGATGCAAACCTCATGAATCATCTTAGCTGTTTATTCAGGAATGAAGTTTCACAAATAGGGATACAGGGATGAAATGCTGTTGGTGAACCCACTTTATTAGTGGAAAATGAACCACTGAACAAAGAAAGGGACTGGGTGTATATAGGCTATTTTAAGGAGTGGTTTAATGAACATATCAGTGTTCTGGGACACTCAGGAATTTAGAGTCAGTGAATGTGTCAGTGTTAAAGGGTTAGGAGTTTGACCCTCTGAATCGAGAGTCTGTGGATCTATCTTTGAAGGGGATTAATGCCTTCTAGGGACTGTCACTTTAGGAGTGATAAAACACTTCTTCCATGTCTGCAGTTGGCATCTGGAAAACCTTTATCATGGGAGATGAAGGCCATACATTTATGGCCTTCTTCTTCACTTCCTTTTCCCAGGCCAATTATCATGGGGATTTTTCATTTTCCATTACTAATAATGTGTATTAAATCTCTATGTTTTATTGTCTGGACCATTCAAATATAATATAATGCCACACAAAATATATGTTAAATGTGAAAACTGTATGCTGCAACAGTGTGTCAATCAAACTATCTAGTAAAGTCCAGGACAAACTGTTATGATTCTCAAAAGGCCAGTAGACACCAGGTTCCCTGTAAAATTAAAAGAACCATGGCAGGAGATCCTTTCTGTAGCATTCATGCATGAATTACCGAGACACCTGGAACCTTTGGTGACTGGTGACTGGTATTGTTTTGGCTGACATCATTGCCTCTGCTTCCACTGCAGCAATAGGATTGCATCAGCAGTTCCAAACTACTCGTTACCTTCAACAATTCCGTAAGCATTATAGTGAGACTTGGCAAACTCAGGTATATATTGATCAAGAAATTTTGAGTGAAGTTCAACAACTAAAAGATTCTATTATTTGGCAAGGAGAACAAATACAAGATTTTTTGTGGGCTCAGAGACTTCAAGTCCATTATAATATTACCCAGTTTGTATTACTAGAGTTCTATATAATGATACTGATATTCAATGGCACCATGGATGTAATCACCTAATGGGACTTGATCCTTTTCATAATGCTTCTTTGGATGTGTTAAAGTTACAATCTCAGGTTCTGGCCATGGTTAATGCAAAAACACCTGCTTTTGATAGTGAAGAGATTCGGGGAACTTTAGCAGAAGGGATTTTTTCCCCTTAAAACTTTTAAATACTTTTCTATACATATAGCTGATTTACTAGCTATAACTATACTGTTTTTTTTTATTGTATACAAATGGGATACATGTTGTTTCTCTATTTGTACATAGAGTCAAGGCATTCCATTTGTGTAATCATACGTTTACATAGGGCAATGATGTTTATTTTTTTTCCTTCCCCCCCCCCCCCTCCCACCCCTCTTTTCCCTCTATACAATCCTTATTTCCTTCATTCTTACCACTCTCCTTATCCCTAACCCTAAACCTAACCCTAAACCTAATGCTAACCCCTCCCACCGCCCATTATATGTCCTCATCCGCTTATCAGCGAGATCATTCGTCCTTTAGTTTTTTGAGATTGGCTTATCTCACTTAGCATGATATTCTCCAATTTCATCCATTTGCCTACAAATGCCATAATTTTATCATTCTTCATTGTGGAGTAATATTCCATTGTATATATATGCCACAGTTTCTTTATCCATTCATCAACTGAAGGGCATCTAGGTTGGTTCCACAATCTGGCTATGGTGAATTGAGCAGCAATGAACATTGATGTGGCTGTATCTCTGTAGTATGCTGATTTGAAGTCCTTTGGGTATAGGCCAAGGAGTGGGATAGCTGGGTCAAATGGTGTTTCCATTCCAAGCTTTCTGAGGAATCTCCACACTGCTTTCCAGAGTGGCTGCATTAATTTGCAACCCCACCAGCAATGTATGAGTGTTCCTTTTTCACCACATCCTCGCCAACACCTATTGTTGCTTGTATTCTTGATAATCGCCATTCTAATTGGGGTGAGATGAAATCTTAGGGTAGTTTTGATTTGCATTTCCCTTATTACTAGGGATGTTGAACATTTTTTCATATATCTGTTGATTGCTTGTACATCTTCTTCTGTGAAGTGTCTGTTCATTTCCTTAGCCCATTTGTTGATTGGATTATTTGTATTCTTCATGTAGAGTTTTTTGAGTTCTTTATAGATTCTGGAAATTAGCGCTCTATCTGAGGTATGGTTGGCAAAGATATTCTCCCACTCTGTAGGCTCTCTCTTCACATTGCTGATAGTTTCCTTTGCTGAGAGAAAGCTTTTTAGTTTGAATCTATCCCAGTTGTTGATTCTTGCTTTTATTTCTTGTGCTATGGGAGTCCTGTTAAGGAAGTCTGATCCTAAGCCAACAAGTTGAAGATTTGGACCTACTTTTTCTTCTATAAGATGCAGGGTCTCTGGTCTGATTCCAAGGTCCTTGATCCATTTTGAGTTGAATTTTGTGTAGGGTGAGAGATAGGGGTTTAATTTCATTCTGTTGCATATGGTTTTCCAGTTTTCCCAGCACCATTTGTTGAAGAGGCTATCTTTTCTCCATTGCATATTTTTGGAAACTTTGTCTAGTATGAGAAAATTGTATTTATTTGGGTTTGTGTCCGTGTCCTCTATTCTGTACCATTGATCTACCTGTCTATTTTGGTACCAATACCATGCCGTTTTTGTTACTATTGCTTTGTAGTAGAGTTGAAGATCTGGTATTGCAATACCCCCTGCTTTGCTCTTGCTACTAAGGATTGCTTTAGCTATTCTAGGTTTTTTATTCTTCCAGATGAATTTCATAATTGCTTGCTCTATTTCTGCGAGGTACATCATTGGGATTTTAATTGGAATTGCATTGCATTTGTATAGCACTTTAGGTAGTATAGCCATTTTGACAATATTAATTCTGCCTATCCATGAACATGGGAGATCTTTCCATCTTCTGAGGTTTTCTTTAATTTCTTTCTTTAGTGTTCTGTAGTTCTCATTGTAGAGGTCTTTCACCTCTTTTGTGAGATTGATTCCCAAGTATTTTATTTTTTTCGATGCTATTGTGAATGGGGTAGTTTTCCTAATTTCTCTTTCTGAAGATTCATCACTTATGTATAAAAATGCATTGGATTTATGAGCATTGATCTTGTAACCCGCTACTTTACTGAATTCACTTATGAGTTCTAAAAGTTTTCTGGTGGAATTTCCAGGTTCCTCTAAATATATAATCATGTCATCAGCGAACAGGGATAGTTTGAGTTCTTCTTTTCCTATTCGTATCCCTTTAACTTCTTTGGTTTGTCTGATTGCTCTGGCTAGAGTCTCAAGGATGATGTTGAATAGAAGTGGTGAAAGAGGACATCTCTGCCTTGTTCCAGTTTTTAGGGGGAACACTTTCAGTTTTTCACCATTTAGAATGATATTAGCCATGGGCTTAGTGTAGATGGCCTTTATAATGTTAAGGAATGTTCCCACTACCCCAATTTTTTCTAGTGTTTTGAGCATGAAGGGATGCTGTATTTTATCAAATTCTTTTTCTGCATCTAGTGAAATAATCATGTGATTCTTAACTTTAAGTCTGTTGATATGGTAAATGACATTTATTGATTTCCGAATGTTGAACCAACCTTGCATCCCTGGGATAAAACCCACTTGATCATGGTGCACTATCTTTTTAATATATATTTGTATGTGATTTGCTAAAATTTTCTTGAGAATTTTTGCGTCGATGTTCATTAAGGATATTGGTCTGAAATTTTCTTTCCTCGATGTGTCTCTGTCTGGTTTAGGTATCAGGGTGATATTGGCTTCATAGAATGAGTTTGGGAGGGTTCCCTCCTCTTCTATTTCATGGAATAGTTTGAGGAGTATTGGAATGAGCTCTTCTTTAAAGGTTTTGTAGAATTCGGCTGAGAACCCATCTGGTCCTGGACTTTTCTTTGTTGGTAGGCTTTTGATGACCTCTTCTATTTCATTGCTTGAAATTGGTTTATTTAAGTTGTGTATGTCCTCCTCGTTCAGTTTAGGTAATTCATGTCTCTAGAAATTTGTTGATGTCTTCGAGGTTTTCTGTTTTGTTGGAGTATAGATTTTCGAAATAGCTTCTAATTATGTTTTGTATTTCACTCGTGTCTGTTGTGATGTTTCCTTGTTCATTCTGAATTTTAGTAATTTGAGTTTTCTCCCTCTTTCTCTTTGTTAGTGTGGCTAAGGGTTTATCAATTTTATTTATTTTTTCAAAGAACCAACTATTTATTTTGTTAATTTTTCCAATTGTTTCTTTTGTTTCGATTTTGTTGATTTCGGCTCTGATTTTAACTATTTCCTGTCTTCTACTACTTTTGGTATTGGTCTGCTCTTCTTTTTCTAGGGCTTTGAGCTGTAGTGTTAAGTCGTTTATTTGTTGATTTCTACTTCTTTTTTTGAATGCGCCCCATGAAATAAATCTTCCTCTAAGTACTGCTTTCATAGTGTCCCAGAGATTTTGATATGATGTGTCTTTGTTCTCGTTTACTTCTAAGAATTTTTTTATTTCCCTCCTGATGTCTTCTGTTATCCACTCATCATATAATAGCGTATTATTTAATCTCCAGGTATTGGAGAAGTTTCTGTTTTTTATTCTGTCATTTATTTCTAATTTCAATCCATTATGATTGGATAGAGTACAAGGTAGTATCTCTATCTTCTTGTATTTGCTAATAGTAGCTTTGTGGCATAAAATATGGTCTATTTTAGAGAAGGATCCATGTGCTGCTGAGAAGAAAGTGTATTCGTTCTTTGTTGGATGGTATATTCTATATATGTTGGTTAAGTCTAAATTGTTGATTGTGTTGTTGAGATCTATAGTCTCTTTATTCAATTTTTGTTTGGACGATCTATCCAGTGGTGAGAGAGGTGTGTTAAAATCGCCTAGTATTATTGTGTTGTGGTCTATTTGATTTCTGGAATTGAGAAGGATTTGTTTGACGTACGTGGATGAGCCAATGTTCGGGGCATAGATATTTATGATTTTTATGTCTTGCTGATTTATGCTTCCCTTAAGCAGCATGTAATGTCCTTCTTTATCCCTTCTGACTAGTTTTGGCTTGAAGTCCACATTATCTGAAATGAGGATGGATACTCCAGCTTTTTTGCTGTGTCTCTGTGCATGGTATGTTTTTTCCCATCCTTTCACCTTTAGTCTATGGGTATCTCTTTCTATGAGATGAGTCTCTTGCAGGCAACATATTGTTGGATTTTTCTTTTTAATCCAATCTGCCAGTCTGTGTCTTTTGATTGATGAATTCAGGCCATTAACATTCAGGGTTATTATTGTGATATGATTTGTATTCCCAGTCAATTGACTCATATTTGTTTTTGACATGATTTGGTTTCTCCTTTATTTGGCTATTCCTTTAGGCTAGCGCCACTTGTTGCTGATTTGCATCGTTGTTTTTCATCTCTTCCTCATGGAATATTTTGCTGAGAATGTTCTGTAATGCTGGCTTTCTTTTTGTAAATTCCTTTAGCTTTTGTTTATCATGGAAGGATCTTATTTCATCGTCAAATTTGAAGGTAAGTTTTGCTGGGTATAAGATTCTTGGTTGGCATCCATTTTCTTTCAGGGCTTGGTATATGTTGTTCCAGGCCCTTCTAGCTTTTAGGGTCTGGATTGAAAACTCTGCTGATATTCTTATTGGTTTCCCTCTGAATGTAATTTGATTCTTTTCTCTCGCAGCCTTTAAAATTCTGTCTTTATTTTGTATGTTAGGTATTTTCATAATAATGTGCCTTGGTGTGGGTCTGTTGTAATTTTTTATGTTTGGAATTCTATAAGCCTCTTGTACTTGGTTTTCCATTTCATTCTTCAGATTTGGGAAATGTTCTGATATTATTTCATTGAATAGATTGTTCATTCCTTTGGTTTGTTTCTCTAAGCCTTCCTCAATCCCAATAATTCTTAAATTTGGCCTTTTCATGATATCCCATAATTCTTGTAGATTCTGTTCATGATTTCTTACCATCCTTTCTGTTTGGCCAACTTTGTTTTCAAGATTAAATAATTTGTCTTCAATGTCTGAGGTTCTGTCTTCCAGGTGTTCTATCCTATTGGTTATGCTTTCTATGGAGTTTTTAACTTGGTTTATTGTTTCCTTCATTTCAAGTATTTCAGTTTTTTTTTTTTTCAGTATCTCTAACTCTTTATTGAAATGATCTCTTGCTTCCCGTATTTGGTCTTTTAACTGTTGATTGGTGCGATCATTTAATGCCTGCATTTGCTCTTTCATCTCCTCCTTCAATGCCTGCATTTGCTCTTTCATCTCCTCATTAGCTTCCCTGATCATTTTAATTACGTACACTCTGAACTCCCTTTCTGACATTTCTTCTGCTGTGCTGTCATTGGGTTTTATTGATGTAGTATCTAGGTTTGTTTGGGACATTTTCTTCCCTTGTTTTCTCATATTGGTCAGCTGTCAGTGGGACCCTGAGATATTGCAGTTTTCTGCTATTGGCTTATAGTGTCCCAGTAGATTTCCAGTGTATCACCTCCCAGCCTTCAGTAGCCTGATGTCTTGGAGGAATCTGATAATGCAGTGCATCCAAGAAAACTGCCCCTAGCCCCCTACTGGTTCCACGGTTTGGAGCTGGCTCTGTGCGGAAAGGCTCTCACTGTGGGCCTGCACCGTGCAGCTGGCCCTGTGGGAGGAGCCCACTGCCGGAGTGTGGAAGGCTACCTGGGGAAGACTCTAGCTGCCCTGCCCGGCTCCGATAAGCCACCTCTATCTGGGCCTGCCACCCGGGCCGAGCTTTACCCAGTGGGCAGACTCACCTGTGGCTCTGTTTCAGTCCGAGTCTCTCAATGCCTCCCCTTCTTAACTCCTGGGTTCTGGAGCGACTGGGGGTGCAGTCACCCTCTAGGCCGCCATCTTGGATCGCCCCATGAAGAGAGCCTGTGGCCGGATGGGCAGAGCCACCTGAAGAGGTCTCTGGCTGCCCTGCCCTGATCCCAGAGGCTGCTTGCGGATCGAAGCTCTCCGTTGGTTCGGGGGCTTGTGGCTGGTTCTATGTAGAAAACCTCTCACTGGGCGGTCTGGTCTGAGAAGCTAGCTTGAAAGGCACCGCCCACCGCAGGGGTCCAGGCTACTTGGGGAAGTCTCTGGCTGCCCTATCCTGGTCCCTGAAGCTGCTTGCATGCCGGAGTACGCTGTGCTGCGCTGGCTCCAGGACTTGGAGCTTGTTCTGGTCAGAAAGGGTCTCACTAGCGGGCCCGCTCCGAGAACCTGGAGAAGCTGGCTGTGTGGGCAGGGCCCACCGCCGGAGTGCGCAGGGCTGCCTGTGGAAGACTCTAGCTGCCCTGCCTGGCTCCGATAGGCCACCTCTATCTGGGTCTGCCACCCGGGCCAAGCTTTACCCAGTGGGCAGACTCACCCGTGGCTCTATTTCAGTCCGAGTCTCTCAATGCCTCCCCTTCTTAACTCCTGGGTTCTGGAGTGACTGGGGGTGCAGTCACCCTCTAGGCCGCCATCTTGGATCACCCCGTCTATACTGTTAATTTTATTTTTTTTTCTTGTTTGCATAGTCTGTCAAGCAGGGTGGAGATGATTAAACCATCAGGAAAGTATTGTTCCAAAGTTAATCATGCTTGCTATGCTCTAATGAACCCAAACTTCTGAAATGATGGAAAGTAGACCCTGAGTTTGATTGAGTCATGGTGACCTCAATTAAGAGAAATAGGGGTCCCCAAATACATTACCAGCTAAAAGTGTTTTCTTAGCATTAGCACATTACTTAATCTTCACTTTTTTAGGCTAACATTGTTTTCTTAGTCCTAGAAAATCAGTTTATCTTCACCTTTTCTTATGGTAACCTGTCTTCTCCCTATTCTTAATTTTGTATAGTTTTCTTTGTGAGATGATATGCACAATTCCAGCTGCCTCCCAAAACACATCAAGGCAGGCTCCTCCCACACTCCCAGCCTGACTATCTAAGACCACAAAAAAGAGAACTTCACATGAGCTTAAGGGCTCCCCCCTTAAGCCCTATACACCCATTAAGCCCTAACCTCTAGGGTCCCCATTCTTTTCCAGAATTCTGAATGGATGGGTCCCCCTATGTCATCCCTGAAGGATTATGGAAAATAATATTCTTACAAGACAGCTCCCCAAGGAAAATGGAGTAACAGTGTGGCTCAGAAGGAGGGAGGAGAAATTAGTGAAACATTAAACCTCTTCCAGTACATCCTTTCTTAATAACAATGGACCCTAAGGGGAAAAAGCAAACTTTCATCCCATCCCAGGTTCATCCCTAGCATCTTCATCAAAAGAAAACATTTGCACTTTCCTAAACCCAGTGCATCTTAAAGGAAGGAGGCAAGTACTGAAATGCTGAGTTCTGGACTTTGACCTTTCCCCATTGCAAATTAGCCCTAAATGGAGGCACAGCAAATATTGAAACTCTGGGAAATGATGGATCCCAGAGAAAGAAAAGCAATAGGCAAGATTTGAGTACTCAACTCTTGGGATCTGTACTCCTATCTCTCCAGATAATAATGAGTTTCAACCTTTTTACAACTACCTTCCTAAGTTAAAGTTCTAACCTGTACTACTAGCCCCTGACTGTCTAAACTGCATGTCCACAGTCTCCAATGAAACTATAAGAACCCAGACTCCTTCTGTAACCTGGGGGTGAGTTCCATACCCAGAAAATGGACCTTCCTGTGCCTGATTGGTGGACCTTTTAAGCTCATGGCCCACAAATGATGGAGGCAGGAGATGGGAAGCAAACCTCGATCAGCAAAATTTCCTTTATTCTGCAGCGAGGTCCATGGATCAGGCATGGGAGGGCTCATTTTCTGGGTATGGAGCTGGTCCCCAAGTTACAAAAGGAATTTGGGTTTTATAGTTTCACTGGAGACTGGACATGCAGTTTGGACAGCCGGGTTAGTAGTACAGGTTAGAACTTTAACTTAGGAAGGTAGTTGTAAAAAGGTTGAAATTCATTATCTGGAGAGATAGTTCAGATCCCAAGGGATGAGGACTCAAATCTTGCCTATTGCTTTTCTTTCTCTGGGATTCATCATTTCCCAGAGTTTCAATATTTGCTGTGCCTCCATTTACAGTTAATTTGCAATGGGGGAAGCCCAGGGCCCAGTGTTTCAGTACTTGCCTCCTTCCTTCAAGATGCACTGAATTTGGGAAGGGGTAAAAGTTTACTTTTGGTGGAGATGCTGGAGATGAACTTGGGATGGGAAGAAAGTTTGCTTTTCTCCCTTAGGGCCCATTGTTACTGGGAAAGAATGTACTGGGAGAGGTTTAATGTTTGACTAATTTCTCCTCCCTCCTTCTGAGCCATAGTCCCACCATTTTCCTTGGGGAATTGTCTTGTAGGAATATTATTTTCCATAACCTTTCAGACCTTGCTGCAGAATAAAGGAAAGCTTGCTGATCTGAGTTTGCTCCTGTCTCCTGCCTCCATTATTTATGGGCCATGAGCTTATAACTCCTTTTTGGCAGGAAGTGTAAGCTCATGGCCCACAAATGACAGATGCAGGAGATGGGAAGCAAACCTCACATCAGCAAGTTTTCCCTTATTCTTAAGCCAGGTCCACTGATAGGCACAGGAGGGCCCATTTTCTGGGTATGGTGCTTGCCCCCTAGGTTACAGAGGGAATCTGGGTTTTTATAGTTTCATTGGAGACTCTGGACGTGCAGTTTGGATAGACAGGGATCTAGTTGTACAGGTTAAGATTTTAACTCTGGAAGACCGTTGTAAAAAGCCCAAAACTCATTGTTATTGGGAAAAGCTCACAACTTGGTGTTCACTGCTTATCTTCTTTCCTCTGGGACCCATTGTTACCTAGAGCTTCCATGTTTACTTTTCTCCTTCCAGGACTCATCTGCAGTGGAGAAGGGTAAAAGTCCAGGGTACAGCATTTCAGTATTTTCCTCCTTCCTTCAAGATGCACTGGGTTTGGGAAGGGGTAAATATTTGCTTTTGGTGGAGATGCTAGGGATGAACTTGGGAAAGGATGAAAGTTTGCTTTGTCTCTGCAGGGCCCATTGTTATTGGGAAAGGATTTATTGGGAGAGATTTAATGTTTGGCTAACTTCCCCTCCCTCCTTCCGAGTTACACTGTCCCTCCATTTTTCTTGGGGAGTTGTCTTGTAGGAATATTTTTTTCCATAACCCTTTAGGAAATAGCCAGATATGATACCATCACCTGAAATTCATTTTCTCCTTTCAGAGTCTGGAATGAAGGATATAAAATTAATAAACACCCAAGACAGAGTGTGACCTGGGAGGAGAGTGGGAGAGAGAAGCCAAAGCTTTGATCTTTCCAATAAATCAATTCTCAGTGACATGACAATGAAACTACACATTGATTTTGTGTCCATGGCAATACAATGACCCCTGGAGGTCAGATGAGCACTGGACTCTGAACCCTGAACCCTCCATCCTGGCCCTATAAAAACAGTACTTAATTAAAAACCATGTGCACAATAAACAAGTTCCAGATGTTTGCAATCTTTTGTCCATGTCCTGTTAAAAATTTTCAAGGACTGAGACTCTCTACAATGTGACCTATACAAACCTATACCTCCCCTGTTATTGGTGCCATTTTCTACCCAGAAAGTATGCCCATCTGATGCCTGACTCCACTGCTGAAAAATGACTTTGCTGAATTTCTGAGGTCTGCACCTGTCTTGGTCACTTTTTTGCTTATGATAATTATATCTATTCTTCAAAGTCTCATGTTTACAGAAACAATTGAAGTAGAAAGTTTTTCATGTCAATCAATAGAAGAATCAATATAGATGTACAATCTTCTAAACATTGGTAGAGAATTTAGGATGATTAATTTTAGGTGTCAACTTGACTGGATTAAGGGACAGATAGTTGTTAAAACATTATTTCTGGGTAAACCTAAGAGAATGTTTCTAGAAGAGAATTGCATTTGAATTAATGAACTACAAAAGGTCTTCCTTCATTGAATGAGGAACCACCCAGTCTGTTGAAGGTACAGATGGGCTAAAAGGAAGAGGAAAAAGGAGTTAGTTCTCTCTCCTTCCTCTACACTGAAACACCATTCTTCTGTTTTTGGGCATTGACGCTACAAATAGACTGACCTTCAGACTTGGACTGAGACTTCCCTTTTACACCTGTTTTGAGATAGTATACAATGGGACTCCTGGTGTTCCATAATCTCATGAGTCAGTTCCTACATAAATCCCTTCTCATGTTTGTCTGTCTTCTAGCTAGATAGCTATCAAATTATCTGCCTGTATATTATCTACCTATCATTTACCTATGTGTGTCCTATTGGTTTTGTTTCTCTAGAGATCACTGACTAAGCCAGTCCCTCAAAATCAAAGGCCCAATATTCTCTCTGATATGCGGATGTTAACATACAATAAGTGTGGTGGTGAGGGAAGAATAGAAGTTCACTGAATTAGACAGAGGAATTTAGGGAAGGGAGGGGAAATAGGAATATGAAAGACAGTAGAATGAATCAGACTTAACTTTCCTATGTTCATATGTGAATATGTGACCAGTAAAACTCCACATCATGTACAACCACAAGAACGAGATTTCAATTTAAATAAGTTATACTCCACGTATACATAATATGTCAAAATACACTCTTTCATGTATATCTAAAAAGAACCAATACATTTTAAAAGAATATATGGTAAAATCAAGTACAATTCTAGTTTGACAAATCATTCCAGTTCATGGAAGGATTTGTACAATAGATCCTAAGTCCCTGTAGTATAGCTGTTTTGAGTCCATAATGAATAAGTTTTTCATCCTTAGGAAGTAGTGACTTGCTAAGACTCAATACCTCTTCAACAGTGTCATGGAACAGAGTAGATATAAATAGAGATCTAAATAAATGTGTATTATTGCACATAGGCTGCAGGTTGCCTATGGTAAATTAATGTGTAGCATAAAATTTCCATCCAGGGGACAGAGAAAATGCTCAAAGGGTGTTACGTAGTGATTCCTGATCTCACAACACAGAAAGGAGGCAGTGAAAGAAAAGCAGAATTGAGAGGTGGATGACAAAATAAATACATTAAGACTCAATATTACAAAGTCTGAGAACTGGAAAGACTTGAAGACTGGTTACCAGAGTAAAACTAAACAGAGTTTTCTAACCCCAAACCTGAACTATTGTGGAGGAAGGGGAAGCAACAAAGAGGGAGAGAGACAGAAAGAAGGAGTAGAAAAATTCTTAAGTTCACCACCTTAAAAACATTTGAAAAGGCAGAAAAAATTTCAAACATGACAGGACCAGCAGTGTCCTTGAAGCAAATCAAACTTCTTAATGCCAAATTATAAAAAGATAGCTATGCTGGAGATATGCCACCATTTTGTGGCACCTTCAGCCAATTAGTCACCCCCTTAAATCACACAGCGTCTTCCCACATCCAGACAGCTGCAAATTAAACCAGAGGTCCCATAAATTGGCCTCTCTTAAAAATACATCTAGAAAGAATTCCTAGAGAGTTCACTACTAGGAAAAAATCACAAACATACATCAGAGAAAAGATAGACTTTTCAACAAATTTTGCTTGGAAAACTTGAAATTCATATGTAGAAAAATAAAAAATTGACCCCTATCTCTTATCCTGCAGAAAGCTCAACTCAAAGTGGAGCAAAGACCTAGGAATTAAACTAGAAACTCTGCAAATGCTAGAAGAAATTTTAGGCCCAACACTCCAGCATGTCAGCATAGGAACCAATTTCCTTCATAAGACTCCTAAAGTACAAGAAATATGATTTAAAAAATCAATTAGTGGGATGGAATCAAGCTAAAAAGCTTCTACACAGAGAAGGAAACAATTAAGAACATAAAGAGAGAGACTATGGAATGGGAGATCTTTGCCATCTGCTCCTCATTTAGAGAATTAATATCCATCCTGTGTAAAGAACTTAAAAATCTTAGCACCAAGAGACCAAATAACCATATCAATAAATGGGCAAAAGAACTAAACATTTCCTTCTTTGAAGAAGAAATACAAATGATTAACAAATATATGAAAAACTTCAACATCTCTAGCAATTAGGAAAATGTAAAGCAAATCTACGTTGAGATCTCTTCTCATTCTAGTAAGTGGCAAATGTTGAGAATACTAAGGAACAGAACGGACACTTCACAGAAGAAGATCTACAATCAATCAATAAATATATGAAAAAATGTTCAACATCTCTAGCAACTAGAGAAATGCAAATCAAAACTACTCTCAGATTTCATCTCATTCCAATCAGAATGGCAATTATCAAGAATACAAGCAACAATAAATGTTGGCAAGGATGTAGGGAAAAGGTGCACTCATACATTGCTGGTGGGACTGCAAATTGTGGAACCATTATGGAAAGCAATATGGAGATGCCTGAGAAAACTTGGAATGGAGCCACCATTTGACCTAGTTATTCCACTCCTCAGTCTATACCTAAAGGACTTAAAATAAGGATACTACAATGACACACCCACATCAATGCTTATAGCAGCTCAAATCACAATAGCTAAACAATGGAACCAAACTAGGTGTCCTTCAACAGATGAATGGATAAAGAAAATGTGGTATATATACATAATGGAATATTACTCAGACTTTAAAAAATGACATGATGTCATTTTCTGGTAAATGGATGGAGCTGGAGAATATCATGCCAAGCAAAACAAACCAATCCCCCAAACCCAAAGGCCAAAGTATTCTTTGATATGTGGATGCTAATTTACAATGTCAGTGGAGGGGCTAGGTAAGAATGGAGTTATTTTGGATTAGGCAGAAGGGAATGAAAGGAGGGGATGGGGCATGAACATAAGAAGGGCAGTAGAACAAATTGGAGATTATTACCCTATGTGTATATATGACTACATGATGGATATGATTCTACACCAGAAAAATGAGAAGTTATATTCCATTTATGTATGATGTATCAAAATGCATTCTACTGTGCTATATAACTAATTAGAACAAATAAAAGGAAAAAGATGCATTTACAATAAAATTTTAATTATGTATATTAAAAACATTTAAAAATAAAATTAGGAAACAAGATGTATCCCATTTGTTTACAATAAAAATGAATTAAAAAAAAAAGTTAAGTTGAGCAAACTTTGTCTAAAGATCTTGTAACGGTTTTTCAAGGAGCCAAAGTTTGCTTTAATTATTATCTGCCAGTCATCTCTATTAAATATCTTTGAATTTTATCTCTATTTTTATTTACCAAACTAGTACAATGACTACTTCCAAAACTATATAATGAGATGTATATGTTTAGTAATATAATACATTTTTTACCCTCTAACAAAATTCTACAGAAATCAACTGTTTATTGAAATCGAGATTCTTGCCTCAGAATGGAAGTCTTGGTGGTATTAAAACTATATGTTGATAACTTGATAAATGATAGGGGCAGAAAAAAATGAAGACGGAGGAAGATGGAAAAGGAAAGGGAAGAAGGAAGATGAGTGGAGGCAGGATGTGGAGGCAGAAACAGCAGCAGTGGCAAATGTCTGGGCCTTCACGACAGTGTTTTCTCCACAGACCAAGTCACATAATCATGAGACTAGGACTGTTTCTTGCCTAGTTATCAAGTGGAGACTTTTCTACCCTAGTGGAGTCCCTTTCAAATTCCTCCTGATTAAAAACCAAACAGAATCAATAAAATAAAATAAAATTAGTAGTTTGAACTTGGTGACAGGGACAAAGACCAGTGTGTGTAAATTCATATGGGTGGGTCTGGGTTAAAGAAAACAGTAGGAGGACTGTTGGAATGATTAATGCTTGTTGCTCCATACCCATGTGCAGAGTCTGAATTCAGTCACCTTCTCAATGCTCAGTCACTTAGATGATACACCACTGCTGCTTGAGCACTTGCCATGTCCCCAGAGAACACTGACTGTCTTGGTATCAAAGATGCATAGTTTGAATCAATCCACAGACTTGGATAGGAAGGCAGTTGGTAGACAGGTTCTGCTTGGACGATGCCCAAAACACAGGATAGGTTATAAAGATAAATTTGCGGGCTGGGGAGATAGCTCAGGTGGTAAAGTGCTTGCCTTGCAAGCACAGAGCCCTGGGTTCGATCCCCAGCACCGCAAAAAAACAAAAACAAGATAAATTTGCTAAGTAGGCCCGCAAATCATAGTAGGAGGGATAGTCTTTCCCAAATTATGTACAGATCTCAACATGTAAACAAGAATCATGAGAAAACAATGCAACAAAATGGCTTCAAAAGTTCATAATTTCCCAATAATTGAATTCATGAATATTAAATAAGATAAATGCTAGATAAACGGTTTTGAAAATGGGTATTAAAGTGGTACATGAATTCAAGAAGATACAATGAATTAAGAAAGGCAATTCATGCTATGAAAAAGCATTTAAATTAAGTATAAATATTAGAAATACAAAGCTCAATAAGTTGAATAAAAAGAGTTAATAGTCCCATCAATAGACAAGGTCAAGCAGAAGAAAGAATATCAGGGTTTAAAGACTATGTGAATGAATTAGAACATTCAGATAACAATAAAGAAAAATAATAAATTATAAAAACAATATATAAAATCTCTGGGACAACATTAAAAGGCCAAATTCAAATTCATAGGGGAAGAATTAGACATACAGACTACTTGCAAAGAAAGTGCATTCAGTGAAAGAATTGCAGAAGAATTCTCAAATCTTGGGAAGGAGGTGTATAATCATGTAATAGAAGTATTTAGAATTCTAAATAGACAGCAACACTAAAGAAACTCTTCATGACATACTATATGTAAATGTCAAAAAATAGAAAAAAGAAAGAAAATTAAAAGCTTCAAGAGAGAAATACAAAGTTATTTACATAGGAAACACATAGAATTACTTAATATTTCTTCACAGACCAGGAAGACATGGAATGATGGATTTCAAACACTGAAAGAAAAGAACTGTCAACCTAGATTATTATAACCACAAAGACTTTTTTTTGGAATCAAAGAACTCATAATAACTGTCCAATATAAGCCTAAACTAAAGATATTGATGACAACAAAGTCAGTTTTTCAAAATGAATTTAAAGGCCTCATAAGTACAGAAGATGAAGAAAAACAACCATAGAGCAAGGGAAAGAAAAAACTCCATTAGAAAAATAGATAAGAAAATTAGAATTAAGAAGCAAACCAAAAATTAGCAAAACAACAAAATGACAGGAATTAGTACCTACGTTTCTATAATAACCCTTAGAGAAAATGGTAATGAATGAACACAGATTGATGGACTGGATTAAAAAACAAGACCCGAATGTACATTTCCTAGAGGAAACACACCACACCAGTAAAATACCCACAAACTCACAGTGAAAGGATGGAAAAATCATCCCACGAAAAAGGAATCTGAAAGCAAGCAGGAGTTGCTACACTCACAACACAGAGCATGTTGTAAGTCAAAATTATTTAGAAAGGACAAAGAAGGTCAATGTATAATTGTAAAGGAAGGAGTTCACCACAAATTTTAAATATATATGCACCAAACTTTTTTGAATCAAATTTTATTTTAAAAAACATTACTTGATATACAGGAACACTTATGCCACAATACAATGATAAGAGTGACTTTTATACCATACTCTCATAAATATTCATCTAGACAAAACACAAAGAACAACATAATTAGACTACATTATAGATGAAAAGGACATAGGCATCTATAGAATATTTCATCCAACAACAGAATACATATTCTTTTCAGCAGCCCATGAAACTTTTCCAGTGTTAATCACTTCCATCCACAAAGCAAGTCTTAACAAATACAAAAATAAATTTATTTCTAACATTTTATCATAACAGAACTAAGGTATACCAAAAGTTTGTATACAGAAGGTATACAAACATTTGGAGATAAACCATACAGTTTGAAGCAATCAGTGGATATATAAAGATATCAGGGGAAAATGTAAAATTCCATGTATTAACTGAAAATGAAACTACAGAATACCAGAATCTTTGGGATATGCTGAAAGCAGTTCTAAGGGGGAAGTTTATACCTATAAGTAAGTGCATTAAAATATCAGTGATATCAAATAACTTGACTACTTATATTAATCATATTATATTAGTGATACAGCTCAAGATCTTAAAACAAAATTGAATAACTCAAAGCCAGTATACACAAAAACTAATGAAGATCAGAGATAAAATTAATGAAACAGACTGAAAAAGCAACATAATCAATAAAACAGAGTTGGTTCTTTGAAAAGATAAACAAGATTGATACAATGAACTTAGAAATCTACTGGCATACAGTAAAATACAATAGTTCAAGGGACTCCTGACCAGTGAGTAGTGTAGTGAGTAGTAGCCTTTGACTGCGATTGTAGCCAGTATCTTTTAAAAAAGAGTAAAAATCAATTCTCCTCAACTATTCCATGAAAAGAAAAGGAAGAAATGTCTCCAGATTCATTCTATGAAAGGTGTCTTACCCTGACACCAAAGCTGGATAAAGATGGAACAAAATAGCATACCCAAAGACTAAAATATTTGATAAACATAGAGATGAAAATCCTCAACAAAATACTTGCAAACCAAATACAGCAGCATATAAAAAATATTTCACCATAATCCAGTTGGTTTCATTTGAGGAATGCAACATTTGTCAATATACACAAATCAATAAACATGATGCACCACATAAATAATCAAGGATAAATATCATATAATTTTTTGTATTAGAAATTTTATTTTATTAATAAGTTATTATAAAATGATATTCATGTGCCACCAACTTTTTGGTGTAGATGGGAGAAAGATTTGAGTACTTCCCATGCATTCCTAAAACTTCTAGAATCCCTTCTCATAAGATCAGTTTCTTAAAAGTCAGAACCCAAACAAAAAGTTTTCTTTTAAAATACATACATAAATATTTCGTCTACAACTGCTATGTTGTTGCCAAATCCCTTTTGGTAGGTTCAGTAGTAACTACAGGCATTTATCTTCAATACAACCTTTCCTCACTTTTCAGGTTTGGAAATGATACCACATCAAGTACGGAAAACAACTTTTTCCTAAAAAATACATGAATTCACTTAAAGATGTCTCTTCAAATTCAGGGAATCCCATTTCTTCAGCTCCTTATGTCAGGACTCCATGTCAATTTCAACCACTTCATTCTTGCCCTCCAGTGTTGCTTCTGTCTGGTTGTTTTCACTCACATCTTCAACGTCTGACACATCAATAGGTGGTAAAGGATTTCTCCAGTACTGGAAAGTATTGTACTGCCAAAATTCTTCATTCTGTTGGCGCGGTGAGACCCCCAGGTCTTCCCGCGGGAGCCCTGTGCGCCCCGCCCTGTCGTCGCCACCGCCCCTCGGGGGCTGGGCATCCCGGGGCTCCTCCCCCGGCCCCCGGGATCCTCCGGGCAGCTGCGACAGCGGGGCTCGCGCGTTTCCAGGCCGCGGCCCTCATGCTCTCCGCCGCTCGGGGCGCTGCTGTCCCCGCTGTCGCGGCGCTTGCTGGGCGAAGCCGAAGGCTCTGACATGGCCCCTGCGTCGATTTTGCGCTTTCGCGGTAGCCCGGGATGTTAGGACCCCGACGGCGCGATCCAGAGCAGCGGCGGCCGTGGCGGTGGCTCCTCCGTGAAGTAGCAGAGCAGGAGCCGCTTCCAAGGCACGTGGAACGTCAGCGGCTCGGCCGCACGCCGCTTGGCCATGGGCCTAAGGGCTCGGGCGAAGACGGCGGGGCGCGGGGACCGAGCGCTGATGGCCGTGGGGTGGAGCGCGAGGGAGCTCATATGATAATCTTAAGATGCATAAAAATTTTTAACAAAAATCAACATCCCTTTATAATAACTTTTTCTGAAGATATTAGTTATAACAGCGTCTTATCTCAAAATACTAAAAGCTACATATGACTAATCCAAAATTCACCATGGGATTTGAAAATGGAAAAAATAAAAACTTAAAAAATTCCTTCTAAAATTACGATCAAGACAAGGATGTCCTCTCTCACTACTCTTATTGAATATATTACTTGAAAGTTTAGCCACAGAAATTACAAAAGAGAATATCATAAAATGGATATAAATAGGAAAGGAAAAAATCAAATCAGTCCTATTTTCAGGCAACATAATTCTGTTTTTAAATACCCTACAGATTCCATCAGATTTTGGGATCTTATTTGTAAAAATTCAACAAGTATCAGAATATAAATTCAACATACAAAAGTCAATAGCTCTTCTACATACCAAAAACAAACCTGCTGAGAAAAAAATTAGCAATTGTATTTACAATAGCTAAAATGAAAATTTTAAAACCCTAGTAATAAACCTTACAAAGGAGGTGATGGATCCCTAGAGCGAAAATTAAAGGACACAGAAAAAAGAAATTGAAGAAGATACAAGAAGATGGAATGACCTCCAATGTTCATGGGTTTACAGAATTAATACTGTTCAAATGATCATGTTATCAAAATCAGTTCACAGATTCAGTGTAATCTCCACAAAATCCCAGGAAATTATTCACATAATTAGTTAAAACAATACAAAAATTTATATGGAAACTCAAAAGACCCAGAGTAGGCAAAGCAATCCCAAGAAAAAATGAGTAATTCTGGGGATATCACAATACAAACTCTCAAAATATCCCACAGAGACTTAATTACAAAAACAGCATGATATGGGCATAATAGAAGGTCCATAAATCAAGGGACTAGAAAAAAGAATACGTGAATAAGTCTACACTGCTATCGCCATCTAATTCTTGACAAAACTGCCACAAATATGTTGGTGAAAAGATAGCCTTTATAACAAATGTTCCTGTGGAAATGATATCAATATGTAGAAGATTGAAACTAGATCCCAGTCACTCATTCTGTACCCAAGTCAAAGTGTACCAAAGACCTAAGTGTAATACCTGAAACTGAAATGACCATAAAAGAAAACATTGGAAATGCCTCAAGACATAGGAAAAGACAAGAAGTATCTGAATAGGACTCCAACAGAACAGGAAATGATTGCAAGAATTAACAAATAGGAGTGCATCAAATCTGAAAATTTCTGCACAAAAAGGGAAACAACAAATTGAAGAGTCAGGTTGAAGAATGGAAGTATAATTTTTCCAACTACCATTCCAACAGAGGATTAATACTTAGAATATATGAAAACCTATTATGGTTTAAATATGAGGTGTCCCCCAAAAGATCATGTGTGAAAATACACAAAAATTTTCAGAGATAATATTAGATTATGAGAGGTATAACATAGTTATTGGGTTAATTCACTGATTCATATTAATTGGGTGGTAACTATAGACAGGTAAGGTGTGAGTGGATGATGTAGGTCACTATTGGGGCAACAGAGGTTTATATTGTTTTCCCTTAGTGAGCAGAGTGAATTCTCTCTCTCTCTCTCTCTCTCTCTCTCTCTCCTGATTTCTGGTTGCCATGTCCTGCATGTCATGGCATGATGTGCTATCTCACCTTGGGCCCAGAGGTAAGGTGTTCACTGACAATGGACTGAATCTCTGAAACCTTGAGTCAGATAAATTTTTTCTTCTCTAATTGTTCTTGTTAGGTCTTTTGGTCTCAGTGATGAAAAAGCTGACTAGAAGAGAAATAGGTAGTGAGAAGTGGGGTTGTTGTTGTGACTAAACTGAAAATGTGGTTCAGAAGTCTTTTGGAATGGTTTGCATGGGGAGAAATTTGAAAAGTCTAGAATGCAAACTATAAAGGCTTTAGAATATTGTAAGGTGAGCTTAATGGACATTTCATGTGGGAGCTCAGAAGAGCAGACTACTAATAGGACTGTGGATAGCAAAAGCTGTTCTTGGGAGGTTTCAGAAGGGGAGGTCTTTGTTGGAAATTGGACTACAGTCCACTCAATTATGTTCTGGCAAAGAAGTTGTCCACATTTTGCCCATGATCTGAGACATACAGTGAAGGAAAATTTTTAAAATGATGAACTAAATTTCAAGGCAGCACAACATTCAGGTGGTGGCATGGATATTGCTAGAAGATTTAGGACTAGTTTGCTATAATAATCAGGAACAGAAAGCCAAGCAGAAAGATTTGAATACCTGAAATTTGGCCAGAAAAGTGCAATAAAACTGAGGTGACTAAATTTGTGGTTGTTAAAGACAGTACAGCAACTGAAGAGTTACTAAGTAGTGTGTGTAAGGAATCCCACGGAAACCACACCAGACACGGGTAATCACATAAGGGAGTTTATTAACCAGAGTGTCTTCCTGCAGGGTAAGAGAGAAAATGAGAGGAAAAGAAAGGGAATGAGGGCGCGCGCAAGAAAGAGTGTGAAAGCGAGGATAGAGAGAGTAGGAGAGAGAGAAGGATGAGAAAAGATGGTGGGGTAGCTACAGTAAAGCAGTTGAATTCCACTGGGCTAACAGGGGACCAATATTGGAGAAGGATACTTGCAAGCTGACTGATGGACCAATAGCTAGCTAGGATGTTCACAGATTGACAAGTGGTTGGGAGGCGGGGAAAATGGCTGCACTGGAAAGGAGGGGGGGAGCAGCTTTGTACATTACAGTGTGCACTGAGACAATAGGAAAGATAGCTTGAGGGCATCTCAGGAACTGGCAAGAGTTCAACTATCTCAGTGCGCAAAAGTAAAAATTTCCCTTAACAGAGACAAGTAGGTCATCTTGATTGCTTGGGAGGCCCAGGAAATTCTTTCACCATGCTCAGTCACATAGGCACACAGAGGCTTCTTAGCTGGAATCCCAGGAGAATTGGCTACTGCTTGAATTGATGTCAGACCTTGGCATCAACTGTGAGAAGCTGGTTCTGCAGGGATGCATGAGGCTGGATTCGGAGAGTTATGGAGGCTTCCACTGAGATTTCAAAGGAAGACCTGAGAGACCAGGTAAGGTGCAGCAGCAGGGTCAGAGTCCCGGCAGGCAGTCTATGAGAGTGATGCATGAACATGTGAGAAGGAAGTCAAAGCTTCAGTGATGACACCCAAGATTAAGAGAAGCCAGTATGAGGAACATAAACCGATAAAGATGCAGGAATTTGGAAAAGTCATGCCAATAAAGAGGCCATAAAGGCTGCAAGCAACAAGGACAGAGGAATGGAACTACAAAAGTTCTTTGGAGAGAATATCATAATGCCATATGCCTCAAATGCTGGATATGGAGCCACAAAACTTGTTTTCCCAGCCGAATTTTGGTCTTTCTTTGGTCTCATCCCTTCTTTTCTTTGTCCCTCTTTCTCCCTTTTGAAATGTAAATGTTCACTTTGTGCCATTTTATAATGGACATGCGTGACTTTTTTTGATCTTTTGATCTTACTGCAAATAAACTGCTTAAGTCTCAAATGAGATTTTGATCTTGGAATTTGGAGCCATGTTCTAACTGTTAATACTGCGAAAACTCTGAGAAATAAATTAAATGTATTTTGCATGGTGAGATTGTCATGAGTTTTGAGGGCCCAGGGTTGTAATGTTATGGTTTAGATATGAGGTATTCCCCAAAGGCTCATATATGAAATAATGCAAGAATTTTCAGAGGTGAATTTATCAGATTCTGAGAGGTATAACCTAATCAATTGATTAATCCACTGACATGGATTAACTGGGTGGTAATAGTAGACAAGTAGGATGTGTCTGTAGAAGGTAGGTCATTGGGGGCATGCATTTGGGATTTATGTTTTGTCGTTGCTGAATGAAACTCTTTATTTCCTGATTGCTGTATTCTGAGCTGCTTTTCTACTCCATGCCCTTCCACCATGGTATTCTGCCTCACCTCAGACCCAGACCTATGTAGTCAGATGACCATAGACTGAACCTCTGAAACCACGAGTCAAAATTAACTTTTCCTCCTCTAATTGTTCTTGTCAGGTCTTTTGGTCACAATGTTGCAAAAGCTGACTAAAATACTTTCCATGACAACCAATAACTGAAAGAATTCATCGCCTTCCGACAGGCTCTATAAAAAATGCCTCAGAAAGTCCTACAATACATTTGATAGGGTAATAATTACCATATCATACGAACATGCAAAAATACAAAAGGCAGCAATAGCTAAGACAAAGATATGAAAATCAAATCTTATCAGTACAAAAACCATCTGTTATCATTTGTATGTGTAATGTCACCCAAAATGTCATGTGTGAGAAATCCAAAAATGTTGAGAGGTGAAATGAAAGCTTTAACCTTATCAGTAAATTAATCTACCTAAATGAATTAGCTGTTTGATAACTGTATGAAGGTAGTTTGGGGTAGAGGAGGTAGGTTATACTTTGGGGATTTGTATTTTGTCCCTTGTGAGCAGAGATCTCTCTCTGCTTCCTGGATGTCATGAACTAAACATCTTCCTTCTCCACACCTTTCTACCATGATATTCTGCCTCACCTCAAGTTCAAAATGATGAAGTCAACCAAACATGAATGAACCTCTGAAATTGTGAGCCAAAATAAACTTTACCTCCTTCAAGTTTCTCTTGTTGGTCACATTGACAAAAAGCTGACTAAAACATCACCAAAGCAAAAAGATGACTAAGAGACAAAGGAAATGGGATATAAAAAACAGTCACAATTAACAGAATGAGAGTACCAGGCTTTTACATATCAACAATTAGCGTGAATGTAAATTGTTTATACTCCTAAATTACAAGACATAGATGGATTAAATAGATTTTTAAAAAATTGTGTGTTGCCTGTAAGAAACTCGCTTTACCTTTAAGATACTTTGAAAATAAAGGGATTGACAAACACACATTGCAAAAATGATCTGATGTATTAAAGTACCCCACTTTACTCTATAAAAATGTATATAATTAATATGTGCAAGTTAAAAATATATGAGTAAAATTTGCAAATACCTAGTGTTAAATGATCAATTAGAGTTACTCACATTAGTAGCTATTACTATGATTATTATACTGATTTGTCACAAATTTCCAAATAGAATTAGCTGTGTAATCGAGTAACTATGGGTTCTGGAGTCAGACTACCTGGGTACAATATCTATCTCCACTGTGGATGTAGGCAACAACCATGGAAGTGGGGAGCAGGAGTAGAAGAGGAACATAAGGAGAAATAGTATAAAACATATTCTATCAGTTGGTAGAGTGCTTGCCTCGCAAGCACTAAGGCCCTGAGTTCAATCCCCAGCACTGCAAAAAAACAAACAAACAAACAAACAAACAAACAAACAAAAAAAACCATATTCTAAGATTTACCCCTCCCCCCAGAAACCCTGAAAGAACCCCCAGAATTCTGGAATAGGACAGTGCAGTGTCCAAGATATGGAGAGCACACTTATTAGAATGTCCCCATCAATTTTTCTAACCTTGTCATCAGACAGTAGTCATGACCCACTGGCATCAAATGCATTTACTTTTCTTCTGAATATGAACACCACTGATTTGTTTCTATAGTTTTGCTTTTCCTAGAATTACATGCATAGAATCATACATTATGTTTATCCGAGTCTCAAATCTTTCATCCAGCATAATGCTTTGAGATCTATCCATCATGCTGAATGCATTATTAATTTATCTTTATTCTGCATACTATTTCACTATATGGTACCATGACAACGTCTTTACCCACTCATTGAATGATAGACATTTGATTTTTTTTGTGATTCTGGCCATTATTTATAAAGCTGCTATAAACATTTGAACTCAAAAAAAAAAAAAAAAAAACTGGTTTCAATCAATGTGATTTGTGTGATTTGCATTCTTTTCTTCTATCTTGGATTCAAATCACACCTGTGTTAGGTCCCTATATACTGCCCCCAAAGACACAAAGGATATGTCATTTTTTTTCTCTTTTCTTCATTTTGTATAATTATCAAATATATTTCTATTTTAGAAATTGACATTTTGGTGATTGGAATATTTATTTGAATTTTTTCAAAATCTTCAATTTTTACTTTATTATGCTCATATTTTTCCTAGCCAGGGAGAACAGAATTTTAATAGCTATTCTAACACATTTTTTTCTGATGGATTCTTCATCTCTGTGATATGTTGGGTATGTTTTAATTGATTGAATTTCCCTTGTATGTGTCACATTTTCCTGTTTGTTTGCTGCTTATTTTTGAAATGGGTGCTGGACATGGTGCATTTTATTCTTCTGTTTGCTGAATTTGCTGTAATTCTTTAAATTTTTTGAGTTGTGTCTTGAGATTCTGCCCAGTTACTTGAAATTAGCACAATCCTTTCAAGTCTTGCAATAGGACAGTGCAGTGTCCAAGACATGGAGAGCACACTTATTACAATGTCCCCATCAATTTTTCTAACCTTGTCATCAGACAGTAGTCATGACCCACTGGCACCAAATACATTTACTTTTCTTCTGAATATGAACACCACTGATTTGTTTTTATAGTTTTGCTTTTCCTAGAATTACATGCATAGAATGATATATTATGTTTATCTGAGTCTCAAATATATATATAGTATATATTTATATGGTATAGTCTTTGTTAGAATTTGAAAACATGACAATGTCCTTTTATGAACTCTACTAGGTATCTTAAGCATAAAAAAATCATCTTTCACTTTGCCTGATAAAGTATCAACTATCCCGTCTTATGTAACATGAGCTTTCTCTGCTTACAGCTTCCAGTAACTCCTTGCCTGGCTTTGGTAGCTTTCTTACATGCATGCACAGTTCAGAATTCAGCCAGGTATACAAGGTCCCTGTTCTTTTAGGTGGACATGATGGTGGGGTTTACATAACTGGTTTTATATGTGTAGATAGAAAAGTTAGGTTAAATTTATTTCTACTCTATTTCTACTTCTATCCCCACTCCTGTCCTTTTATTCCCCTTTGTCTAATATACTGAACTTCTCTTCTTCCACTCCCCCTCTTTATTGTGGCTTAGTTTCTACATATCAACAAAACATTCAAACTTTGTGTCTTTTGAGATTGGTTTATATAACCTAGCATGATATACTCCAGAAACATCCATTAACTGGCAAACGTCATAAAGTCATTCTTATTTATGGCTGAGTAATATTCCATGTATATATACCACAAGTACTTTATCTATTCATCTGTTGATGAGAACCCTAAGTTGGTTCCATAGCTTAGCTATTATGAATTGTGCTGCTATAAACATTGATATGGCTCTATCACTGAAGTAATCTAATTTTATTTTATTTTATTTTTTTTTCCTGTTCTTCCAACTTTTTTTAATTATTTTATTGTAAACAAATGGGATATGTTGTTTCTCTGTTTGTACATGGCGTAAAGGCATACCATTTGTGTAATCATAAATTTACACAGGGTAATGCTGTTTGATTCATTTTGTTATTTTTTCCCTACTCCCCCACTCCTCCCACCCCTCTTTTCCCTCTATACAGTCCTTCCTTCCTCCATTCTTGCCCCCCTCCCTAACCCTAACTCTAACCCTAACACTAACCCCTCCAATCCCCATTATGTGTCATCATCCACTTATTAGCGATATCATTCGTCCTTTGTTTTTTTGAGATTGGCTTATCTCACTTAGCATGATATTCCCCAATTTCATCCATTTGCCTGCAAATGCCATAATTTTATCATTCTTTATGGATGAGTAATATTCCATTGTATATATATACCACAGTTTCTTTATCCATTCATCAATTGAAGGACATCTAGGTTGGTTCCACAATCTGGCTATTGTGAACTGAGCAGCTATGAACATTGATGTGGCTGTATCTCTGTAATATGCTGATTTTAAGTCCTTTGGGTATAGGCCAAGGAGTGGGATAGCTGGGTCAAATGGTGGTTCCATTCCAAGTTTTCTAAGGAATCTCCACACTGCTTTCCAGAGTGGCTACACTAATTTGCAGCCCCACCAGCAATGTATGAGTGTACCTTTCTCCCCACATCCTCGCCAACACCTGTTGTTGCTTGTATTCTTGATAATCGCCATTCTAATTGGGGTGAGATGGAATCTTAGGGTGGTTATGATTTGCATTTCTCTTATTATTAGAGATGCTGAACATTTTTCCATATGTTTGTTGATTGCTTGTAGATCTTCTGTGAAGTGTCTATTCATTTCCTTAGCCCATTTGTCGATTGGATTATTTGCATTCTTGGTGTAGAGTTTTTTGAGTTCTTTATAGATACTAGAGATTAGTGCTCTATCTGAAGTATGATTGGCAAAGATTTTCTCCCACTCTGTAGGCTCTTTCCTTGCATTGCTGATAGTTTCCTTTGCTGAGAGAAAGCTTTTTAGTTTGAATCTATCCCAGTTATTGATTCTTGCTTTTATTTCTTGTGCTATGGGAGTCCTGTCGAGGAAGTCTGGTCCTAAGCCGACATGTTGAAGCTCTGGACCTACTTTTTCTTCTATAAGATGCACAGTCTCTGGTCTGATTCCAAGGTCCTTAATCCATTTTGAGTTTAGTTTTGTGCATGGTGAGAGATATGGGTTTAGTTTCATTCTGTTGCATATGGATTTCCAATTCTCCCAGCACCATTTGTTGAAGAGGCTATCTTTTCTCCATTGCATATTTTTGGCCCCTTTGTCTAGTATGAGAAAATTGTATTTATTTGGGTTTGTGTCCGTGTCCTCTATTCTGTACCATTGATCCACCTTTCTATTTTGGTACCAATACCATGCTGTTTTTGTTACTATTACTTTGTAGTAGAGTTGAAGATCTGGTATTGCGATACCCTCTGCTTCACTCTTTCTACTGAGGATTGCTTTAGCTATTCTGGGTTTTTTATTCTTCCAGATGAATTTCATAATTGCTTGCTCTATTTCTGTAAGGTACATCATTGGGATTTTAATTGGAATTGCATTGAATCTGTATAGCACTTTTGGTAGTATGGCCATTTTGACAAAATTAATTCTTCCTATCCAGGAACATGGGAGATCTTTCCATCTTCTAAGGTTTTCTTTAATTTCTTTCTTTAGTGTTCTGTAGTTCTCATTGTAGAGGTCTTTCACCTCTTTTGTGAGATTGATTCCCAAGTATTTTATTTTTTTCGATGCTATTGTGAATGGGGTAGTTTTCCTAATTTCTCTTTCTGAAGATTCATCACTTATGTATAAAAAGGTCTTAGATTTATGTGCATTGATCTTATATCCTACTACTTTACTAAATTCACTTATGAGATCTAAAAGTTTTCTGGTGGAATTTCCTGGTTCCTCTAAGTATATAATCATATCATTAGCAAATAGGGATAGTTTGAGTTCTTCTTTTCCTATTCGTATCCCTTTAATTTCTTTGGTCTGTCTAATTGCTCTGGCTAGAGTTTCAAGGACGATATTGAAAAGAAGTGGTGAAAGAGGGCATCCCTGCCTTGTTCCAGTTTTAAGGGGGAATGCTTTCAGTTTTTCACCATTTAGAATGATATTAGCCATGGGCTTAGCATAGATGGCCTTTACAATGTTAAGGAATGTTCCAACTATCCCTATTTTTTCTAGTGTTTTGAGCATGAAGGGGTGCTGTATTTTATCAAATGCTTTTTCTGCATCTATTGAAATAATCATGTGATTCTTGACTTTAAGTCTATTGATATGGTGAATTACATTTATTGATTTCCTGATGTTGAACCAACCTTGCATCCCTGGGATGAAACCCACTTGATCATGGTGCACTATCTTTTTAATATGTTTTTGTATGCGATTTGCTAAAATTTTGTTGAGAATTTTTGCATCGATGTTCATTAAGGATATTGGTCTGAAATTTTCTTTCCTCAATATGTCTCTGTCTGGTTTAGGTATCAGGGTGATATTGGCTTCATAGAACGAGTTTGGGAGGGTTCCCTCCTCTTCTATTTTATGCAATACTTTGAGAAGTATTGGAATGAGCTCTTCTTTAAAGGTTTTGTAGAACTCGGCTGAAAACCCATCTGGTCCTGGATTTTTCTTTGTTGGTAGGCTTTTGATGACTTCATCTATTTCATTACTTGAAATTGTTCTATTTAAGTTGTGTATGTCCTCCTCATTCAGTTTAGGCAATTCATATGTCTCTAGAAACCTGTTGATGTCTTCGAAATTTTCTATTTTGTTGGAGTATAGATTTTCAAAATAGCTTCTAATCATGTTTTGTACTTCAGTCGTGTCTGTTGTGATATTTCCTTGTTCATTCTGAATTTTAGTGATTTGGGTTTTCTCTCATCTTCTCTTTGTTAGTGTGGCTAAAGGTTTATCAATTTTGTTTATTTTTTCGAAGAACCAACTATTTATTTTGTCAATTTTTTGTATTGTTTCTTTCGTTTCAATTTTGTTGATTTCAGCTCTGAGTTTAACTATTTCCTGTCTTCTACTACTTTTGGTGTTGGTCTGTTCTTCTTTTTCTATGGCTTTGAGCTGTAGTGTTAGGTTGTTTATTTGTTGAGTTTTACTTCTTTTATTAAATGTGCTCCATGAAATAAATTTTCCTCTAAGTACTGCTTTCATAGTGTCCCAGAGATTTTGATATGATGTTTCTTTGTTCTCATTTACCTCTAAGAATTTTTAAATTTCCTTCCTAGTATCTTCTGTTATCCATTCATCATATAATAGCATATTGTTTAATCTCCAGGTGTTGGAGTAGTTTCTGTTTTTTACTCTTTCATTTATTTCTAACTTCAATCCATTATGATCTGATAGAATACAAGGTAGTGTCTCTATCTTCTTGTATTTGCTAAGATTAGCTCTGTGGCATAATATATGGTCTATTTTAGAGAAGGATCCATGTGCTGCTGTTCGCTCTTGGTTGGATGGTATATTCTATAAATGTCTGTTAAGTCTAAATTATTGATTGTGTTATTGAGATCTATGGTTTCTTTGTTCAATTTTTGTTTGGAAGATCTGTCCAGTGGTGAGAGAGGCGTGTTAAAATCACCTAGTATTATTGTGTTATGGTCTATTTGGTTTCTAAAATTGAGAAGAATTTGTTTGACATACATGGATGAGCCCCTGTTTGGGGCATGGATGTTTATGATTGTTATATCTTGCTGATTTATGCTTCCCTTAAGCAGTATGAAATATCCTTCTTTATCCCTTCTGACTAACTTTGGCTTGAAGTCCACATTATCTGAAATGAGGATGGATACTCCAGCTTTTTTGCTGAGTCCATGTGCATGGTATGTTTTTCCCCATCCTTTCACCTTTAGTCTATGTGTATCTCTTTCTATGAGGTGAGTCTCTTGCAGGCAACATATTGTTGGATCTTTCTTTTTAATCCAATCTGCCAGTCTGTGTCTTTTGATTGATGAATTCAGGCCATTAACATTCAGGGTTATTATTGAGATATGATTTGTATTCCCGGTCATTTGGTTCATTTTTTAGATTTTATTTATTTATTTATTTTTTTGACACAACTTGGTTCCTCCTTTATTTGACAGTTCCTTTAGGATAATTCCTCCCTTTGCTGATTTGCTTCTTTGTGTTTTATCTCTTCTGCATGGAATATTTTGCTGAGAATGTTCTGTAATGCTGGCTTTCTTTTTGTAAATTCTTTTAGCTTTTGTTTATCATGGAAGGATTTTATTTCATCATCGAATTTGAAGGTAAGCTTTGCTGGGTATAAGATTCTTGGTTAGCATCCGTTTTCTTTCAGAGCTTGAAAAATGTTGTTCCAGGTCCTTCTAGCTTTTAGGGTCTGGATTGAAAAATCTGCTGATATCCGTATTGGTTTCCCCCTGAATGTAATTTGGTTCTTTTCTCTCACAGCCTTTAAAATTCTGTCTTTATTTTGTATGTTAGGTATTTTCATTATAATGTGCCTTGGTGTGGGTCTGTTGTAATTTTGTGTATTTGGAGTCCTATAAGCCTCTTGAACTTGATTTTCCATTTCATTCTTCAGATTTGGGAAATTTTCTGATATTATTTCATTGAATAGATTGTTCATTCCTGTGGTTTGTTTCTCTAAGGCTTCCTCAATCCCAATAATTCTTAAATTTGGCCTTTTCATGATATCCCATAGTTCTTGGAGATTCTGTTCATGAGTTCTTACCATTTTCTCTGTTTGTTCAACTTTGTTTTCAAGGTTAAATATTTTGTCTTCAATATCTGAAGTTCTGTCTTCCAGGTGTTCTATCCTATTGATTATGCTTTCTATGGAGTTCTTAATTTGGTTTATTGTTTCCTTCATTTCAAGGATTTCTGTTTGTTTTTTTCAATATCTCTAACTCTTTATTGAAATGATCTTTTGTTTCCTGTATTTGCTGTTTTAACTGTCGATTGGTGCTATCATTCAATGCCTGCATTTGCTCCTTCATCTCATCATTCAATGCCTGCATTTGCTCTTTCATCTCATCGTTTGCTTCTCTGATCATTTTAATTATGTACATTCTGAATTCCCTTTCTGTCACTCCTTCTGCCATGCTGTCATTGGATTTTATTGATGTAACATCTAGATTTGTTTGGGGCTATTTCTTCCCTTGTTTTCTCATATTGTTCAGGGATCAGTGGGTCCTTAAGATATTGCAGATTTCCTCTATTGACTTATAATGTCCCTGAAGATTGCTAGTATATCCCCTCTTATCCTTCAGTAGCCTGCAGTCTTGGAGGAAGTTGATAATGCAGTGCTCCACAAGGAACCTGCCTCTCTAGGGGTGGTGGTCTTCAGGTGGGGTATATTCCCTGATAGTGGGCAGAGGTGCCTCCACTTGTTGACCAATGGTCATCCAAAGGCAACTAGGCTGCGGGCTGAGGCAAGGCCTGTTTGGGCCTGTGTCTCTGGTTTTATCGTCCTTGTGGTAAAACCTCACCCGGCAGGGAAGACTCACCCAGTGGGGAGGTCTCACTGGTCAGTTCCCCTCCTAGAGGTTCCCCTCAATCTACAACTACCGCCTGGGTTGGGCTCTCTTCCTCTGCAACGTTCCCAGGGGCCCGGACCTACCTCTTGGGCCTAGGAGCCTCACCCTTCGCAGAGAAGTCTCCTTAGGCTGCCTCTCCTCAGAGAAGCTGCCCGCAGTCCTGGAAACTTCGCTCCGCCCCTAGGCATGTCTCTGTGCAGCTCTTCCAGCAAGAAGCCGGTCCTGGGATCCTGCTCTGCACCTAATCGCCTGGCTATGCGGCCCCTCCTCTAGCTGCCACCTGGAGCCCCGTATAATAGCTCCGAGTCCCAGAGACCCGCCACACACCTCTTCCTCCGGACAGCTGCCCGGTGTTCCGACACAGTCACTAGGAGTCCAAGCAACTCACTTCACCTCTCCTACTCCCGCCAACCGCCCGTAGCCCTAGGCAGTCACTCCGAGTCCAAGTGACCCGCCCTGTTCTTCCTCCTCCTCGGGATAACCCCCCGGGTGTTCAGGAGTGGTCACTTTGAGTCCAAACAACTCACCACTCGCCTCCTCCTCTGGCAACCGCCTGTGGCTCTGATGCAGTCACTCCTAGACCCACCGCCCTCTCCTCTTCCTCTGGGCAACCCCCTGGTGTTCAGAAGTGGTCATTCTGAGTCCAAATAGCTCACCACGCAGCTCCTCCTCAGGCAGCCGCCTGTAGTTCTGATGCAGTCACTCCTAGACCAAGCGACCCACCGCCCTTCTCCTCTTCCTCTGGGCAACCCCCCGGTATTCAGAAGCGGTTGTTCTGAATCCAAATGGCTTGCCACGCAGCTCCTCCTCAGGCAGCCATCTGTAGTTCTGATGCAGTCACTCCTAGACCAAGCGACCCGCCACGTTCCTCCTGTTCCTCCGGGCAGCCCCCCCGGTGTTCAGAAGCGGTCGTTCTGTGTCCAAACAGCTCACCACGCAGCTCCTCCTCTGGCACCGCCTGTAACTCTCATGCAGTCACTCCTATACCAAGCCACCCTCCGCACTTCTCCCCTTCCTCCAGGCAACCCCCCGGTGTTCAGAAGCAATCGCTCTGAGTCTAAACAGCTCGCCACGCTGCTCCTCCTCAGGCAGCCGCCCGGAGCCCCAGTGGCTGCTCCGAGTCCAAGCGCTGTGCTGAGCCGCCTCCTCTACAATGATCCCAGTTGTCTGCATTTACTGCTCCAGCGGGGGGGAGGGGCGTCTCACCAAGCAACTCTACTTCACAAAGTTCCTTGTGTTCTGGGGCTACCGCCCCATCTGGGACGCCTCCCCAAAGGGAGAGACTCACCTGGTGGCTTTGAGTTGGTCCCAAGTCTCTCATTATCTCCTCTTTTGAATCCTGCATCCTGGAGCAACATGAAATGCAGTCCCCCTCTAGTCCGCCATCTTGAAACCGCCAGTAATCTAATTTTAAATCTTTTGGATATATATTGAGGAGTGGGATACCTGGAATATAAAAAGAATTAAAAAAGCTTAACAACACATAAATAAATCAATAAATAAACAAATCAAAAAATGAGTAAAGAAACTGAACACTATTTTCTCAAAAGAAGAAATACAAATGATCAATCTATCTATATATACACATATATCTATAACCATATATACCAATTACAGAAATTTAAAACATTGTCCAAGAATATATCCTGTCAAAAATGTTCTGATTTTAAATTTTGCTATTGTCATTGCATATATCTTAGTGCACTTACTTTCCAATTTCTATATTCGCAAAAGTTACATCGAAAGTGAAAGTATAAAAAAAGACAGTGAGTAACATTTCTTTTAGATTTCAATTGTATTATTAATATTGCAAGTAAAATAGTGAGTTGGTATTTAGAATATGGACTATGCTCCTCCCAGGGACACCAAAGTGAACAGGCAAAGTTTGGGAGTGGATTCTCATTAGTCTGCTTTAAGAAGCCTCTCTCCTTGTAGACCAGAGTTCAAAAGACACTGGTATAGGGCCATGCAGCAGCCCAGGCCCAGGCACAGCCATTGCCTACGTGCACCTCCATTACTGCCCAGGCCCAGCCCATGGACTCTGTGCCCCGAGAGGTCTCTGTACTGTGCTGCTGCAATGTGGCTCCCCATCAACCAACACATGGGGTCACCTCAGCTCACTATCATGGATTATTCCAGACCTGGATGCTGCATTCTTAGTCCAGGCAGCTCCCATCCTGGAACACCACAGTATCAAGTAGCTCTCATGCATCAGGCTACTGAAGACTAAGAGGTGAGGTATTGGAAATATGTAGGGACACTATAAGCCTTTAGGGAAGAAACTGCAATACCTCGGATCTGCACTGCATGAATGACATGAAAAAACAAGAGAAGAAAGTATCCCAAACAAACCTGGAGGCTATATCAATAGAATCCAATGACAGCGTGGTAGAAGAAATGACAGAAAAGGAGTTAAGAATGTACATAATTATTTATTTATTTATTTATTTGGTGCTGGGGATCGAACCCATGGCCTTGTGCTTACAAGGCAAGCACTTTACTGACTGAGCTATCTCCCCAGCCCAGAATGTACATAATTAAAATGGTCTGAGAAATAAAGGATGAGATAAGAGAGCAAATGCAGGCAATGAATTATCACTCCAAAAAACAGTTAAAAGAGCAAATGCAGGAAGTAAAAGATAATTTTAATAAATTCATTTCAGAAATATATTAAAAAATAGTGCACCATGATCAAGTGGGGGTTAATTCCAGGGATTCAAGGTTGTTTCAACATCCAGAAATCAATAAATGTTATTCACCACATCAACAGATTTAAAGTTAAGAATCACATGATTATTTCAATACATGCAGTAAAAGCATTTGATAAAATACAGCACCCGTTCATGCTAAAGCACTAGAAAAAATAGTGATAGTAGGAATATTCCTCAACATTGTAAAGGCTATCTATGCTAAGCCCATGGCAAATATCATTCCAAATGGAGAAAAATTGAAAGCATTTCCCCTAAAAGCTGGAACAAGACAGGGATGCCCTGTTTTACAACTTCTATTCAACTTCATCCTTGAAACTCTCGCCAGAGTAATTAGACAGACCAAAGAAATTAATGGGATATGAATGAGAAAAGAAAAACTCAAACTATCACTATTTGCTGATAAAATGAGTCTATATTTAGAAGAACCAAAAAATTCCACCAGAAAACTTCTAAAACTAATAAATGAATTCATCAAATTAGCAGGATATAAAATCAATGCTCATAAATCTAATGCATTTCTATTCATAAGTGATGAATCCTCTGAAAGAGAATTTAGGAAAACCACTCCATTCACAATAGCCTCAAAAAAAAATATTGGGAATCAATCTAACAAAAGAGGTGAAAGACTTCTACAATGAGAACTACAGAACACTAAAGAAAGAAATTAAAGCAAACCTTAGAAGATGGAAAGATCTCCCATGTTCTTTAATAGGCAGAATTAATATTGTCAAAATGGTCATACTACCAAAAGTGCTATACAAATTCAATGCAATTCCAATTAAAATCTCAGTGATATACCTCATAGAAATAGAGAAAGCAATTATGAAATTCATTTGGAAGAATAAGCGACTCAGACTAGCCAAAGCAATCCTTAGTAGGAAGAGCAAAACAGGAGGTATTCCAATACCAGACCTTCAACTATACTACAGAGCAATAGTAACAAAAATGGCATGGTATTGGCACCAAAATAGACAGGTAGACCAAATGGCACAGAGAGAAACTCACATAAATACAGTTTTCTCCTACTAGACAGAGATGCCAAAAACATTCACTGGAGAAAAGATAGCTTCTTCAACAAATGGTGCTGGGAAAACTGGAAATCCATATTGAGTAAAATAAAATTAAACCCCTATCTCTCACTCTGCACAAAACTCAACTCAAAATGAATCAAGAACCTTGGAATTAGACCAGAGACCCTGCACCTAATAGGAAAAAAAGTAGGCCCAAATTTTCATCTTGTCAGCTTAGGACTAGACTTCCTTAATGTGTCTCCCAAAGCACAAGAAATAAAAACAGGAATCAATAAATGGGGTAGATTCAAACTAAAAAGCTTTTTCTCAGCAAAGGAAACAATTAACAATGTGAAGAGAGCCTACAGAGTAGGACAAAATTTCTACCACATGCACTTCAGATAGAGCACTAATCTCCAGAATCTATAAAGAACTCAAAAATCTTAACACCAAGAATACAAATAACCCAATCAATAAATGGGCTAAGGAAATGAGCAGACACTTCACAGAAGAAGATCTATGAGCAACCAACAGATACATAAAAAAATGTTCAACATCTCTAGCAATTAGAGAAATACATATTAAAACTACACTGAGTTTCCATCTCACTCCAGCCAGTATGGCAATCATCAAGAACACAAGCAACAATAAATGTTGGTGAGGATATGGGGGAAAAGGTACACTCATAAACTGCTGGTGGGACTGCAAATTGATGCAACCGCTATGGAAAGCAGTATGAAGATTCCTAAGAAAACTTGGAATAGAACTACCATTTGACCCAGTCATCCCACTCCTTGCTTCATACCCAAAGGATTTAAAATCATCATATTATAGTGACACAGTCACATCAATGATTATAGCAGCTCAATTCAAAAATAGCTAAACTATGGAACCAGTTCAATTAAAAAATAGCTAAACTATGCCCTTCAACAGATGAATGGATAAAGAAAATGTGGTATATATACACAATGGAGTATTACTCAGCTTTGAATAAGAATGAAACTTTGGCATTTTCCTGTAAATGGATGGAACTGGAGAATATTATGCTAAGCGAAATAAGCCCATCTCAAAGAACCAATGCCAAATGTTTTCTCTGATATGTAGTTGCTAATGCACAAGAAGTGGGGAGATAAGAAGTATTTTAGACTAGACAGAGGAGAGTGAAGGGAGGGGAGGAGGCATGGGGGTAGGAATGATAATGCAATGAATCAGACATTATTACTCTATGTATATGATTACATGACCTGTGTAACTCTACATCATGTGCAACCAGATGAATGAGAAGTTATACTCCAGTTATGTAGGATGTGCAAAAATGCATTGTACTGTCATGTATATCACACTGATGGACAGATTTGAGGGACTTGGCATCTCAAGCACAGGTGAGGAAAGTGCACACTTCACCCTGGAGAGTCTCCACTTCCTCATCATTGTCCGTTCCATCTACTACTTCTGGGTGCCCAGGAAGTCCTGGAGGGACAGGTTGCTGAAGCTAAAGGCCTATGTCTTCAACACTGTCCCTCAGCTTCCAGTACCTGCTTACCCTATGAGACTCCCGCCTCAGAGCCCAGCCCTTAGTGTTTGGAGTTCTGTATGAAGAACTAGCTCTTCAATAGCCATATACAGCATATGCCTATCACAAAATAATAATTCCTCCATTGCATTTTGTGTATTAATAATGGATATAAAATCCTTTTCATTTATGTGAATGTTTTAGTCAGCTATTTTGCTGCTGTGACTAAAAGATCTGACCAGAACTATTTTAGGAGAGGTAAAGTTTATTTGGGGACTCACAGGTTTCAGAGGTTTCAAACCTTAGGCAGTTGGCTCCATTCCTCAGGGCTCCAGGTGAGGAAGAACATTGTGGTGGAAGAGTGTGGTGGAGGAAAGCAGCTCACATGATCAGAGAGCAGAGAGAGACTCCACTCTCTAGATACAAAATAGATACCCCATAGCCACACTCCCATTGAACTGCTTCCTCTGGTCACACTCCATCTGCCTCTGGTTACCACTTAGTTAATCCGATTATGGATCAATTCACTGAGTAGGTTAAGACTACAACCCAATCATTTCTCCTCCAGACCTTCTTGCATTGTTTCACATGTGACTTTTGGGGGACACCTCACATCTAAACCGTAATAGTGAACATGCCTATCACAATGCCTGGCATGCACATGTCCTCAATAATGGAAAGATCAATAGAGGGAAGGGAGCAGGAAGTGGGGAGAGGGAAGGGGAAGGAGAGGTACTGAATTAGAACAAGACATATTCCATGCTTTCATAATTATGTCAAAATGAATTCAACTGTCATAATTAACTAAAAACATTAAAAATTTAAAAATTAGAAACCCAGTTTAGTCAATCAGAAACATTCAAATATAAATAAGCATGACTTTACTGTGATTACACGTATAATGACAAAGGGCAGCCTGCATTTAGTGTGTACTGATGCACAGGCACTTTCTAGCATTTTTACAATCACTTGATCCTCAGGACTCTCCTGTGAGATGGGTGGGTACAATTCCTACTCCCACTGTATTGGGGGAAGAGACTGAGCACATAGAGGTTAATCAGCCACTCAGGGTGCTATGAAATGTGGTGAAGGGCAGGCAATGCAGGTAGTGCAGGCAGTGTGGGTGGAGCCCATGTTTCTATGGATACACTATGGATAGGGCCCTTACCAGCATGTCCTGTGGCTGTGTCCAGGCATCCTTAAAGCCATACCTGAAATTCTGCCTGTGCACAGATGATCAGTCAAATAAAAATGATGCCCAAACAGAATTCATATTGAATTAACATACTCATTTCCACTAAATCTTGAAACTCAAAAGACCAGAAGACAATCACAGGGCACAAAGGATAACCCAAAGAGAAACTTCTGCAGAAGATTGTGTTGTTTACTCTGCAAGTAAGAGAACACTTGGTTGTCACTTCATGGAATGGAGTTCCTGAAGGTCAACAGAAGGCAGGGAAGACCACCCTTAGGATCATGATTCTGCCATTTCCAGGAAACAGAGTTGATAATTTTAGTATAGCTGTCACTATCAAGTAGTACAATCAATTTTAGTGCTTCGATAAATACTTATGCAATATTTAGAGACACCTCTGAATGCTCCAACTCCTGGACAATATTAATTCATATCATTCCTATAGCAATCACCTGTGGTCAGTGGTGGTATTATTTGTTAGGAAAAATAAAAAAATGCAAAAATGCAGCACCAGATGTTAAGGGCAGTTGTGGCTCACTGATAGCTCCCAGAAAAACACGCCGCAGACATGAGGTCTCACACAAGGGACTTTATTTATGTGGTCTGCTCAGGGAGAAAAGAAGGGGTGAAAAAGAAAGATGGCGCGTGGCTTCTCCCAGATATTGGAATCTCGTGGGCTGGGAGGAACCAATTGCGGAGGAGAATTCTTGCAGGCCAATAGCATGTTAGGACATAACCGTGAGAGGCAGCAAGATGGCGGCAGCGTAAGCTGGAAATTCCTGTAACGTAAGAGGCGGGCAGAGCGCAGATTGACAAGTGGTGGGAAGGCTGGAAATTCCTGTAAAGGAAAAGGCAAGCGACTTTATACCTTACATTATTATCTCTTATTAATGAGAAAACTCAGATAAAGATAGGCTGAGTCACACAGTGACAAGAGCACAGGTAGTCACAGCAGAACTATGCTTTCCTTCACAGGCTGCAGGTTCAGAGGCTGCACTATCCAGCTGCCTCTCATGGCCACAGACTTTTGGAGATTGAAGATTACACTGTGTAACATTAATTGTAAAATCTTGTTGTAAAGTACAAATGATCTTTGCAGAGCATTTTGTAATGTAGAAAACATTTTTCTGTTTCTAAATTAGAATTTTGTGACCCACAATTAGAAACATCTGTTGTTTTCATTGGGAAGTCACAAGGTTTTATTAGGTAACATTAGGAAAAAAATAAAGACTGTCTTGTAAACTTCCAATATGTGAAGAGAAGAAGCAGAAAAGTGTTAGCAAATTGCTAAGAGGCCTAGAGGACTTTACACCTGCAATTACATTCATTGCAATTAATGACAACATATTAAATTTGACATTGCTTTACTGACAATTCTGCATTATTATCAATTAAACTTACACTATATTGGATTTTCTATTTTTATTTTTATTTTATTTGTTCTAATTAGCTGTACATGACAGTAGAATGCATTTTATACATTTTGATAGATCATACTTAAGTGGAGTGTAATCTAGCATTTTGCTAGAAAGCATCACGATTTTCCTCAGAGTTCATTACCGCATACCAGCCATCACACGACCACAGGAATGCAAAACTGTGCTCTAGCGTCCTGAGTTTCCTCCACTGTCCTCTAGTGGTGGAACGTAATATTACACACACTCCAGAGAGAAAATGCCAATTCTTGCAGAGCTGGTTTTACTGGAAGTGTAATTTGAAGCCCAGAGCCAGCTGATTGATTTAAAAGTGGTTCACCTAACATGCAAATAATATCGTGATAAGTTATGGGCTTTGTCGAAAACTCCTACTACATTTGCTCTGTGGCTCAGTACTTTTTTCCACTCATTTTTTCAAGTGATGAATTACATTGGCAATTTTTCTGATATTTAACTGAACTTTTAATAGTCTTGTGAAAAACTCTATTTGGTTATAACACACACACAACTGCCTCTTGATTTGCTAATGTTTTATTTCAAATATGCTTATCAATGATAGTTAATAAAATTGATTTAAATTTTTATTTTTCTTAGTTGTCATATCTAATTTGGGTATCAATCTTATAATAAGCGCATCCAGTAAATCTTCTTTTTCTACTCTTAGAAAATGTTTTTCCAAGAATTATCTTTACCTTGAATGTGCTTTCAAAATTCACTTGTGAATCCTTGTGAATACTATCTTTTGTGTTGTGAGGTAAAGGTTTGAGGAGCGATGTACCTTTCTTCAATATTTACTATTTCCTGTTCTCTATTTCTTGTTTATTGTTTATTTCCTCTCTAATTCAGTCAGGGATTCCTTTACTTTAGGCTATGTTATTAAGAAAATAAAAGTTTACGATAGTTTATTTCTAAATGAATTATTCCTTTCCTGTCTATGTGATGCCATTTTTATTAGTTTATCCTCGTTTATCTGTACTTTATCCTATTTTTTCCTCCATCTATCTTTTTTCCTTTCCTTTCTTGTTTTGGGTTTCCTGGACTTTGAAAAATTCTCTTTTATTTCCTATATTCATAGAGAAGTGATAGATCATATTGTATAGTTGGGTCACTTATTTCCTTCCTCAACCTTACCTAATTTTTCAATATTTTCAAGTAAATAGCTTGTGGCTTTGATAATAACCCTGTAATCTTTTGGCTTTCTATTTCATTATTTCTGAGTTTCTAAGTTATGTGTGCTTTCCTTTCTTCTAAGTTACTTTACCACTTTGTTGCCTCCTCTTTTTCTACTCTTCCTCTTTCTATTCCTCTTTATCTTCCTCTTTTTTTCCTCTTCTGTTGAATATGTAGCTCATCTTCCTTCCAGTTTTAGATATTCTAATATATTCATTCCTAGAAGTAAATATCTCTTTATATAGCTTTGATTATATATTCCACAAATTTTGAAATGTAGTATTTTGAATGTTACTTAGTTTCAAATATTTCATAAGTATTACTATCCTTTCCTCTTTGACCTATTTGCTATTTGGGAATATCCCTTATGTTTTCTTTCTTTATATTATTTTTTTTTTTGCTTTTACCGGTCATCTTATAATGTAGTTGCCTTTGTCCTGTGATGACAGACTGTGTGATACAAACTTTTAGAATTTATTGAGATTGTGACATAGTACCTGGAAATATTTTACAACTATTCCATGCAGTTTTTAAAGGAAATGCTCTACTCCATTGGTTACTTGGTTCCCTATGTGTTTATTAAATCTATCCTTTTAATTGTGCTGTTCAAGTCTAGAGTCTTAATTTTTTTGCTGCTTCTTTTCTTTTCTTTTTTTTTTTTTTAGGTATTTTTAATCCTCATAGTATTGAAGCCAGAATTGGGGACAGGCAGTTAGTGTAGAAATAGGAAATCAGGTCAGATCAAGAAAATGGAGGCCATAAAGTCATCTGCCTCTGGAAGTTGGAGACTCCCATGGGAGAATGGAATGTCACGGACCTGCAGAACCCATTGATAACCAAATTTACCTGCCCTTGTCAGAGACTACAGGCAGGAAGGTGCTGATTAATGCCCCCTGGGCCCTTGCCTGTCTGAATCACTTTGACCCTCCCCCTGCCCCATCCGCTTTTCACTTTTTACATCTCACCTGCAAAACCAGGCCTAATCCCTTAGGCAGGAAGGGAAGAGATAAGGAAGAAAGAATGGGAGAATAAAACCCATAAAAAGGACAAGATTTGCTCATCCCATGGATTCTGCCTTTGGGTCCCCTTCTTCCACCCGGGAGAAGTCTGCTTTTACTTTTCTTTAATAAAGCTGCATTTTCCACTCTACATTTGCCTCAGCGTGCTTCTCTGGCATTATACTTCAACACCTGAGGAAGCAGGACTCGTCACCGGTAAAGAGCGGTATCAGTATGACTGTGAAATTGATTTGTTTATTTCCTCTCTAATTCAGTCAGGGATTCCTTTACTTTAAGCTATGTTATTAAGAAAATAAAAGTTTATTATAGTTTATTTCTCAATGAGTTATTCCTTTCCTATCTATGTGATGCCATTTTTATTACCAATTTGTGAGTTTTTCCTAAAAATCACATCCTTGCTGTTAGTATTGAAAGAATAATTTTTTATCAACTGCATCTATTTTCATCTTTTTGTTTTTGAATTTTTAAATGAGTTATTAAATGTAAATTTGTAGGCAGCATTTATCAAGGTTTTCTTCATTCAATTTTCTCAACATAGTTATAGATATTATCAGGCATATTTAAAATTTTCAGCAAACTTTTTATTCCTCCCCACAATGAAAGACCTTAAATACAATTAATTCTGTTATCATGCAACATGTATTCTCAAAAATTTCTGTTCTGCACAAAAATGGGTAAGATAAACCACAGGGTTAATGGCAAATGACATAATCAGAACTCAACACTCAAAACATTGTCAGGGGCATACAATAAAGAGAGTTACCAAATAAAATTTTCCCTGCTTACTTTTAGTCCTAATGGGGAGGAACTTGGCAGGGGCCCTTCTTGCCAAGGTCTGAAGGACAAAACCTCCTTTACTGTACCTCCCTTGTCATCATAGACACTCCTCATCTATCCTTATTTTGATTAATTCTTAGCAATAATAATTAGGCAAAAGTACACATTTTGTTGTGTATTTTTCTTTTCTTTATATTTTCACAGGATATTACAAAGAATGGAGTGGTGAGTAAGAGAAGATATATATAAATCCAAGGAATCTAAAATCTTAGGATAACTGTCAACTTGGAACACCATTGGATAATAAAGAAAGGTATTTTGGGGCTGGGGTTGTGGCTCAGTGGTAGGCAACACATGCTGAAGCCAGAATTAAGGACAGGTAGTTAGTGTAGAAATAGGAAATCGGATCAATTCGAGGAAATGAAGCCTTGAGGCCATCTGCCTCTGGAAATTGGAGACTGCTCCTGAAAGAGTGGAATGTCAAGGATCTCTAGAGCCTATTGATGACCAAATTTACCTGCCTTTATCAAGGACTGCAAGCATGGAGCTGCTAATTAATGCCCCCTGGGCCCTTATCTGCCTGAATCACCCTGGCCCTCCCCTTGCCCATGGTTTCTCAGGTAATGCAAAACCAGGCCTAGTCATGTAGGCAGGAAGGAGAGATAAGGGGGGAGAAAACTGGAGAACAAAAGGGACTTTAATCTATAAAAGATGTAGGGTGCGCTCACTTCTGGGGACTTTAGAACATCAGCCATGGCCCCCTTCTTCCTGCTGGGAGAAGTCTGTATTATTACCTTTAAATAAAACCTGCTTAATATGCTTGCCTTGGCATGATTCTATAGTGTTCAATCTTCAACATTAGAAGGAGCAGAACTCGTCACCGGTAAACAGTGGTATCAGATTTGGAGGTCCCACCGAGATTTACGCCAAGGTAAGTAAACTTCTCCCTCCACGCACCCAACATCTGTTTGAGGTGCATCTTTCTGTCTCTTTATTTTTGGAGGGCAAAATGGGCACCCGTCAGCTACTTAAATGCAGTTAGTGCAGCTGCCATTCTTAAGACTCTGGTGAGAGGTTTCCTGGCCCAGGCAAGTTTCCAATCACCTGCTCTGTAGGCATGTTGGACTGTGTTGAAGCCATTTCCTACTTTTCTGTCCAGGCCCGGGGCGCAATTGCCGCGAGTACACAGTGTCCCTAGTCCTGATCTGCCCAGGATGCGTGGAGGCGGAGGAAGAGTTGGAGCAACTGCGGGGTTCCCTGGCCCGGGCTACTCTCGGGTGGACCCCAAAGGTTCCTTCTCCAGACTCCCCCTCCCGACAGCCCTGAGGGGTATCCAGAGTGATCAGTAGATGAGTGGCACTGAGGGAAAGCGCCAATTACCTTTGCCGCCGTATGGGCCATACAGTGCACAACACTTCCGCACATCCACTCCCTCCTGGATGCTCCCCTTCCCTTGCCAGTCAGACATTAGGAATTCAAGCTATAGGATTAAGGCCTGGGATGATTAGTATGAAAATGCCCAGGTTCCCTTTGTTCGCATAGTTAGCCTTCACTAGTCTAGACACTAGAGTCTCCCCATTACTGTTCCTGTGCTTAAATGTGCTCACTGTGTTCTCTTTAAGTTGCAAGAGGGAGACATTTAAGAACCCCTCCCGTGAGACCCTCCAAGCAAAGGGCATTATACGCCTAACAACCAATTGATGTCCCCCACCCTCCGGAGATTCCTTTAGTCTACAGGGCAAGAAGATAGGCAAAAGGCACACTTTTTACTTTTGTCATCATTTGTCATAATTAGGAGTTTATAGTGGCAGGAGGAAAGCAGTAATGCCCTTAAGTCTGAATCCTCCCAGGGTCTCTAGCACAGGGAAAACTAGGACCCTAGCACTTTGCTGAAGAAGGCCAGAAATAACTTTGGCAAAGCCAGGTAGTGAGAGACGGATTTTTCTGGACCGTAAGGAAGTTCAAAGTTAGGGAGACATCCCTAATACTTCTAACTCAAAAGGGATCTTCTCACTCAACAGTATTGCCAAGTTCACCACTAGCCTGCATACTGCTAAATTACAAATGATCAAGAAAAGTGCCTTTCATATGTTACCATGCTTGACATCAATAATTTCTACCATGAGAGGAGAAAGCCTTGAGGAATTGCCCACTAAGGGACAACTTAAGACAGACAAAAATAAATTTAAGGAGGCTTTTGGAGGATCCTAATAAATATTGAGATATTTCAAAACTTATGCCAGGTATGACTTCACCTGGAAGATTATGCTATTAACCATCTAGAGAACAGGCAGTTCACAGAAACCATCCTAACTGGGATTCAAATAATGAGTAGGATGCCTAAAAAGACTATTATGCAGCCTTCAGGAAAGTCCTGCTATTTTCATGGAGAGACTTAGGAAAGCAATAAGAAAACATACCACTCTGAATCTTGAATCCATAAAGGGATTTATACCTACTTTTAATAGGTATAAATTTATACCTACTTTTAAGGTATTAATTCATTATTCAGTCAGCCCCAAACATTTAGAGGGAATTACAAAAATTGGCACATGGCCCTGATCAATCCTCAGATGATCTTTTCCAGTTTGCATCTTCCATTTTTTAATAGACATCAAAAAGAAAGAAAAGGGAACATATAGGCAAGAAAAAGGACTTACTAAAGATCATTCAAACTGATAGAAACTTTTAATGCCTTGCAATAGTCCATGCAATTTGTCCATTTTAGGAGTTAAAAAGCAAACTGCCTAGTCCAAGACCTTAGAATAATGAAGCAGTAATTTCCCCCACCCTGTAGTTCTTAATCCATACACTTTTATCTTGGATTCCAACTGCTGCTTGGTTTACTAAGTTAGATTTAAAAGATGGCTTTTCCTGTTTATGCTAGTCTCTGAATAGCAATTTCTGTTTGCCTTTGAGGAACCAGATACTGTATCTCAATTAACCTAGACAGTATTGCCTCAGGATTTAGATGGCTCTCACCTGTTCCAGACAAACCTTAGCTAAGGACTTAACAAAATTCAGAGATAAAACATCTGTGATTGTTCAGTAAGTAAATGACATCCTTTATGTGCCTCCACCCAGGAGGAATATCAAAAGGCCATTGCAGAACTCCTAAACCTCTTATCTAATAGGAATTATAAGATCTCAAAGATAAAGCTTAATTATGTCATCAACAGGTTCAATACTACAGAAAATAGCCACTATAGAACAATATTCTGCCCCAGGAATATCAAGAAGGGACCTTACTTCAAGCTCCTGTCCTCAGCTTACCTATGAAGCAAAATTTAACCTGTTTTTCACAAAGGGGAAAATAAATCCTGGATAAGCAGCCATAGGCAACTCAATAACCAAGGCATATCCCAGTGAGGAACTTAGCAAAGTAGCTTCATTCTCAAAAGTAATGGAAAATAAGGTCTCATAATTTTCTTTGACATCCAACCTGTCCTGATGAGATGGCTAAAATGCCCTAGGCACAAGGTTTCTGTTAAAACCTGTTAGATCCTTCCAGATCTCAGTCAAGGCTTACATTGAAATGTAAATAAAAGAAGTCCAAAGGCTCAGTAGGAGACCGGTCTCAAACCCAAGGAAAAAAAAGGTAAAAAGAGTCTTACCTGAACTCCAGCAAAAGTAAATTTTATGGTGCTTTACTGAAGTAATTAACGGCTGTATCATTTTTCCAGGACTCTTGTTTTTTTTTAATTCTATATATTTTTTTGAGCTCATGATTTTTTTGATCAGTTCTATTTTTTATTCAACTAGAGTTTTTGAACATCTGTTACATTGCAATGGAGATTCACCTATAAAGTTACAAGGCCTTTGATTTTGTTTTATTTGTATGTCGTACTGTCTGATGTCATGTTTTGTCTGTATCAAAACTGAGCGCTCCTAAAATTAAAATTTAAAAATGGATCCAGATACTTTTAATTCACATGATTTAAAGGTTCAATTCAAATTGGGTAAACTAATAATAGTAAAATGTCTTTGAAAATAACTCGCAAGTCTCTAGGTGGTCAAACTAATAAAATACTGATGTTAATAAAATGTCTAATATCAATTGTTTCTAGGACTTTTCTTCAACAGGAAAGAGACAGCAAATACTGTTCAGGACACTTGTCTGATAACTTGGTTTTTATAGAATAAGTGAATTAGAGTTAACATGTATGGGATTACTCAAATGTGTTTGTGGAGACATCTGATTAATTTACAAAGTTAAAATGCTAATTGTTAAATAACATCAAGTACTTTTAACTCCTTAAATTACATGGGGTAACATACTTAAACATTATTGGTGTTTTCATAGGTTGGTAAATAAAAAGGGTTTGTAATTACTTTGTGTCCTCACTAAACTAAAAACAAGGTTACTAAGAGTTATGTCCTAACAAGTGCAGTGCTATATACAAAGGGTCCCAAAAGTTTCATCTGTGTTTCAATTAGAGTACTATAAACAACAAAATATTTAATCTTATTAAAATAGAGCAATTTATCTAAATTCAGAAATTTCATAAGAGTTGTTTCAGAATGTGAACAAAAAGGGGTCAACAAATAGGAAAGAGAAAATAAAAGGTTCTGGGTATGGAAATATATTTAGTAAAGGGAAAAGAAAATGTTTCTGGGTAAGAAAGTGCTTGTGTGATGAAATACATGAGGGTCTAAGTAAGTGCTAAGAAAGTCTGTGTGTAAGTAAAGGGCAAGTTTCAACAAGTTTGCATAAAACTAAGTTGGTTGTATGTATGTGAGACAGCTAAAGCTATTTAAGGTTTTTCCTAAGGTGAAATACTAATGTTCTGATATAAACCAAATTTTAATCTATATGGTAAAATGACAAGGATTTCTTAGAAACACTAATTTACTCTTAACTTTATGTCTATCAAGTTTTATTCTTTAGAACAATTAGTCTTAAAAATTGGGGTTTATACAATTATGGTTAAACAACTGTTAGAGTATTGTACTATGTTACAGAGTCTACATTTTTCTTTAAAAACTAAATTTGATAAGATAAAAGTGTCAAGGTAATTGTGAAATGGTCACCAGTTGTATATTAAATGTGTTCATATTTTTCAGGTATACAAGTTTTTAAAGCAGGGAATTTATCAAGCTGTGCTATTCTCCAGATTAAATTTGTCTGTACTGGTAATTTTAAACTTATAAAGAGTAAATTTTAATGGGGATTTATTTCTATCATTTAATGTTCTATTATAGGACCTGTTATCAATAATGTAAAATTTGTTACTTTTTACACTGAGATAAAGAATTTCAAATATAAATGTATTTATAAAAGTTAGAACCTAACTTTTTTAAAGGCTAATATTGTGAAACATTTTGCCACTTTGACACACAAAAGAAAAGTTAAAAGCTCTCTCAGCCTTTCTTTGATTCAAGTTTTAGATACAATGTTAAATTGTGTTAATTCTAAAGTTTATAAAGACTCAGGAAACAGTATATGTAAACTACTTAATGATATTTAAGGAAGAAGCAAAGATCAACATCAGAATTAGAACACTTAAGATTTATAAAGAGCCATGCCTTACCTGAGATAAGGCTCTGCCTCCCACCTTACTGCATAATAGAACAGCTCCAAAATAAGTCAGACTTCAGCTTATTTAAAGTTATAGTCAAAAGATTGGTTCTTGTTGTAAAAGTACTGTGATCTCAAATAGAGAATATAATGTGGTTCTCAGTCAAAATTCAAGATAGCTATTATACAAGCAGAATATATTTTTATTCTTGCTAATTTCATTTTGTAAAACTGTTACCTGTTAATGTTTTGCAGAAGTAGCTGCTTCAAGAACACGCAACCTAGGTAACTTGTGATAATAAGCCATCACCTAACAGATAGTGGTAACAGATACCAGAACAGATAGTGGTAACTTCCAGTACTAATACAGACTCCAGTTAGATAAAAGGGTAAATAACTGTAAAGTTATGGACACTAAAGTTAAAGCCCAGTACTCTTACTTTATGACTGTTGAGACTGGCTTGCTGGGTGATTAAGATCAAACTTAGAGATTGGAATTAAATACAAAAGGCAAGATAGACCAGTATTTGGATCTTTTGCCCTCAGTCAGCCTGAACCCACGAACACAAGGACTTCTCTAAGGAGCGTTGCAACTCTGGGTCACACAACCTCCTGATCAAGGAGATTGTTGAGACTAGAGGATGAAAAATCACTCAGTGCATCTGCTGCAAAGGAGGGTCATGGAAAAAGGGAGACATCCCTTAATGCTTCCAAAGGAAGCCACCTCATCAAGGAGACCCGGCCTAACCAGTGGCACTAGTGGAGCTAAGAAGCTGCTCTTAAGTTCTCTATGAGTGACCCCTGTGGGAACTCAGTTGACTCTTTAACAAGACAGGAACCAGGTCAATTTGACCAGCTTGATCTTAGACACCCAGCAAAACAGTGAAAACCAAAATATAGCCATTCTTGGGCATTTAAAAGAAATAATAGTTAAATGTAACTTAAGATGTACACTTGTATTAGCCCACTGGAATAAAGACTGGAAGCTACAAATGAAAGAAAGATTCTTCAGCAAATGTGCCTGATAACTATCAAGAGAAATTGCCAGAGTCAGAAGTTTTTAGTCAGTTTAAGGCCTGCAGACCTTCCTAAGCTACACAGGTACACTTAATCTATGTTTACTCCTTTGATTATCTATCCCTAAGTAACAGAAGTATAGAAATCTCTACTAAACACAGGTTATACCAATAAAGGAATATTTTACAAAAATCAGATGATATTAAGTAGTTTAACTATATTTTCTGGGGACATCTATGACATTAAGAGTTAAATGTTGTGTTTACATTCCTGATAACCTGGACAATGTTAAAGTCCCAAAATAAAGGCCTTGTCCTCTCCAGCTTTTGTTAGGCCTAGTTATGGGAACAATTTCTCAGTACTTCCACCTACTGGTGAGAGATTGACTTGTCATTTTCATGATACTTAGTGGAATGTTTCAGATGCTGCACCATTTACTTTGTACTAATCTCATTTCAGTACTCATGTCTTTTTGTTCTTCTATCATAGAAGCACCCACCCCCAGATGACTTTACAACCTGCTCTTCCCCAACCAGACTTCTACCTTGGACCCCTCGATTGACCCGATTTTTTAAAAAAGGAACTCCAAACTGCTTGCCCTTCACTGCCCCCTTTCAGCTTCGAAGAAACCAGAACAATCGGCGCCGCCTTCATTTTCCTTACAGCAGTTAGGAGTTCCTAAAGCTAAAGGGGGGAATGAAGCCAGAATTAAGGACAGGTAGTTAGTGTAGAAATAGGAAATCAGGTCAATTCGAGGAAATGAAGCCATGAAGCCATCTGCCTCTGGAAGTTGGAGACTGCCCCTGGAAGAATGGAATGTCAAGGATCTCCAGAGCCCATTGATGACCAAATTTACCTGTCTTTATCAAGGACTGCAAGCATGGAGCTGCTAATTAATGCCCCCTGGGCCCTTATCTGCCTGAATCACCCTGGCCCTCCCCTTGCCCATGGTTTCTCAGGTAATGCAAAACCAGGCCTAGTCATGTAGGCAGGAAGGAGAGATAAGGGGGGAGAGAACTGGAGAACAAAAGGGACTTTAATCTATAAAATATGTAGGGTGTGCTCACTTCTGGGGACTTTAGAACATCAGCCATGGCCCCCTTCTTCCTGCTGGGAGAAGTCTGTATTATTACCTTTAAATAAAACCTGCTTAATATGCTTGCCTTGGCATGATTCTATAGTGTTCAATCTTCAACATTAGAAGGAGCAGAACTCATCACCAGTAAATGGCGGTATCAATGTGAGGCACTGGGTTCAATCCTCAGCACCATAGAAAAATAAAATAAGTAAAAAGAAAAGAAAGGCATATTGAACATAGCTACTGTTTGTGTGATAGAGATTAATTTCCATTGAGAACTTAGGTTCATTGAAACATAGAATTAACTCAGAATTTGGTTAGGGTTTGGGGAAGACGTAAGATTTGGGGAAAAGAACTAAGATGCTTATTGCTCTTCCCTGTTTCCTCTTTCAGATACATTTCAAGGAAACTCCAGGAACCAGAAAGAAACAAATGTGATTTCTCTAGGAACCTGGATATGGAGTTTGTGGTGTTGCTGCTTCTGTGAGCTTGCCCTGGATGAGGTGGAAAGATATCTTCTTAGAATAGATTAGGGGGTTTCAAGATTGGGGACTAGAGGGTGGCTGCATTTCATGTTGCTCCAGGACTCAGGATTCAAAAGAGGAGATATTGAGAGACTTGGGATCAACTCAAAGCCTCCAGATGAGTCTCTCCTGTTGGGAGGCATTCTGGATGGTAGTCCCAGAATGCAGGGAACTTTGTGAAGTAGAGTTGCCCAATGAGACACCCTTCCCCCCGCTGGAGCAGTGCACTTGGACAACTGGAAGCATCATAGAGGAGGCTGCTCAGCACAGCACTTGGACTTGGAGCAACCACTGGGGCTCCGGGCGGCTGCCCAGAGGAGGAACTGTGCGCAAGCTGTTTGGACTCAGAGCGACCACTCCTGAACACCGGGGGGCTGCCTGGAGGAGGAGGAGGAGCGCGGTGAGTCACTTGGACTTGGAGGGACTGCACCAGAGCTACAGGCGGTTGCCAGAGGAGGAGGCCTGTGGTGAGTTGTTTGGACTCAGAGTGACCGCTCCTGAACACCGGGGGCTGTCTGGAGGAGGAGGAGGAGGAGCGCGGCGGGTCACTTGGACTCAGAGTGACTGCACCAGTGCTACGGGCAGCTGCCCAGAGGAGGAGCTGCGCGCAAGCTGTTTGGACTCAGAGCAACTGCTCCTGAACACTGGGGGGCTGCACAGAGGAGGAGCGCGGCAGGTTGCTTGGCTTCGGAGCGGCCGCACCAGAGCTCTGAGCGGCTGCCTGGAGGAGGAGGTGTGTGGCGGGTCACTTGGACTCAGAGTGACTGCTCCTGAATGCCCAGGGGGCTGCCTGGAGGAGGAGGAGGAGCGTGGCAGGTCACTTGGACTCAGAGTGACTGCCCAGGGCTATGGGCGGTTGGCAGGAGGAGGAGGCGTGCAGTAACTTGCTTGCACTCCTAGCAACCACACCGGAACACCGGGCAGCTGCCCGGAGGAAGAGGCGTGCGGCGGGTTGCTGGGACTCGGAGCGACTGTACGGGGCTCCAGGTACCTGCTCAGAGGAGGGGCCGCATAGCCAGGCGATTAGGTGCAGAGCAGGGTCCCAGGACCTACGAGGCTTCTTGGTGGAAGAGCCGCACAGAGATACACATAGCGGCAGAGCGAAGGTTCCAGGACTGCGGGCAGCTTCTCTGATGAGGGGCAACCTAAGGAGACTCATCTGCAAAGGGTGAGGCTCCCAGGCCCAGGAGGTAGGTCCGGGCCCCTGGGAACGTTGCAGGGGAAGGTAGCCCAGCCCAGGCGGTTGTTGTGGATTGAGGGGAACCTCTAGGAGGGGAACTGACCAGTGAGACCTCCCCACCGGGTGAGTCTTCCCGGCCTGATGAGGTTTTCCCACAAGGACGGTAAAACCAGAGACACAGGCCCAAACAGGCCTCGCCTCAGCCCGCAGCCTAGTTCCCCTGCGAATGACCATTGGTCAACAAGTGGAAGCACCTCTGCCCACTATCAGGGAATATACCCCACCTGAAGACCACCACCCCTAGAGAGGCAGCTTCCTTGTGGAGCACCGCGTTATCAACTTCCTCCAAGACTTCAGGCTACTGAAGGATAAGAGGGGATATACTAGAAATCTTCAGGGACATTATAAGTCAATAGAGGAAAACTACAATATCTTAGTGGTCCACTGATACCTGAACAATATGAGAAAACAAGGGAAGAAATAGCCCCAAACAAATCTAGATGTTACATCAATAAAATCCAATGACAGCATGGCAGAAGAAATGACAGAAAGGGAGTTCAGAATGTACATAATTAAAATGATCAGGGAGGCAAATGATGAGATGAAAGAGCAAATGCAGGCATTGAATGATGAGATGAAAGAGCAAATGCAGGCATTGAATGATCGCACCAATCAACAGTTAAAAGAGCAAATACAGGAAGCAAAAGATCATTTCAATAAAGAGTTAGAGATATTGAAAAAAAAACATAAATCCTTGAAATGAAGGAAACAATAAACCAAATTAAGAACTCCATGGAAAGCATAATCAACAGGATAGAACACCTGGAAGACAGAACCTGAGATATTGAAGACAAAATATTTAACCTTGAAAACAAAGTTGAACAAACAGAGAAAATGGTAAGAACTCATGAACAGAATCTCCAAGAACTATGGGATATCATGAAAAGGCCAAATTTAAGAATTATTGGGATTGAGGAAGGCTTAGAGAAACAAACCACAGGAATGAACAATCTATTCAATGAAATAATATCAGAAAATTTCCCAAATCTGAACAATGAAATGGAAAATCAAGTTCAAGAGGCTTATAGGACTCCAAATACCCAAAATTACAGCAGACCCACACCAAGGCACATTATAATGAAAATACCTAACATACAAAATAAAGACAGAATTTTAAAGGCTGTGAGAGAAAAGAACCAAATTACATTCAGGGGGAAACCAATGCGGATATCAGCAGATATTTTAATCCAGACCCTAAAAGCTAGAAGGACCTGGAACAACATTTACCAAGCTCTGAAAGAAAACGGATGCCAACCAAGAATCTTATACCCAGCAAAACTTACCTTCAAATTTGACAATGAAATAAAATCCTTCCATGATAAACAAAAGCTAAAAGAATTTACAAAAAGAAAGCCAGCATTACAGAACATTCTCAGCAAAATATTCCATGAGGAAGAGATGAAAAACAAAGAAGCAAATCAATAAAGGGAGGATTTATCCTAAAGGAATTGTCAAATAAAGGAGGAACGAAGTCGTGTCAAAAAATAAATAAATAAATAAAATTTAAAAAATGAACCAAATGACTGGGAATACAAATCATATCTCAATAATAACCCTGAATGTTAATGGCCTGAATTCTTGAATCACAAGACATAGACTGGCAGATTGGATTAAAAAGAAAGATCCAACAATATGTTGCCTGCAAGAGACTCACCTCAGAGAAAAAGATACCCAGACTAAAGGTGAAAGGATGGGAAAAAACATACCATGCACATGGACTCAGCAAAAAAAGCTGAGTATCCATCCTCATTTCAGATAATGTGGACTTCAAGCCAAAGTTAGTCAGAAGGGATAAAGAAGGATATTTCATACTGCTTAAGGGAAGCATAAATCAGCAAGACATAACAATCATAAACATCTATGGCCCGAACATTGGCTCATCCATGTATGTCAAACAAATCCTTCTCAATTTCAAAACCAAATAGACCGTAACACAATAATACTAGGTGATTTTAACATGCCTCTCTCACCACTGGACAGATCTTCCAAACAAAAATTGAACAAAGAAACCATAGATCTCAATAACACAATCAATAATTTAGACTTAACAGACATTTATAGAATATACCATCCAACCAAGAGCGAATACACTTTCTTCTCAGCAGCACATGGATCCTTCTCTAAAATAGACCATATATTATGCCACAAAGCTAATGTTAGCAAATACAAGAAGATAGAGACACTACCTTGTATTCTATCAGATCATAATGGATTGAAGTTAGATATAAATGAAAGAGTAAAAAACAGAAACTACTCCAACACCTGGAGATTAAACAATATGCTATTATATGAGGAATGAATACAGAAGATATTAGGAAGGAAATTTAAAAAATTCTTAGAGGTAAATGAGAACAAGAAACATCATATCAAAATCTCTGGGACACTATAAAAGCAGTACTTAGAGGAAAATTTATTTCATGGAGCGCATTCAATAAAAGAAGTAAAACTCAAAAAATAAATGACCTAACACTACAGCTCAAAGCCGTAGAAAAAGAAGAACAGACCAACACCAAAAGTAGTAGAAGACAGGAAATAGTGAAACTGAGAGCTGAAATCAATGAAATTGAAACAAAAGAAACAATACAAAAAATTGACAAAATATATAGTTGGTTTTTCAAAAAAATAAACAAAATTGATAGACCTTTAGCCACACTAACAAAGAGAAGACGAGAGAAAACCCAAATCACTAAAATTCGGAATGAACAAGGAAATATCACAACAGACACGATTGAAATACAAAACATAATTAGAAGCTATTTTGAAAATCTATACTCCAACAAAATAGAAAATTTCGAAGACATCAACAGGTTTCTAGAGACATATGAATTGCCTAAACTGAATGAGGAGGACATACACAACTTAAATAGACCAATTTCAAGTAATGAAATAGAAGAAGTCATCAAAAGCCTACCAACAAAGAAAAGTCCGGGACCAGATGGGTTCTCAGCCAAGTTCTACAAAACCTTTAAGGAAGAGCTCATTCCAATACTCCTCAAAGTATTCCATGAAATGGAAGAGGAGGGAACCCTCCCAAACTCATTCTATGAAGCCAATATTACCCTGATACCTAAACCAGAGACACATCTAGGAAAGAAAATTTCACACCAATATCCTTAATGAACATCGACGCAAAAATTCTCAACAAAATTTTAGCAAATCGCATACAAAAACAACTTAAAAAGATAGTGCACCATGATCAAGTGGGTTTCATCCCAGGGATGCAAGGTTGGTTCAACATCAGAAAATCAGTAAATGTAATTCACTATATCAATAGACTGAAAGTCAAGAATCACATGATTATTTCAATAAATGCAGGAAAAGCATTTGATAAAATACAGCACCCCTTCATGCTCAAAACACTAGAAAAAATAGGGATAGTGGGAACATTCCTTAACATTGTAAAGACCATCTATGCTAAACCCATGGCTAATACCATTCTAAATGGTGAAAAACTGAAAGCATTCCCCCAAAAAACTGGAACAAGGCAGGGATGCCCTTTTCACCACTTCTATTCAATATCGACCTTGAAACTCTAGCCAGAGTAATTAGACAGACCAAAGAAATTAAAGGGATATGAATAGGAAAAGAAGAACTCAAACTATCCCTATTTGCTGATGACATGATTATATACTTAGAGGAACCCGGAAATTCCACCAGAAAACTTTTAGAACTCATAAGTGAATTCAGTAAAGTAGCAGGTTACAAGATCAAAGCTCATAAATCCAATGCATTTTTACATGAGTGCTGAATCTTCAGAAAGAGAAATTAGGAAAACTACCCCATTCACAATAGCCTCGAAAAAATAAAATACTTGGAAATCGATCTCAGAAATGAGGTGAAAGACCTCTACAATGAGAACTACAAAACACTAAAGAAAAAAATTAAAGAAAATCTTAGAAGATGGAAAGATCTCCCATGTTCTTGGATAGGAAGAATTAATATTGTCAAAATGGCCATACTACCAAAAGTGCTATACAGATTCAATGCAATTCCAATTAAAATCCCAATGACGTACCTTAGAGAAACAGAGCAAGCAATCATGAAATTCACCTGGACGAATAAGAAACCCAGAATAGCTAAAGCAATCCTTAGCAGAAAGAGTGAAGCAGGGGGTATCGCAATATCAGATCTTCAACTCTACTACAAAGCAATAGTAACAAAAACAGCATGGTATTGATTTCAAAATAGAAAGGTAGATCAATGGTACAGAATAGAGGACATGGACACAAACCCAAATAAATATAATTTTCTCATTCTAGACAAAGGGGCAAAATATGCAATGGAGAAAAGATAGCCTTTTCAACAAATGGTGCTGGGAGAATTGGAAATCCATATGCAACAGAATGAAACTAAACCCATATCTCTCACCATGCACGAAACTAAACTCAAAATGGATTAAGGACCTCGGAATCAGACCAGAGACCCTGCAGATTATAGAAGAAAAAGTATTTCCAGATCTTCAACATGTCAGTTTAGGACCAGACTTCCTCAACAGGACTCCCATAGCACAAGAAATAAAAGTAAGAATCAATAACTGGGATAGATTCAAACTAAAAAGCTTTCTCTCAGCAAAGGAATCAGCAATGCAAAGAGGGAGCCTACAGAGTGGGAGAAAATCTTTGCCAAGCATACTTCAGATAGAGCACTAATCTCCAGAATCTATAAAGAACTCAAAAAACTCTACACCAAGAATGCAAATAATCCAATCGACAAATGGGCTAAGGAAATGAATAGACACTTCACAGAAGAAGATCTACAAGCAATCAACAAACATATGGAAAAATGTTCAACATCTCTAGTAATAAGAGAAATGCAAATCAAAACCACCCTAAGATTCCATCTCACCCCAATTAGAATGGCGATTATCAAGAAAACAAGCAACAATATGTGTTGGCAATGATGTGGGGAAAAAGGTACAGTCATACATTGCTGGTAGGGCTGCAAATTAGTGTAGCCACTCTGGAAAGCAGTGTGGAGATTCCTTAGAAAACTTGTAATGGACCCACCATTTGACCCAGCTATCCCACTCTTTGGCCTATACCCAAAGGACTTAAAATCAGCATACTACAGAGATACAGCCACATCAATGTTCATAGCTGCTCAATTCACAATAGCCAGATTGTGGAACCAACCTAGATGTCCTTCAATTGATGAATGGATAAAGAAACTGTGGTAAATATATAAAATGGAATATTACTCATCCATAAAGAATGATAAAATTATGGCATTTGCAGGCAAATGGATGAAATTGGAGAATATCATGCTAAGTGAGATAAGCCAATCTCAAAAAAAGAAAGGACGGATGATCTCTCTGATAAGTAGATGATGACACATAATGGGGGGTAGGAGGCGTTAGTGCAAGTGTTAGGGTTAGGGTTAGGGAGGGGGGCAAGAATGGAGGAAGGAAGGACTGTATAGAGGGAAAACGGGGGTGGGAGTGGTGGGGGGGAAGGAAAAAAATAACAGAATGAATCAAACAACATTATCCTTTGTAAATTTATGATTACACAAATAGTATGCCTTTACTCCATGTACAAACAGAGAAACAACATGTATCCCATTTGTTTACAATAAAATAAAATAAAATAAAATAAAATAAAATAAAATAAAAGAATAGTTTAGGTTCTCTTGGAGTATCTCTGCTCTGCCTTGAGAACCAGAGAGGAATCAGTATGAATCCTTGTACTCAGGATTCTGTGAGAGATTCTGAAACCGGGGTTCAGTTGCTCCCTAGCAGTGACTTGTCACCCAGGGGATTTGAACTACTCTCTCAGAACCCACCTCCCCAATAAAGCCTAGAGGGCCTGAGACTCCAGGTGCTGCCAGACTCTGCAGTAAGGTCCAGCCACCTGGGTCAGCATGGTTGTTGAGGTTGTCAGGTTTACTGATACCTGTCTTAACTCTTCCTTCTCAGTCTCTGACTGGGGCTCTGCAGGTAGTCCTGAAGCTGGGGCCTGGTGCAATTTCAAGGCTCTGGTATCCAACTGGTATATAGGATTTCCATTCCTCTTGGTCTGTGGCTCCCCTTGCCTCACCCAGTTGTTAGGGCAGGCCCCAAATGGCTGTACTTAGACTCCCTTGCCAAGACTCTGGCAGGCTATGTTATAATGTATGTCATGTTTTTGGTGTGTAGCCAGGGCTGGGGACTGGCTATGTTACGATTACTGTGTAGTCAAGGTCAGAAACACTCTCATTCAGTGTGTGTGTGTGTGTGTGTGTGTGTGTGTGTGTATCTAATATATATTTATTATTTAATGTCACACATCTAATATATGTGTATTATATAATGTCATAAACATTAACTTGTGAGCATGAGCCCCTTTATATAACCTGTTGGCAGTGAAGGCTCCACACTATACATAAAAAGGGCCCATGGAAATGGCTTGGTGGTCTGGCTAAGTAATGGATATGACCACTTCTGAATGAAAGATGACCTATATTCCCACCATATCTGGCATCTTCTTTCAATTGCCAGATCCTCAAACCTTGGTTTCCAGGCCTAAGCTTTGCCCTCCACTTGAAAATTGGCAGGATTTAGTGCAGGTGAGAGATGCATCAACCCTAGTGAACAGGGTTGGAGGGACTTAAGGCCACCAAGTAGCTTGTGGCACTTGGTACTATTAAAATGGGCTCCTGTGGAGAGTTGGGATATGGTGAATGGGTCACCTATGAGTATAGAGAAGGTTTTGCAAACAGTGAGTTCCTGCTTAAAAGAGGGATGCCCAGGAAGCAGCAGGACAAGTGTGGTCAGTTTTTCTCACTGCTTTGAAAGCAAACATGGACCAGGCTCTGCGAGATGCAGCCCAGATCCTGGCCCTCCAAAAGAAGCTTGGGCAGCACATTCACACTTTGGAAGCTGAGGTATGTGAAACAGGTGAGTCCATAACTTTTGAGGCAGAGGTAGAATCTGAAGAAGAGCTTAAAGAGAAGCCCCAGCTGTAAACCCACACTGTGGTACAGAAGAAGATGAGACATGAGCAGCCCAGACCCCTGGAGGTCTGGCCATAGGGGAGTCAAATGTTATAGAGTATATTACATACCTGCCATACACCCAGGCAGAATTAGTTATCTTGGGTAAGCAACCTGGGCCACCCCTGGCAGCATAGGTTTTGTGACTGTGCCATCTAGGGGTAAACAGTATTGTTTGCTCTCCAGAGAAGATGAAGTGTCTGGCATCCATCACCATTAACCCTCCTTGAGACAGTGATTGCAGAAAAGTCACAGGCATGGAGAATAATCATTCCCCGATAACTAGATTTATGTAGTTGCGCCAACTTTGTGGACTGATGCTGGTGAGCTGCCAGAAACTGTGAGTAAATTGCAATCCTATGCTGACATGGTACAGATTTTATGAGGGCTTGGCATGCATCAAGCAATATTTAATTTGAACACACGAGGGCCAAATGATGAGAGATTTACTAGTGGCATGAGAGATCTGGTTTTGCAGCATGCTGCACCCTCTACTTTGGGGTCCTTGATGGCTATTTTAGCTCCATATGTTGAGCGTCCCATTAATTAACTTACAATATGATGGCTAGCCTAAGAGAAACTGAGAGCAAGTGGCAGGCAAAAAACATGTGCAGAGTGAGAGAAGCCTAGAAATGAGATAAACAAGGGAAGAAAGGGCCCATCAGAATCACTTGCATGTGATCATGTGAGCTGATCTCCTGGCAGATCATGTGAGCTGATCTCCTGGCAGCAGGGGTAGACCACCAGATGATAGACAATCAACCTAATTCATTCCTCCTTGAGCTTTGGAAGCAGCTATGCCCAGAGCAGCAACACCTAAGAACAGGCAGAGGTAAACAAGCACCCTGAAAAGCTCCACCTGTGCAGCTGAAAGACTATTTGGCTTTTTCCAATGGGAATGGAGGGACTTTTTTCCAATATAAATAGGAATCCAGCCAAGGTGCCTGCCCTTTGGGCATGGAAGGGGATTGAAGCCTACATGTGCAGCTTGCTGTCCACTGCTCCCCAAACAATGGCCAGAGGGCATTGGCTTTGGTGGATACTGAAGCTGAGTGCAGTGTGGTGTTTGGAAACCCAGATAAATTCCCTGGTCCATGTGCTCATTTTAATAGCTATGGGGGACAGACAATCAAGGTAAAGGCAATGTTCTTAGCACTGGAGATAGATCATTAGCCCTCACAAGCATATACAGTTCATATATCTTCTCTCACAGAGTACATCTTGGGTATAGATGTGCTCCAAGGACTGTGGCTGAAGACCACAGTGGGGAATTCTGTCTCCATGTGCTAGTTGTGAAGGCAGTTGTGAGAGAATATGCAAAACACCCAGCCCAGGTCTTGCCACAATCCCATAGGACTATTACGGTGAAACAGTATCACCTTCCAGGTGGATATGCAGAAATTGGAGCTACCATTCTGAAACTGGAGAAGGTAGGCGTAATATAACCCAATATTTACTCTCCAGCCTGACCAATGAAGAAGCTTGATGGCACTTGGAGAATGACTGTTGATTATTGAGAGCTGAATAAAGTGGTGCTTTCACTGCATGCAGCAGTTCTCTCAGTCCATGATCTCATGGATCAAATGACTTTGCAGCTGGGCACATGCCACTATATGTTGGACTTGGCTAGTGCTTTCTTTTCTATTTCTCTGGCTCAGGACAGCCAGGAGAATTTTACTTTCATATGAGAAGGCCAGCAGTGGACATTTCAAATGTTGCCACAAGGTTATTTGCATAGTTTGACCATATGCCATGGTTTGTTGGCCAGGAACCTGGCCCAGTGGACTCAGCCACTCACTGTACAAATGTTTCAGTATATTGATGATGTGCTATTGACTTCTGACTCTCTTACAAATTTAGAGATTTTAGCTCCAATCTTAGTGACCTATTTTGGGACATGTGGTTGGGCAGTAAACACCATTGAGTTCCAGGGACTTGTCTTGTCAGTCAAGTTCTTGGGTGTTGTTTGGTTGGGTAAGAGAAAAATTATGCTGGAAGCTGTTATTCCTAAAATCCAGACATATCTGCAACCAACAACAGTTGTGCAATTGCAGATCCATGTGGGGTTGTAGGAATATTTGTAGGTTTTATATCCTATTTATTCCAATTGTGTGGTCCCCTGTATGTCTAGTGAAGAAAAGGGTTTTGTAGGACAGGACTGAAGCAGCTGACCAGGTCTTTCAGGCCACTAGCAAGCTGAGGTCCTACAGGTAGTAAACCCAGCTCATTCCTTCAAGCTGTATGTTCTTGTAACCCAGGAGGGTTTTGAGTGGGGCTTGTGGCAGCAGCATGAACAGATGCAAAGACCAGTAGGTTTTTAGTTACAGTTATGGAAGGGTACAGAGGCTAACTACACCCTGACGAAGAAGCAGCTTGCAGCTGTGTATGTAGCCCTGGTGTCCTTGGAGACCATTACAGGTACTCCTGAATTTTTGATGCACATTGCATATGCTGTGGCAGCATGGGTGTAGAATTGGGCAGTTACCCCAAGGACAGGTGTAGCCTAGATGCCCACCCTAGCAAAATAGAGGGTGGATTTGGAACAAAGCGGTGCTTTTTCTACTAGTCCCTTGTGACATTAGCATCAACAGATTCTAGGGCTTGTGCTATATGCACCTGAGGAAGCACCAGATCATGCTGATACACGTAAATCAATAGAGCTATAGCTCTTTAAGGAAGAAGAGACCTCAGCAGGAAACAGTGCTTTATACACTGATTGGACTGCTGTTGCTATACAGCCCTCTACTGACACCTTGTGGTATGATGTGGGAATGGGTTAGAGCAACCAGTGTACTGAGTTTATGGATGGTGCACTGAATCCGCCAGGGCCCCTGACTGTCTGAACAAGTAACTGGGCTGTTTTTAAGGGATTAACTTTGTCTTTGTGGATTTCTACATGTAAAATAGACAATTAGATGGTAGGGCATTGGCCTTGTGGGGTCAAGTCATGTAGCAGGAGTTTTGGACCATAGGCCATGAAAAAGAGATAAATGTAGTACATGTTATTGGCCATGTCCCCATTACTAGCCCAGGGAATCATGAACCAGATGCTTTAGCTAGGGTATGGTGGTTAGAGCAGGTGCCTTCCACCAACCTGGCAGCTTGACTGCATCACTGCCTATGTTATGCAGCTGTGAAAATCATGTGGAATGTAGTCAGTGTGGCCTGCCTTTAATATGGGATGGTCTGGAAGAAGCCTGCCAGGCATGTGTGGTTTGTGCTCAGGAGTATTCACACCCCTAGTGTCTTGGAGTCACAGATGTCCAGGTAATGTGAGGACGCATCCCTTGACATATTGGCAGGTTGGCTCCATTGGCCCTTTACTGAAGTCAGAAGGGGCCATGTTTGCCTTGATGGCAGTTGATATCACTACAGGCCTGTTGTTTGACCCAATGGTCAAGTGAATCAGTGTACTACAATACACACCCTGACAGTGTTGACACCCTTGTATACCTGGCCCATCATAATAAAAAGTGACCGATGTACTAATTTTAAAGGTCAGGATATATAGCAATGGGCAATTCGGTTATAGATTCAATAGAAGTTTCATGTGCCATATCACACACAGGCTATAGGCATGATGGAGAGATATAATGGCCCACTTAAGCAAGGACTTAGGATTGCAGTCAATCCACCTTCTATGAAGGAGTGGGCACAGCATCTGTGGGTAGTCGGGAGAGCTCTGAATGAGCATCCCCAGCTAGGGGAACCAGCTCCCATGGAAGATTTGCTGCACTGCACAGCAGCACTGACACAGGTCCAGGTGACAACAAAGGACGTTGTACTTAAACCTGGATCCCGGAAGCAAGAGAATGTTCTTTTGCCTGCTCCCACTCGACTGAATAGGGGGAAAACCATGGAGTGGACATATCCCTGGACAATAAAGCACCCCCTCCTTCATTGGGTAGTCCCATGGGGAAAAAATTTGGAGCGTGATTTCCTTGTGACTCCATGGGTAACTAGTGAATGCCCCCTACCATAATGTGAATTGGCCAGGTCTCACAGATGGGCTACAGATTTTAAAGAGCCAAAATTTCCCTTTGGTCAATTATAAGCTCCCCAGTGCTGGTTCAAACTGAGCCTGCTGAAGTTTAGGATCAAGTGGTGTGAGTGTGTTACCCCACCAGGGAAGCCACCACAGGCAGCCACTGGGCTTTCCTGGGACTCAAAGCTGGAATGCATTCTCCCACATGGACATGATTTACCTGTGCTACTGCCTGTAACTGCTTTGTCCTTTCATCTATAGGTCTGTCCTCATTAATACCATCATGGATTGGGCACACACCTACACCAGAGTAGCAAACACTTCTGCCTGCTTGGTAGGCACCAAAGTGCTGATGAGTTCTGCTGCTGGACTGCCCTGGCAAATTCAGACTATGCCCTGGACAATTGGATATGGCTGGGAAAGACTTTTGCTGCTTCTCCAATGAGAAATGGAGGCAACCCTTGTGATGGTGGTCTGGGCAGGACTTAATGCCTCTTTTCCATGGTTGTGGTACTCCATTTGGTTCAGAATGAACTGGCTCTTGGCTGAAAATGTAGAGCTAAGAGGCCCAGAACCCCAATACTAGGAAAAAATGGAAAGTACAGAATATGTGGGTTGAGTCTCTAGAGGCCCAACCAGATGTCAATAGAACAGGTATGACTGTTATTTCAGTGCCCCATGGAGCCCTGTGGGTTTGTGGTACTCATGAATGGCCCCACCTCTCATGAAACTGGACAGGGCATTGCACCTGGGGTCACCCATACCTCCTGGTGACAATATGCCAAACATTGGCTCAGAGTCCTGCTAATTGAGACACTGTATAAGGCCATTACAGAATGCACAGGATGTCTGGTGGTATTCTCTGGCTTTTGTTCCTCCCACAAGGCGCTTCTTCAGTGACTGAAATGCAGATAACTATTTTGACTGAACACACAGCACAAGTCTTAAATCCTACAAAGCATGCTCCATCCCTGGTAAATGAAGAAATGTCTCAAATACATAAAATTGTGCTGCAAAATCACATGGCACTTGATTTGTTGAGAGTGGCACAGGGAGCTTGGCACTGAATGTCATATATACATACCAGATCACTGCAGGAAGTATTAGTTTGGCTTTAGCACATATGACTTCTGAAGCACCTGGCATAAAGCAGCCACCTATGATTGTAGGAGTGGTGAGTTGCTTTAACCCCCTGGAGGTGCCTCCTGGTAATACTAGATGGTAGTGCTTATTTTCTGGTTGTGTTTTTGCAGTTAATATGGCTGTGGCCTACAGACGCAGGGCTCTGCCCTCCTCACTAAGGGATCATTGAGGAAGGGTTCAGATGCGTAAATTGTATGGTAAGGAATCCAAAAGGGGTGGATTGTTGGGGCAGGTCCAAAATGGCTATAGTTAGGCTCCCTTGCTGGGACTTCTGGTAGGCTATGTTATGTTTTATGATATGTTGTTTAGTGTGTAGCCAGGACTGGGGACCAGCTATGTTATGGTTAGTGTGTAATCAAGGCCAGAAACACTCTGATTCAGGGTATATATATACTCAAGGTCTTAAACGTTAACTAGTGAGCATGCACCCCCTTATGTAACTTGTTGGTAGTGTGCCTTCTTTGAATTGTACGTAGAAAGGGCCTATGAAAATTGCTTGGGGCTATGGCCACCTCCAAATAAAGGATGATCAATATTCCCACCATGCCTCATAGCTTCTTTCAACTGTCAGGTGCTCAAACATTGATTCCAAGGCCTGAGCTTTCCTCTCCACCCAACAGCAGTCTGCCTGGTTGAGAGAAGAAGGTGAGGGGAGAAGAAAGTAGCTCTGATACCCTGTCATATGTGTGGGCTCCCTCAATGGGTAGCATCCCCTCTGGATTTTCATGAGAGGGGCTGACTCTGCCTCCATAGGACCTTTGTATTTATGTCTGCACATATTGGGCTGTGGGTGATTCTGAATTTGGTCCCCTTTATCTGCACTGATGTTGACCCTGGGGTTTATCCAGGTGAGTGGGGCCACCAGTACAGACCTGTGGTTTAGTTAAGTGTTTTGGTTCACAAAAAGTAACTTTTCAATCTAATGATAATGAAATTCACTTTCATGGGCTGAGCATACGTTTTTCTTGCACTGTTCTGTTTACTTCATGTCCTCTTCTGTGAAGTCTATAGTGGCATGGGAAGGGGTGAGTTCTGCTGTCATTCCATTTCATAGACAAGGTCTCCAGACTTCAGTCCTGGTGTGCTGGTCATATGACCACAAGGTTGACTGAGACCAGAAGCAGAGACAGGAGCCTCCTATGCACCTTGCCCACAAAAGAGGTTACATCCAGCCTCTGATGGAGCAGTAAATAAGGGACCAGAAGCTTTAAAGCACCCAAACTCTGAGAACTTCTGGGCTTGTTCTGGATCTGAGAAAGACTCAAATCTTTATTTGTTGAGGGCAGGCACACTCTCTATCCACAAAGAACTCCAATCCCCTCCCCTCTCCATTATCTCCCTTTTCCTGCTTTTTTCCTTCATTCTGCTGAGACCAGTCATGGGGAGAATTCAGGAATCCTCCTCTGTCATCCCTCTTTTTTTTGCGTTACTGGGGATTGAACTCAGGGCCTTGTGCTTGCGAGGCAAGCACTCTACCAGCTGAGCTATCTCCCCAGTCCCTGTCATCCCTCTTGGCTGACAGGTCCCCATCCTATCCAGGCTCTGCCTCTGGTTAAGCACTACTACTCCCCAGAGTCAGCTGAAAACTTTCATTTCTCCTGGGTGAGCTCCTTCTGTCCAAAACAGGAGCAGAAGACACCTGAGTTGGAGGAAGTGGGAGTTTCAGAGAAGCAACTATTCCCTGTGCTAGTCATCTTGGCAGTCTATCTCTCACCACCACAGCCACCAGTCACCTACAGTGGGTTGTTGTGGCCTGTTGCTTCCCTTCCTGCTCTTGAAGTCTCAGGTGTTAGAGGATCTGTGACACTGTGCCTGAGGAACAGATGCTGTGCTCAATGTTCTCAGTGAACTGAAATAGAATGGAGGAGGGATGCTGAAGAGAAGCTCATTAGGACAGGAGTGTGGAAGCCTGGCCAGGTGTGGTTCTTCAGTCTGACCAAAGGGAGCAGAAAGCACTGGCAAGGCCTTGAGAAGGGGGTGGCATGTTTCTTTCTCCTCCTCACAAGTCCTTGAGGATAATATACAAAGCTCACAGGATCTCTCGGGGTACCTGACTGCTCCAAGATCAAGGGCATTAGATAAATGGGGAGAGGTCCAGGAGTGCTAAAGGCAGCTCTGAGGAGGGGCTGGCTGTGGTGCTCAGTGGACCAGACCCATCCTTCTTCCCACCTTCCTATTTCACACTGACCTGCCCCCTCTCATCCTAGCTGGCCTCTGCAAGACCCCAAGTTGAAACTGAGAACAATACACAAGGGCTTTGTTGAAGCAGTTGGTAAGTGTTTTCATCATCTGATCCCAGAAAGACTCCTCTCCAGATAAAGTCTCCTGATTGTTTTATTCTGGTACTTGATTTGGGGAGTTTTTTCTGGTTCAGTCACCAACCAAATAGGTCATATCTAGTCTCTATGAGAAATGCAGACTACTTTCATGTAACTTTAACTTCTGGACTTTCATGTCAAGCATGTCCTGTCCTTGTGGATTGTTCCAGGCCTTCTAGAAACACCTACAAAACACAAGACAGGAACTATACAAAGGGCTGTAATGGTTGTCTGTGTGGACTTGATAGCCCATAAGTTCACGTATCTGCTTCTTCCTATTTCTGCTCTTAATTTATCTCTCTTAAATAGTCAGTACAAGTATTCACAAGTAAGTAAGTAAGTAAATAAATAAATAAATAAATAAATAGATTTTTCTTCCCTCCCACCCTGTCCCAAAGCTATTTAGTTGTCTCTTTAGGAGACAATCAATTTTATCTCACTTTTGTATATCTTCTCAGGAGTTTTTTGTTACATGTGTAAGCCAATTTTTCACATACACACACATACAAATACACATTTGTGTTTTAATACTCATTTTCATATAAAAATATATAATTACCTCTTGGCATTTTTCTTTTGTCACTCAAAAATATATCTCTTGTTTTTAATGGCCACCTTGTCTTGATAGTCTGGATATAGCTTAATTCATTTAAGTAGTACCCTATTTGTAGACATTTGAATTCCTCAAGTTTATGTTGTGGTAACATTGTTCACAAATCATTTTTTAATTTGTATGAGTACAGCTGCTATTCCCTATATTCCAGTTTGATTTAATCCTAAAAACGAGAAGAACACGGATGCCATGTGCCATAAGCTACGTTTCCCTTCTTTGTGGAGTACCCAGACCCGATGTGCTTGGCCATGTGTTTATTTTCATCATAACAATCTATAGATTGGCTCACAGGTGGACCAATGACAGAAAAATATATTATCTCCCTTAGTCCTGGAGAGCTATCCCATGGCTGTTGGGATATTCTTTGATTTTAAGTAAAGCATAACTATCTCTTCCAAGCAATTACATTCATATAGGATTTAGTTAAGTAAAAACAAATATTAGGGGTGATCCAAGATGGCGGCCTAGAGGGAGACTGCACCCCCAGTCGCTCCAGAACCCAGGAGTTAAGAGGGGGAGGCATTGAGAGACTCGGACTGAAATAGAGCCACGGGTGAGTCTGCCCACTGGGTAAAGCTCAGCCCGGGTGGCAGGCCCAGATAGAGGTGGCTTATCGGAGCCGGGCAGGGCAGCTAGAGTCATCCACAGGCAGCCCTGCGCACTCCGGCGGTGTGCCCCGCCCACACAGCCAGCTTCTCCAGGTTCTCGGGACGGAACTGGCCCGCTAGTGAGAGCCTTTCTGACCAGAGCAGGCTCCGAGTCCCGGAGCCGCTGCAGCGCAGTGTACTCCGGCAAAGAACCAGCGGAGAGCCTCGATCTGCAAGCAGCCTCAGGGATCAGGGCAGGGCAGCCGGAGACCTCTTCAGGCGGCTCTGCCCACTCCGGCTGCGGGCTCTCTTCACGGGGCGATCCAAGATGGCGGCCTAGAGGGAGACTGCACCCCCGGTCGCTCCAGAACCCAGGAGCTAAGAGGGGGAGGCATTGAGAGACTCGGACTGAAATAGAGCCACGGGTGAGTCTGCCCACTGGGTAAAGCTCAGCCCGGGTGGCAGGCCTAGATAGAGGTGGCTTAGTGGAGCCGGGCAGGGCAGCTAGAGTCTTCCCAAGGTAGCCTTCCACACTCCGGCAGTGGGCTCTTCCCACACGGCCAGCTGCACGGTGCAGGCCCACAGTGAGAGCATTTCCGCACAGAACCAGTTCCAAACCGTGGAACCAGTAGGGGGCTAGGGGCAGTTTTCTTCGGATGACCGGCTTTATCAGATTCCTCCAAGACATTAGGCTACTGAAGGCTGGGAGGTGATACACTGGAAATCTACTGGGACACTATAAGCCAATAGTGGAAAACTGCAATATCTCAGGGTCCCACTGACAACTGACCAATATGAGAAAACAAGGGAAGAAAATGTCCCAAACAAACCTAGATACTACATCAATAAAACCCAATGACAGCACAGCAGAAGAAATGTCAGAAAGGGAGTTCAGAATGTACGTAATTAAAACGATCAGGGAAGCTAATGAGGAGATGAAAGAGCAAATGCATGCATTGAAGGAGGAGATGAAAGAGCAAATGCAGGCATTAAATGATCGCACCAATCAACAGTTAAAAGACCAAATACGGGAAGCAAGAGATCATTTCAATAAAGAGTTAGAGATACTGAAAAAAAACCAAACTGAAATCCTTGAAATGAAGGAAACAATAAACCAAGTTAAAAACTCCATAGAAGCATAACCAATAGGATAGAACACCTGGAAGACAGAACCTCAGACACTGAAGACAAATTATTTAATCTTGAAAACAAAGTTGGCCAAACAGAAAAGATGGTAAGAAATCATGAACAGAATCTACAAGAATTATGGGATATCATGAAAAGGCCAAATTTAAGAATTATTGGGATTGAGGAAGGCTTAGAGAAACAAACCAAAGGAATGAACAATCTATTCAATGAAATAATAACAGAAAATTTCCCAAATCTGAAGAATGAAATGGAAAACCAAGTACAAGAGGCTTATAGAACTCCAAACATACAAAATTACAACAGACCCACACCAAGGCACATTATTATGAAAATACCTAACATACAAAATAAAGACAGAATTTTAAAGGCCGTGAGAGAAAAGAACCAAATTACATTCAGGGGGAAACCAATAAGAATATCAGCAGATTTTTCAATCCAGACCCTAAAAGCTAGAAGGGCCTGGAACAACATATACCAAGCCCTGAAAGAAAATGGATGCCAACCAAGAATCTTATACCCAGCAAAACTTACCTTCAAATTTGACGATGAAATAAGATCCTTCCATGATAAACAAAAGCTAAAGGAATTTACAAAAAGAAAGCCAGCATTACAGAACATTCTCAGCAAAATATTCCATGAGGAAGAGATGAAAAACAACGATGCAAATCAGCAACAGGAGGCGCTAGCCTAAAGGAATAGCCAAATAAAGGAGAAACCAAATCATGTCAAAAACAAATATGAGTCAATTGACTGGGAATACAAATCATATCACAATAATAACCCTGAATGTTAATGGCCTGAATTCATCAATCAAAAGACACAGACTGGCAGATTGGATTAAAAAGAAAAATCCAACAATATGCTGCCTGCAAGAGACTCACCTCATAGAAAGAGACACCCATAGACTAAAGGTGAAAGGATGGGAAAAAACATACCATGCACACGGACACAGCAAAAAAGCTGGAGTATCCATCCTCATCTCAGATAATGTGGACTTCAAACCAAAACTAGTCAGAAGGGATAAAGAAGGACATTACATGCTGCTTAAGGGAAGCATAAACCAGCAAGACATAACAATCATAAATATCTATGCCCCGAACATTGGCTCATCCACGTACGTGAAACAAATCCTTCTCAATTCCAGAAATCAAATAGACCACAACACAATAATACTAGGCGATTTTAACACACCTCTCTCACCACTGGATAGATTGTCCAAACAAAAATTGAATAAAGAAACTATAGATCTCAACAACACAATCAGCAATTTAGACTTAACAGACATATATAGAATATACCATCCAACAAAGAACGAATACACTTTCTTCTCAGCAGCACATGGATCCTTCTCTAAAATAGACCATATTTTATGCCACAAAGCTACTGTTAGCAAATACAAGAAGATAGAGATACTACCTTGTACTCTATCAGATCATAATGGATTGAAATTAGAAATAAATGACAGAATAAACAACAGAAACTTCTCCAATACCTGGAGACTAAATAATACACTATTATATGATGAATGGATAACAGAAGACATCAGGAGGGAAATAAAAAATTCTTAGAAGTAAACGAGAACAAAGACACATCATATCAAAATCTCTGGGACACTATGAAAGCAGTACTTAGAGGAAGATTTATTTCATGGGGTGCATTCAAAAAAAGAAGTAGAAATCAACAAATAAACGAGCTAACACTACAGCTCAAAGCACTAGAAAAAGAAGAGCAGACCAATACCAAAAGTAGTAGAAGACAGGAAATAGTTAAAATCAGAGCCGAAATCAACGAAATCGAAACAAAAGAAACAATCAGAAAAATTAACAAAATAAATAGTTGGTTCTTTGAAAAAATAAATAAAATTGATAAACCCTTAGCCACACTAACAAAGAGAAAGAGGGAGAAAACTCAAATTACTAAAATTCGGAATGAACAAGGAAACATCACAACAGACACGACTGAAATACAAAACATAATTAGAAGCTATTTCGAAAATCTATACTCCAACAAAACAGAAAACCTCGAAGACATCAACAAATTTCTAGAGACATATGAACTACCTAAACTGAACGAGGAGGACATAAACAACTTAAATAAACCAATTTCAAGCAATGAAATAGAAGAGGTCATCAAAAGCCTACCAACAAAGAAAAGTCCAGGACCAGATGGGTTCTCAGCCGAGTTCTACAAAACCTTTAAAGAAGAGCTCATTCCAATACTCCTCAAACTATTCCATGAAATAGAAGAGGAGGGAACCCTACCAAACTCGTTCTATGAAGCCAATATCACCCTGATACCTAAACCAGACAGAGACACATCGAGGAAAGAAAATTTCAGACCAATATCCTTAATGAATATCGATGCAAAAATTCTCAACAAAATTTTAGCAAATCGCATACAAATATATATTAAAAAGATAGTGCACCACGATCATGTGGGTTTTATCCCAGGGATGCAAGGTTGGTTCAACATTCGGAAATCAATAAATGTCATTCACCATATCAACAGACTTAAAGTTAAGAATCACATGATTATTTCAATAGATGCAGAAAAAGCATTTGATAAAATACAGCATCCCTTCATGCTCAAAACACTAGAAAAAATTGGGGTAGTGGGAACATTCCTAAACATTATAAAGGCCATCTACGCTAACCCCATGGCTAATATCATTCTAAATGGTGAAAAACTGAAAGCGTTCCCCCAAAAAACTGGAACAAGGCAGGGATGCCCTCTTTCACCGCTTCTATTCAACATCGTCCTTGAGACTCTAGCCAGAGCAATCAGACAAACCAAAGAAATTAAAGGGATACGAATAGGAAAAGAAGAACTCAAACTATCCCTGTTCGCTGATGACATGATTATATATTTAGAGGAACCCGGAAATTCCACCAGAAAACTTTTAGAACTCATAAGTGAATTCAGTAAAGTAGCAGGTTACAAGATCAATGCTCATAAATCCAATGCATTTTTATACATAAGTGATGAATCTTCAGAAAGAGAAATTAGGAAAACTACCCCATTCACAATAGCATCGAAAAAAATAAAATACTTGGGAATCAATCTCACAAAAGAGGTGAAAGACCTCTACAATGAGAACTACAGAACACTAAAGAAAGAAATTCAAGAAAACCTTAGAAGATGGAAAGATCTCCCATGTTCCTGGATAGGCAGAATTAATATCGTCAAAATGGCTATACTACCTAAAGTGCTATACAGATTCAATGCAATTCCAATTAAAATCCCAATGATGTACCTTGCAGAAATAGAGCAAGCAATTATGAAATTCATCTGGAAGAATAAAAAACCTAGAATAGCTAAAGCAATCCTCAGTAGCAAGAGCGAAGCAGGGGGTATCGCAACACCAGATCTTCAACTCTACTACAAAGCAATAGTAACAAAAACGGCATGGTATTGGTACCAAAATAGACAGGTAGATCAATGGTACAGAATAGAGGACATGGACACAAACCCAAATAAATACAATTTTCTCATACTAGACAAAGGTTCCAACAATATGCAATGGAGAAAAGATAGCCTCTTCAACAAATGGTGCTGGGAAAACTGGAAAACTATATGCAATATAATGAAATTAAACCCCTATCTCTCACCCTACACAAAACTCAACTCAAAATGGATCAAGGACCTCGGAATCAGACCAGAGACCCTGCATCTTATAGAAGAAAAAGTAGGTCCAAATCTTCAACTTGTTGGCTGAGGATCAGACTTCCTTAACAGGACTCCCATAGCACAAAAAATAAAAGCAAGAATCAACAACTGGGATAGATTCAAACTAAAAAGCTTTCTGTCAGCAAAGGAAACTATCAGAAATGTGAAGAGAGAGCCTACAGAGTGGGAGAATATCTTTGCCAACCATACCTCAGATAGAGCGCTAATTTCCAGAATCTATAAAGAACTCAAAAAACTCTACACGAAGAATACAAATAATCCAATCAACAAATGGGCTAAGGAAATGAACAGACACTTCACAGAAGAAGATGTAGAAGTAATCACCAGATATATGAAAAAATGTTCAACATCCCTAGTAATAAGGGAAATGCAAATCAAAACTACCCTAAGATTTTATCTCACCCCAATTAGAATGGCGATTATCAAGAATACAAGCAACAATAGGTGTTGGCGAGGATGTGGTAAAAAAGGAACACTCATACATTGCTGGTGGGGTTGCAAATTAGTGCAGCCACTCTGGAAAGCAGTGTGGAGATTCCTCAGAAAGCTTGGAATGGAAACACCATTTGATCCAGCTATCCCACTCCTTGGCCTATACCCAAAGGACTTAAAATCAGCATACTACAGAGATACAGCCACATCAATGTTCATTGCTGCTCAATTCACAATAGCCAGATTGTGGAACCAACCTAGATGCCCTTCAGTTGATGAATGGATAAAGAAACTGTGGCATATTTATACAATGGAATATTACTCCACAATGAAGAATGATAAAATTATGGCATTTGTAGGCAAATGGTCAAAATTGGAGAATATCATGCTAAGTGAGATAAGCCAATCTCAAAAAACTAAAGGACGAATGATCTCGCTGATAAGCGGATGAGGACATATAATGGGGGGTGGGAGGGGCTAGCATTAGGTTTAGGGTTAGGTTTAGAGTTAGGCTAAGGAGAGCAGTAAGAATGAAGGAAAGAAGGACTGTGTAGAGGGAAAAGAGGGGTGGGAGGGGTGGGGGGGAGGGGAAAAATAAAATAAACATCATTACCCTATGTAAACGTAAAAAAAATTAAAAAATTAAAATTAAAAAAAAACAAATATTAGTTTAAGAATGTATCTTTTGATGTAGCTGGAAATGAGATTAACAGCAGGATTGTTAGATAGTAAATTTAAATTATTTAGACACATCTACTTTGGGGAACCTATGACAGAGGTACAGATCTGACCCCTTGTAATGAATCCAGAATCATAAATTGTTGGGTTATTTTTAAGATATTTAGAGAGAGAAGAACCCAGGTATTAGAAAGGAAAGGAGTGTGAATGATACATTGGGGATGAGGTTTCTTCATACAGCTTTAGGAGAGTTGAAGGGAAGAAACCGCATCTTTAGTGTTGAACCTGAGACTGTGAGGAGTAGTCAAGGTGCATTTTTTTGTAAAAAGGATAGAAATCACATGTTTCTGCAATCCAGAGGGCTCTTGTTATGGTTTAGATCATGTGTGAGACAATGCAAGAAGACTTAGAGGTGAAATGATTGGGTTATGAGAGCCTTAACTTCATCAGTGCATTAATTCCTTGCCAGTAATTAACTGACTGGTAACTGCAGGCTGGTGGGGGGTGTCTTCAGGGTTTACATTTGGTGCACTGAGCTCAGTCTCTCTTTGCTATCTGATCGTCATGTGAGCAGCTTCCCTCTGTCATACTTTCCTGCCATGATGTTCTGCCTCACTTACAGCCCTAAGGATGAAGCAGGCAGTTTATGGACTGAGACCTCTGAAACCATGAGTACCAAATAAATGTTTCCTCCTCTAAAATTGTTTGTGTCAGGCCTTTTAGTCAAAGAAATGAAAAATCTGACTAAAAGTTCTTAAGTGGTTGTAGTGGAAATCCCTGAACCTTAAAACTAGAAAGACTGGTTAATAGGATAGAAATTAAAGGACAAGTACTAATGTCATTTAGCAAACACATTTATAAATATTGCATTGAAATTATGAGAGTGGGAAACCTCAGAAATTTTTAACGAGCAAGGAATTCTAAATGTAAATGAAATCTACAGGTTATTTCATTGCTAAATTATTAGTATTTTGAACACTTAATTGTTTACATTATTGTGTAATACTCTTTAGAGTGCATTTACTATCTTGCATAAGAATTTTCTTCTTCTACTACTCTTTATTTAGAAGGTTAATTATGAATTCTCCTATAATGAAACTTGCAGAAATCTCACCCTTCTGGTTGGGGAGAAGATAGCAATCAGTAATGAAAACAATTGTAAATGTTATAGTCCAGAGTATTTATGTCTGCTTACCTATTGTTTTAGTTTTTGCAGTGATCAGGATAGAACTCAGAGCTTTTCACTTGCCAGGAAAGTGATGTACCCCTGACTTACACCCCCAGGCCAGTAAAGATCATTGAACATCAGGCAATTTGTAGTTATTTTGTAGGGTGCCAGACCCCGTTCAGTAGCTAAGCTTCCAGTTGTCATCAGGACAGATATGGTTCTTACTGTTAGGTATAAAGCAACCTTCCTTTCCCGTTACAGGAATCCAGCTTCCCAACCCACCTGTCAATCTGTGTTAAGCCCGCCTCTCCCGTTACAGGAATTTCCGGCTTACGTCACTGTAACCTTCCTGCCCCCCCTACATTATGTTCCAATATGTCATTGGTCCATCAGTCAGTCTGTAATAATTCTCCTCCGTGATTGGTTCCTCCCAGCCCGCGAAATTCCAATACAAAGAACTGTGTGCCATCTTCTTTCTCCTTTGCCCTTTCCCCTTTCCCCCGAGTGGACACGTTTTGTCCACTTGAATAAAAGTTCCTCGTGTGAGACCTGTATCTGCGGAGCGTCTTTTCTGGGAGTTATCGACGAACCAAAACTGCCCCCCTTTACATCTAACTAACACTTACTCCAAGGAGTTTCTAATCCAACATGGAGAAAAACAGACACTATCATGAGGACATTCGTGGCTACAACGGAGGAGGCATGGGGTCCCCTAATAAGCAAGGGGAGAGTACATTCATCAACCAGGCAAGTACCCTACATTGGTGAAGCCAAAGATAGCAGGAACAGAATGAATATGCACTGAGTGTTGGGCAGCATGAGGAGGGACGGAGGCCAACTTGGTCTTTAAAGGAACCCACCACACAGGCTCATTTGACCTTGATCTCACTGGGAGCATCATCCCCTGACCAAAAAGGTGCATCAACTCTATGTAGACATTTACTGTGTGGGCAATGAGGAGTGAAAAAAGCAGACATTTTTCTCAATGCTCATTCTGCTTTCAGCATTGACAGAATTAAAGAAAAAGCAAATGAACCTGAGTGTGAAAGGACACTGAAAAATTAAACCCTGAAAAGTGCTTTAATTTAGCACAGCTAATTCTGCATTGATGGTTTAGGGCTGGAAGCTTAACCAAAAAGCTTTGAGGACTGAGACAAAAGTGAAAAAAACAGAAGGAAAAGGGTTCATTTAATAAGGACGAACATTACATATCTTATGTTACAGAGGTAAGACACTTGGTTATCTCCACATTAAAATTTTTCCTTGCTTAATCTGACTCTTCTCCAGCATGTGGGAATTAGACAATTACTATCATTTCTAGGCTTTGTGTACTATAAGTGTTAGGGGCAGTTTTGGTTCGTCGACAACTCCCAGAAAAACGCTCCGCAGACACAGGTCTCACACGAGGAACTTTATTTTATGCAGACGATTCGGTCCGCTTGGGGAAAAGGGAAGAAGGAAAAGAAGAACATGGCGCATGGTTTCTCCTCAGATATCGGAATTTCGCAGGCTGGGAGGAACCAATCACGGAGGAGAATTATTACAGACTGACTGATGGACCAATGACATATTAGAACGTAATGTGGGAGGCAGGAAGATTATGGCAACATAATCCAGAAATTCCTGTAACGGGAGAGGCGGGCGTAATGCAGATTGACAGGTGGTTGGGAGGTCAGATTCCTGTAACGGGAGAGGTGAGTGGAACGCAGATTGACAGGTGGTTGGGAGGCCAGATTCCTTACAATAAGCACATGTAAGATCAGGTTCAAATTTTCTATATATCTTCAATATTTTCAGAACAATCAAGACGTACTTAAACAACTGTACGGTGAAACCAAATATGATGTTAAAAAGACACTCCTTTCTATTGGCTATCCCTGTGCTCCATCAAAGGCTGAAGGTTGGTGAACCTATATTCATAGTAAATAAAATTTCATAAACTTGGTGATGATGGCTATCAGCTTGTAGCTTTCTGGCCTATGGCATTGATGTTCCCTTTTTCTGTTCTTTTTGCTTCTCCATGGAGGATGAACTGCAGTTCTGCCTAATGTCTTTTCTCTTTCTCCTTCTCTGTCCCTGGCTTCTCACATTTAAAAAATTGATAAGGCTCAGTCTAAACTGAATCCTGTCCTCAGGGTGGCAAACAAGATGCAGGGCCCCATGATCTGACCTGTCCCATTTGGACTCAGTCCTGCTTCGGTAGCTCTATCTACAGAGAGACATCCGATGAACATACTGGAAAGAATGGGGAGGGGTGGCCAGTTGGGTGAGGAGCAGTAAGGTTAGGGGAACTAGTGAAGCCAGAATTAAGCACAGGTAGTTAGTGTAGAAATAGGAAATCGGGTCAATTTGAGGAAATGAAGCCATGAAACCATCTGCCTCTGGAAGTTGGAGACTGCCCCTGGAAGAATGGAATGTCAAGGATCTCCAGAGCCCATTGATTACCAAATTTATCTGCCTTTATCAAGGACTGCAAGCAAGGAGCTGCTAATTAATGCCCCCTGGGCCCTTACCTGCCTGAATCACCTTGGCCCTCCCCCTGCCCATGGCTTTTCACTTAATGCAAAACCAGGCCTAGTCATGTAGGCAGGAAGGAGAGATGGGGGGGAAGAGAACTGGAGAACAAAAGAGAATTTAATCTATAAAAGATGTAGGGTGCGCTCACTTCTTGGGACTTTAAAACATCAGCCATGGCCCCCTTCTTCCTGCCGGGAAAAGTCTGTATTATTATCTTTAAATAAAACCTGCTTAATATGCTTGCCTTGGCGTGCTTCTCTAGTGTTCAGTCTTCAACATTAGAAGGAGCAAAACTCGTCACCGGTAAACGGCGGTATCACTAGTGTCCATGGCTTGACTGTTTCCTGCCCTGTAACTGTGGTTGCTGGAAGTTGAACAGGGTCTGTGAATAATTCCCTTCCTGACTTGTCTCAGGGGATGATGTGACACCCCCTGAGTCACTCTTCTTCAGTTAACATTATTTTTTCTTAATTTTAAAATTTTATCAATTAACTCCACCCCAGGCCTAAATACGGCTCAATGAAACTAATAGATGCATAGGAATTGCTTTCTGCCCTCCTTCTGCTTCCTATGTTCTATTGTATAAATACAATTTTAAGAGTAGATCTCCCCAATCCCATAGTTTTGGCAGGCTTCCTTGTTTTCTTTGAGTTTGTCTGGGTAGGACCCAAGGTTTGTAAGGTCGATCTTTGCTTTCTCAGGAACCCACAGCCTCAGCCTCTCTTATATGCACATAGTGACTCCTGAATCATCTTTCTGTGTATGTTTCTGTGACTTATACCCTCCCTTATGTCTCTTGATAAATGGCCTTCCTTTTTAGCCTTGAGGCTTTGACCATGGGTGTTAAGGCAAACCTCAGCAAACATACAAGCAGAACAATGAGAAATCATACTCCATTTATGTATGATTTATCAAAATGCATAAATGTATCCTACTGTCATGTATAACTAATTAGAGCAAATAAAAAACATTTAAAAAAGGAATACAAGTAACAATAAATGTTGGTGAAGGTGTGAGGAAAATGTACACCCATACATTGCTGATGGGATTGGAAATTGGTGCAACTACTCTGGAAAGCGGTATGGAGATGCCTCAGAAAACTTGGAGTGGAACCAGCATTTGACCCAGTTATCTCACTCCTCAGCTTATACCCAAATGACTTAAAATAAGCATACCACAGTGATGCAGCCACAACAATGTTTGTAACAGCTCAATTCACAGTACCTAAGCTATGGAACCAGTCTGGGTGCCCTACAACAGATGAATGGACAAAGAAAATGCAGTATATATATACAATGGAATTTTACTCAGTCATAAAAAGAAAGACTTTATGACACTTGCCAGAAAATAAATGGATCTGGACACTATTATGCTAAGTGAAATAACCCAATCCCAAAACACCAAAGTCTGAATTTTCTCTTTGATATTGGATGTTAATACACAGTGGGGGGCAGGGAGAAAAGTTAAATAGATTACAAAAAGGGAAACAAAGGGAAGGAAGGGAGAAAGGAATAGAAAAGACAGTGGGATGATTCTGACATAACTTTTCTATGTATATATGAATATAATACAGTGAATCTCCACATCATATATAACCACAAGACTGGGATCCTAGTTAGAATAAGATATACTCCATGTTTACATAATAAGTCAAATTATACTCTACTGTCATGTACAACTAAAAAGAACAAAAATAAAAATAAAAGCAAATAAAAAGATCTCTACTTACTTAATAAAATTTCCTAAGGAGAAATTAATCTATAAACAAGAAAATTTAGACTAATAAATGAACAGAACATGATATCTGAAAGTCTGGTTAATATGCATAGAAATATGAATAAGATCATTTATGTATAAGAGTGGAATATTAAGAAAAACAGATAACCATAGAATCAAAAAGAATCCCCTAAAATTAAATCTAATATTTGAAATTTAAAAATTAGGTATGAGAGTTGGAAGTTTAAGATAACATCTGTAGAGAAAAGAGAAAGGTCTAGTGGATCACTGTAGGAAGCCCAACATCTTACTCACAGTAGTTGCTAAAGGAATGAACAAACATGGGGAGGAAAGGAAATTACAAATAGCATAAGAATTTCCTGTAACTGAAGCATACATTTATCTAAATTGAAGTTGTCCATCAAATGGTCAGCAAGTAAATAATAAAAATACTGACCCTGTGAAATTAACACTTTATCAAGACAAATAATCATAAAGTTACACACCAATCAACAAAAATGAGAATGGTATAGGATTGTAAAACATCGACTTTGGGTAATAAGAAGTAATGGACATAACATCAAAATTTTGAGATTAAATAATTGTAATGTAGAACTTTATTTTATTTTTTTATTGTAAACAAATGGGATACATGTTGTTTCTCTGTTTGTACATGGAGTAAAGGCATACCATTTGTGTAATCATAAATTTACATAGGGTAATGCTGTTTGATTCATTTTGTTATTTTTTTCCTTCCCCCCCACCACTCCCACCCCCGTTTTCCCTCTATACAGTCCTTCCTTCCTCCATTCTTGCCCCCCTCCCTAACCCTAACCCTAACCCTAACACTTGCACTAACCCCTCCTACCCCCCATTATGTGTCATCATCCGCTTATCAGAGAGATCATCTGTCCTTTCTTTTTTTGAGATTGGCTTATCTCACTTAGCATGATATTCTCCAATTTCATCCATTTGCCTGCAAATGCCATAATTTTATCATTCTTTATGGCTGAGTAATATTCCATTGTATATATATACCACAGTTTCTTTATCCATTCATCAATTGAAGGACATCTAGTTTGGTTCCACAATCTGGCTATTGTGAATTGAGCAGCTATGAACATTGATGTGGCTGTATCTCTGTAGTATGCTGATTTTAAGTCCTTTGGGTATAGGCCAAGGAGTGGGATAGCTGGGTCAAATGGTGGGTCCATTACAAGCTTTCTAAGGAATCTCCATACTGCTATCCAGAGTGGCTGCACTAATTTGCAACCCCACCAGCAATGTATGAGTGTACCTTTTTCCCCACATCATTGCCAACACTTATTGTTGCTTGTGTTCTTGATAATCGCCATTCTAATTGGGGTGAGATGGAATCTTAGGGTGGTTTTGATTTTCATTTCTCTTATTACTAGAGATGTTGAACATTTTTCCATATATCTGTTGATTGCTTGTAGATCTTCTTCTGTGAAGTGTCTGTTCATTTCCTTAGCCCATTTGTTGATTGGATTATTTGTATTCTTGGTGTAGAGTTTTTTGAGTTGTTTATATATTCTGGAAATTAGTGCTCTATCTGAAGTATGAGTGGCAAAGTTTTCTCCCACTCTGTAGGCTCTCTCTTCACATTACTGATAGTTTCCTTTGCTGAGAGAAAGCTATTTAGTTTGAATTTGTCCCAGTTATTGATTCTTGCTTTTCTTTCTTGTGGGATGGGAGTCCTGTTAAGGAAGTCTGATCCTAGGCCAACAAGTTGAAGATTTGGACCTACTTTTTGTTCTATAAGATGAAGGGTCTCTGGCCTGATTCCGAGGTCCTTGATCCATTTTGAGTTGAGTTTTGTGCAGGGTGAGAGATAGGGGTTTAATTTCATTCTGTTACATATGGATTTCCAGTTTTCCCAGTACCATTTGTTGAAGAGGCTATCTTTTCTCCATAGCATGTTTTGGGCCCCTTTGTCTAATATGAGAAAATTGTATTTATTTGGGTTTGTGTCCATGTCCTCTTTTCTGTACCATTGATCTACCTGTCTATTTTGGTGCCAATACCATGCTGTTTTTGTTACTATTGCTTTGTAGTAGAGTTGAAGATCTGGTATTGCAATACCCCCTGCTTTGCTCTTTCTGCTAAGGATTGCTTTAGTTATTCTGGGTTTCTTATTCTTCCAGATGAATTTCATGATTGCTTGCTCTATTTCTGTAAGGTACATCATTGGGATTTTAATTGGAATTGCATTGAATCTGTATAGCACTTTAGGTAGTATGGCCATTTTGACAATATTAATTCTGCCTGTCCAAGAACTTGGGAGATCTTTCCATCTTCTAAGATTTTCTTTAATTTCTTTCTTTAGTGTTCTGTAGTTCTCATTGTAGAGGTCTTACACCTCTTTTGTGAGAGTGATTCCCAAATATTTTATTTTTTCAAGGTTATTGTGAATGGGGTAGTTTTCCTAATTTCTCTTTCTGAAGATTCATCACTCATGTAAAAATGCCTTGGATTTATGAGCATTGATCTTGTAACCTGCTAATTTACTGAATTCACTTATGAGTTCTAAAAGTTTTCTGGTGGAATTTCCGGGTTCCCCTAAATATATAATCATGTCATCAGCGAATAGGGATAGTTTGAGTTCTTCTTTTCCTATTCATATCCCTTTAATTTCTTTGGTTTGTCTAATTGCTCTGGCTACAGTTTCAAGGACAATGTTGAATAGAAGTGGTGAAAGAGGGCATCCCTGCCTTGTTCCAGTTTTTTGGGGGAACGCTTTCAGTTTTTCACCATTTAGAATGATATTAGCCATGGGCTTAGCATAGATGGCCTTTACAATGTTAAGGAATGTTCCCACTATCCCTATTTTTTCTAGTGTTTTGAGCATGAAGGGATGCTGTATTTTATCAAATGCTTTTTCTGCATCTATCAAAATAATCATGTGATTCTTGACTTTCAGTCTATTGATATGGTGAATGACATTTATTGATTTCCTGATGTTGAACCAACCTTGCATCCCTGGGATAAAAACCACTTGATCATGGTGCACTATCTTTTTAATATGTTTTTGTATGCGATTTGCTAAAATTTTGTTGAGAATTCTTGCGTTGATGTTCATTAAGGATATTGGTTTGAAATTTTCTTTCCTCGATGTGTCTCTGTCTAGTTTAGGTATCAGTGTGATATTGGCTTCATAGAATGAGTTTGGGAGGGTTCCCTCCTCTTCTATTTCATGGAATAGTTTGAGGAGTATTGGAATGAGCTCTTCTTTAAAGGTTTTGTAGAACTCGGCTGAGAACCCATCTGGTCCTGGACTTTTCTTTGTTGGTAGGCTTTTGATGACCTCTTCTATTTCATTGCTTGAAATTGATTTATTTAAGTTGTGTATGTCCTCCTTGTTCAGTTTAGGTAATTCATATGTCTCTAGAAACTTGTTGATGTCTTCGAGGTTTTCTGTTTTGTTGGAGTATAGGTTTTCAAAATAGCTTCTAATTATGTTTTGTATTTCACTCATGTCTGTTGTGATATATCCTTGTTCATTCCGAATTTTAGTAATTTGAGTTTTCTCCCTCTTTCTCTTTGTTAGTGTGGCTAAGGATTTATCGATTTTGTTTATTTTTTAAAGAACCAACTATTTATTTTGTTAATTTTTTCAATTGTTTCTTTTGTTTCAATTTCGTTGATTTCAGCTCTGAGTTTAACTATTTCCTGTCTTTTACTTCTTTTGGTGTTGATCTGCTCTTCTTTTTCTAGGACTTTGAGCTATAGTGTTAAGTCGTTTATTTGTTGAGTTTTACTTCTTTTGTTGAATGCGCCCCATGAAATAAATCTTCCTCTAAGTACTGCTTTCATAGTGTCCCAGAGATTTGATATGTTGTGTCTTTGTTCTCGTTTACTTCTAAGAAATTTTTTATTTCCCTCTTGATGTCTTCTGTTATCCATTCATCATATAATAACATACAATTTAATCTCCAGGTATTGGAGAAGTTTCTGTTTTTTATTCTGTCATTTATTTCTAATTTCAATGCATTATGATCTGATAGAATACAAGGTAATATCTCTATCTTCTTGTATTTGTTAACAGTAGCTTTGTGGCATAAAATATGGTCTATTGTAGGGAAGGATCCATGTGCTGCTGAGAAGAAAGTATATTCGCTCTTTGTGGATGGTATATTCTATATATGTCGGTTAAGTCTAAATTGTTGATTATGTTATTGAGATCTATGGTTTCTTTATTCAATTTTTGTTTGGAAGATCTATCCAGTGGTGAGAGAGGTGTGTTAAAATTGCCTAGTATTATTGTATTGTGGTCTATTTGATTTCTGGAATTGAGAAGGATTTGTTTGACGTACATGGATGAGCCAATGTTCGGGCCATAGATGTTTATGATTGTTATGTCTTGTTGATTTATGCTTCCCTTAAGCAGTATGTAATGTCCTTCTTTATCCCTTCTGACTAGATTTGGCTTGAAGTCCACATTATCTGAAATGAGGATGGATACTCCAGCTTTTTTGCTGTGTCCGTGTGCATGGTATGTTTTTTCCCATCCTTTCCCCTTTAGTCTATGGGTATCTCTTTCTATGAGATGAGTCTCTTGCAGGGAGCATATTGTTGGATTTTTCTTTTTAATCCAATCTGCCAGTCTATGTCTTTTGATTGATGAATTCAGGCCATTAACATTCAGGGTTATTATTGTGATATGATTTGCATTCCCAGTCATTTGACTCATTTTTGTTTTTTGACATGACTTGGTTTCTCCTTTATTTGGCTATTCCTTTAGGTGAGTTCTTCCCATTGCTGGTTTGCATCATTGTTTTTCATATCTTCCTCATGGAATATTTTGCTGAGCATGTTCTGTAATTCAAGTTTTCTTTTTGTAAATTCTTTTAGCTTTTGTTTATCATGGAAGGATTTTATTTTGTCGTCAAATCTGAAAGTAAGTTTTGCTGGGTATAAGATTCTTGGTTGGCATCCATTTTCTTTCAGAGCTTGGTAAATGTTGTTCCAGGCCCTTCTAGCTTTTAGGGTCTGGATTGAAAAATCTGCTGATATTCTTATTGGTTTCCCTCTGAATGTAATTTGGTTCTTTTCTCTCACAGCCTTTAAAATTCTGTCTTTATTTTGTATGTTAGGTATTTTCATAATAATGTGCCTTGGTGTGGGTCTGTTGTAATTTTGTGTATTTGGAGTCCTATATGCCTCTTTTACCTGGTTTTCCATTTCATTCTTCAGATCTGGGAAATTTGCTGATATTATTTCATTGAATAGATTGTTCATTTCTTTGGTTTGTTTCTCTAAGCCTTCCTTAATCCCAATAATTCTTAAATTTGGCCTTTTCATGATATCCCACAATTCTTGTAGATTCTGTTCATGATTTCTTATCATCTTCTCTGTTTGGTCATTTTTGTTTTCAAGATTAAATATTTTGTCTTCAATGTCTGAGGTTCTGTCTTCCAGGTGTTCTATCCTATCGGTTATACTTTCTATGGAGTTCTTAATTTGGTTTATTGTTTCCTTCATTTCAAGGATTTGTTTTTTTTGTTTGTTTGTTTGTTTTCATTATCTCTCTTCATTGAAATGATCTCTTGCTTCCCGTATTTGCTCTTCTAACTGTTGATTGGTGTGATCATTTAATGCCTGCATTTGTTCTTTCATTTCTTCCTTCAATGCCTGCATTTGCTCTTTCATCTCCTCATTTGCTTCTCTGATTGTTTTAATTATGTACGTTCTGAACTCCCTTTCTGACATTTCTTCTGCTATGCTGTCATTGGGTTTTATTGATATAGTATCTAGGTTTGTTTGGGACATTTTCTTCCCTTGTTTTCTCATATTGGTCAGATGTCAGTGGGACTCTGAGACATTGCAGATTTCCTCTATTGGCTTATAGTGTCCCTGTAGATTTCCAGTATATCACCTCCCAGCCTTCAGTAACCTGAAGTCTTGGAGGAACTTGATAATGCAGTGCTTCAGAAGAAGACTGCCCCTAGTCTGCTACTCGGTCCAGGGCTTGGGGCTGGTTCTGCATGGAAATCCTCTCACTGGGTGGTCCTGCTCCTAGAAGCTGCTATAGACAGGGCCTGCCCCCACCTGAGGCAGCCAGGCTGCTGGGGAAAGCCTCTCCCTGACCTGCCTTGGTCCCAGAAGCCGCCTGCCGCTGGGTTCAGGGCTTGGGGTTGACTGTGCAGAAAAGCTCTCACTGAGCGGGCCTGTTTCAAGAAGGTGTCTGTGGACCCCGCCTACTGCCGGAGATTGCAGGGCTGCTTGGGGAAGTCTCTCGCTGCCCTGCCCTGGTCCCAGAAGCTGCCTGTGTGCTGGGACCGCTGCTGGGTTCAGGGCTTGGGGTTGGCTCTGTGTGGAAAAGCTCTCACTGGGCGGGCCTGTTCCAAGAAACTGGCTGTGGACCCCGCCTGCTGCTGGAGGGAGCCGGGCTGCTTGGGGAAGACTCTCACTGCCCTGCCCTGTTCTGAGAAGCTGCCCCTGTCTGGGCCTGCCGCCCCGCCGAGCTTCACAGGTGGGAGAGACCATGCGACTCTATGTTGGTCCAAGTCTCTCAATACCTCCCCTTCTTGAATCCTGAGTTCTGGAGCGACGGAAGATGCAGTCACCCTCTAGTCTACCATCTCGGATCTCTGTAATGTAGAATTTTAAACTGAGTCAATCAACTGTGTTGGTAGATTTAAGAAATTTTCATTTATAAACTGATGTTTTTTAAAATGTGATACATACACACAATGGAGAGCTTTTTACCATAAAAATAATGAAATTTGTCATTTGTGACAATATGGATAGAAGTAGACATCATGATGTTAAGTGAAAATAAATCAGGCACAGAAAGACAACAATCATGATCTAACTCATGTGTGCAATATAAAAAATTTGTGTAATGAAAGTTGAAAGTAGGTAGAAGAGTAGTTACAAGAAACTGGGAAGAGTGGGGCTGGGGGATGGGGAGACTGATCAAAGGGTGCAAAGTTATAGTTAGATAGGGGTAAGAAGCTCTGGTATTCAATTATATACATTAGGGAGACTACAGATAACAATAATGCATGATTCATTTCAGAACACCACAAGAAATTATTTTGAATATTTTCATGACAAAAAATGATTAACCTTCGAGAAGATACATACTTTCAGTTTGATTTAAGTATTATACAATGCAACATATATAGAAACATCATGTGTTACCCTATAAATATATACATTTTTTTCTGTCTTTAAGTATCAGTCAAAAACAAATTTAACTTAAATTTTAAAATGAAAAGACTTGATAAAGATATTTTCAGACATTTAAGGACACAGCATTTTTAAATTTTCTGTTTACTGTTTCTATGGAAGTATTTTGAGGAGTCAGGAAATAAAGGATTAAACCAAGAGAGAAGAAAGGGATTCCAGAAAATTCTATTTCCAACTCTACAATCAGTTTCTACTTGACAGCTCTTCAGGCTTAGAGTGACCATTGTAGCTCACCACAGGATGCAATTGGGAATTCATGCTACGAATGCCTATGTATTACTCAAGAGAAGCTCAGCCAGAATTTTCCAATTTAATACACAAGACACAACAACAGCTATCCTGCTGTTAACATCCTCTTTTTAAAAAGAACCTTCACTATTCAATAGCCTTGAGAATGTCAGGCTAAAAGAGGAGTGCAGGTGTCAGGCAGAAAGCATCTGGTATCTAACAGGGTAGGCACCAATAAAATGAGGTTTAAAAGAACTGCTGAAATTTATAGGCGAGAATCTGTTCAAAGGTTTTGAGAAATGTGCTACTTTGGTATTTTTTCTTCCAGTTTGTAGTCAGGTTCTTGTATACCAAAAACTGATTCTCGTGAACACAGCATCAGATATGATAAAGTGAAATTTATTCATTGTGCTACCTTGGAATAATAGGGAGAGACACAAAGCTAGAGGAAGTCAGCTTGGGTGTTGAGGTCAAGTGATAGATCCAAAGCTATGAAAGGTGTAATGGCATCAGAGATAAGAAAGTTTGTCTCAAAAATGAAAAACTGAGTTAAGGTGAAAAGCATGAGATACTCAGTTCTCATTTGTGGTATTCAGTTTTTCTATTTTATTTGTTGTTGTTGTTTTGTTGTTATTGTTTTTTTGGTTGGGGTATATTTTGTAGACTTAGTATTTGATTTTTTTTTTCATTTTTAGAGGAATAAGTTAATTCTGATTATGGAATATTGGACTGGTTGATTTGACCTATGGGGAGAACACACCATGCTACAAAAGCAAGTGGTAAGTGTTTTGCAATTTTTGACTCCCAAGTCTGAATGACCCTGTGTCTTGGGTCATTGTACTAATTAACTCTCTCATGCAATCAAAAATATAAGTAACCCGTTAGCTACAATCACTGACCAGGCTCTGCAGCTGTCCTGGTGGATAAAAATTACATGGTTCCCACTTGACAGTGAGCTTATATTTTAGTGGAGTGAGAAGATCATTAGAAGATACAACAATCACCAGGCACAGTGTTGCATGCCTACCTGAATCCCAAGGGTTGGGAGGCTGAGGCAGGAGGATAGAAAGTTCAAAGCAGCCTCAGCAATTTAGGGAGGCCCTGAGCAACTTAGTGAGACCCTGTCTCAAAATAAAAAATTACATATTTAATTTTATTTATTTTAATATAATTAAAATGTGGATGTGGCTCAGTGGTTAAGAGTCCCTGGTTTCAATCCCTGACACAAAAGAAGAAATAAAAAAAGAAAAGAAAAAAATAAAGTAAAATAATCAATATGTAGTTCCACATTTGGCACACAGGCAGCTGTTGACAGGTGTTCCAAGTGTCTAGCCTATCTTTGCTATTGTGAAGGGTTATTAGTCTTTGTGCAACTTTACTGTATGATGGTGTTTAGAGCACCTATTTGGAGGAGACATTGGGAATATAAAATCAAACCAAACAAACTTGCTATCTGCTTTAACACAACTTAAAATCTACTAGGACCTTCCAGTTAACATCCAACCATCTCTGAGTGTAAAGACTAGTCCCTGCCTTCATAATGACATCATTCTGCCTCATTCACAGACTCTCTTTTTCCTTTTTCAAGTGAATCTATCAGTCTGATACCAACTCTTCTTCAGTTATTTTTGAATGAGACGATGATAAGAATCCTAAATGAGGAGCTGGGGAACCTGAACATTCTTCAGTTCAGGGTATGTAATTCCAGAGATCAGATGATGCCCTGACCTCCCCTCAAAAGCAAATATTACTGGTCCTGAGTTAGACCACCTTTTCTCCCACAACCTTTTGATATTATTCCTAACATAGGGTTGAAACAGGAAGCATGAAGCACAATAATCCTCTCCCAGGACTTATAGTACAGATGCTCCAGATAGAATGGAATTTCACCTTTAGGCCTAAGTTAACCTGAAGTCCCCATTTGGGCCTCTGGTAAAAGGCACAACTGAGTCTGTCTCCCTTTCTAATAGGTTCAACAGAGGAGAAAGGGAAGATTGAGTATGAAATAGGAACACACCCTTACCAGAGAGGGACCACTGTTATGCTCTGGCCTACTTTACTCTATTTGTTAGTGCTTCTTTCTTGGATTTGGAGGGAAGATGGGCTCTAGAATCCAAGCCCTATCTGTTCTTGTAGTTCCCATGAACTGTTCTGACCCACATCAGGGTGGTGAATTTCTGAGGATTCTGGTGGAGAATAAAGGACAAGTGGATTCTCAATTGAAATTGGAAGATGAGTGGAAAGGTAGGCTCTGGGCCTGAGAAGTAGGCTGCAATTTCTTTTGGAAATTAATACCATGGTTATGTTTAGATTAGAAGGGTGAAAATGAGTCCCTCAGCAGTGGTCACCCTCAGTCCTACATAAATATGCAAACTCCTTTCTTTTCCCTTGTCCTGCCTTTTCTTGTTCTCCAGGGCAGGAAAACAGAGCAGTTATCTTGGATGCTGGTTTGTCATAGAGCAAGGTCCAGTCTCCTTTTGGGATTTCAGGGAAATCTCTAATACTAAGTGGAGTGGTTTATTAGCAACATGGAAATATGCAGGAGACATTCAGACACAGCATGTCAGAGAAGTCTTTGTCTCTTGGTTGTGCCCTTGTCATGAGGCACATTCATGTCTGTGTGGCTTCATCCCAGACCCTGGTGAAAATTCAGTTCTTGTTCCTATTCTTTCCTGCCTCCCATCTGAAGGATTAGCTGGCTCTGTTAACTTCAATAACACTTACCTGGAGGGTTTCACCATCTGTTCTCCGGAGATGAAATGGGCTACTTTGGGAGGTATGCTCTTCCTTACCACAATGGGAGAGCAGGGAACTGAGAATTTTCAAGTTCTTCCATTGTAAATGAAGAACCAGATTCAAGCAATTGAAAGAATTGACTCCAGTTTATCTGATGCTTTGCATCAGGACTAGAACCCTAGAATAAATTTCCTAATTCCCATTCAATACTGCCAGTCTCATACATCTATGAGGAATAGAATTCTAGTCTCTGGGAGGAAAGCTGGGATAATGTGGGGAAAAGAGTTAGAAAGGGTCATCCTCTCTTTTATGTCTTGATCCTTTATTCGGGCTCAGTTCTGCCAGCTGGAGGGCTGTACCAGAGTAGTCTGGGCCCTTGAGGACTGACTTTTCTCCCAAGGACACCTTCCTAAGCCTACCAGTAAATGAGCTTCCCTCTTCTGCTCTCATTTCCAAATGTGCATGTGAATACTCACACAAACTCAAAACAAAACCATAGTTTTCTTGACAGGAATATTTCCCTTTCTTCCTTTTTAAAAATCTTCTTCCTTTCCAACCAAGTCATATTTCATTTCTCAGTATTCCTCATGGATCATTGATTACAAAATAACACATACTACCTCAATGGAAAATTCCAATAATAAGAAAAAGTACAGAGCAAATTGGGCAAGTTCTTTTAACTTATCCTCATTCCAATTTGTCTCTCTTTCTCAGAGCTCAACAATGCCACCAGTTTGTTTGTTTTTACATATGATGTTGTCTAAATACACTTGTACAATTATTTTCATGCTAGTAGAATTATACCATAAATACTCTGTAAATATTTCTAAACCTACTTGATGTCATCTTCTTCCAGAGAATATTAACATCAACCTCCAGAGGTGACTAGTAATCACCTAACTCTGGTGACAAGGATTGAAAAGATTTGAAACCAGGCTTCCATCTAATGACTGAACTATTTCCTAGGGTGAAGCCCCTGAAATTTCAAACAAGGGAACATTATTTAATTAGAATAAATCGTGTCCACTTTTTGTCTCCCTAAACTTGTGAGGGTAGGAAAGCTACCACTCAGCTTCTCAGATGTTCTTTCTGAATGGGAAGATGCTGCTTGCAGAAAAAACTGAGTGGATGCCTCCTCATCTCTTTGTTTTCTTCTCCCAAATCTTTGTTTTGCAATTTTTTTGCTGAATGGCAAACAGATTGAAAAAGTTTTATAACTTTAGTAGCTGTTGTTAGTAGTAGTGTTCATCTTTTTTACCTCATAGTTGGATTTTGAAGCAAAGAACCTGGACAGGAACAACAGTATCACCACAGTAAAAGGTTGGTTCCGTTTGTTTTCCTCTCTTGTCCCTAGACATCAGATTAGAAATTCTAGGACACATTTTATTCTATACCCACTTTCACTTTCAGTGCCATAGACATTGTTGTCTTGCTTTCACTACTTAAATGCCTTAGTTATCACTTGCCAGTGTAAATCTTTCCTACATATCAAGCCCCTATCCTTCCAGAGCTGGAATTATGGATTCGTGTTCAACAGTGGATGCAACCTTGGGTGGTATTAAAATGTTGGGCCTGAGGAAATGCTTTCCCATCCTGATTTCTGGCTTCATGCAGAGGACAATGAGGTGAGTCCACCCAAGCCCTGACTTGAGGTCTCATAAACTTTCAGATTATTTTATTCATCCTCAGAATACAAAAATACTAACACATTTCTTGGCCCTTGAGGATTGTTCAAGTTCATCTCTAAGTAGTTTTCCAGGAAGTTCGTTACTTTACTGCTAACAATTCCACAGTATTGCCTGCAATAGGAAAAATGTTAGGATAACTTTAAAAGTCAATAGGGAAATTGTTATGTACTTTATAGAATAGCCACATGTTACCCATTTTGAAGCTATAGTTTTCAAAATTTTTAATGACATTTTATCAAGAACAATGCTTAATCCTTAGCAGGTTCTTATTCTTTGATCAAATGTGCCCATAGGCAGATATGATTATGACAAAAACAAATAAATTTCTACTTCCTTATACTCATTGAGGAGGAACAGAAGTCTAGGAAAGAGTGAGGATGATACTTTTCCCATGTAAGACAGAGTATTGCTTTTGATGATGGGCAAATGCATGGTCTCCATGTGTGTGCACATGTGTATGTTTAGGAGGAGATGAATAGGGAGAGGGCAATGATCAATACTAACTTGAAGCTGTGTGTCTCCAGGGTAACTTGTTGAGTCACATCCAACTGGAGATGGAACAGAAATTTGTTGTTTGGCTCAGATACTTCTGACAGCAAATGTAAAACAAAGTCCTCTGTGTCTTATTCCTCCTTGGTTATGCAGCAGAATTAAGACTTTTACAAGTATTACTGAGATTAGCCTCATGTTCATGAGTAGCTTGAACAAATATCAAATGGCACCATTGGAAACCAATCACATTCTTAAACACAAAACTTAGCATTTGGCCTAAGTTCAAACCATTTTCTTATTTAAAATCTTCACATCATATTAAACATAATCAAATGTTTGTTTATTTGATTTTAATGTGAAATGACACTACTGTGGTTCCACAATATTGATTTTCTTTTATTTTAAAGAGAGAAATGATGTGTGTAATCAAAATGTACTGGTAACCATTAATTAATCCAAGATACTAATTCTTTAGTTACAAAATTACTTGCAAAAATATCATTGGTGAGGCATGATGGGGGAGAAGGATAGAAACAATTCATAATAACTGGAATTCCATGAGTGAGTATTCTAAATCATATGGGGCTATTTTTTAAAATTTATCCTTCATGGTCAGATTTTTTTCCCCTCCAAAATTTAGTTTTTTCTTTGACTTTTTTCTCTCAAAGTATAGTAGTATGAAATATAAACAAGCTCTTATAAGTATATAATTAAAATATTATGTAGTTCTCTACATACTGAAAAATTCTATGAAATCTGGGATAATTCGATAATATACAAAATATCAGGATACAAAAAGAACTAAAACTAGCTTCTATAGTTACACATAAGATTCAAATATTCAGTGTAAAGAACAGCATTTAATCATACTGACTTCTACATCTGCATGTTATATACTTATGACACTTTTGCTATAAATTCATGTTTCTGTCTTACTGTTTCAAGCCAGATTCAAAACTTCAAAAAGAGTAATTGAAACAAAATAGATAATCAGAAAGATTATTTCTTTTCTGCCTCTCTAATCTCAATGACTACGAAGACAATTTTTGCTATGACTTCAAACACTGGATTTTGATAACAAATACTAGGTCCATTTTTTATAATCTCTCAGTGTGGCAGAATCAAGCATCAATACTCCAAAGTACCATATAAATTCTTACCAAATCAGCTAGAGTAACCATATTCACATCAGGCAATAGACTTAAGACAGAAAGTATTATTATGTATAGAGGTGTCATAGTTCATTTTCTGTCACTATTATAATAAAATACCTGAGACCAAGCACTTCATTAAGTTTGTTTGTTTCATTAAATAGGTTTGTTTGTTTGTTTTGTATCTCACATTTCTGGAGATTCATGCACATGACAACAGAATCTATGTCACAATACAGCTGGTGGCATTATGGTGGAAGTGCAGGTAAGAGGGAGAGATCAGATATTGAGACCAAAAACAATAGTGGTATGGGAGCCATGCTCATTCTTTTTAAAATGACTTACTCTCAGGAATACTAACCAGTGTCCTGTGAGGACTATGTTAATTCCTTCTTTTTGTTTGTTTGTTTGTTTGTTTATTGATTGGTACCAGGAATTGAACCTAGGAGCATTTAATCACTGAGCCACATCCCCAGCCCTATTTTGTATTTTATTTAGAGACAGGGTCTCATGGAATTTCTTAGGGCCTCACTAAGTTGTTGCAGCTGGCTTTGAACTTGTGATCCTCCTGCTTCACACCCCTGAGTTGCTGGGATTACAGGTGTGCACATCTGTGCCCAGCTATATTAATTCCTTCTAAAGCCAACACCTACAGTGACCTAGTAACCTCTAATTGGGCTCCACCTCTTAAAGATTTCACCACCTCAACTTTACCACACCAAGGACCAAGCTTTCAGGGCATGCAGCTCATATCCAAACTATAGGAAGAGGAATTACTAATAATAATGAAAATTCATGAGAAAAATACAAGAATTTTAGGCATGAATGTTCCTAAAAAATTATGCTTAAAATATATAATGCAAATATTTGCATAACCATATGTATAAAGAAACAAATAGAAATACTTTGTGCTTGAGAAAAGTTTGTTCTATTTTCAAATATGGAGATATGATTCATATACTATAAAATATATGAATACATATACATTTGTGAATTGTAAACTTTTAAAGCTTGTTATTTGGTAGTTTTTAATACAGTACATTCACAAAGTTCTACAACCATCATTACTATCCAATTCCAAAACATTTTTATCACTCCAAAAGAAACCCATAACTCTAGCAATCACTTTTCATCTCTTCTTTCCCCTAAGCCCTGGCAACCACTAGTCTACTTACTATCTCAATGGAGTTGCTCTTCTAAACACTTTGTGTGCACGAAATCATGTGAAATATGGCTCTTTGTATCTGGCTTCTTTTGCTTAGAATAATGTTTTCAAGGTTTATCAGCGTTGTAGCATGCATCAGCACTTCATTCCTTTTTTTAGCTGAATAATGTTCTATTGTATGGATATACATTCTGTTTATGTATTCATTGTTTGATGGATATTTCAGCTGTTTTTACTTTCTGATTATTAAGAATAATGCTACCATGAACATTCAATGCACAAGTTTTTGTGTGGACATGTTTTTAAAAAATTTTTTTCAATTAATCTATTTACATTTATTAACAATGCAAAAACAAAGTGGAACACAAGTTATTGTATTCCTAACTGGCCAAAGGAAAATAAAATGTTACATCTCCTTAAAAATCAAGACCAACTCTTGTATTTCTTACAGTATTTCTTAACATCTTACACATATGGATATCTGAGTTGAATTTCTCATATTTTCAATTCTATTGAGTATTTACCTGGAAGAGAAATTGCTGGGCCATATGGCAACACTATGTTTAACTTCTGAGGAACCATCACACTATTTCCAAAGTGGCTATATCACTTTCTATTCCTACCAACAAGGCCATGAGCGTTCCATTCCTACATTCTCATTAGCACTTCTTTTTAATATTTCTCTCTCTGTATATATCTGTTTCTCAGCACTGTGAATCAAATCCAGGGCCTTATTACCACTGAGCTACATCTGCACCCTAACCTCTGTTTTTTATTATAGCCATCTTAGTGAATGTGAAATGTTATCTCTAGGAGGTTTTGATTTGTATTCTCCTGAAAATATGTTCTCTTGAACATTGAATCTAAAAATATAGTAATGCAGTAATGTAATTGGATTTTAGGATACCAAAAATCATCCTAAGATTTCATGTGCATGTCAACTTTCATTTCCACAAAAGAGTGGTAGTGACTTTCATCAGGATTCATGGAAGGGTAGCTTTTTATCTCAATGTGTTTTCTTCTCCAGAAGGTTCAAGCAAATAAACCATTAGTAGCTTCTTAGACCTTAATGTTATTATTATCTGCAAAGTATGGTATTAATACTTTCTTTTTCTGAGGCTTTTTAAAAAATGTATTAGTCATCATTCAATATTTAAGAACATTTTAGAAAAATCTGAAAGGACAGGAGAGTTCAAAAATATAGGTCACAGGTTTTTTGTTGTTTTGTTTTTTGTTTGTTGTTTGTTTTTAAGTGCAAGTGCTTACCTTATGCTGTGTTGAAATTACTTTCAAACACAGAACCAAAGATACCAAGTAAAACATTCTACATTTGTAATTCCTATACCACTTTATGACTTTAGCCATATTTACTCTTCACCAATGCAAATTAAATGGTACCTTTATTTTCTAAGTTATTGTTTTATAAATATTTCTTAATTATCTGTATTCGACCAAAAAAATCAAGGCAACAAAATAATGCAGAAGAAGCATAGTTACATTCATCATTAACCTGCCATACCATCAATTTTTAAGGTAACTTTTTTCTTTCTGCATGTTCATATATCTGATATAAAAGTTCATATACCTGATATTGACCCACTGATAAGCCCAAAGGAAAAACAGTTTTAGCAATGTGTCTTGTAGACGAAACTTTGCACTGGATTTCATAGCTTTGGAAGATTTTTTAAATTCTTCAACTGCATCCCCCCCCCCAAAAAAAAAGAAAGAAAAGGAAAGAAAAAAAATACCAAAAATGGGATATAGTGATTATGATTACTTGGTTAAACTTATTTTTATTTAGTCTTCACAGACTCAAAGTTACATTGTCTTCTCAAAGAGTTATTATGTCTGTCCTTTGACATTTGATTCCAGAGAATACAGCATGTTTAATTTCTGTCTAATGATTTCATCTTTTCTTCATATATTGTCTATTATTTATTCTATCTGGATAATGGTTTATCAAAGATGTAGCTGCACATAGTTTTGATTTTTATCCATATGAAATGTTGTGGTGGCAAAAAATAATTCTTGGAAGACTCATAGCTTGAGTGAAATTAAATGACAAAAAATTACATTCAGTTTTATAAAAACATGTTTACTATTATGAACGGTAGGAGACAGTTTTCCATCACTACAATGAAATACGTGAGGTAATTAACTCAATGAAGAGAAAGGTTTATTTGGTTCACAATTTTGAGGATTCAAAGTCCAAATAGCCTAGCATATGCTCAGCAGCCCCCTTTGGCTGCATCATCTCACGCCACAGATGCCAATGGTTGGGTGTGTGCTGGGAGCAAACAAATGATTACATCTCAAACCTAAGCAGAGAGAGCTCCGCTCTTTTGAGAACTACCCTTGGAGAACATGTCCCCACAGACCAATGACCCTCCCCAGGGGTTCCCACCTCTCTACCTCTCTCTCTCTCTTTTTTTTTTTTTTTTTTTTTGGTACCAGGGTTTGAACCTCAGGGGCACTCAACCACTGAGCCACATCCCCAGTCCTTTTTTGTATTTTTTAATTTAGAGACAGCGTCTCACTGAGTTGTTTAGCGCCTCACTGTTGCTGAGGGTTGCTTTTGGAACTAAAGATTCTCCTGCCTCCGTCTGTAGAGCCACTGGGATTATAAACGGGTGCCACTGCAATGGGCCTCGCCTCTTAAAGGTCCAATAACATCTCTTAATAGTTTCACCCTGGGGAGCAAGTCTTTAACATATGGACTTTGGGGACATTACCTATTCAAACAATAGCAAATAGTATACATCAAATAATTCTAAAATAATAAAATATCTGACATAACACAATCTTTAATTAGTATTTATATTTTAAAATTTATGTATTATACAATATATAATTTCTACATACTTTTATACTTTCGTGTTTGTATGTGTGTATGTGTGTGTGGTACTGGGGATTGAACCCAGGACCTTGCGCATGGCAGGCAGTGGGTGCTATACCATTGAGCTACATACCCAATCCTTTTGATTTTTTATTTTGATACAAAATCTTGGCAACTTGCCCATGCTGGCTTCCAACTTGCAATCCGCCCCTGCCTTAGTCTTCTGAGTAGCTAGGATTATAGGCATGCACTACCATACCCAGCCTACAATATACATTCTATAGTTTTGACATTAAATATTTTATATGCATTGTTTTGTTCAAAGAGGATATAGAAATCTTCCTGAAGTTATAAAACTATCATAATCTCCTAATAATCATATAAGCTGTCAATCTATTTCTCTATGTGTTTAAGTATTTGGAAGTTTTTAATAATAGTTTTGGAAATTGCATTAACAGTTTTCATAATGATCATTAATCATCATAGTCTGCCAATAAAATTAGCATATTTTGCCAGGCATGGTGCCTGCAATCTCAGCAGCTCAGGAGACTGTGGCAGGAGGATCGAAAGTTCAAAGTCAGCCTCAGCAAAGGTGGGGCACTAAGCAACTCAGTGAGACCTGTCTCTAAATCAAATACAAAATAGGACTGGGGATGTGGCTCAGTGGTTGAGTGCCTCTGAGTTCAATCCTCAGTACTCCACCAAAAAAAATTAGCATGCTTTATTTATAATCACATCCCGAATTCATGCCCGTTTGAAAGTGAATATACAGATATTAAAAACAAATTCCAATGATGTGTGCTTTTCATTTCTGAATTACTCTTATCATTCAAAATGCAGTAATGCCCTAAATGATCCCAAGTGCTTCCCCTAAAGCTTTTTGCTTTACTTATCACCAGGTTGCCTCCATTTCTCCTTAAGATAATCTAGAAGTTCTCCACAGTCTCTCCTACCTCACTTATTTTCACTCTACTAATCAAGATCACTATCAGCATTCTAGCATGGTATAGTTCCTCCCATATAAACAAAAATGAAAATAGAACACTGTTCTTGGCTCAGTTTCCTCTTCCACCCCCACCTACCATCCCACATCTTTGTTTCCTTTTTGAGGCACAGATCCTTGAATGAATAATCTATATTTGTCATTTTAGTTTCCTTTTCACCCTTTGTTTCTAAACCCATTCCACTCTGCTTCCCTAACTCCATAACCCCTATTCCACCAAAACTATCAATGTCCAATTCACTAATATCTGCTACTGCTATATACTACATCCATTGGTCCATTCTCATTCTTTGTTTAACTTGGCTCTCCAGTGGAATTAACTGTCGAATGCTGTTTCTTCCTTCCTGTAACTTTCTCTCTTGATGTTCAGGTTATCCCAATTTCTGAGTGTTCTCTCTCTCTCACTGCTGTTTCATCCAGCCCATTCACCAGTCCCTCCTCTTTAATCACTAGGTGTGCCAGGGCTTGATGCTCATCTCTATCACACTGAGTTCATGGGCGATCTCATTCAGTGTATTGCCTTATGTACCAAATCTCTGAGAGGTCCTAAATTGATATCTCCATCCTAGACTCTTTTCTGATCATCAGGCTTATTGTATTTGATAGCCTATGTGATAGCCCCACTTGAATGTCCCATACCCATCTTAAATTTAGCAAACCCATAAACCCAGTCCTGACACTCCCATACAAACCCTTTTCCCTCACAGCCTTCCCCACTTCGATTAATGACAACTCCAGTTGTCATTTTGGTTTTTAAGGCCCAACATTGTATAGTCACTTTTGAGACCTCTATTTCTCTCACCCCACAAACAATGCATGAATTATAACAATCCTCTTATCTCTGCTTTCCAAATATTTCCAGGAATGTAACACTTCACACTACCTCACCACCTCCTCTTTGAGTCAGCATCACTTCTCACATGGTGCTATAATCTGTATTTTTAACGTCCTCCAAGGGCCCATGTGTTTAAAGTCTTGGTCCTCAGGATGGTTCTATTGGGAGGTGGTGCAACTTTCCAATACTTGGGTCTTAGTAGGAAGTTTTTAAGTCATCGGAAGCATACCTTCAAAGGGGATTGAGGGATAGTGGCCCTTCCTCATTCTGTTTTACTTTCTGGCCATGAGATGAATGGTTTTGTCCTGTCACACATTCCCTGCCATGAATGTTTCTTCTCCATAGACTCAAAGAAACTGTCATGGTCTGGTACTTTCAAAATTGTGAGCCAAAATAAATTTTTTGTCTTATAAGTTGATTATCTAAGGTATTTGGTTATTATATCAGGAAACTGACTAACATACATGGATTACTGCAATTGTCTCCTAAGTGATCTTTTTTCCACTCTCTCCCACTCCTGGAAATTCTTAATACAGCAGTTGCAGTGATCCTTCTAAGTCATACCTATATCATATCCAAAGCCTGCAATGACTCCCATTTCATTCAGAGTCAAAGCCCTACTCCTAAAAGTCCCGCATGACCAGGCCCCGATATTTCTCTGATCTCATCTCCTCCCTCCTGGCCATCACCCTTCTCCTCCCACACTGACCTCCTTGTGTTTTCTGGAACAACTGTTCATGTTCCTTTGTACTGACTGTTCTCTCTGCTTGGGTAGTCTCTCTTCCAAGTGACAACAGCTAAATGTCACCACTTTCAGATCTTTGCTGAGTTGGCATTTTCCCTGGGAGACTTCTTTGTGCCCCTCCTACCACACTCCCAATCTTCCTTTCCTTATCTACTTTTCATTTTTGCTATGGAGTTTATTACCATTGAATGTAGTCTACAGTGTATTTATTCATATTTTTAATTTTTGTTGTTTTTCTTCTCTGACTAGAATAAGTTTCAAAGGGAAGGGATCTTTGCTTGTTTTGTTTACCAATATATCTCAAGCACCTATGGTAGTGTTTGGTACATTATACAAGGTCATTTCTTAATCAGTAAGATGGTGTTGAACTGGATCTTTGATTATATGGTCATTCAAAGACTGAGTTTACAAAGTGTTACTTTTGGACTACTGAAAGTAGTTCAGACCATCCATACAGAATGTATACTGGTCCCTTCCATTCCCACTAAGACATATTTTGGACTTTGAAGCTTTGTCTACCTCTGTTAACTTAGATCTTTCCTCCCTTTTCCTTTTCCAAGACCAAAATCTGAATCCTGGGATTTTCTACTTCCTTTTTGAAATGGTCTTCATTTATTCACAGAAAATTCCCCCATATTCTTAATTTCTTTGCTCAAGACCCCTCACAATTTGATCTCATAACTGGACTTTGCTCCCCTGAGCAAAGGAGTTAATAGGAAGGGTGGGAAAAATTGACCAGAGGTATCTGTTATAGGACAAGGGTGTTACATCTTGGTCAAGGGCCCAAATGACTGTGCTATTAAACAAACCAAATTTTGTGTCTTATCTTTATGTCTGTAAGAGAGACTTTGTCAAGTGTTTTCCTTAAGTTTAGATATACTATATTTAAATCATTATCACAGTATTCTAAAAAGGCAATTATGTGAATGAATGAATAACCGATCTATATATGTGTTACCTACCAAATATCTAAAATAAAACAGTAAATGAAATTAGTTTAATATGTTTTTTTCTCTTTTGTGACTCCATGCTACTATCCTGTGTTACCACAACTTCTATTATCCTGTGTGCTGCTCTGTGTATATTTATATTTCCCATTGATTATGTGGAACGTGGGGATTCTCAATGAGGGTGCTGTGCTCCCTGGGTCTGGTCTGTTGGAGCAATGAATTAGAGAAGTGAACTGAGAATACCAATAGGACTTCATTTTTTTTTAAGTATTTCTTTTATTTTCTTAATACTTGACACAAGAAAGATAGCTTGAGAAGATTATGATTTCTGTATATTGAGGATTCATTACAACCCAAGCACCTTACCAGACCTCTTGTTCATATCACTCTCATGCCAATCGATTGTTACTGTAGACTATATTCCTAGAGAACTAAATTTAACTATTTTCATTGTCAACTTTGAGCCAAGATCATTAGACATTTTGGAAAGGGGAAACTAAAGCAGTAACATACTAATATTTTATAAAACAAAAGTCTTGGTCCCTCAGCAAAACAGCAAAACACTTCTTAGGTTAGTGCTATTTTTGTAGCATTCTGTGTTATAATTAAATTAGGTAAAATTGTTCTTAAACTGTGTGTAGGGTGTGTCTGTAGTTCTGGACTTGGGAATTTCTACAGGGCTAAGGGGTGATTTTTTTAAAGCAATGAGTTGTATACTTTTGTTTGTTTGTTTGTTTGTTCCTCACAAAAATCAAATCCAGAGGAACAGGGGTGGGTTAAGAAGTCCAGGCTTATTTATTTATTTATTTTTTGACATTGCTGGTATCAAACCCAGAGTCTTGCACAAGTGTTCTACCCCTGAGCTGCACCCCTAGCCTGAGTTCAAGGTTTCTATAGCTCATGGTAAGAATATTTTACTAATATCTAGAAAAATTAGAGATGATGGTATTGTTTAAACAACTTGAGAATATCCCAATGTTTAATAGGTTCTGCTACTGCTCAGTAACATGAGGGAATGAATGTGGGGTGGGCATCTTTGGGAAGGTTTTCTGTAGGTAAAAGGGGATAATCTTGGACATTTTTTCCATGTGCTATTATCCCCATTAAACCAGAATGTTTTTATTATAGTCTTAACAACCATCAAAAATCATATACCTTAAAAATGGAGAAAAGGCATTGATTTTAGAGTGTGTTTAGGGTATCTCCTGTCCTCCTCACATGCTTGTAGGGATGTTCCTGACCCTGTTGTCATAACTGTGGTATTCAAAGCCCAATCTATCTTCTCTAGTTCTGGCAGCTCCCCCACCTTGTTTATTGGTTTGTTTTTGCCTTTCCTCTTTTTAACTTTTGTTACTAGACTAAAATATTTGCTCAATGTTCAAATACAACCTTTCACACCAAACTGTGTCTTTGTAATAAAAACTGAACTGTCATTTTGTTCTCAGATTTACAAGTTAAAATATGTAATATGTATAGGAAATGAATTTGAAACACCCAACAGGGGAAGATATTTTAGAATCCTTGATGCACTGAAAAATCATTTTCCTCCCTAGAATTTCCTCCAGTAAAATCTGAATTTTGTTTATGGAAGCCTTGGTTTGTGATTGTTAGAAAGCACAAATTTCACCCAAATATTACATAATGTCCATTGGAACATGATTTTGTGCCACGATAGTTATAATTGTCCTTTCCTAAAACGTAAGCGTCTTAAAAAATTAAAAATTAAAAAAAGTTTTAAAAAATATTTTAAATTTAAAATAATAATAATAATAAAAGAAGTGCTGGGAGTTAGGTAAGAATCAACCCATGGAAACGAAAGATAGAATATTTTTTCTCTCTCGTCACCTCACAGTTATTCCAACATGAACCATACTAAACCATAAAATATGTATTAAAAACATTCTACAATGTCCTGACTTTTCACATAATGAATTATTACTTAAACATTTTTTGTTTTTCTTCCAAGTTTGAATTGTTGGTTGTCCCTGCTTGGCAGGAACCTTTAATACATGCTTTCTAGGGCTGGGGAGATAGCTCAGTCGGTAGAGTACTTGCCTTGCAAGTACAAGGCCATGAGTTTGATACCTGGCACACACAAAAACAAAACATGCTTTCTAGTGTAGCGCTGGGGAGGGACTTTATTCCAGTGTCCAAAGATATTCAAGAACCCGACTACACTTGCCCGATACTTCTGCTCCTGCATTTCACGTGCAGGCAAAGACTTTTTGAAACTGCCTGTGGCACGGTGGGAGACCAGAGGTTGTCACCTGAACCTTTCTGTAGCAGGGGACATCCTGGGTCCCGCCTCCACTCCCTCCGTAGCCCCGCCTCTGCTCATGCGTGCCTGGTCGCACGGGGCGGGGCCGCGGACTGCAGCCAACCGGCAGCAATGGGCCCAGCCGGCTGCGGCTCGGTTGCCGAGGCTACCAGGGCGTGGCTCCTCCCTCAGTCCAAGGCTCCCGCGCGCCGCAGGGTGCTGGCTGAGTGGGACCTGCTCGGGGCTTGCATCATGAGAGCAAAGACCACGTGGATCCTCCGGCGGAAGCCGGGCCGCACACTGGGATTCCTGGTACTGGTCATCTTGAGCTTCCTGGTGCTCCGCAGGTGAGAGAGAGTCCCGCCCAGCACCTGCGGAACTGCATTCATCCCAGCCCTACACACCTCGGGTTCTCGCCTCCTGCAAAGCGCGAATCCCGATTTCCCATGGAAGCGTGCCTTGACTCCTGTTTCTTGGAGCTCAGTATCCTGGAGTCCCTCTGCGCCTCTAGGCGCTCCGATTCTGCCTGAAGATTCAGGCCTCTGGGCAACACCAGGCGCTGCCCTCTTAGTCCCCAGGCGCCTGTGCATTGAGCTTCTCATCCCCTCACAAATTTGCGGGGTTCTGCTCCGCGTGGTCGTTCCCAGCACTCAGGGAAGGTCAGCAGAACTACTCTACATATCTCTCAGATGTTCTGCACCACTGCTCAACCCAAACCCCTTCAACTCTTCCCCCAGTTCCCCACATTTCCATTTAAGCCTGCTGGGAGTCTCCTCTGTTCCCAGAGGCTAGCGCCACAATGCCAACAGCAGTAGCAAGATTTAGCTCACTCAGCACAGTCATAAGGACGTTTCCCACTGTGCCTCCTAGATCCTCGGATCATATCTACAAGTGACTCTCCCACTTTCCTTCATTCACCAGCTAACTCCCCCTCCCTTCCCATTTAGAAAGTGTTTATGGCTTGGACTCACTGATAGAATCATTCACCCAGCACCTGTGTAAAATTTTTCTGCGTTCTCTACCCCCAAATTTTTCTAAACTGTATTTGCTAATGGGCTTGGCCATCTTTCAGGTCTTGCCTGCTACTTTCCATATTCAAAACCCTCCGTGTGCCATGGTTTGGCACTGGAGGTTGGTGAATTGTTTCTGAGATGAGGGATATCATAATGATGTTTGAAATAAGAAAATAGCTGTACGCGGGTGCGGAGAACACTCACAAGGCATTTCATTTCACCATTTGTTCCCAAGACTTTTCCCATGTTGGCCATGATCACTCAGTCATCCTCTTTGAAGATTGGCCCTGGCTTTTGAAGGATGTTCAGCTTTCCTGCAGGTGCTGAGGCTGATGCAACCCCCAGAGGAATTGCTCAGAGCAGTGGCAACAAGAGTGTCTTATATACAACATGTGTCAAGGATCCTGGGCTCCAGAGAGAATGGGTTAGCTGTGTGCATATAGCCTGTTGTTGATCAGGAGTACAGTAGTCTTTGCATCAGATCCAAGTAGGGAGAGCACTAATAGCCTCCAGGAAAGGGTATAAGGAGACTGGGCATATATTGTATCCTGGATAGAGAGGTGTCAGGCAGCTGACTGGACTGTGAGGAAGCCTGACCTCACAGGTGTGTTAACCATGTTCCCACCCACATGGGGTGGTGAAAGAGGAAGTCAGGCTGGGGCCTACAGAGTGGCCTCGGAATGGCAATAGAGAATAAATAGCTATGACTCAAGCCTGGGGAATAGTTTGAGATGCTTAGGAAACATGTTGTTTCTGCTACCCCCTCTTACTTAGTAGGTAAGACAGGCCAGAGAAGCTCTGAACTGTGTTCAAGACCATCTCTTAGGATCCTTTAGAATACTCAACTTGTTTATCTCTTTGATTGTCTCACCCTCCTAGACACTTCCTGCCCAATTCCTTTTGTCTGACTTGGGCTGGATATCAGTGATTGTGAATTACTTTCCTAGCCCTGGAGGCTGGAGGAGAATAGACTCTTTGTCTCTGTCTCTTCCTGCCTTATCCCAGCTTTGACTGGGTCATTAAATAGTGGGAGGTGGGGGCCTCTCCCAGCTGTTAATGGGGAATGTTGGTGTGGCCAGTGGAATATAGGTCACATGGAAACTGACTTCTTGGTTCTCAGCATTGTGGAGCCCAGCTGTCAGGATACTCCCTTTTCCTGGACCCCAGAAGGCAGGTATGTGGATGGCAGTGGTGATAATGGCAACAGAAAAGAGTTTAATGGCAGTATTTCTTTTTTTTTTTTTTTTTAATCCCCCCAGACTTTTCCTTGGTTTGGTTCTTGGTTAATCATAGTTTTTTGATTACATGATACCTAAGAAATAGGAGGACTGTATTGACTTGAGGAGGATTTAAATCTTAGGTTTGTTTTTTTTTTTAGCTTGAACAATGGTCATTCTTAAAAACTATCTTTATTGAAGTATAATTGTCATGCAACAAGGTGGATGTAGTTAGCATATAAAGTTTGATAAACTTTAATATATATGTATATATCTCCATCTCTATATGTATGTGAGTATATATATATGTGCATATATATAAATAAATATATTATGGAGATATGTATGTTCACCCATTTGGGAAAATACCATAACAATTGAGAAAGTAAAAATATCCTTCACCCCTCAAAATGTCCTAGTACCCCTTTGTTATCCTTCCTTCCCACAATTTCCTTCTCCCCAGCCCTAAGCACCATATATTAGTTTGCATTTTCTAGAGTTTTATAGAAATGTAATGTAAAATGCATACCCTTTTGTTGCCTGGTTCTTTTTACTTAGCTTATTATCTTGAGATCTATGATGCTGTATCACTGTGAACCAGGCCTTTGAGCCAATTGCCTTTCTCTTTCCTCCATTCTTTCTGTGAACATAAGAATGCCTACTTGATATGGTCAAGGTATGGTTCCCACTAAGATTGTTTTTTCCTTAATATAAAAGCATTACTGAACAATAACAATAATTACAATTACTGAACAATAATTCAGTCAACTCTGTATATCTCATACCTTTTAGCTAGCAAAGATTCAGAGAAAGGAAAGCCTCCAGTAGGTAGCCAGCACTGGGCTCCTGAAAGATGTTGATTTCTCCTCTCATCCCTGTCATTCACTGTTCCTGCACTGCCATTATTTGGATTCTGGACATCAAGCATTTCCTGTAAAAAAGAAAAGGGGTGAGGGAAGCTCATTCAACTCCTTCCCCTTGGTAAAGGTGTATAACTTAGTTATGCAGGTCACTTTCTTTGATCCAAATGATAGCCTGTCTCCAAAGGTATGTGAATAGATTGTGTCTCTTCCTGTGCTTCCGTGAGGTCATTGATTTTATGAGCTTTGCCTAGTCTAGGACTCAACTCTGCTGGAGGCCTGACTCAGAGTCCCTGGACTATTCAAACCTTTGAATTCTGTCCCTTTCATCCCTAGAGGTAAAGTTTTCAGCATTTGGGAAGTGTCTTTCTCAGCAGGTAATCACCTGTTTGACACAGGAGGTGAAGCAAAGCTACCTGTGCAGTGTCTCATAGTGCAGGAGAGGTGGGATATTTGAGTCACCTTGTGCTGGCAAGATGGCATCAGGATTCTTGCAGGACCATGCTAGCTAATGACTGAAGGAGACCAGAGTTTTCTTGGAGCATTGACATCATCAGTGATTTTGTGATTTAGGAGTTGGGGATATCTAGAAAAGAGGGGGCAAAGAGCTAGGCATCAGAAATATCAAGAAGCAGAATTATCTAAATACTGAAAGGTTCTCCCCATCAGGAAGGAGCAAATGAAATAATGCATCATGTCACCTCAAATGCTCCCCTAGAGAAGAATTCAGGAGATTCTGGAGCTTGATGACAAAGAGTTTTCAAAACATCTAGTACCTGAAAAGGATCCTGGAGCCTGGTTGCTCCCTCCCACCCTTCTAACCTGCCATCTCCAGCAAAAGCAGTGTTCTTTTGTTGTGGGGATATTTACTGCTTCCTCTCTACTCAGTTTTAACTTCTCTTAAATCAATTTTTCTGAATATTAAAGACCATTTTTAAAAACAGTGCTCCTGTATGGGACTTCTTCTGGGATGAAAGGGGATGGGTTGTGTTTAGAGACTTATGGTAAGGAAGCAAATATTTTTTGACTGGTGTTTGTTCATTGGATACTGTTGGTGTATACTCACTCTTCTGTACTCTGACACTTAATAGAATTTTTTACTTCTAGTAACAAATTGTGTTTATCTTAAAATTTCTATTTATGGGTAGATAATAAATAAATATGGTGACTATTCAGAGGATGAAGGGGACTCATGAAAGGAAGCTCCCATTCTTGTCCCTTAGGGACCCTTTCCTTATCCTCCCACCAGAGACTATTTCTGAAAATGTTTTCTCTTGGAGGTATTGTATGCATATATAAGAAGGTATCTATCTATCTATCTATCTATCTATCTATCTATCTATACTTCAATTTGTTCACTGGACACATAATTTATTTAAATAGTTCTTTATTGATGAATATTGATTGTAATATTTTATTATTTATTAATATTGTTTGTAATATTTTGGCTACTAAAGTAAACCAAGTTGCAATGACTATCTGTTCAATACATTTCTACAAGTAGAACTGTTGACCAAAACATTCATTTTAAATCTTCATAGTCATTTACAAAATAGTACATGTCATTTCTCTTGGATTAGTGTAAAGGAGATGCTAAGCTCAACTCCACAGCCTAAGGGAGGAAATTCTGTTTAATGTATGTGTGGAAGACAATGTGGATTCCTTGGGTCTTACAAGAACTAACCCATCTTTTATGTATCTTTTTCAGTAAGTACCATGTGATAGTTTTAAAAAAAACATTTAACACATTTGTGTTGTTTCCTATTTCATGAGGTCATTGCATTTAGATTCTTAGTCCAACTCTAGCTGCTCAGAACTTTTCTCTGCTGTGTCTAATTGTATGGATCCTGGCTCGTTCATGTCTGATCAGACTCTGCATACTGAACAGATGCCTAAAGGAGATGACCATGATTCAAGTGAGGCCTCTCAATCCCAATAAGTGAGGCTTATTATTAACAGTAGAGTCCTTTTGAGTTTTCTAATAGAATTTTCACTTCTCTCTAGGCTGAGATAATTTACCTATATATATATATATATATTTTTTTTTTTTTTTTTTTTTTTTTTTGGTGGTGCTGGGGATTGAACTCAGGGCCTTGTGCTTACAAGTGAAGCACTCTACCGACTGAGGTATCTCCCCAGCCCTAATTTACCTATTTTATTTTACCTATCTATGAAAAAAAATTCTCACAGCAAATGTACAGTGTCACATAACACTGGGGCAACTTGTTGCTGTTGTTATGTGGTAGGTTACTAATGGACATTTTTGTTATATTGGATCTCAAGGTTTTGGTTTAGCACATACTTCATTTTGAAAATCTTGCTCTCCAAACCACAGTATTATTTCTGGTCAGGTCAGTCACCTGGTGTGATTTGCAGGAGCCTGGGTATCAGCCAGTCCTGGCTCCCTGAACCTCATCAGGGAGAAGGGCAGAGGTAATGGGATTGCATTCATGCCTTGGGCCTTGTGTCCCTGCATAACACACATACTTGCTTTGGGTTTGGCATTGTCCAAGTCCTTTGGAGTATTTGATTCTTCTCCTAGCAAAACAAGAACCCAAAGTATTGGACTCAGATCACATCTAAGTTGGGCCAGGCACAGGGAGTGAATTCTATTTCCCTAGGGCTACAGTGTTTCATGCCCCAAGGATTGATTCAAGAGGCAGTATTTTGAGGTATAGGTGTTAAGGGCATGACCAGGCCAAAGGGTAAAAACTCCCTTCCTTACACCCTTGAACTTTACTGCTGAGGGCAGAGAGAACAGAGTTGATGTCTGTTGGGGACAAACGGACAGTTTAGAGGAGCAGGATGGCCAAGGAAAGTGGACCTCATGGGAGCCTATAACTGAAGCAGATTCTTGACAGTGATAAAGAGAAATTAAAAATTTTCATTGTAGACTCAAGTGAGGAAATTTCTACAGGTCATGATGTCTTTGGGGCAGTTTAACATACATACCATCTAAAATCACAATCTCTGGCTTGAATGAATGAAAAAGGGAGTGTTTTCTTAGTTAACATGTTAATATGATGCCCTGAACTCAGTGTCAGTTGAATTTGTTTCAGGAGGCCCAAGTAGGGGCCTGGAAATTGAACTTATAAGCCATTATCTCAGATAACCAAGTGCATACTTTTTATATCAAAATAACCAGAATAACCAGTAGTTGGGATCAGCAAAGATGTGTGTTCTGGGAATCAAAGGACTGTTATTGCAGACACCTTGCTGCAGGTGTCCAGCTTGGCCATGCCCTTGGCCAGCCTCAGACTGCTCATGCCCCTGATCTCTGCCTCAAGCCATCCAACTCTAGCTGCTCAGAACTTTTCTTTGCTGTGTCTAATTGTATGGATCCTGGCTCATTCAGGATCAGATTCTGCATACTGAACAGATGCCAAAAGGAGATGACCGCGATTCAAGTGAGGCCTCCAAGTCCTATCACTAGCCTGGGTACTGATCAAAGTTTACAGGATTTATGAGTGACTTGGGGATGTGCACCGCGATGACAAGAAGCATTTCAAGATTGTCTTCATTAGCATGCCTCATTCAAGGAGATTGTTCCAAGGAGTTGACTGGATCTGGCTATCTTCTTACTGCAGCCACCCTGCATGACCTGCTTTGAAACTTGAGAATCCATTCATGGTTGCATTCAAAGTGAAAGAGGTGGAAACCTGTCCACCTGTTTCTCTGCCCTTTTCTATTCAAACTCATTAACCCAGCACTTCTTCTCATTCCCAGGAACACCTTACCTGCTAGAGCCTGCCCTGTACCTTTTGTCCTCATGTCTCAATTCAATGATTCAGAATGAAGTATCTACTCTGCTTTCTCACCAGGAACAGTCTGATGAGAATTCTCCTTCCTAGGGTGTAGTAGAACTCAGTCGACTTCATGTGCTCTTCATGTCTCATGACTCCATCAAGAATCCTGACACACCAGGGACCTGCTTTAGACTATGAACATGGCCACCCCCTTTTATAGGTGGAAAAACAGAACATGACTGAGTGAAAACCCAAGGACAGATTGTAGGGTGGAAGCTGAAGCCTACTATCTGGTGTATGGTGTTTTCTAGGACTGAAAAGTGGCTTCCCTGAAATGAAGCCAAGATATTAAAGCAGCAGAAATCCCGGAAGAAAGTATCACTATAAGCTCCAGCTGCAAAGAATGCAAGTGCCTTTAGTTTTGTTACTGGCATCTAAACCAGGGAGCCTGCCTGGATTCCAGCTGGCCCAATTCACCTACCCACTCATAAGCAAATGATGTAAAAAGGAAACGTGAACTTAATGCAATCTAATTGAACTGGGGAGGAGCAGCTAGATTGTTTCTCTGTAGGTCTTACAGAGGGGTTACAATTTTTAGAAACAAAAGCCAGGCGACATACATACCTATATCTAGGTAAGCAGTGCTAGCAGGGAACATGTCAATTTTAGCTTCATTGGTGCCAGCCTAGTCAGGTGATAGTTGTTTAGTTTGCAATATCAGCACAAGGATGCTCTCTTTTTCAGTTTCTGCCAAGAAATTTTTATCATGAATTTCCAACTCACTAGGAAAAGCAATAGAAACAGGGCTTCCTCAGGATTTTGTTAGCTCCTTGGTAATAAGCCTAACTTTAAATTCACTCTGCTCTTTAAATCAGCCAGACATAACCACACGACTGATACTTCCTTTATTATCACAGAGTTAATTGCTTAGGAAATTATGGGGCTATTCTTAATATGATGATCATTAGTATTAATGATCATGATTAGTGTTAATAACCACTTGCATGGTGCTTTCTCGTTTGATACATGACACTGTGAATTGTATCATCCATTTTCTCATAGTGAATTCCTTTGAGAAACCCAACATTTATCATCCTCATTTTCTCACTGAATACATTTTTGTTTTTTAGAAAGGTGTTGAGTACATACTAGTTACCTATCAGAAAATTTCCAGGGAAAAAATAGTTGAATTCTCTGGAATTTGAAATTTGGTATCAGCTAGCTTTTTTTTTGCATGTGATGTTTATTTCCTACTTTTTGATAAGAACTTGAGAAGAAATATTTTTTTTAACAAAGTCTAGAATGGCAGAACATAAAGACAGTAGCAAGGAGAAGCTCTAGCTAGAGAGAAACTGTATATATATATATATATATATACATACACACATATATAATATATACATATATATTACACACACATATATAATATATACATATATATATAATATATACATATATATATATATTTCTCAAAGGAGAAAGTGTTAGATTGGTACTTTTCAAGCTTTAACTGTAGGATCTGGTTAAAATGCAGATTTTGATTCAGCAGTTCTCAGATAAAGCACAATTTTGGACTTTTCTAACAAGCTGCAGTTGAAGATACTCTGCTATCTACAGACCACACCTGGCTAAGTCAACTGATTGGTCATCCACAAGGTCATAGATTTAGGATGTTTGGTTTTGGCAGGGCCTATATTAAAAGTGTAAAGTTTGAAAAGAGCCCATCTCCAACCTTATTGACTTCTCTGCACTTAACAGGGTAGGGAGGGGAGGTTCTCAGGCCTGTAAACAAACTTTAGAATCAGTGATACTTTAGTGTGCTTTAGTTAAGAATTGACTAAAGAGAATAAGTTCTGGCCAGAGAATAAAGTTTGCTCCCTGCTGGAGTGATTGCTAAATTGTATCATCCTTATCTTTGAAAACAATGACATTGCAAGTGTAGGACCATTTTTCCTAACAGACCGTAGGAACCCTGCCCAGCAATATGTCAAGAACTGTATTGAAAAGAGAAAGCACACTAGTTACAATTTGCTTTCACCTAAAACTCACTTTTGTTTTCTGTCACCTACTTTTCTAAAATTCACAGCCACACATTTCTGGCTTCTCAGGTGCTCTGACCAGCTTTCTCTCCTGGTCTTTAGGAGTCTAGGTGGAGGAAAGGGGAAATTCTAAGAACTCTGGTGTCACTGGGAGTAATTGAAAGAACTCCTTTTGGCCAACCCCAGAGATACCAAGAGATGCTTTTCCATGGACTGTAACTGTCCAATAGTCTTCCAGGTAGGACTGTGTTATACTGGATTATTTCTTGACTGATGCTTCATCTTCAAAAAGTAACTTAACACCTAAAGTCTGATGGATAAATAGATGCTGTTTAACGTGCATACCTCTTTCCAGGTATCTGCACCTCAAGTCAGGTGACTGTGGTTGTGAGGAGGCTCAGAGGTACTGTTTCTAGTAGCTGCTGCTTTAGTTTAGTCAGGTGGCCTAGAATAGCTGGCCATGTTAGGAGCCTGTGAGCTACAACTGCTCTCTAGTCCCTGATGCTAGAGAGCAGCCCCTTCCTATGTAGCATGACCCTGCTTCGTCCTTTCTCCTTCTAGCTACACATCTTCATGTTGAACATTGTGTTTGCCTTGTTCCTGACTGCAGTGTCACCTTGCTCTCCTGCAGTGGGGCCCAGCCCTGTGAGTGTTGCTGAAGAAAGACGCCTTCCAAGGTTTGACCAAGTTGGAGGGTGGGAGCGTGGCCTGACTGCCTGGGAGCAGGCCCTTTTCAAAGAGAGAGGCTGAGGGCCTGTGAAAGAGGCAAAGAAGCCAGTTGCCTCTCTGCACTCCTCCTCACTGCTGCTAGTGAGCTCTAAGGCTCCATCAGAGGATTTTCTCTTTCCAGGTTGGAATGGAGTACTCTGATCCCTGCATGGCTCCAACATCGGCAGTTAGGGCTGCAGGCAAAAGGCAAACACTTTATGCTGGAGGACTCCATCTTCTGGATCTTTGGAGGCTCCATACACTATTTCCGTGTGCCCAGGGAATACTGGAGGGACCGCTTGCTCAAGATGAAAGCCTGTGGCTTGAATACTCTCACCACGTGAGTGCTATGCCTCATCCCCTGCCACCAAGCCTGGTTACCAAATAGGGATTCCTAAGAGAAGGATCCAGCCCAACCCCTCTACTTAGGTCTATAGGGAAGGAGTCTCCCTTCCTCCTAATCTCTATAGAACTCCAGGCACAAAAAGTTGTGAAATGAATACAAAGTCTAGAATGACAAGGTAGCAATGTTGAACAAAAGAATATAGTGAGAAAGGTAGGTAAGTGTACATGTAGGATGTTATTTTTTCCTTTTTTTTTTCTTGTGTGTGTGGGGGGTGTGGATGGGAGATAGGGAGAGGGGACAGTTGAACAACTGAAATTTATTTTCTCACAGTTTTGGATACTAGAAATCCAAGATCAAGGTGTTAACATGTTTGGCTTAGCCTGTGGCCATCTCCTTGGCTTGTAGAGAGCCTTCTTCTTGTGTCCTTGCATGTCCTTTCCTCTGTGGGTACACACTCTGGGTGTCTCTCCCTCTTCTTGTAAGGACACAATAAATAATTTTTTAAGGAAGCAAACTACCTACCCTCAATTCGTACAGCAAACGAACAGAGTCTTCTTCAGGGGAACTATCTGAGAAGCAGTTTCCAGCATTCTTTTGGAATGATCCTGATTGCTGTGGCTACCGTTTGTGTATCTAGTGTGATGATTGACACATGGCAGGCATGTAATACAATGCTGAATGTGAAAATCATTTTAAAAATAGTTCATTTGTGAATAATCTTCATCTTTTCATGGATTTTTTTCCCAAATTTCCAACAGATACTTGGATGTATGTCTATAAATAAAGTGAGTTGATCAGGCTGAATTGTTCCATTTTCAGGGAAAAATATGTTTTTGTAAATAAAAAAGATGGATTTTCTTGGATGGTTTATGAACTGGCTTTGAAGATAATTCCTAAAAGAGTTGTAGGAGTGTTCTGAGATGTGACAGCATTGTTGAAAGAAATGTGACTAGTTTCTCAGAACTCCAGAAGATTATGGGAATACTGCAGGGTAAGCATTTTGCTTTACCAAAGCAGGACAATTTACATTTGCTTCAACATGAAACTCTTGAGAATGAATAGGAAGCCACAAGGCCTCCCTTTCCTTCACCTGTGAACATTTTTTGCAATGGGAGAGGGTTCTGCTAGGCCAGTGATGGGATATAGGTCAAGGAGGAGGGTGGCTTTCATAACTGTTATCATACATGATTCCTACCTCCCATCTCTTGAGTTGGCCTCCTTTAACAGCTTATGGAGTGTCCTTATCTTCCCATTAGAAGCCCCATTTTGTGGCAAGTTTTGGGAATATGGATGCTTCAGTTAAATAGGACTAATAAGTGATGTTTCTTCCTGCCCTACTTTTATCTCTTTTTCCAATGAACTTCCTTCTTTCTTACTGACAAGGGGTGGGGATGGGAAGCTGACCTGTGCTCATTGAACCTGACCTTTTACTCTGCATGTCTCATGCTTTACCTAAATCTTGTTGAACTCTTTCTTCTCCTAAGGAGATGCAGTGCCGGTCCCCTGGGGCTTGCCTTGGATTCCCTTCTGTCCCCAGATCTGTTGAATTAGTTCTTGGTTCTGGTCCTGAATCCATTAAGAAACATATCTTCTTTTAGGACAAGAAAGGTAATCTAGAAGGTGAAGTGGAATGATTGACAAACTCTTGCCTATAATTATCTTTTCTATTACAGCTATGTTCCATGGAACCTCCATGAGCCAGAAAGAGGCAAATTCAACTTCTCTGGGAATCTGGACCTGGAGTATGTGGTATTGCTGCTTCTGTGACCTGGCCCAGAGTGGGTGACAGAGACATGGCCCCTTAGACTGGGAATCCTAGTGTTATCTGGGCTGTGCTTTGAGCACTAAAGAGGAACCAAGATCTGGAGCCTTGTTCTCAGGATGTTATGAGTGGCTCTGTACCCAGGACCCAGTTGTTCCTCAGCAGACCTGTTACGCAGGGGAACTGGGCTGCAACCTTCAACCTTCTTCTCCACTGTAGCCCAGAGGGGCCAAGATCCTTGGTGCTAACTCTAAGTGGGGTCCAGTCACCTAGCTGGGGTCAGGGCTGCTCTTTGAGTTCACAGGGGTGTTGTTGGGTAAGAGTCCCTGCACCTTGATGCCTTTATCCTTATATTCCCAGTGGGGCAGAGCTGATCCTGATGCTGGGAGCCAGCACAAATATAGTTCCCAGGACCACTGGCCTCTGACATGGTGTAGGGATTTCCTTTCTCTGCTGGGCTGGGCTGACCCCTCCTCACCCCTTAACCACTTCTTGGGTAAGAGAAGAAAGGGAACAAGAATCAAGATAACTCTGACACATTGTCCAGTGTGAGGACTCCCTCTTCATTCAGTGTCCCTTCTGCACTGTCATGACTTTGTTTATCTCCCCAGGGCCTTTGTCCTGATGGCTGCAGAAATTGGGCTGTGGGTGATTTTGCGTCCAGGCCCCTACATCTGCAGTGAGATTGACCTCGGAGGCTTACCCAGGTAAGCCTGACTGTGAGAGGCCAATGTGACTTGAGGTATCTCTGTGCTGATGCAAAATACTCATAGATATGATTTCATTTTGTTTTTAAAGTATAGTTTCTATTCTGTGCTGAATATTCTTTTCAGGATAAGTAGCACCCACAAGGGGTCATTTTGAATGATGTTGCAGTTATTGACTTTGTAAAATATGTGTTATGTGCAAACAGCAGCAAGATGATTGGACATTCTGGAGCTTTTCATTCTTCTGGGCCTAACTGTGAAGTTAAAACCCAAGCAGATCATTTGTCTGCTCTGGACCTTACTTTCCCTCACTACAAATGGAAAAATCAAATCTGCTCTAGTTTTTAAGGATATTACCAATCATTTGTAAAAGTTCAGTATTTTGGTGAAGTATAAGAAAAGCTTTTGTTTCTGTTTTGTCTTCAAGTTTCCTAATGTCTGGTCTTGCTAAGTGTTACCTCTGCTGAAGCTAGTAGAGTATTCTGTAGTTGAAGTACAAATCTGGACAGGAATCAGCTGGGATCCCATTTATTACTTATTCTAGTCATTATTGCCATTATTTTCCAGTAAAAAAGATTTTCTTTGTTATAATATATATAATTGTTCCTAGCCTCATACTGTACCAGATGGTTAGACTTAGGCTCCCCCACCCCGTGCTGCCCCAAGGGAAAAGGCTGATCTCATTTTCCGAAGTCTCCTGGGGAACTTTTCTTCCCATAGCACAAGCCCCAAAGCCCCACTTTGTTTTCTCTCTAGTTTCCAGCTCGGCCAGCCATTCCCTCAGGGGCTCAGCCTTTGTCTCCTTCTCTCTATTCCTCAGGTTCACTTCTCTCTCTCTGAGTTGGCATTCTGAGCAAGGCTGTGAACACAGCCAGAGTAGAGTCCCAAGTCCCTGTGGACTACAGATCTGTATGCCATGGTCAACAATTTCCTGGGGCTCAGCTGGAGGAGCATAGGGTTTAGCAGTCTTAACTTAGAAGCAGCAGAAAGCTCTGGCCCTCAGACCTCCTGCGAGCCCCTATGTGGCACTTCTCCATTCACTAGGGTGTCCCTTGGGGCACAACAGGGGAGTGTGGAGCCCTAGTGCAGATGATAAACTAGACCTTCTTTGATGTGGCAGGAAATGTAGAGGTTAGACACTAGGAGATCCCTGTCTCCATTTTTTAACCAACATTAACTGATACTTTTCTGACCTTATTCAGGACTTTGGAATCAGGACAAGGGATGCCTCAGAGCCTTTTGTTAGAAAAAATGTTTTTTTCAGAACTTCAAATAGGAGGGAAGTACTTTGACTCCTGTTTTGGAACCAAGCCATAGTGCTGCATTCCTCAGGGGAATTTGTCATCACAGCAGTCAGGTTAGAGAAAGAAATTGGATCTATTGCTGCTGCCACTGGCCAAGATCTGCAGGGTTGATGTGGCTTATGCAAAGGAGTCTGTGGTTAGCAGGGACACAGCCAAACTGCAGTCACCTTTCACAGGCTATGCTGGTTCATTTTCCTGGATGACCCTGGAAGATTGCAGGTGTGTCCTTCTCTGGCTCCAGTGATTCCTACCCCTTTTGACTTCATCTTTTTGTTGGGAGATAATAATGGAAATGCTTGAAACCTGGGTCTTGGGTCCTATGAATAGCTTTTCTCACTGTGTGGTGGTGATAGATAGAGGCCTGTAGCTGGAAAGCTGGAAATGACCTTCCTCTAGGGTTGTGCTGGTTAGGGAAACAGTGGAGAGTGCAGGCTAACTTTGTTGCTCGCCCCTGAATCTGTCTGCATAGTCTCCTAATATCCTGACTGAGTGAAGGTGGTGAGATAGGAATGAATTTCAGCTCATCCTGGTCTCCAGAATCATCCCTGAGCTCTCTGAAGCTGCTACTACTGTCAGCTTGCCCCAGGAAAACCCACAGATCCAGTTTCTAATGATCCACTCCTTTCCCTTTTCTTCCTAAGCTGGCTACTCCAGGACTCTGGCATGAAACTGAGAACGACTTACAAGGGCTTCACCCAGGCAGTGGACCTTTATTTTGATCACCTAATGTCCAGGGTGGTGCCACTTCAGGTAAAAGCAAACAGACTCTTTGATCTTTCGCCTGTCTTTCTTCTAGGTAGTAGGTAATCCTAGATTAGTTCAAAGACCAAGTTCTTTGCAACACAGGAACACACTCTTGCTGACTACCTGAGATATAGAATCAGAAGAACTCACGATAGTTGTATTTTCAAAGAACTGTGTGTTTCAGTGTGGTCTCAGACAAAGTTAAATAGACAGACAGGTGTTAGGACTCACATTTCTCTGTATAGTGCCAGAGTCATGACTCATGATGGGTAAGTAGGATGTCTTAATAGCTGAAAACACCCGTCTTCCAGTGTCCAATAGCACTATGACTCAATTTTGCAAGTGGAACACACATGGATAGGCCCTCGGATACTAGACAACAGATTTTTTTGTAATTTAAAAATTTTAAGTACTTTTCAAGGTATTTCCCTCTGCTAACCAAAACATACTGCTTGGGATGCATTTACTATTTAAACAAATATGTTAAAATGAGTCTTGGAGGGGAAATATTTTAATATTTTATGTAATAATTAGAAGCAATAAAAAAGGAGAATGGGAATAATTAAAGTAGCTTATGTAAAACCATGAAGAATGACATTGAGAAATTAGTACATCAATAAGAAATTAGTGTATCAATAAAAATTTGCTCTTGAGTTAATCATTTGGAATGTTCACAGCACACATAAATCAAAGGGAACAGCCAGCTAAAAAAACAGGATATCAATTAAATATGAATTTCAGGGAAGCAAGGAATTTTTTCCTAGTGAAATATACCCCAAGTAGCATGTAAGTTTTTACATTAAAAAAACTTATTGTTAATATGAAAAAGTCTCATTTTAAAATGCATCGTATACTTTTATTTACTAAATCTGGCAGCCCTAATCATGAAAGAAGGAAGAAGCTTGGAAATTATTAGCCTAGATTTTTGCAGGAAAATGGAGTTACTGAGGAGATTCAGCAGATGGTGCTAATAGATTGGGTAGTAGAGGAGGGTGGGGCTACTAGCAAAGGCCATTCTGGGAACATAGTTTAGAGGCATTCATGGAAGTGACATAACCAAGGTGTTTTTTTCCCCTGGTTACAGTAGTTTTATTCCTTTTTTATTGTGGCAAATGTATATAATAAAATTTTCCATTCTAGCCATTTTTAAATGTATTATAATGGCATTAAATATATAATGGTTCCCTCTTATAAAAGTGGGGGATTTATCTCAAGATCCCCCAGTGATGCCTAAAACCACAGAAAGGATCAAACCCTATATATAGTATTTTTTTCCTGTACATACATACCTACAATAAAGTGTAATTTATAAATCAGGCATAGTGGAAAATCACACAATAGCAACTGATCATAATATAAAAAAATCACCAAACTTACTAATCTTGTACTTGTGTCCATTTTTTTTTTTTTTTTTTTTTTTTGCGGTGCTGGGGATTGAACCCAGGGCCTTGTGCTTGCAAGGCAAGCACTCTACCAACTGAGCCATATCCCCAGCCCACTTGTGTCCATTTTTAAGTAAAGTCAGGGTTACTTGAACAAAACACTGTGATACCATGACAAGTTGATTTGATAACTACAATGACTACTAAAAGAGGCACATAGCATGCATAAACACTATGAGTACACTGGACCATCTGATTTATGTCCTGCACTGGACAGGGTGGGATGTGTGAGTATCACATTACTTATCATGCTAAACTGTGTGCAATTTAAATCTTATGAATTGTTTACTTATGGAATTTTTCAGTTAATATTTTCATATCTTTATTGGTTATGGGTAACTGAAACCCAGAAAGCAAAACTGCAGATAAGAGGGAACTATTTGCATTTCTCTTATTGTATAATTATCATCACTATCTTAATTGAGGTTTCTAAAACAAAGTACCTCAAATGGATGGCTTAAAAACAATAGGAATTTGTTTCTCATGGTTCTGGAAGCTGGAAGTCTAAGATCAGGATGTCAGCATTGTCATGTTCTTTTGTGGGTCCTCTTCCATATTGCAGACACAGGGCCGAAAGAGAGTGAGGGAGCTTGCTGGGATCTTTTTATGAGATTACTAATCCTACTCCTGAGGGCTCCATCCTTATGACATAATTGCTTCCAAAGGTTCCATTTTTTAATACCATTGCATTGGGGGGTAGCATTTCAATATATGAATTTGAGGGTAACACAAGCATTTAAGACATTGGAGCCATTGTCCACTTCCAGAATTTTTTCATCTTGATCAAATGAAACTCTGCACCCGACTGTCATTCTACTGTCTCTACAAATATGTTTATTCTGTCTTTATAAGTAGAATCACTCAGTATTATGACAGACTTATTTCAATTAACATAATGTTCTCAAGGTTCATTCATGTTGTAGCATGTGTCATAATTTCCTTCCTTTCTAAGGCTAAATAGTATTCCATTGTATGAATGTACTGTTTTGTTTATTCATTCATCCATTGATGAATATTTGGATTGTTTTCACATTTTGGCTACTGTGAATGATGTTGCTTTAAATGTGGGCGTACAAATATTGTTTTTGAGTACAAGCTTTCGCTTCTTTGGGGTTTACATTTAATAGTGACATTTATGGGTCGAATTACAATTCTGTTTCCTTCATTTTTGTTTTGTTTTGTTCTGCCCTACTGGGGATTGAACCCAGGGCTTCATGCTTGCTAGAGTATAGACTCCAAGCTCCTCTGTTTATTTTTTGAGTAACTACCATACTGTTTTCCATAGAAATTTCACCATGTTATGTTCCCACCATGAATGTACAAGCATTTGTTTCTCCATATCCTCGCCCACACTTGTTATTTTCTGTTTATTTGGTAAGAGGCATCCTAATGAATGAGAAGAGCTATCTCTTTGTGGTTTTGAGTCATATTTGTCTAATGATGCCTATTGATGTTGAACATCTTTTCATTTGCTCATTGACCATTTGTTGCCTTTGAAGAAATGTTTATTCAAGTTCCTTGCCCATTTTTTAATCCAGTTGTTTGGGTTTTTTTGTTGTTATTGTTGTTGAGTTGTGATGTTCATATATTCTGGATATCAGTTCACTGTTAGATATATGATTTGCAATATTTTCTTCCATATCACAATGTAACCTTTTTACTCTGTTGATGGTGTCCTTTTACTCACAAAAGCTTTGTGCTGAGGTTATAGCTTAGTGGAAGAGCAGTTGCTAAGCCAGCTTGAGGCTCAGGTTAGATCCCCAGCACCAAAAAACAAAACAAACGGGAGAGAGAGAGATAGAGATAGAGATAGAGATAGAGATAGAGAGAGAGAGAGAGAGAGAGAGAGAGAGAAGAAGAGAAAGAAAAAATTTTTTAAAAATTTGGTAGAGGGCAACTAGGGATTAAATCCAGGGTGCTTTATCACTGAACCATATCCCCTTTTTATATTTGATTTTGAAACAGGGTCTCACCAAGTTGCTTAGGGTGTTAGGTTGCTGAAGCTGACCTTGAACTTGGAATCCTGCTGCCTCAATCTCCCAAGTCACTAGGATTATAAGTGTGTGCCATCACACCCAGCTAAAAATTTTAAATTTTATTTCCAAATTTTATGTTGTTTTGTTGTTGCCTTTGCTTTTACTCTTGTTGTTATATCTAGGAGCTCATTGCCAAATCCAGTGTCAAGAGGATTTCCTTTTATGTTTTCTTCTATTGCTTTCAAATCTTACATTTAGATTTTTGGTTCATTTGAGTTAACTTTTGTATATGCTGTAAGGTAAGGGTCTAAACTTCACTATTTTGCATGTGGATATTCCATTTTCTCACCATTTGTTGAAAAGACTGTCCTTTCCCAATTGAAAAGGGAACTCTTTTCAAAAATCAAGTGCTTTTTTTTTTTTTTTGACAGACCATGTTTTTATGCCATGTTTTGATTACTGTGACTTTGGGATAAGTTTTGAAATCAGAAACTGTGAGATCACTAACTTCTCAACGTTGTTTTGGCTATTTGCTGTTTCTTGAGAGCCCATATACATTTTAGGATGTCTTTTTCTATTTCATAAAAAAAAAGAAAAAAAAATGAGATTTTGATAGGGATTGTATTGACTCTGTAAATCATGTTAGGTGATAGTAACATCTTAATAATGTTGAGTCTTCCAATACCTAAATAGAAAAATGTATTTATTTCACTAATTTTTGTTTTTACTTTCTTAAGCATCATTTTGTAATTTTCAGAGTCAGAGTATTTTACTTCCTTGATTAAATGTATTCCTATTCTTTTCTGTTTGATGGTACTATAAATGGAATTGTTTGTTCTTTGGTAACATAAAAATAGAAGAGATTTTTGTGCTTTGATCTTGTATCCTGAAAATCTGTGTATTTGTTATTAGTTGCAGTGGGGGTTTTATGGAATCTATATGAATTTCTACCTTAAAGGTGATGTTATCTATGAACAGAGATAATTTTACTTTCTCCTTTTCAATTTGGATGCCTTTCATTTCTTTTTCTTGACCAATTGCTATAGCTAGGATTTGTAGTACTATGTTGAATAGAAGTGGTGGAAGCAAAAGTAATTGTCTTTTCCAAGATCTTAGAGGAAAAAAGCTTTTGGCTATTCACTATTGAGTGTATTTCTTTGAGCCTTTCATATTTGGCCTTTATTATATTGAGGTAGTCTCTTACTGTTTCTAGTTTCTTGAGTGATTTTATAACTAAAGTATATTGAATTTTTAAAAATGTTTTTTCTACATATTTGAAATTATGATTTTTCCCCTTAATTTTTAAGATGTGGTATATTACATTGATTATTATATGTAGACTCCTCCTTGAATTCCAAGAATAAATTCCTGGTCCATGCCCCTTTTTAAATGCTGCTGAATTTAATTTTATTGTATTTTGTTGGGGAATTTTGCATAAATTCAGATTGGGGACATTAGTTTGTAGTTTTCTTTTTCTTTGCCCTTTTTTTTTTCTTGTAGTGTCTTTGGTTTGGTAATACTGACTTTACAGAATAGGTTAAGAAGTATTCTCTCCTCTTCAATTACTGGGATGAGTTTGACAAAGATTGTTGTTAATTATTTTTGTGAATATTTGGTAGAACTCATTCATGAAGCCATATGGTCCTGAGTTTTTCTGTTTAAATCACTGATTTAATCTCCTTACTACTTATAGGTCTATTCTGATTTTCTTTTTCTTTATGGTACAAACTTGGCCCATTATATGTTTCTAGTAATTCATCTGTTTCATCTAGGTTATTTGGTTTGTTGGTGTACAGTTGTTCAAATTATATTTGGTATATATATATGTTTGTAATTGTTATGTCTTCTTGGTGAATTAATTCTGTCCTCCTTTATTTCTTGTAACATTTTTTGACATGAAAATCTATTTTGTTTGTTATTGGAAAGGCCGCCCTATTCTCTTTTGGTTACTATTTATATTGAATATTTTTCCATCCTTTTGCTTTCGGCCTGTATATATATAGTTTTTGATCTAGAGTGAGCATTTTATAGACTTCATCTACTTGAGTATATTTTATACATTCTGCCAATGTGTGTCTTTTGATTGAGGAGTTTACCTTTACATTTAAAGTAATGACTGATGAGAAACACTTTTGTCATTTTGTTGTGTTCTGTGTATCTTGGAGTTTTTTTTTGGCCCTCATTTCCTCCACTACTGTCTTCCTTTGTGTCTGGTTGATTTTTTATAGTGATACCTGTTTATGGTGATTTTTGTTTTCATTTTATTTTGTATGTATTCTGCAGATTTTTCATGGTTACCACAGGATTATATCTAAAATCCTAAAGTTATGATATTTGATCTTAAAATGATAATGACTGAACTTTAATTACATACAAAAACTACTTTTTTTTTTTTTTTTTTTTTTTTGTGGTGCTGGGAATTGAACCTAGGTCCTCATCCTTGTGACGCCAGCACTCTACCAACTGAGCTATATCCCCAGCCCTCAAAAACTACTTCTTTATATTTCTATTCCCCCACTTAATTGAGGTCACAAATTATATCTTTAAATATGTTGTACCCAGTAATTCAGATTATTTTTATGTTTTAAAACTTGTAGAAAATAAAGTGTCATTGTAAACTAAAATCACAATAATATTACTTTACTTTTTTTTCACATTTTTACCTTTCTGGAAAACATTCTATTTTTATATGACTTCAAGTTATAGTCTAGTATCCTTTTATTTCAATTTGTGGCATTTATCACAGAGAAAGTTCAGTGGTAATGAACTCCCTCAGCTTTTCTTTGTCTGGGAACGTCTTAATTTCTCTCTCATTTTTGAAAAATATTATCTCAAAGACAAAATTTTAAGTTGAAACTTTTTTTTTTCCGAATAACTGAATATGACATTCCAACTACTTTCTGGCCTTCAAGGTTTCTGCTGAGATGTACCTGATAATATTATTCAGGATCCCTTCTATGTGACAAGCCACTTTTCTCTTTCTGCGTTCAAGAATCTTTGTCTTTGTATTTTAACAATTTTGTTATATAAAGTGTCTCTGTGTAGTTTTCTGGTTAACCTGTTTGGAATTTATTGAGCTTCTTGAATTTGCATATTCATGTCTCTTCCTGGATTTGAGAAATTTTTATCCATTATTTCTTTCAAATGTTCCATTTTCAAGTTCATTTAATTATTTCTGCTGCCTGTGTGAATATGCTGTTAAACTTCTCTAGTGAATTTTTTGTTAGATACTGAATTTTTCAGCACCAGAATTTCTGTTTTATTTCTTTTAAATTTTTTTCATTTCTTTATTTATATTCTTATTTTGTTCATATGTCATTTTCTTTCCTTTGGTTCTTTGTCTAGTTTTTCTTTAGCTCTTTAAATGTATTTTTGACAGTTCTTAAAACATGTTTATCTAGTATATCTAGTTGTGTGTGTGTATGTGTGTTTAGAGGCTGTTCTAGAGATTTACTTTGTTCCTTTGAATAAGCCACCTTTCTCTGTAATTTTTTTATAAGCCTGTTTTTTTGTGAATCACTGGGCATTTGAAAAAAACTCATCTCACCCTGTCTTTGCAAACTGGTTAGGACGATCTTCACTAATTAATGGGCTACTGAACCTGGAGATCAGGCCAGAGCGAAGATACAAGATTCCAGATATTTTCTGAGAATATCTTCTGTTTGCACCTGTGTATACACTTTCCCCACGCCCTAATTCTTTTTACTTTTACATGTCTTCATTTCCCAAAGAGTCTCATCATAGTTTCTTGGGTGTTCTGTCATATCCTTATGCCCATAATTCCTTGTCCACGGGCATTCCACAAGTTTGTAATCTTCTGCAGTTTTCACATGCTATAGTATCTCATGCTGCCTTCTGAAGCTTCCAAACTATGCTGATGTTTCCTGTCATTGAGACAGAAACCAGGCCCATGGGCAGCCCCCAGGCAAGCCACAGAATTACAAACAAGTTCCCTTCTTCCCCCTCCATCCTAGTAGAGGGAACTGGAAATTTGGGACACTTTATCCCCTCCACATTATGTTACACTGAGAGGGGTGGGATGAGGGGGCAAGGTTTACTAAAAACATCACAAAATATCCTATTCTCTTGCACGTGGTTGTATCTTCATTGGTTGGTCACTTGCTTGCTTTGACATTTGACTATAAACTTATTTGGTCAGTCTGTAGTTATTTGATGTTTGCATGGAGAACAAGGGCCTGATGCTTCTTCTTCTACCATCTTGATTACATTACTCTCAATTACATTCCAAACCTTTTGAGACTTTTGTTTTTAAATGGGATACATTGCTAGTAATTGGAGATAGGTATGATGAAGTTAAATTATATGATTCTTGCTATAAACTCAGCTTCTGATTATTTATCTCTTTTTCCCAGTATAAGCATGGAGGACCCATCATTGCTGTGCAAGTAGAAAATGAATATGGTTCCTATTACAGAGACCCTGCTTACATGCCTTACATCAAGAAGGTAAGAGTCAGCTTGGTTCACTTCTTCATGTTCCTTCCTCTAGAATGTCTTATGAGCTGTGATGTATGTATCTAATATTTTCCTCAGATTAGTACCGTGTCACCTAATTTCATTTATCAATTAATGAATTTGTCTTCCTTGTTTTATTTCAATAAGGTTGTCACTTATTTCCCCTTTATTGAGTAAGATTTATTTGGGGATTGCGGTACATACATGTGTTGCAGGAGCTGAGAATAATGGAATTGATTTAATTGTGTAGTGGTGATTAGGGAAGGTTTCCTCAAGAGACTACCTTCATTCCAGTGCTGAAAGCCATGGCTCCTAGCCTTAGCTACAGATTGGCTTTATCTTGGGAGTTTTTGAATACCCCAGTCACATATATAAGAACCTCTGAGGTGGTTCTCAGATATCTGATCCCATTGTATGGGGGAGGATAAGAACTACTGATTTAATACACAGCAGATCAGGAAAGGGAAGGACTAAGGTAACATATACAATAACAGGCTAATATTAAAATCCAGTTTCTGTCAAATAGTAGCTGAGACCTTGAGCAAATGCCTTCATTTTTCTAAACCTCTTTTTTCTCTTCTATAAAGTAGGAATACAAAGAGTGTCTGCCTCTTAATTGTATTATCTCAGGTCATACAGCTCAGTGCTGTTCTCAGCAAACAGTAAATTGTCAGTAAATAAGACTTTGATGGAATCTTTGGCATTTGTTTTAGAGTACTTTGAAGGGTCAGTCATGGTGTGACTTGAAATGTTAAATGGCCTCTGTGAATGCATCTAATTGAAAGCTGGATGGCTTTGGCCTTTGACCTCTGCAGTGTCTCTTCTGCTGTCACACACAGATTCATTTTTTATCTGGGTCCCCTGTAGAGTGGGGACCAAGGCTTAAGCACCTCAGTTTGTAGATTCTTACAGACTTCCACTTCTTGCCTACAGAAAGCTGTCTTAGTAGAGTCCAAGCCTGTGTCCAGGAAGGGCAACATTCCTCAAGCTGGAAAGGGGCAAGTTGGGATCTGATGGTCAAGGCCAATCACAACTTGAAATAGAGTCACAGCTTCCTTTTCACCTCTGAATTACCTAGGAAGATCCTACTCCAAACACAGGCTTTGAGAGCTTTCTCTGCTTCACCTCATTCCCTTAGACATCCTCTTACAACATGCAGCTTCTCTGCAATTGTTTACTTGATTCGCTGCAGAGAAGCAGCATTCCATGAGCCGCAAGAGAGTGTAGCTTCCTCAGGGACCTCATCTGTTCAGTCATGCTTTACTACTGCACAGCACCCAGCCTCTGTCATCCTAAAGCTCTTGGGAAGATCCCCTTCTGAACTGCCATGCAACTTTCCCTTGGGGGAGGTGTGGGAGGCAATTGCTGAGGTGTGGATATTGCCAACATTGCTTGACTGTGGGCGAGACCCTTTTCTCCTTTCTGAGTCTCCTTTCATCATGTGCAAAATGGAGACATAAATGGCTGTTGTATGGGGACTCTGACCCAGGAAACAGATTTGGGATTCAGCAGGTGGAAGATCCAAGATGCAGTTAGTATAGTAGATATGCATTATTTAGTAGCCTTTAGGCAGTCCCCAGCCTCAGCTTCAGCCCCCAGTCAGTTTTTTTTTTTTTTTAGCTCCTCCCTTTTGCCTATTTCCTTAGGCCCTTTTTATATGCAAGGCAAACAAAGAAGGTTATATAAAGAGAGGGTACATGCTCACAAGTTAATGTTTCTGACCTTGACTAATCATAACATAGCCAGTTCCAAACTCTGGCTATACACTAAAAACATGACATTGTTGGGACTAATGACACATTAACTAACTCAGGCTGACTCCTTACTCCCTGGCGAGTGAGCAAGATCAAGGCTCAAAAGTGGTTTCAAAGGTTAATGACGATAAATCGGACCACTGTCAGGGATTGGTTAACAACAGTTCCGCCAACGTGATCAGCTGTGCTTGCCATATAGTCCTATGGGACTCTCACCTGCGTGAACCTCCCATGCCTTGCTGACCTTTAAGCTGATTGGTTCCCGCCTAGCCTCCCACCCTACATAAAAGCTGTGTGATTTCCTCAATAAACGAGTTCCTGCTGTGACTGGTCTCCCTGACTGTCTGATTATCCTCACCGGGAGGGCTGGGAGTGGGCGTTCAGTCGGCCCTACCTATCCCGGTCTGACCTTGTTGGGGAATGTCCCCTTCTCTTATAGCTGGTCGAGAAGAGCAAGGGGGCTTAAGACCCCTACATAACACAGCTGACTGGAAGTCTTGGCATAGCCATTTTGGGGCCTGCCCCACCGCACAGCTTTTTCTAAGACTGAGTTCTTTCTCTAAGAATCTGAGAAAGACCAAAGCTCCTAACTACATGACCTGTGACTGGTGTCAGGAAATTAATAATCATCTTTTACTAGGTAAAGTCAATAAATTAATGACCATGAAAAGTTAAGCTTGTGCATATTGTGGAACTTTAAGTGAATGTTTGCTGTATATAGTGAATGACTAAGTGGATAGTTGAAGGCGGTTGATCCAGTGTTTTTGGTAAAGATCTCACCTGGCTGCATGGATTAAACTCTTCAGCTTTTTTTTTGTTTTGTTTTTTTTCTTTTTGGTGGGGCTGGGGATTAGAACCCAGGGTCTTGTGCACCCTTCAAGGTAAGCACTCTACCAACTGAGCTATATCCCCAGCCCAAACTCTTCAACTTGTGTCATCCCTGAGAACTATATCCCTGTTCTGTTCTTTCCTTACCAGCCTGTGGGATTTGTCCTTGGAGGTCAGATCCACTTTATTCACTGACTAGACAATCTCTCTGCCTCCGCTACTTAAAAAAAAATCAGTTGAAATATACGGTCTTGTTATAATATCTGTAGAGAAAATGATAGGAAAATCACCTTTGCATTGGTTTCTGGTCCCAGTGAACCCAGAATCCCAGAGGAGAACCTTTGAAAGTGGGCAGATTCTGGGTTTAGCCCATACTCTTCCATTATAGTTTATTCAGTCTATGTGAGTCTCTTGGTCTCTACTACTAAGATATTAATTCTGAAGGAATTACAAAGTGCTTAACAGAAGGCCCAGAACAATAATAAATACTGTATAAATGTTAGCAGTTATCTGAGTGGTAACAATCCTTATTGCCCCTCACTACATCCTCTTTTTTTCACTTCATCATTCTCTGGTTTATAAACTCCAGGAGTGCTTCCTGCTGTGCTCAATGTAGGCAGTGTACCACAGGCATATCACTGAGTCACTGCTGGGCCATCATGCTCTTGCTTTTGATCACACCCACACTGGCTCAGTATGGGAAAGAGACAGGGTGCTTGTTCATGGTGTGGGTGAAGTAAAAGATGTAGCGTTGTCCTGGGGGTCTGATCTACTTGCTGGAGCCCCACAGGCTCCCAAGCCATAGCCGGCCCCTGAGTAGGTCCATCTGAGAACCTACTCAGCAAACTGGCCAGACCTTCAGAAACATCCGAGGGCTGCCAAAGATCAACAGCCCTGTCTTCTGCTACAATTGGAAGTCAAGTTTATTGGAACGTTGCTGAATCTGACAGGTGCAGACAAAATGGACTTTCCTCTTTTTTCCGTAGAGAAATGCTCCTTTAAATATTTCCCTGTTGCTCTTCAGGCTACCTTATCCTCAGCGGTGTTAGACTGCAGAAGCTCTGAAGAATGAGGATAGACTTTGACTTTTCCTTTATTCCCAACAGGCCTTAGAGGACCGTGGTATCATAGAACTGCTCTTGACGTCAGACAACAAAGAGGGCCTGAAGAAGGGAATGGTCCATGGAGGTACTTGCAAGAAGGCTGTGTGGGTGGCCCTACTATTCATATTCTTCCAGGCAAGACTGAGACACAAGCAGGAGTTTTTCTGTCAAGACATGGTGTATCCCTCCTTTCAGTTGTGGTGGGACCCTTTCTCTAGGCTCCTACAACTGTGCTTACCTTTGCTATGTATAGCTTGTACTCCACTTTGTTTTTTTTTTTTTGCATTTTCTTCCATAGGCTGATCGCTCGAAGGTAGGGATTTTTAAATCTATATCACTCCAGTAGCACCTGGAAGGTGTTGAGCTCAGGGTATGACTGCTTATCTGCATGGAGAGGAGAGTGAGTAGGTAACAGAGAGGTCCTGAGCCTTGGGTGTGACCAGGATCAGTAGCGATTCCCACTGTTCCCACGCGGTGGCGCTGTCTCCTCATGTCTGCTGCTAGGGTCCCCAGGGCTTCTTGGGATCTGATCACTGTCCCTGGGAGGAGCTCTGGTTCCTCTGATGCTTCTTAGTCTACTGATTGAAGGTCTTGGGAAGATGATGGGGAATCACTGCTCTCTCCATTTCCTCCCTTTGCAGGCCCCATCCCTCACGCCTCTAGCAACTCTTGCTACCAGGAAAGATGCTTTTTAGTTTAAAAAAATGAATTAAAACAATTCATTCTCACAGGCTAAAAGTTAAAATAATAGAAAATGTTTATCTAAAAATACAGCATTGCCTGCCTTCCCATCCTGTTCCTCAGAAATGTCCATTTTGAACTCTTCAGTTTTTTTTCTTCCAGTACATTTCTTCCTGTGTCTAAATAACATGTATATGGAACTCTGTATTAATTGATTTAAGATTCTGTCTCTTACCTCTTGTTCTAGTGGATGATTGAGTTTTCTCCACCTCTTTCACCCATCCCTTTCCTGTCAGGTGTTGAGTTTTGATTGTGTCATGGATATGCAGGGCTCCTTCCTGCATGCCTGCTGGGCTGGTATTGTGCTGCTCCACATAATCTGTGAATTCTTCAGTTGTGAATCAACTGGCTTTTCAATGTACTTAGTTTTCACTTTCAAGGGTGTACTTATCCTATTTGTCTTTTCATTTCAATTTTTCTCTTTTATTCCTTCTGCCATCCCAAACCCCTGCACTCTTTTTATTTTTTTTTAACAAAGTCTTTATCTAAAATCTTCCAGACACCTATCATTGGTATTTTTCAAATGCCTGTGCATAGCAGATCCCACATCAGGGCCAGTATGGCTGTCTGGAGGCCTGGCTCTGTGTTTCTCATCTGCCGTTGGCCTACTCTACAGCTTTTATCCTGAGACTCTGACCTGTGTTTCTCTCTTGTGTCCTGATCACTGGAGTTCTGGATACTGTTCTATCATTTTCTAGCAACCACTGCTGCACTGAAGCCCAGGAACATTCTGGCTAATGATCTTTTAGTATATCCCGTTTCCTTTCTCACCCCCCATTTCTAAAACATTTTAGAATTTTCTTTTTATTTTTGCTATTCTGGTATTTCATAATAGTGCTTTTGGTTGTGATATTTCTTATTTTTGTGGCATTTCTAAAGCATATTTGAATGAGCACAGTTACATCCATCGAGCTTGAGACATTCATTTGGGCATTGTGTTTCTTTGATAATGCTTTACCATCTTTTTTCTTGATCTTTTGTTGATTCCTGTTATTTCTACATGAACTCTCACTTTGACCCTCTATGTCTTGGTCTTTTCCATTTCTTGTCTCTTTATTTAGTTCTACTTCTTTCTAGTTATGGGTATTTCCTCAACATTTTTTTTTTCCTTTTCCCAATCCTTCTATTACTTCCTAGATCACATTTTCTCTTAGCATACTTTAAAAAATGCTTACTGTCTTTCTTGACTGTTTCTGAGAATATTTTCCTCTTTTTATTTTTAAACATTTCATTTGTTTCTTTTCTTGGTTCTCCTTACCCTGATTTCCTTTTATCTGCTCTGCCCAATCTTCCAGGTGAGGGGAGGTTCTCAATTGTCTGGCTCTTACAGAGAAAAAAAAAAAAAAAAAAGAAGGCCCTAAACAGCCTCTTGGAGCTCAGAGGGTGGGGAGAGACTTCAGACACACATCCTTCCCTACAAGGCAATGATGGAGCTGTAGTGGCTTGTTCAAAAGATCATGGCTCTGTCTTTTGTACTCTTGGTGTTTCTACAGAAGCAACCTTTGGTTTTCCCTTCTACCTCTTACCCCCCCCACCCCTTGAGAACAGTTTTCCAAGAGCACATGAGCCCCACTGAGCTGATGGGCATGGGTGCTCAAGCAGACTTGAGGACAACGATGTGGTGTTGCAATGTTTCAGACAGGGCTATTTTCCCCCTGCATGGAACTTAAGACTTGGGGCTCAGTGGGGTGAGACCTGAGGAACTGGTGGAAATTCCTTCCACTCTCCTGGGCCATTTACTGTTCCACTGTCCTTTTCCAGTTTTCCAAGATTTTATTGGCACTTTCCATCTACTAATATTTCTGCATTTTTTTTTAAGTACTAGGGATTGAACCAAAGGTTTTTACCACCAAGCTACAACTCCAGCCCTTTTTACATTTTTATTTTTTTGAGGCAGAGTTTCACTAAATTGCCAAGGCTCGTCTCAAAATAGTGATCCTCCTGCCTTAGCCTCTGGAGTCACTGGGATTACAGGTGTGCAACACTGTGCCTGGTTTCCTCTATATTCTTAGTCTTTATGGTTATCTATATGTTCATTGCTTTACTTATATTCAGTGAGGATCTGAAAAATAGGGCCCAGCTGCTTGGGTATAAGCTGTGTGCATCTCATTGACTTTTGAGAGTTCTGTCTCAGTAGTTCAAGACAGGCCTCCTGGAGAGAGTTTGTAACTTTAGATGAGGAGAGACTTGGGTGTGCAGTCTTACCCAGTGGGTTGTCCTGTGACATCACAAGGCAATAGATTGGTGCCAGAGGGGCTTGAGTTTGCAGCCCTATTCTTCTGCTCACTGATTGTGTGACCTTGAGGTAAGTTATTATACCTCCCAGAGCTGCAGCTTTTGTCCTGCAGGATGGCTGCTCTTGATAGGTCCCCTCAGACTCTATCATCAATGCTGAGCCTTCTGGAGCCCAGGCATGAGGCCAACTATGCAGGTAGACAGCAAGCAGGCAGGAACCCTCAGAATGAAGTTCTGCAATGGGTATAGGTCAAGGGATTCCATGGCCATCAGCCAGCTATAGTGCATCTTTGTAGAACATATATTTCATTGATGGGAAACCATATAACATGTCATTTAAAATTTTTAAATGAACACATTATGGACTAGAATAGAAAATGAGGCATCATCAAAAAATAAAGCAAGAGTCTTTGTTAAGATCATTACCCTGCACTACATGTTTAGGGTGTAAAGTTCAGACTGTGATTCCTACAAAAGAATAATTAACAGAAGTGAATAACTCTGGTTGTGAGAATCACAGTTAATCAAGAATGGATGTCTAGAGTGTTAGTACTATGTCACCTTGTGCTGAATGGAAGAACTTCCAAGATAAAAGAGTTAGGTCTCCTGCCGTCAGAGGAGCTAACTTCTAATTGGAGATGGGAAACAATGTCCAGACTAGTTAATTTGTTGTTCTGGTAGATGAAGAAGGGTCTGGAGTAATTCAGAAAATCTTCCTGACTTTAAGAATGTTTTCTCCCTTCTCCTTTCCCTTCACAGTGCTGGCCGCCATTAACGTACAGACACGACAGGAGCTGCATTTACTAAACACCTTTCTTTTGAGTGTCCAGGTAAGCCTAGCCCAGGGAAAGCTGTATAGACTGCTCAGCAAGTTCAGGGATTCTGTGCCTGCCACTTTTCTCAGGCTGCCCTGAAGTGGGGAGAAGGACCTGGACTGTCCCAGTCTTTCAGCTTATGGCTCTGTTGCTGCACACTTTAGGGGAAGTAGCTTAGAAGCTGCTCCAAAGTGTTGCTGTGCAGATAGATAAGGCATGAGTTAGATCTGCTGCCTTAAGAAAGGGAACTTTGTACAGCCCTTGAATTTGTGGACTCTGTGAGCCCCAGACTGCTCTAGTTAAGGGGGAAGAGAAACTCTTTCCCTTGCTGTGACATATGAGGTGTCTGACCTTAACCTAGAAAGATTATTGTCATTTACAAGGGAGGAAGCCAGATCCATTCCAGGTAAGGAAGAGAGAGGGGAGTTTCTGGCAGTATCTGAGCATCATCAGACTGATGGGCACGTACAGCTCAATCTGGTACAGTTGCTCTCTCAAGTTTGTCTCTCCCCTAAGGAGACGGATGTGATCCTGTCCAAAGTGTAGCCTGTCTCTAAAATTGAGAGGCTGTGTCTTTCACTCTGACCTACTAGAAGTTGTGAATACCCCCATCTGTTGCATATCCACATTGATCCCCAGACTTAGAGTGGAGCTATTGGAGTGTTTGTATCAACACTGAGGAGATGCAAAACATTTTCAATTTCAGCTGATCAAGCACATTCACATGACATGGTGATGGCAGGATGAGCCCTGTAGGATGAGGACCATATATGTGTGTAGTATGGCTATTCTGGAGCATAAATGATAGCCAGAATGGGTGAGAAGGTTCCTTGGAGGAGATGGATGGGGCCTGATCCCAGGTGGACTTCTGCTTGGAGAAATAATGGATGAAAGATGGGTTCAGGTCAGATTCCTTCCTTCCTTCAGTGTTTCCTAAGTGCCTGCTCTGTGCTTGGGATGTTGTTAGGGTTTATTACACTTTGTGACAGACAACAGGGTCTTTTCTCATGGAATTTACACTTTGGAGGAGAGAGATATATGAAATACACAATCTCATGATGACTGAGTAGAAGTGTTCTTGAGTGCAGGGTACTGTGAGCTACTTGGCTAGTTGGCCATTCTAATATGTGACTTTGGGCAAGTCACTTAACCTCTGTGCTTCTCTTTCTTCTTTGGTTAAGTAGGAATAATTAGAGTCCCAACTCATAGGATTGTTTGTGGATTCAGTGAGATTTTTTTGAAAAGTACCTCATATGGCAGCTGCTGGAAGTGTGCACCTTCTGCTGGTCATCCTGGAAATGTAGGCATGCCTGTGCCATCCACACCAAGTTGTCCTGTCAACAGAATGGCACTGCTAATGAACTTTCTTCTGCACATTTGAAAGGAAGTGGTCTTGGGTGCTTCCTTGTTTAAGTCAAGGGCTCCCTTGAATGAACACCAGCTCTGTCTATCTGGAGCATACAGTAGCACTTCAATCATCCCATAGGTTCATGGCCACTGATGAAGGTATTTAAAATGTTTCTGGAACATTTCCTGTTGTTCCAGGCACTGTGTACTAAAGACTTTATGTGTGCTGTCTCTTTCAGTTCTCCCAATAGTCATAGGTGGTAGTTGCTATTATTACTGTTTTATGGTTAAGGAGATAGAATTAGAATGAATAAAAAAAAACAAAAACCCTATTAAATGATTGGTTAGGGGTTACACCATGGTCTGATGAAGATCTCTAGCTCTTTACTACATTTACAGTATAGTGACCTGCGTCATGCTGGATCCCTCCCTCCTCACCCCTAGCACTTGCGAATTAAGGAGCCTACTCTTGACACTAGAGACTCCTGAGTTGTAGAACTTAGAATCTGCTTATTCCTTTTGGGTAACTTAAATATAGTACAGTATATGTTCTCTTCTTGGGAGGTAGATGGCTTATAAAGAAAACCAAGTCAGCAATCTTGCTTTAAAAAAATGAATAAATAAGTAATGTGACTACTTTGGCTTTTATCTGGGAATGGCTGTTATCTTGTGTACAATGGGTTGTAAGTTTGCTGGATCTGATTTCATTGCTCTAAAACTTCCATGCCATCACTGACAGAGAGTATACTTGATCAGTTGTCACTGAATGAGTAATGAGGGCTCCTTATACAGAGTCTAAAATCCTAGCAAATCAGTCCTTATATCTCCCCTGGGCACTCCAGGGTTTCTGCAAACATGGCAGAGTACAGCATGGTCCTGGGAAAGATCTCTGCATGCTTGAGGCAATCATATGTCAAAGTCAGTATTCTAAAATAATATTTAAGACTCGCTGAATGTCCCCCCCAAGGTATGAATATATACTGTGACTTGTACCGTGACTCGCTATGCTGTAAGTCTCTAATTTTCTGATCTAGCTTTGCCAACTACTGTTTAAATAAGCTAAACCTTAAAGAGTGCCCACACTGCAGCCCCCTGACTCTTCTGGCTAAAAAGTAGCAGCAACACAGAGGGGTCTGGACCCATGGTGTGCCTCTCAGCTATGAAGCCATAATGGATACAACATTCTTCTTTCCTGGAAGGGGATGGGCAAAGGTTGGCATGATCCAAAAAGCAACCCCAAGCTCTTCTTTTTTTTTCTTTGGTTAAGTAGGCTTCCAAA